>NC_133326.1:575352486-575995183 GCF_042186555.1 Aquarana catesbeiana | reverse complement strand
CTTACAGTAAAGAACCCTCTAAGCAGTTTAAAGTTAAACCTCTTTTCTTCTAACTTTAGTGAGTGGTCACATATCTTATTAACCACTTGCCGACCAGCCGCCGTCATTATACTGCGGCAGGTCAGCACGATCCCACAAACTGTCGTAGCTTTACGTCAGTCCCTTTAAGCGGGATAGCAGGCGCACGTGCACGCTGCACAGTGGGGGTGCTGATGCTCGTGACCGGCACACATCCCAGTTCTGTGAGGAGAGGAGAGAGAGATTGTGAGTTCCTACAAGCTGGGAACCACGATCTCTCATCTCCTATAGTCAGTCCCATCCCCCACAGTTAGAACACACACATAGGAAACACAGTTAATCCCTTGATCACCCCCTAGTGTTAACCCCTTCCCTGCCAGTGACATTTATACAGAAATCAGTGCATTTTTATAGCACTGATCGCTGTATAATTGTCAATCGACCCAAAAATGTGTCAAAAGTGTCCGATGTGTCCACCATAATGTTGCAGTCTCGATAAAAATCGCAGATCACCGCCATTACTAGTAACAAAAAATTAATATTAATAAAAATGCCATAAATCTATACCCTATTTTGTAGACGCTATAACTTTTGCGCAAACCAATCAATATAAGCTTTTTGCAATTTTTATTACCAAAAATATGTAGAAGAATACATATCGGCCTAAACTGAGGAAAAAAATAGCTTTTTTTTAAAAAAAATTGGGGCTTTTTGTTACAGCAAAAAGTACAAAATATTGTGTTTTTTGTTTATAGCGCAAAAAATAAAAAGCACAGAGATGATCAAATACCACCAAAAGAAAGCTCTATTTGTGGGAAAAAAAGGATGGCAATTTTGTTTGGATACAGCATCACACGACCGTGCAATTGTCAGTTAAAGCGATGCAGTGCTGTATAGCAAAAAAATGGCCTGGTCATTGAGCAGCCAATTCTTCCGGGGCTGAAGTGGTTAATCTCCCTTCTTCAAAAATGTTTTGTTAATGCTATGACAACTGTTATACAATGTGGAATCTCTCTGGAGCTTTCCTTATTGGGACCTAGCGGAAATCTGCTTACCTCGATTATATGTCAGCTTAGCTGTACCTTACTTGATTGCAATTTTCACTGTTTTATATATTGTTGTTGTCTTTACTTGGCTCTGCCTTTTCCGGGATTTAATAAAACTATATTTGAAAAAAAAAACCCACAAGAAATTGGATGCAAGGTTTAGCACTGGAAAACACTTTTTGAAAGATAAAAAGTGCATTTTATATACAACTATATACATCAGACCAAAATGAGGGACAAATGAGGAGGAAAGAGGGACAGAGGGACTTTGTTCCAAATCAGGGACAGTCCCTTGAAATCAGGGACAGTTGGGTGCTATGCCTTTAGTACCCTTGAGTTCAGCCTGCTTGGTAAAAGACTTAAGCCTCGTACACATGGTACGAAAATCAGAAGGGGATTGTAGTTTGATAGGCTGTTCTCCAAAGTTCTTACCGTTAGTACGCTCCTTTCAACAATTGTTTTCCAATTTTTGTCCAACAAATGATGACAGGCTAGTAAATTTTTGTCAAACCACGACTCCACGTCTGATTTTCTGATGGTCAGTACACAAATCTGTCACACAAAAGTCGAAAGTACAAACAAGCGTGATTGGAACCCAGGAACGAGCCGGAAGCAGTTGGTCTTGTAAACTAGCGTATGTAATGGAGAATTAACATTCGTGACGCAGCAAATTATGAAATGACGAAATGCAGCACACATTCTCTTCTTCTTTAACCGGTTCAATACAGGGCATTTTCACCCCCTTCCTTCCCAGACCAATTTTTAGTTTTCAGCGCTGTCGCACTTTAAACGACAATTGCGCGGTCATGCGACCCTGTACCCAAACAAAATTGACGTCCTTTTTTCCCCACAAATAGAGCTTTCTTTTGGTGGTATTTGATCACCTCTGCGGTTTTTATTTTTTGCGCTATAAACAAAAGAAGAGCGACAATTTTGAAAATAACACAATATTTTTTACTTTTTGCTATAATAAATATCCCAATTTTTTTAAAAAAAAACTAATTTTTTCCTCAGTTTAGGCCGATATGTATTCTTCTACATATTTTTGGTAAAAAAAAAAAATCGCAATAATCGTATATTGATTATTTTGCGCAAAAGTTATAGCGTCTACAAAATACGGGATAGATTTATGGCATTTAAAAAAATTTTTTATTTATTTATTTTTTTTACTAGTAATAGCAGCGATCTGCGATTTTTTTTTCATGACTGCGACATTGTGGTGGACACATCGGACACTTTTGACACATTTTTGGGACCATTCACATTTATACAGCGATCAATGCTATAAAATTGCATTGATTACTGTATAAATGTGACAGGCAAGGAAGGGATTAACCACTAGAGGGAGACGAGGGGTTAAATGTGTTTCCTAGGGGAGTGATTCTAACTGTAGGGGGAGGGGACGCACAAGGGGAAGGGACTGATCGGTGTTCCTCTGTACTGGGAACACAGATCGGTCTCCTCTCACCTGACAGGACGTGGATCTGCAACTCTGTCTGGCTACTGGCCACTGGCTCCTCCAGACTGACACTTTCCTGTGTATGAAAATGGGACATAATTAGAATCTTTTTTGGGTTTGGTCATCAATCACACACAATTTTGATCTCCTCACTGTGTTGCAAATTGAATGTGGAGAAATAGAAAAGACTATCATTCTGACCCCAGCATTTTACATTCTTGTTCAAATCATTTTTGGTCCCTACTGTCTATTGATATGGAAACCACTTTGTTAAGGCAGAAATATTTTCCCAATAACGTATAGTTATCATCATTGTATTTTTGGATACAAATATGTTCAATAATGCTATACCTAGGTCAAGTTGGGCTCCTCCACATCTTAATCCTGTGCATCAGGACCTGTGCGGACCTCAGGAGCCGTGGCCTCAGCAGACGTTGAAGGGAGCGTAGACAGAAATGGCCTGGGTTCTGTCTGGTCTGTCAAAAACCGCAGGCTGTGGTAATACCACAGCCTGGGGATATATAGGTCATCCGCTGCTGCTCCAGATCTCTCAGAGTCCATGGCCTTGTTCAGCTCCCTTTTAAATGTACTACGAAGGTCTTTTGCTTGATGTAGTTGGCGTCTGCCCTGGGGTACACAGGTTTGCGCAACTACCAGTTTCTCTAAAGCTGCCTTCCTCAGTTTTGAGTAGTCTCTACTCTTCACTCCCCAGAGACAGGGCAGCTCCTGATACATGTCAATGAAATGGCGGAGAAATTCTGGCGAAGTGAACTTATCAGTCATGATGATATGATGCCTGCAAGACAGAACACAAGACAAACCATAATGTCTGGCTTAACCCACATACTAGTCCCAATATAGGCCTCAATCTAAGCAATATAGGCCACTAACCACCTATGCCCCAATTTCCAATTGTACCTTCGTTTCCTGCCTCCTTTGGTACGTTGGCGATCATTCATCCTCCACGCCAAAATCGTTCCTATGGCCATTCCATCGACCGTGCGTTCTGGCTTTATACACACTGCGCTTGCGTCAAACTCTGCTCTTAGTGTGTCATGACGCTGGGGCATGACCATCTCTCTTCTGCATGCAACACACATAGCGGAACATTCAGGAGGGACAACATGGCGGATTTGGTGGATTGCAGCCAGCCCCGCAGTGGTGGAGCTCATAGGAGGTACAAAGCAACCCCTATGTGCAAGGGTGAGATGGTGGAGATGGTGCACATCCTAGAGAAGCACGATTACGACTACAAGCTGCGCAATTACGAAAGGACAGCATTTTGGAGAAGCTCATCACCGTTTTGCAGAGAGAATTTTCGGCGATCAAAGGACCAAATCCGAAAAAGATGGTCTGATCTAAAACACCGGGAACAAGACCAGATGGAGTACATACATCAGATCATCAAAAAAGTAAGCAATATTTGGATCTAAACAATATCTATATGTTGGTTGCTGCCTGGCTCATCAGTACCCATTAATGCAGCCTTGCCAGTGTAGACATAGGTAGAGGAGAGGCCCTGGGGCTCCCAGTCACACAGAGTCACGCCTGCTAGGATGGTCATTATATATCCCCTTTCCCATAGGAGACAAGAGGAGTGGGGGCAACTGCAGGACTTTTTCAATGTTGGCACTTGTCAAGTGTTAGCCCTCTGGAAAATGCCATCACCTTCCCTTTTTTATGCATTTTTCACAGAAAAACATTCAGAGTGCAGCATGGTGAAGTCCACTAGTCAGGAGCAAACATTGACATCAGAGCAAGTGCAAGGTTGGTCAACTAATATAGCAAAATGGATGCTAGAAACAGATAGGACTGTGAGTGTTATTAGCTCACCCAGGATGTTTCTTTGGAGCCATGGGATCTGTCTCCTGGACCCAGCACAGACATTGGCATTGTAGACGTCAAATCCCCTGACGCGAGTCACAGTGAGGGCCAAAGCGAACCAGAAGAGGAAGAAAGTATTTGGGAGCCTCTTGTTTGCGCAAGTATGTATTTTTGGAATCTTGCTTCAAATGTGTATACATGTAGAGTGTTTAGATGTCCAAACCAAACACCCACTCCACACATTAGCAAAGTATGTAGTGCCTTAACATTAGCAAAGTATGTAGTGCCTTAACATTAGCATGGAGAAGGAAGAGGTGGAAGGAACTGGCAGTGTTGCTAGGTACCCGAGTTTGGGAGACCCAGGCACCAGGGCCAAGATTATAGAGTAGTTGCAGTGTGTACATTCCTAGTAGTGTAGGTGTCTGATGGGCAAGCAGGTTGCAAGCAACAATAGACTGGGTAGGTAAGTATTTCCTTAATTTGACTAGTAACTTGCCCATACCTCACTATGTAGGGCCTTAGCCACTTGACCATCGTTCCCTTAATACTTTTTACTCTTCTTACTAGGTCATGATCTTCCACAATGTACTATTGGCAGAATGAGTGCAGATATGTTGCAGTGTTTGAAGGAACTGAAGAAAATCAAGGAGGCTACCACTGCTTTACAGAGAAGAATCAGAGATTTTGAGGACATGCTTACCAAATTCTAATTTCCTCTTTCCTGGTCTGAAGTTTATTGTTCTACTTGTTGGTTCCTGTTTGCCCTTACTAATTATTATGTTTTTATGACTTTAAAATGTGAAAGTTTAGGGACGGAACTCAGTATTTCTCCAGTCCACTCTTCAGGGTGCACCACCAGGTCCTGTTTTCTAGATTTTCCTCAGTCTATAAACAACTGTGCGAATTACTAACAGTGAAAATGACAACATCACCTGTGCCAAATTCAATAAATCAAGAAAACATGACCTGGGCTGGCATCTTGAGGAGAAGAGTTGGGAAGCACTGCCCTAACTAATGTGAATAGTAATGTTTATCTGTTTTTTAGAATCTAAAACCCAAAATTTGAAGGTGCCCACAAATTGGGCCTTAACATTCTTATTTCCCCCATGATCCCATGCCTAAAATGTGTGTAGTTCCATAAATCTATTTTTCTAAAGCCCCAAAACACACAGTGTGTCAACATGTGCTATCTACCACCACAGGGTATCAATGGATGCATTTTGGGCGTGCAACCCCTTCCTCATAACTAAAGTGGCTCTGAGGAAGGGGTTGCACCAGAAACGTGTCCATTGAAACCCTGTGATGGGAGATAGCACATGTTGACATACTGGGGTTGATTTACTAAGAAGGAAGCACTCAGAATCTGGTGCAGCTGTACATGGTAGCCAATCAGCTTCTAACTTCAACTTGTTCAATTAAGCTTTGACAAAAAATCCTGGAAGCTGATTGGTTTCTATGCACAGCTGCACCAGCTTTTGTCATCACCAGTTTTAGTAAATCAACCCCAATGCGTGTTTTGGGGCTTTATAAAAATAGATGTTTGTAACTACATACATTTTAGACATGGGATCATAGGGAACATTTAATAGTTAGGCCTATATGTGTATGTGGCTTTAAATTTTGGCTTTTAGAGGGGTGAGATCACTCCATCTGAGGAAGGCAACATCTACACAGTCTTGGCATACTAATGTCTCGGTTGCCCTTCACTTTACCAAACTTGAACTTTGTAAGTTACTGAGTTTTGGATGTGTGTCTAATGGTTTAGAACATGCCTGTTCAGCCACAAAACAACAGGAGAAATAATGCAAAACATACATGTTATACACCAAGATGTTGTTTTGTTTTAAAACCTTAAAATGCACATGTGAATCTGCTTTGAGTAAAATGTTTTTTACTAAAAAATGCGTGGCTTATTATTTCATTGCTCAATACCAGTGTATTTCATAAGTTGTTGTAGTTACAGTGACAATGTGCTCTTAAATGTGGACAACTCCTCTAATTTTTAGGCCTCCAAAAAATTAAAGGAGTTGTAAAGGCATAATGTTTTTGAACTTCATGCATTAGATCCATTAAGAACAAAAACATTGTGTGTGTGTAGCAGACCCACAGCACACCATAATAGTTAGCTGAAGAAGATATTGTCACCTCATGTAGCAATTAGGATGCATTTGCACTATTGGAGCAAGTGTCCAAAATAAAGCCCATTTGAGAACAATATTAGACATATAAGAAACACAGACAACAGTAGTTCAAATGAAATATGAGTTTATGATCTCAAAAAAATATTAGAAATGATCAGCTACAATTTGCTGCCAAGCCACTGCCCCTCTACCCACAAAATATTCAAGGTATTTCTGCCGTAAATCTCAGGCAATTTGTGAGGGCAATCCAGCATGGGCATTTTCAATAGCCGTCAGCACACCCACAGACGGACGAGCTGCAGCCTCTTCAGCTGGGCCTGCCACTGCAAGGTCCACGTCACTTGTCAGTGAGGCTAAGTAGCTGGTAGAATTCCTCCTTAAAAAAATATGTAGTATACAGCAGCAAAGGACCACATGGTTTATCTTGTAGCAAGCCAGGTTGATTGGAGTCAAAAACAGCCTGAAACAAATCGAAAGGATGCCAAAGGCATTTTCAACCACCCTTCTGGCATGAGAGAGCCTGTAATTGAAGATTCTCTGCTCTGGGGTGAGGTTCCTCATAGGAAACAGCTTCATCAGATGTTCCTCCAGAGCAGAGGCCTCATCTGCCACGAAAACAAAATTGAGGCCCTCAACATTCTCCTCAGCAGGTGGCAAGTTTTAGGTGCCATTCTGGAGCCGCTTGTAGAACTATGTCTGCATAATCACTTCTCTGTCAGAGTTGTGGCCAGTCTTCCCAACATCCAAATACAAGAACTCGTAGTTAGCAGACACTACAGCTGCAAAAGTCCTTATAGTTAGAATAATAGGAGCCAGAGTTGGCTGGTGGTACAATCTGGACATGTTTGCCATCAATAGCACAACCACAGTTGTGAAAATGCCACTGCTGATGTAACTGGGCTGCAATGTCCTGCCATTTCTCTGGGTTGGAAGGAAACTGTGGATTAAAAAAAATAAAAATAAATTACCACTTCTGCACATAACATTGCAATCAGATTTGACACAAACATGCTTAGCCAACATAAGGATACACTTAAATGAGTATTTAAAGACAAAAGTGGAAGGTCAACTTATCTGATTCCTTCCCCCCCCTCTGGTGGCCCATTAGACACATTTTAGGGGGGTAATGGGTATATGTTTTGGACAGGTAACCCTCTCCAGTTCCATGAGAGCTGTTTGCATAAATAATCAGTGATACTTAGGCCAGCCCCTCCTTTCTTACACTATTGGCAGCCCAGTTGACA
This sequence comes from Aquarana catesbeiana, assembly GCF_042186555.1. Lineage (NCBI taxonomy): Eukaryota > Metazoa > Chordata > Amphibia > Anura > Ranidae > Aquarana > Aquarana catesbeiana. The sequence continues at coordinate 575,987,451 of NC_133326.1, read as the reverse complement.
AGTAAGAAGTGTCATAATCTAAAAAGCTGGATACACACTGTCCAAATTGCAGCACATTTTGACATTATGATTTAACCAATAAGTATAATAGGAGACAAAAGCCCAATAATCACACGTTCTCTCCTCCAATTACGCAACATTGACGAACAGCTGCTCAGAAACGAACTGAAAAGCGCAAATCAACACTCCCCAAACTTCTTTAAAGAAAAATAATTTTCCCCATGGGGCTTTAAAACAGCAATGCACATAATGAAAGGAAGTTCTTAATAGATATATAAAAAGTTTTATCCAATATCATGGTTTGAAGTACAGTATAGAGAATCATCTGGTACAGTAACACACATCTTATTCCCCAGTGCAGTAACAAACACATATTAATACACATAATTAGGTTACATAATGTTACATAAATAGCAAGCCCCAACGTGTTTCGACCTGTATATGGTCTCTTCAGGGGGACAGTTGGATCTAAAAAAGAATTACATAAATTAAATTCAAATAGATAAATATATATATTATTGTGCATCACTTGGATTAGACCAAGATAATGAGTCTTTACCGCTAAATGGTGGAATGGGTGTTCTCTAGTCCAGGATATGTGCTGAGGGCCAATGGAAACACCGGAGGGCTCGGGGGGCCACCCTCACTCTCCCAGGAGAGCCAGCCTCAGGGGGCTTACAAGGAGCCACACTTAGCGCGCCCCCAAACTTCTACTAACACAAAATTAGCAGAAGGATCCAAAGAGTGGCGCTTGAGAAATCCTGGCACACGCCCTTTTGACAAAAATCTGAAGCTCAGTCGGCCAACAATCGTACCGTGTGTACGAGGCTTTAGACCCCATACACACTATTAGATTTTCTGCAGATTTTTGTCTTCAGATTTACCAAAACCATACAATATGAGGTCAAACCTTAAGCGTTTCAATTTTTATGCAATCAGGTAGGCCCTTGCACTACATGGTTTTGGTAAATCTGCCCCACGGCCCCATTCATTCGTATGGGTAGAGCCATACTCTACTGGATGGCTGGAAGCTACTATGAAAATGGTTCTGTCATAGAAATGAGTGGAGAAACAGCATGCAGGTGCAGCAAAAAGAGGTACATTTAAATAAAAATGTTCATTCCTCCAGTATTCATAAATTGACATAGTCTAAATGAAGTTCTATCTCTGGCCAATAACACATCTATCTAACAAGGTGGACTTCAGTATACCATAGTAAGATCGGTGAGATACGAAATCCAGGCTCTTTCTTCTAGTTACTGCACTCTGTTCTGTGCCATGTTTTATAAGGCAGCTACTGTACATAACTGATCTACTACGGTAGTAGCGGGCCGCTGTTCTCTAATGTAATCAGAGCGTCCTGATTCGAGCCATGCTGGAAAATAGCTGCTCTTGTTCTCTATTTTCATATGTTCAGCTCTCCGTGTGTGTGAGTGTTAAACAATCTCCAGGAACAACTTCATGCCGCTCTGGAAACAGCCCATTTACGTCTGATAATTAGTATTTATAATCCATCGGTGAAATTATTAATAAGTGACTCAGCTCACATAACCAAGCAGGAGAGACAAGTTGCTTGGCGCTCACAATGTGCCTAATTAGTGTCAGAATGTAACAATTAGGTGTTGATATACCGCCCAGTGGCAGTTCATATAAACATTTAATATTCCTGCTGGAATTACAGCAGTGCTAAACAAATCACAACGTGTGTATGACTTTTTAATTTCAAAGCGATAGTGCACAAAGCATGCAAACTTTTTTAAGAAGCCATATGGACTGTACAGAAGAAACTGACATCAAGCAGCAGACCTGTGTAGTCTGTGCTTATACCACGTTTAACTGCCAGTCTGCAGCAGTTGGAGGATGTAGAGAAGTAAATGGAAATTGGCCAGGTGACTTCTCAAAGTGGTCTAAAGCAACCGATCAGAAATCATTGCTGCTCTGCCTCTCCAACCCACTATTTTATTCCTAATTAGTACCAAGTATTTCTGCGTATGGCTTAAACACATGACTCTTCCCAGCCAATAACACAGCACTGGGTGCCTAATGGCCAGTTACCAAGCTAGATTACTATTAAATGGGGACAAGGAGGAGCTTATTGATCCCTGTGCAGGTTTCTGCAATCAGAATGTGGATTTTTAAACAGGAATCTGAGTGTATTCTAGTGACAATTCCGACAGTTGGAAAGTTCAGGTGAGTACATACGGTCAATTTATGATCACCTGCTTTCTACTGGTTAGTTATTGAGGTTAAAGAAAGCCAGATGGCAGACACCCAGGCGCAGTGATGGCTAACCTTGGCACCCCAGATGTTTTGGAATTACATTTCCCATAATGCTCATGCACTCTTCAGTGTAGTTGAGCATCATGAGAAATGTAGTTCCAAAACATCTGGGGTGCCAAGGTTCGCCATCACTGCCCAAGAGAATAAAATAATGGTAGTTCCAATGTTTTATGACACACGCTATTAGTGCAATGGTTTCTGAAATGCAACATTTCAATAAACATATACACTAAAGTTAATTTTAGGGTTGTAAGGTAGATAATATATTAGGGCCCTTTCACACAGGCGGACCGATCGGTTCCACCTGTCAGTTTTTACGACATCCGACCTGATCCTATATTCTTAAAAACAGATGGATGGGGATCCGTTTCCCATCCGTCTGGTGGATTGGATCCAATGGCAGTTGGGTGTAAATGGACAGGCGGTCCGTTTATATCCAACTGCTCATAGAGGAGAGCGAGCTGTGTCTGTATGTGTCATCCGCCTGCTCAGCGGGAATCAGCATACATTGTCCCATGTGTAAGGGGCCTTATCCAAATTTTTGGTAAATCATAAAAGATGAGGTTGCGCCAAGTATATAGATATCTAACATGCCAAGGCTTAAAATTTTGCGCACCCATGAAGAGGCAATAAACTTCCATACCTTATATTTTCCATGGGCGCAGCTACAAAAGCCCCTACAGGTCATTGGTTCAGAATTAACAGTGAATAATGGGCCTAGAATTATTGCTTTTATTCCAACATGAACTGTAATATGTAACGTGTTTTAAAATCAGTAAATTTGGGCGTAGGCACTCCTGACATGTGCATTTACTTTCCTATTTGTGTATGTGGGGTTCAAACATTTTAGGGTGATTTAAAATGTTACTAAACCCAGTTTTTGTCTTTAATGCGTTTGCCCTTCCATGTGCTCCTTGCTGTGAAGGCCAGTTATAGGTGGGGGCAGGGGCCATTTGTTTGTTACTGGTATAAATATGGTCCGGGGACACACTGGGCACCTTCGCTGCCACTGTGCTCCTGCTGGGTGTCCAGTGTGCTCCTGTTCCTTTAAGGGGGATTGGGCTGCCTCCAGGCCCTCCTGCCCCTCATCTATCCATTTAATGCACGTGCTTCCATTGTGGAGATGCTTATTAATTAAGTAGCATTAGGACTGAAAGCAATACACAGGGTGCCGTGAAGAGGCCTTGCAGCTTACGCATGGGTTTACAAATGTGTGCTAACTAAACCCCTGTTTTTAACGCAGACTGTTGGACAGGTTAATTTGGTCGGTTGGCAGACTGGTTGGTGAGTTGAGCTATGGAATTCTCTGGTTTTGTCTTTCATTTTTTTAAACCCAGGACCCCACATTCACTATATCTGGTCTCCCACAGTACACAAAACATGGAAATGCAATAGTTTTAGTAAATATAAACTGATAAATACCATTTCTCATCAGCAGTTAGAACAGTCCTGTGACTTCTATCAGTGTCTGCTTAAAGCTTAGAACTAAGAGAAACACACCGCTCCAGGCAAACTCAGGGGCAGGATGGATCACAGGTGCAGACCTCGGCTCTCCACCGTGGAAGGCGAACAAGACAAGGAATTGGTCGCACACTGGAACTCCAAATTATCTCGATGTCATCTTTATTGTCAAAAAAGGGTCAGACAGATACAGGCAATGGCAGACGTTTCACAAGCGATAGCTTGTGAACAAGCAAGCTATCGCTTGTGAAATGTCTACCATTGCCTGTATCTGCCTGACCCTTTTTTGACAATAAAGATGACATCGAGATAATTTGGAGTTCCAGTGTGCGACCAATTCCTTGTCTTGTTCTGCTTAAAGCTTGTAGGAGGAGTTTTCATTCTCCCCTGATCCTCTGTCTGGAAAGTGCTGATTGGCCCTGTGCTGATCACATGCACTTTCCCAAGAAAAAAACTTTCTAGCAGTACACACCAAAATGAGCATGTACAGCTTGTCCCTCTGTTCTATCAGGAATAGTCCGGAGTCAGTGGAAGAAGAGGAGGATCAGAGAAGACAGAATCACACAGCCTTTTTACACAATGCAGAGGATTGACCCCTTAGGTTCCACAGTGAGTATAACAAGCATGCTTTACTGCATATAAACACTGATTTTACGGTTGTGGGTTTAGTAACACTTTAACCACTTGAAGACCAGCCTCCGCAGTTGTACTGTGGCAGGTTGGCTCTCCTTGGCGAATCGCCATCATTGTACACTGGCCGCTTGAAGAGCTCTAGGGGGCGTGCGCACCTGCGAACGCTTCGCTGGAGCCGACGCGCATGGCCGGCAGGCGCGATGTCCGTCGGACAACCGCGATTGCTCCTGAGAGAGACAGAATGAGGATCTCCCAATGTAAACAGACAGATCTCCGTTCTGTCAGGGGAGGAGAGACAGATCTGCTGTTCCAGTCACTACACTCCCCCCACAGTTAGAAACACTTCCCTAGGGAACACTTGATCGCCCCCTACTGTTAACCCCTTCCCTGCCAGTGACATTTATACAGTAATCAGTGGCTATTTTTAGCACTAATCGCTGTATAAATGTCAATGGTCCCAAAAAAGTGTCTGATCCGTCCTCCGCAATGTTGCAGTCCCGCTAATCACCGCCATTACTAGTAAAAATAAAAAATTATACTAAAAATGCCATAAATCTATCCCCTATTTTGTAGACGCTATAACTTTCGTGCAAACCAATCAATGTATGCTTATTGCGATTTTTTTACCAAAAATATGATGAAGAAAAACTGATGAAGAAATTTGTTTTTTTACATTTTTGGGGGGATATTTATTATAGCAAAAAGTAAAAGATTTTGTGTTTTTTTCCAAATTGTCCGTCTTTTTTTGTTTATAGCGCAAAAAAAACAAACAAACGCAGAGGTGATCAATTACCACCAAAAGAAAGCTCTATTTGTGTGCAAAAAAAGGACATAAATTTTGTTTGGGTACAGTGTTGCACGACCATGCAATTGTCAGTTAAAGCGACACAGTGCCGTATCCCAAAAAATGGCCTTGTCATTAGGGGGCAAATCCCTCTGGTTCTTAAGTGGTTAAGAGTATGGGTGTAACTTTTTCACTAAACTTAATTCTTCATCACATAGGTGGCAAAAAGTCCCCTATTTCATGATTTTTTTTGAAAACAGGTTTTCCTTAATGAGACATTAGGGGTCTCACTTGCCCTCCAATGAAGCTAATGGAGTGCAGATCACGCTCTGTTACCTTTTTCCCTGGCCATACTGGATGGGAAAAGTAGTGATGGGGAAAGTAGTGATGCTTTACACGTCACTTCCGAGTCATTAGCAAAAAGGGGAGATCAGTGAAAGGACGTTTGCTGATCTTCTACCTGACAGTGCCCACCATGCTGGTCCCAGTTATGCTGATGGGTGTGTGGAGCTCACGAAAAATGGTGGTGGCACGTGGAGGGGGGTCTTCTACAGGGGCTATCTAAGACTCTAAGACTCTAAAACTCTATCTAAGAGTTGACAGTTGGCTTGTCAGATTTACACACACACCCAGCAGCTGCAGTAGTCAGGAGTGTGTGTACAACCCCTTGTTACCATCACTAAAAGGCTTACGGCGGTGGTGGTAAAAGGGTTAATCATGCCAGTAATACATATCCTATAGAAATACAGAAAGAAGTGCCAGACCAAAACCAGATAAAAGGGTCCAAGATAATTTTAATTGTTCCTAAACAAGTCATATAAAAACAACCAACACATTCCAGAGGCAGCACCACTCCCCGTTCAACAGGGCTCAGCAAAGGATAAAACTTTGAAAGACTCAGAGAAAGCAGTAACCTCACAGATCTAAATTAGGACCAGTATTATACTCTCCACATGGAGTACCAACTTACAGCAATTGCTGGGCAGCAATGGGTTAACACATTTCCTGCCCCAAGGTGACAACGCTCATTCACTCTACTATATCTGTGGATGAGCAGTGTTGTCACCCTAGGACAGGAACCGTTAGGACTGCAGTACACCTTTCCCTCTAACCTTCTCCTTCACATGGAGGTATTCTGTAGACTAATAAGACTACTTCAAATAACAGCAAGAGTGTACGAGCTTACTGAATTTCCAGCAGAGTCTACAGATTATCCAACAGATACAACAAAACGCTTTCAATGATATCATTGTTAGGATTTATGTACACTCCATAGCAAATCAGCAAGATGTAAAGGGCACGCATGTTTGAATGGGCTCTAAATATAAATGGCCTACTGATGAAAAGAATTTTATAACATAAGCAAGGCTCCTCTGTAATTAGTTATTTTTGGAATGGTGTGTCAATCCCCAGGGCTATTCTGTAGGAAGTTAGATTCCTTCCTAAAATAGTTAGAAAGCGTCAGTCCAGATGTATAACATGCTATACTGCATGTATAACATTTTTCCTTGCATACTTGTTTTTTTCTGCTATATTTAATTAGCTCACCCTCTGCCTTTAAATAATTTGTTACTCTTCTACGGTTCTTAAACTCCTTCTGAGTTTGTCAAATTTCGCTGGTTGCCATAAGTAATTCATACCTGAAATTCTAAGTACATATATAATTTTAACAAAACAAAAAGATAAAATAGGCTGAAGATTATCCATAAAGATCTGCATTATTTCAGCATGTGATGCAGTTATACATTTTTTAAATTGCAAATAACTTTCCATGGGATTCAGCATACGCTTATAACTCAGTACTGAATCCTGCCTTTCCCTAGCAAGCAAGTAAGCCCAAGGAAATGTTCTAAAGTGGTAGTAAACTATTATGTTTACTACCACTTTAAAACTTTTCTTTGGGCTTGCCTGCTTGCTAGGAAAAGGCTAAATCACTTGGCAACACTGCAGGCAGATCCACACAAGTCACAAGGCAGGACAGTCAGCCCTCCTGCTCGGCAGATACTTGGGCCCCTCTTTTGAACTGATGGGGCCTGGGCCCAGTACAGAAGGGCTGGCTGTAGTGCCTTATCAGCAGTCCTGTACACATAGGACGCTGCTACATTGCTATTTTGTCAAGAGAGCAGCCTACTATTTCTAGCCAATACAGACTATAGCCAGCGTCGATAAGCACCTCATTTGTTTTCCAGAAATAAAAATCTGGCAGGGGTTCTAGCCTTCCCTAACTTCTTAAAAGTAATAAAAGGTTAGTCTGTTTTGTGGTTTTGTTAGAGATTATCTCTCACAACATGTTTAGTAAAACCAAATCAGTAGGACAAGACTTGAGATAAAAATCTAACCATTCATCCCTATATCTAAAACTAAGAAAACTTTTTTGGGTGGAAATACACTTTAATGCCGCATACACACAATCGGACTTTCCGACGGGAAATGTTGGATGTGAGCTTGTTGGCTGAAAGTCCGACCGTGTTTATGCTCCATCGAACATTTGTTATCGGACTTTCTGCCAACAAATGTTGGCTAGCAGGTTCTCAAATTTTCTGCCAACAAAACTTTGTTGTCGGACTTTCCGATCATGTGTACACAAGTCCGTCGCACAAAAGTTCACGCATGCTCGGAATCAAGTACGAGCCGGAAGCACTCGGCCTTGTTAAACTAGGGTTCATAATGGAGATATGACATGACTATTGAACTTCCTTTTTATCGGCTCGCCGTACGTCTTGTACGTCACTACGTTTGTAATTGTTGGCCAACATTTGTGTGACCGTGCGTATGCAAGACAAGTTGGAGCCAACAACCTTCGAACAAAATTCCACGGTTTTGTTGTCGGAAAGTCCGATTGTGTGTACGGGGCATAAAGAGAGCCTTTTGCAACTCTGACAAAATTTTAATTTGCATTAATGTTAGTATATTACAATAAAAAAAAAAAAAAAAAACATACAAGTCTATGTACTCCACAAATATGCTTGCAGATGAAGTTTTCATCCTGCTTCGCTTCTCCCATGCCACCATTTTTGACCCCCCGGAGTATTGGAACTTGACTGTTTCTTCCACCCTTTCACAGCCAGCCCTCTGATGACACGTCACTAGATCCTGCGCATGTATACGTGGGGATCTAGCTGTCTGTCATTTTATATACTTATTGTCATGGGATCAGCAACGTCAATGGATAGTCGCATTAAGACACTATAGCAAAAACTACACAAGCTATAGTGAGAACAGGTAAGTCATGTGATAACTCTGAGCTAATGCCTGCATCCTTCTGGAATATCTGTTGTGGATATCCCAGGAATACACGGTTCGCCCAGGATATGTCATTCCTGGGAGAAAAAGGAGGAAGTAGGATAGTAGAAGAGCTTAAAGAAAAACTCCCCCCCTTCATTTTTTCCTCTTCTTACCGTTTTTACTGGATTATGCAAACAAATATACACACCCAGCCATCTAGTGGTGTTCTCTGCTGCTCCTCTGCTGAACACCTGGTCCCGTGCTGCCATCTTCTTTTCTGAAACTATCAGGGGGCTGGCTGTTTCCTCCAGTTTCCCTCTAGTGATGTGCATGCATAGTGCCATCTGGGGGCCGGCAGCAGGAATCAGGCGGTACCATGCTATATACAACTTAGTGTACCACAAAGTCTCCTGGGATGTGTGGTGTGGGTGTCCCAGGAGACTGTGGGCAACAAATACATAATTCTCACCTAGGTGACAATGCAGGGAGTGTAGGAAGGGTTCCCCAAAATTAGTTATTAACCACTTAAGCCCTGAACCATTTGGCTGCCTAAAGACCAGAGGACCTTTTACAATTTGGCACTGCGCTGCTTTAATTGGTAATTGCGCGGTCATACAATGTTGTACCCAAACGGAATTTGCGTCCTTTTTTCCCACAAATAGAGCTTTCTTTTAATGGTATTTGATTGCCTCTGCGATTTTTATTTTTTGCGATATAAACGGAACAATACCGAAAATTTTGAAAAAAAAAGATATTTTCTACTTTTTTGTTGTTATAGGAAAAATTCAATAAACTCAATTTTAATCATACATTTAGGCCAAAATGTATTCAGCTACATGTCTTCGGTAAAAAAAATGTCAATAAGCGTATATTTATTGGTTTGCGCTAAAGTTATAGCGTCTGCAAATTAGGATACATTTTCTGGAATTTACACAGCTTCTAGTTTATGACTGCCTCATTTCTTGAGGTGCTAAAATGGCAGGGCAGTACAACCCCCCTCCCCCCAAATGACCCCATTTTGGAAAGTAGACACCCCAAGCAAATTGCTGAGAGGCATGTTGAGCCCATTGAATATTTGATTTTTTTTGTCCCAAGTGATTGAATAATAACAAAAAAAAAATATTTTTTTTTACAAAAAGTTGTCACTAAATGATATATTGCTCACACATGCCATGGTTATATGTGGAATTGCACCCCAAAATACATTTTGCTGCTTCTCCTGAGTACAGAGATACCACATGTGTGGGACTTTTTGGGAGCCTAGCCGCGTACGGGGACCTGAAAACCAATCACCGCCTTCAGGATTTCTAAGGGCGTAAATTTTTTTATTTCACTCCTCACTACCTATCACAGTTTTGAAGGCCATAAAATGCCAAGATGGCACAACCCCCCCCCCCCCCAAATGACCCAATTTTGGAAAGTAGACACCCCAAGCTATTTGCTGAGAGGCATGTTGTGTCCATAGAATATGTTATATTTTGCCACAAGTTGCGCGAAAATGACAAACTTTTTTTTTTTTTGCACAAAGTTGTCACTAAATGATATATTGCTCACACATGCCATGGGCATATGTGGAATTACACCCCAAAATACATTCTGCTGCTTCTCCTGAGTCCGGGGATACCACATGTGTGGAACTTTTTGGGAGCCTAGCCGTGTACGGAGCCCCCCAAAAACCAAGCACCTCCTTCAGGATTTCTAAGGGCGTACATTTTTGATTTCACTCCTCACTACATATCACAGTTTTGAAGGCCACAAAAATGCCAAGATGGCAACCCCCCCCAAATGACCCCATTTTGGAAAGTAGACACCCCAAGGAAATTGCTGAGAGGCATGTTGAGCCCATTGAATATTTGATTTTTTTGTTCCAAGTGATTGAATAATAACAACAAAAAAAAATATTTTTTTTTTACAAAAAGTTGTCACTAAATGATATATTGCTCACACATGCCATGGTTATATGTGGAATTGAACCCCAAAATACATTTTGCTGCTTCTCCTGAGTACGGAGATATCACATGTGTTGGACTTTTTGGGAGCCTAGCCGCATACAGGCACCTGAAAACCAATCACCGCCTACAGGATTTCTAAGGGCGTAAATTTTTTATTTTACTCCTCACTACCTATCACAGTTTTGAAGGCCATAAAATGCCAAGATGGCACAACCCCCCCCCCCAAATGACCCAATTTTGGAAAGTAGACACCCCAAGCTATTTGCTGAGAGGCATGTTGTTTCCATGGAATATTTTATATTTTGCCACAAGTTGCGCGAAAATGACAAACTTTTTTTTTTTTTGCACAAAGTTGTCAACAAATGGTATATTGCTCACACATGCCATGGGCATATGTGGAATTACACCCCAAAATGCATTCTGCTGTTTCTCTTGAGTATGGGGATACCACATATGTGGAGCCTTTTGGGAGCCTAGCCGCGTACGGTGCCCCGAAAACCAAGCACCTCCTTCAGAATTTCTAAGGGCGTAAATTTTTGATTTCATTCCTCACTGCCTATCACAGTTTCGAAGGCCATAAAATGCCAAGATAGCACAACCCCCCCCCAAATGACCCCATTTTGGAAAGTAGACACCCCAAGATATTTGCTGAGAGGCATGGTGAGTATTTAGCAGCTCTCATTTGTTTTTGAAAATGAAGAAAGAAAATACATTTTTTTTTCTTTTTTCAATTTTCAAAACTTTGTGCCAAAAAGTGAGGTCTGCAAAATACTCACCATACCTCTCATCAAATAGCTTGGGGTGTCTACTTTCCAAAATGGGGTCAATTGGGGGTTTTTGTGCCATCCGGGCATTCCATGGCCTACGAAACTGTGATAGGCAGTGAGGAGTGAAATCAAAAATTTACACCCTTAGAAAGCCTGAAGGCGGTGCTTGGTTTTCGGGGTCCTGTACGCAGCTAGGCTCCAAAAAAGTCTCACACATGTGGTATCCCCGTACTCAGAAGAAGCCACAGAATGTATTTTGGGGTGTAATTTCACATATACCCATGGCATGTTTGAGCAATATATCATTTAGTGACAACTTTGTGCAAAAAAAAAAATTGTCTTTTTCCCGCAACTTGTGTCAAAATATAAAATATTTCATGGACTCGACATGCCTCTCAGCAAATAGCTTGGGGTGTCTACTTTCCAAAATGGGGTCATTTGGGTGGGGGGGGGGTTGAACTGTCCTGGCATTTTATGCACAACATTAAAAGCCTATGTCACACATCACCCACTCTTCTAACCACTTGAAGACAAAGCCCTTTCTGACACTTTATGTTTACATGAAAAAATAATTTTTTTTTGGAAGAAAATTACTTTTAACCCCCAAACATTATATATTTTTTTAAAGCAAAGGCCCTACAGATTAAAATGGGGGGGTGTTTCATTTTTTTTTTCACACAGTATTTGCGCAGCGATTTTTCAAATGCATTTTTTTGGGAAAAAACACACTTTTTTAATTTTAATGCACTAAAACACACTATATTGCCAAAATGTTTGATGAAATAAAAAAGATGATCTTAGGCCGAGTACATGGATACCAAACACGACATGCTTTAAAATTGCGCACAAACGTGCAGCGGCGACAAACTACGTACATTTTTAAAAGCCTTTACAGGTTACCACTTTAGATTTACAGAGGAGGTCTACTACTAAAATTACTGCCCTCGATCTGACCTTCGCGGTGATACCTCATAAGCATGGTGCAATTGCTGTTTACATTTGACGCCAGACCAATGCTTGCGTTCGCCTTTGCGCGAGAGCAGGGGGAGGGGGGGCAGGGGGGCTTTTTTTTTTTGCTTTTGTATCTTTTTTTTTGTTTTTTATCATTTTTATTGTTATCTCAGGGAATGTAAATATCCCCTATGATAGCAATAGGTAGTGACAAGTACTCTTTTTTGAAAAAATTGGGGTCTATTAGACCCTAGATCTCTCCCCTGCCCTCAAAACATCTGACCACACCAAGATCAGTGTGATAAAATGCTTTCCCAATTTCCCAATGGCACTGTTTACATCCGGCGAAATCTAAGTCATGAAATGCTCGTAGCTTCCAGTTTCTTAGGCCATAGAGATGATTCTAGCCATTCTGGTCTCTGATCATTACTATGGTCAGCTGGCGGAACCACCGGCTGCATTCTCAGGTGGGTATGCCCACCATTAGAGTACCTCCCTTCATCCACCCACTTCTAATGATGGGCATACATGCACCATTTTGTTTTTAACTGTGGTGGTGAAATCACCTCCTACAGCGCTGGAGTCATGGCTTTATGTATCGTGGAAGCAAACGCCGTTGCTGTCAAGATAAATAAATCAGTGCTGCAGCTGAATGGCCTAAAAAATATATGCCGAAGCATGGGGGCATCGGCCCCAAAAGTTAGAAGCAAATCGCTCCTCGCTCCATGCTGCCCCCATGCTTTGGCATATATGCTCTTTTTTTAACTGTGGTAGCGAAATCACCTCCTACAGCGCTGGAGTCACAGCTTTATGTATCGTGGGAGCAAACGCTGTTGCTGTCAAGATAAATAAATCCGCACTGCAACTGAATGGCGTACCTGCTAAGCAAATGATGGTTAACAATAAAACAAAGTAACATTACAGTATAACAGTAAGACATACCATACCTCCAAAGCAAATACAAAAAAAATAGTAAAAAATAAAACATTTTTTAACGCAATCTGTGCCTAAAATATATATATGCCGAATGCTCGTAGCTTCCAGTTTCTTAGGCCATAGAGATGATTGGAGCCATTCTGGTCTCTGATCAGCACTATGGTCAGCTGGCGGAACCACCGGCTGCATTCTCAGGTGGGTATGCCCACCATTAGAGTACCTCCCTTCATCCACCCACTCCTAATGATGGGCATACATGCACCATTTTGTTTTTAACTGTGGTGGTGAAATCACCTCCTACAGCGCTGGAGTCACGGCTTTATGTATCGTGGAAGCAAACGCCGTTGCTGTCAAGATAAATAAATCAGTGCTGCAGCTGAATGGCCTAAAAAATATATGCCAAAGCATGGGGGCATCTGCCCCAAAAGTTAGATGCAAATCGTTCCTCCACCCCTCCTGCCCCCATGCTTCGACATATATGCTCTTTTAACTGTGGTGGTGAAATCACCTCCTACAGCGCTGAAGTCACGGCTTTATCTATCGTGGGAGCAAACACTGTTGCTGTCAAGATAAATCCGTGCTGCAGCTGAATGGCGTACCTGCTAAGCAAATGATGGTTAACAATAAAACAAAAATTACAGTATACCATACCATACCTGCAAAGCAAATACAATAAAACATAGTAAAAATAAAACCGAGAGAGAACGATAGTTATAGAACAATAGTGAGTGAAAAGTAGAGTGGAAAGTAGAGAGCGAACATAAGAGAGAGAACAATAGAGAGAGAGAGAAGAAAAATACAACCACGACTATTTTTTGGCTTTTTTATTTTTTTTTATGTTTTTGTGTGTGTGTGTGGTTTTTTTTTTCACTTTTTTCACTTTTATAAAAACTGTAAAAAAAACTATAAACTGAACATTACAGATTAGGTTCTATTAAAATGTGATGACTATCACTTCTTTTGAGACCCCGAGACCCTGTGTACGCGTGCCTATGACTGTGTGGTGCTGTACCCTACGCTAATACTCAACTAGTGTGTGATAACGTTCGAAACAGTCACCAATGCAAAGACCAGGTTGGTCAGGACAGGAGGGACAATAAAAGCAAGTGTCACGCCTAAATCCGCGCTTTCTACAGACACAACATCTTCTTTGGGGGTTTCTTTGGGTAGGGGTACCAGAGAGGACATGCGGAAAATGCCTCTCATGCAGTCAGCTTACTGCATTCGCATTGGGAAGTTGGGCCAGAGCACTGTCTGGAAACAGATGATGATCTCTTCCTGGAATTTAGGGAAGGATCCAGTTCATCCTGAAGCTCTGTATAGCACATGAGCGTTCAGCAAAGCCAATTGAAATAAGTATACAGACACTTTTTTATATCAGCATCTGGCCTTACGGGCAATTAGATATGGTGCCAACAACTGGTCGTTGAGGTCCACCCCTCGGATATTGAGGTTATATTCATGGACATAGAGGGGTTTCTCCACAACACCAGTCGCCGTAGTAATTTGGACAGTCGTGTCTGCGTGAAGGGAGGAAAGAACGAAAACATTCTTGTTATCCCTCTACTTCACAGCGAGCAAATTATTACATCTCAAGCAGGCTCTTTCCCCCAGCCTAAGACGGGAATCTACAAGCCGTTGGGGAAAGCCCCAGCGATTAGATTGCACGGTGCCACATGCGCCAATTTGATGAACAAACAAGTGACTAAAAAGTGGCGCGCTCGTGTAATAATTGTCCACATACAAGTGGTACCCCTTTCCGAATAAGGGTGACACCAAGTCCCACACAATCTTACCAGCACTCCCTATGTAGTCAGGGCAGTTCTCCGGCTCTACGTAACTATCTCTTCCCTCGTAAACCATAAAACTACAGGTATTGCCTGTCGGTCACAGAGCTTATACATCTTGACCCTGTATTTGGCACGCTTGCTTACTGTTTGAATGACAAGCGGCCAAAAAACGTAACCAGGGACTCATCAATACAGACAACTTGATGGGAATTAAACAAAGCTGCAAAACGTTGGTTTAAGTGGTTTACAAGGGGCCGAATTTTGTAGAGCCAATCAAATTAAGAGTCACCCCGAGGATGACATAGTTCATTGTCACTGAAATGCATGAACCTCAAGATCTGCTCGTATCGTGTCCTGGTCATGGAGGCAGAGAACATGGGCATATGGTGAATTGGGTCAGTGGACCAATATGACCTCAACTCACTCTTTTTGGTTATGCTCATGAGGAGGGATAGGCCCAGGAAGGTCTTAAATTCGGAGAGCGTAATTGGTCTCCAATCTCTGGCAAGGGTCAGCTGGAGATTAGTGGCGATAAATTGACCAGCATATAAATTGCTTTGGTCCACAATAGATCTATACAGATCTTCGGTGAAAAACAGCGAATAAAAATCAAGTGACGTAGAATCAACTGTTTCCACCTGAAGTCCGGGTTGGCCAGTGAATGGGGGAAGTACAGGTGCTGCAGAAGTGGTGGGTTCCCAATTAGGATTGGCAAATGCAGCAGGAAGGCACTATGGGCTCGACGGGCCTGTCTTTGTCTTCTTCTTGGTGGCAGCGGGGCACTACTCGTGTTCAATGGCGTCCCTAGGGGGGGGGGGCAGAGGGGGCCCTGACCCCCCCCCCAACATTATGCTGTGCCCCACCATGTGCCCCCCCCCATTAAAAAAAGTTTTTTGTTTTTTTTTACAAAAAGGCAATGTCTAAGAGGGAAAGCGTCCCCAGTCAGCTCCTGCGGATGATTCCTCCCCCCTCCCTCTGCTCGCTGACACTGCATAATGCGAGCGCTTACACAACCACGGCTGCCTGATCTGCTCCTACCCCTGCATCCTCATTGGCAAGGAGAAGAGCGAGTTGCAGGAAGGACTCCACCAGGACTCTCAGTTACTGAGAAAAACAGACTGATTTCTCCCGTCATTAGGACAGGAGAACCAGCCTGTAAATTCCAAGAGATGCCAGACCAGCGCTGTCAATAGTAGGGGAAGGACAGCAAGTAGAGGCTGGGGAACCCCACAGTGGCAGAACATCAGGGCCTAGTGGCAAGACAACCTTTGCAACCCTGATATTTCTTCCACTGCTTTGGACCCTTATATTTTCTTGGTATGCTGGTGACATATATCTCTTGTTTTCTGCCACCCTGGGGGGGGCCCAATACAGTAGGAAGGGAACTCACTGCAGAACATGTGAAAGGGCCGTTGTGGGATCGTAGTAAAGGGCCCCAGGATAAATATATTTGCATTTTATAGTTGCCCCCTACTTTTGTCCCTGTCCCCCCATGTGCCCCCCCTAAATATGAAAGCTGGAGACGCCACTGCTCGTGTTTGCCACCTCGCCAGCTTGAACTGCACTTATTTGACTTGCCACGTCACCAAGTGTTACTGCAGTGCTGGATGTATGACCAGGATGTACTAGGCCGCTGGTGCTTGCCAGTTCACCAGAAGGAATAGCAGCGATAGTACTGGCTCTGTGCTCCATATGAGGGACCTGCGGTTCTTGCACCTCAATGACAGCAGAAGAAGATCGGGGTCTGGTAAGCCTGACCTTGGCAGGGACCACTACTCCGTCGTCAGAGCTATCTGTCAGGGTGCCGCTGCTGTCTACAGGTTTGTATTCCGAGCCTGAATCTGACAGATGAGTGACTTCCTCTTCACTATCTGTCATGCTCAGAAATGTGTAGGCCTCTTCATTACTGTACCTTCGATCTGACATTTTGGTCTTTAAATTTACTGGTACAGTAGTGAGACTCACAGGTAAAAAATCTCCTGACTGTTAGCGACTGATTCAAACGCTACCAAAAAAACTGTTAGGCCTGACTCCGTGAACACTGCAGTAATGCCCTGTACACACGGTCGGACATTGATCGAACATTCCGACAACAAAATCCATGGATTTTTTCCGATGTTGGTTCAAACTTGTCTTGCATACACATGGTCACACAAAGTTGTAGGAAAATCCGATCATTCTGAACGTGGTGACGTAAAACACGTAAGTCGGGACTATAAACGGGGCAGTAGCCAATAGCTTTCATCTCTTAATTTATTCTGAGCATGCGTGGCACTTTATCCGTCGGATTTGTGTACACACGATCAGAATTTCCGACAACAGATTTTGGAAAATGTGTGATGGAGCCTACACACGGTGGGAATTTCCGACAACAAGGTCCTATCACACATTTTCCGTCGGAAAATCCGACCGTGTGTACGGGGCATTATGTGTGTTGTGTTTTGTAAGTGACAGTGATCGATTGATACTGCACTTGGGTGGGCTGGGCTGGGAGGAGGGGCTAAACGCAGGTGCTAGCAGGTATCTGGGCTGATCCCGCTAACACTGCGTTTTTGGGAACCCTAAACTGCTGGGGATGCTAATATAGTTCTGATCAGATCAGATATCGATCTGTTCAGACACTATACTATTAAGGGAGGCGTATGGTGCGTGCGTGGGTGTTAGTGGTACTGGAACTGATCTGACGCTGCCTGGGGCGACGCAGACCCTATCTGACGCTAAAACCTAACTTTGATCACCTGCCGGTTGATCAGGGGATTAAACCTTTATTGGGTAAAATACGGCAGGTGTCCTGATGCTATAAAAATAAATCTAGCTAAACTGCATCACCCGTGACACTTATACTGTGATCACAGGTGACAGGGGGTAATCAAGGGCTTAAACCTTTATTGGGGGGGTTGGGGGGTCCCTATACCTATCTCAGCCTAATACTAATTACCCTAACTCTGATTAGTGTCACTAATGACACTAGTACAGCGATCAAAAAAAAAATCTGATTGCTGTACTGGGTGACACAGTGACAGGTGGTGAAGGGGTTAACTGGGGGGGTGATCGGGGGGTGAATTGTGTGCCTACGTGACCTGGTGTCAGTGTAATGTTGTGCAACTCACTTTTAGATGCTCTCTCCTCTCGGTCTGGAATGAAAAGACCAACACGAGGAGAGATCACATCACTTCCCCTGTCAGTATTTACAGTTACACAGACAGGGGAAGGGTATCATTCGTCAGGAGCGATCACCAGGTCCAGGACAGATTTCATTGGCCTGGGCCTGAGGATTGATCAGTTCCTAATCGAATCCGATCGTTGCGGCCTGGCGCCCAACGTAGCATAACAGCGATTCACCTGCCTGTGTCATTCTGCCGCAGTACAACTGCAGCGAACGGTCGGCAAGCGGTTACAAAAAAAAAAATAATGATAAAATATATTCAATTGTTGGAGAGGGGTAGAAGTGGAATGACAGTGTGGGTGGGGAGGGTGAGGATCTGCTTTAAAAAAAAGGTATTTAGAATAAAAAAAAGTTAAATGTAATAAGCTGAAGTTCTAAAAGTTGAAAGGTCCACTCACTGAAAGAAAACATGGACCAACAGAACCTACTGCTGTATTTGTACTTTCTTCCCTCTAATTGATTACGGCTTTGCCTTTAAATAAGGCTGCCATCTACCCCCACTGAGGTTCCATTATTACTGAATTTCTTTTACTATCATTTTTATTCCATCAAGAAAGTCTTTGAGGCGTAAACAGTCGCACACCTATCTCAATAACAATTTTCCACAACCTAATGTCTTTCACTGATGCGTTACTCCATTTGGTTAGAGCCTTCGCTGACATGAGATTATTAAATCAGCTTTTTCTTGAAGCATCTTCTTCCACTCCGCTGCCTAGAGGCCATATAAATACAGTGAGTGGGATACGTAGCTCTTCAGGCGAACAAACCAGCTCCCTTAAAGATACCCTGTCTATTAAAAATCAAGAATTGTAAATATACAGTGTTTTTCCTTTCCATAAGCATTTTTTTTTTAATCAACTTGCAATGTGCCTCTGAAGTTGCAAGCACATTTGTTCACTTGGAGCTTTAAATGTAATTAAAGCTCAACTCCATACAAATACAGAATATACAAATAAATACAGCTCTGTATTAAAAAAAAAAGTTAAGTTTCTTTTTTAAATGCAAGCAGTATAAGTATCTAATAAAAAAATACATAAAGTGCGCTGTCAATCAACTTGAGTGCAAAACCTCATGAAGTGAATGTTTGAATACACTATGTATATAAACAAATGGATACAGAGTGACAAAAAATTGAAACAAACCAGTGAAACAAAGTCTGAAAAACAAAAAGTCCTGAAATAAAAAAAGTTTGATGTAAAAATCTATTATCAAATAAGTTCAAAAGTGTTAAAAAACAAAAATTGTATTAATCCATCCATTAATCAACAACCCTGAAATATTACAGTGTCCATCCAAAACTGAAAAGAACAGTGAAATTCCAGGCAATCTTATCCAGCCCTTCTTCACCACCATGTTTAAAGTAATAGATGGCAGCTTACCAGATCCTAGGATCTAAATACGTGTGTCTCCACAAAGGGAAATCAGCTGTGAAGGATCGCTCTCTGAGACTCAAGCTGGACTCCGGCTCCAACCGTAGGTACAGGCATCTCAACCAGGTCCACAGACACGTGTCCCCACCAAGGCAAATAGGCAAATAGGTTCCTGATGATCAGTCCCTGGGATATAGATAGAGCACCGACTTCATGTGCTCAGTTGATACCGTATGGAGGAGCTAAACTCATAGTGCATTAACTTTTAAAAAACAATTAAATTTAATAAAAAGTTGCACTTACAAAAAATGGGTAAAAAACAGCAAAACAGTATGAGCATGGCCGCCTGCAGTGCACTCTACTAGCTCCTTATCCAACGCGTTTCCCCTGAATAGGCATCGACTGGGAATGGAGGCTGGATAAGGAGCTTCAGCCACACTACTAGCTCCTTATCCAACGCTATTCAGGGGAAACACGTTGGATAAGAAGCTAGTAGTGTGGCGCGTGGAGCACGGACTGCACTGCAGGCAGCTGTGCTCATACTGTTTTGCTGTTTTTTACCCAATTTTTGTAAGTGCAACTTTTTATTAAACTTAATGGATGTTTTTTTAGCTCCTCCGCATGGTATAAACTGAGCACATGAAGTCGGTGCTCTATCTATATCCCAGGGACTGATCATCAGGAACCTATTTGCCTATTTGCCTTGGTGGGGACAGGCGTGTGTGGACCTGGTTGAGATGTCTGTACCTGCGGGTGGAGCCGAAGTCCAGCTTGAGTCTCAGAGAGGGACCCTTCACAGATGGTTTCTCTTTGTGTAGACACTCGTATTTAGATCCTAGGGTCTGAGAAGCTGCCATCTATTACTTAAGGGCTGGATAAAGTTGCCTGGAATTTCACTATTCCTTTCCGTTTTGGATGGACAATGTAATTTTTAACGTTTGTTGATTCATTAACACATTCCATTCACACAGTTATTATTTTTTAACACTTTTGAACTTATTTGATAATAGATTTTTACATGAAGCGTTTTTCATTTCTCAGGCCTGGGACAATAAAAAAGTATATGTCCCAAGAGGGAGGGGCAGAGAGACAAACAATGGAAAAACAACAGGGATCTCAGGTGAAACAGACAAAAGGTAAAGGATAAAAAGAGACAAGGTAGACTTTCACCAGACACAAGTATGCTGGGGCGGCCAGCAATGGACCAGGAACAGGACCCAGAAAGCGAAGTAGAAAGGGGACATGAGAAGGACCAGCATCTGAAACCCCAACGCCCTAAAAAGGTACAGATGGCAGCCATATTTGCAACCTTAGAAAATTATCTAAAAATTGAAATGTTAACGATCCACAATGATATAGGTCATATATTAACGAGAGTAGAAGAGGTAGAAAAAAGATTGGACAACTATACTAAGTATTAAAGGAATTAAAAGGAGAAGTTGACATCTTGAAAAGGGAACAAAGGGACATGGCATATAAAATTGAAGATCAAGAGAAGGTCAGAGGAGAACCTAAACCCAATAGAGAGACTACCCTGTTTCCCTGAAAATAAGACCTAGCGTGATTGTCGGTGATGGCTGCAGTATAAGCCCTACCCACCAAATAAGCCCTACCCTGTTTCCCCGAAAATAAGCACTACCCTGAAAATAAGACCTACAAGGACTTGAACTAGGGTTTATTTGGGGGGTAGGGCTTATATTGCAGCCATCACCGACCATCACGCTAGGTCTTATTTTCGGGGAAACAGGGTATGTAATTCACAAACAAAAATAAAGCATGGTATTTCACAATTGTACAAAATATTGACAGCATTGGGAAAAATGGGAAAATTAGTTGGGTTCACAAATAGAGGAGCAACACAAATATAAAGTATTGAGTGGAGTGCATAGGTTTGCAACAGATATAAACACAGTGGAAATGAATTATAAATGTCTAGACTAGATGATACATAATGCCAGTTATGGCACAAAAATATCAAACAGAGAAATCTCCACTGGGTTAGAAAGGGTGTGGCCAGAGGGGAACTATGTGCCATATTTGGTGGGAATGCCCAAACATTAGAGATTTCTGGCAGGTAGTGTTGTGGAATCTCATATTAGCCAATGTATTTCATATTGTATATATTGATTTGCATATATTTTATTGATAATTATTATTATTATTAATATTATTATATAGTAGTGGTTTTATCAATATTATTATTCAATAAGTAAAGCAACAATTATTAATCTTTAATAATGTATACTGTGTTTTCCAGATTTAGAAAGTCTTCATTTTTAAGTGTTGAACTTTAAATGACCTCTGCTTTATGACAAGTACTTGTAAACAGGTGTTCTCGAAAATGTATTAAGATAGTCTACTGGATGAAAGTTCATTAGAATAGATTCAAGTTATGTAGAATTGTCTCAGACAGATAAGAAAACAGGTGGTTAAAATAATTAGGTGGAATACAGGAAAGTTATGTACAGAACATTAATTAAGTTTGACAGGGTCAAACAAAGGTCTGCTTGTGCCCTCATTAAAACTGTTAAAATACATGCATATAGTGAAACATATAAAACATCTGGTGGGGTTATTGAAAGTTAATTGTCTCAAAGTTGTAAATCTGCAAATCCTTGAAGCTAGTTAAATCTTATCAAGATAAGGAGAGTTTGATAACACAGCTGGGTGCCAGACTGTCTCTATACAGGTGTTTTTAATTGGACAAAAACAGTTATAAATCACTTTAATGAACATATAGGAATTTTGGGAATAATTAAGTTTATCTGGTTGTAGAACAGGTGTCAGATTTATGGTTGGTTACTTTGACGTAGATAGTAGCGACCAATCATATGTAAGAGATATGTTAAGATAAGACTTGTAAAAGAGTATATAAATGCAAGCTCTGCAATTGTTAGACAGACAAGTCAGATAGGAGCTCATAAGGCTGAACTCTATGTATGCTGCCCTATTGCACGGGTCATAGAGGTCAGAACCAATGGGCAAGTATCTGTCCTAACTTGTCCCCTCGGACAAGTCAGATAGGAGCTCATAAGGCTGAACTCTGTGTATGCTGCCCTATTGCACGGGTCATAGAGGTCAGAACCAATGGGCAAGTATCTGTCCTAACTTGTCTCCTCGTACGAGTCAGAGAAGACTTCTTAACTTGTTCCAGAGTGTGGTCTCAGGTGAATTTCCCTCACAAACTTGGTTGAGCTGGAACCCAGAACTCTGTGAGGAGACCAGACCACCGGCCAATTGGCTGGTCCCTATCAGGTGAGAGGTTCCCAAGAATTGGCAGTAAAGACCCATTCTGGTTCAAGGTAAGAACAATTCACAATTGTATCAATTGGGGTAGAGGATAAGAATACCTATATCTAATGTGCTTGCATGGTAAGAAACTGTATAAATTAGATCTGTATCTTGTAATACTTTGAACAAAAACCTGTATGTTATCAGCTGTTAATAAACCTGCATTGCTGAAGTTCTGCCTGGTTCGATACTTTACTATTCTACTTCATTAGTAAGAGAATATATAAAAGAGATCACGGGATCGGAGATCCCAGAGGACCCATGAAGTTGTCTATTCCATGTTACAGATATGGGAAAGGCAAAATACCAGAACTCATTATTACCATACTTAATAAACGCCGCAAGAAGCATGATACCAAAAAAAAAAGAAAGACCTCTGGTAAAGGAGTGGTTTAAAGTGGTTGTAAACCCTTTACAACCACTTTTGTCTACAGGTAAGCCTATAATAAGGCTTAAATGTAGGTACCATAAATTTCTCATAAACGTGCACAGTGCACAGATACTCACCTTATACACATGTGCTGACGTCATCAGCACATACGCACTGAAGAAACGGCTCGTATGTACCGTTTCTTCAGCTGCTGTGCCGTGATGTGCGGGAGTGACGTAATCGCGGCTCCAGCCAATCATGGCGCCAGAGCCCACAAACCTGGAATTGAAAACATATGGGAAAAGTGGGCTATTTTTAAAAATACAAGGACATTTTCTGAAGGTAGATTAGAAGGGGATGGATGGAGTGGGCTAAAGGAAATGGGAAGAGGAAATGTAAACACAATGTGGTTGGGGTTTGGGGAAAAGAGGGGGTAGGTTTATGGAGAGTATGCAATTATTTTGTAAAATGTTTTTGTATATGGAAAAATAAACTAAAAAAACAAAAAACTAAAAACTTTTCTTTGCAGAGCTGCATGAGATTTTGCACTCTTCAGTTTTAGTAAACCATCGCCTTTGTTTTACTGGTTTGTTTACATTTTTTGTCACTCTGTATCCATTTGTTTATATACATAGATTATTCAAACATTCACTTCATGTTTTGCACTCAATTTGATTGACAGCGCACTTTATGTATTTTTTTATTCTTTAGTGTGCCAATTTTCCAGGGATTTTATGGTGCAGCAGTCTTTTTAACACAGCGATCAAGCGCACTCTTTTTAAATGTAAATAGTATAAGTTTCTGAATTTAACTTGATATTTGTTTCCTTTTGGATTGATGTACAATCTAATTGCCTTTGGTGAAGAGGTTTGTAATCAATTAAAAAAAAGGAAGGATAATGCCGCGTAAACACGGTCGGACTTTTCGGCTACAAAAGTCCTGACGGACGCCAACGGACCAAATCCGGCGGACAATCCGATCGCGTGTGGGCTTCCCCGGACTTTAAGCAGACTTTTCCAGCCACAAATCTGACGGACTTTAGATTTGGAACATGCTTCAAATCTTTTACATCGTAACTCCGCCGGACCCAGAAATCCGCTCGTCTATATGCTAGTTTGGCGGACAAAAAAACGACGCATGCTCAGAAGCAAAAACTAAACGGAAGCACTCGGTCTAGTAAAACTAGTGTTCGTATTGTAGGTAGCACATTCCTCATGCTGCAAATTCTGTGATCGTTGAATGTAGCGCATTTAATGTCTTCTTTAATAATGCTATAGGAACGAAGATGTTTTGCTGTTCCTATTCACACAGAGTTCTCCCAAACTGATTTCTTGATTCTTTCTCTTTGATCTCATGAATGACATAGTATTTTTTTTTTAATCCATATCTCCATACTAATGTTTACACTTTTTCTTTTTTGTGAGTCATCTTTTATTTTAGATTTCATCAAGATTTTTTTTTATGATTATTGTCGAAATTATTTTATGTTTATCTACATTATTTTATTTTTTGGGTTTGTAAAATTAACACAAAGAACCATTTTTTTTTTTGTGTGATTTTTGTAGTTCTTAAATTGAACACAAATACATTTATTTATTTATTTATTTTTTTGTTTGGTTAAGTTACCACAAAGAAGCATTTTTTTTTTATTTGGATTTTTTCTTTGTATATAAAGTTAACACAAAGAACCTATCTATCTATCTATCTATCTATCTATCTATCTATCTATCTATCTATCTATCTATCTATCTATCTATCTATCTATCTATCTATCTATCTATCTATCTATCTATCTAGATAGATAGATAGATAGATAGATAGATAGATAGATAGATAGATAGATAGATAGATAGATAGATAGATAAATTATATAGATAGATTATATATATAGATAGATACTGTATATATCTATATATATAGATATATATCTATCTAGATATGTCTTAAGAAAATTTTAAAATGTATTCAACTAGGAACTCTACACAAACAGACAATTTGTACACCATTTCACTACAATGTTTTAAGATTACTATTCATGTACAAAAATATCTGTGTGCTAAGTATATATTTTGTTTCATTCACATAGGGGAGAAAAGACAAGATGAACCCAGTCCCCCCCAACCGCAACACCATAATTGGGAAATCAGCCCAAGCCCCACTGAGGATGTGGAGGAAGGAGAGGTGGCCGACATGGGCACCCCACCAGGTGAGTGTCTGACACACCAGTTTACGGTAATCTATGTATGGCTGCATATTTTGTAAATAACATTTTCTACTCTATTTTAGGTGATCTGGTTGTGCTTGAATCAAGTAACAGCGCCACCCCCGAGGATGTTTCTGAAGTATGCAACATGGGCACCCCACCAGGTCAGTGTCTGAGACACCAGCTTATGGTAAGGTAATCTATGTATGGCTGCATATTTCTAAACACATCTTTTTTTCATTCAATTTTAGGTCTGGGTGAACATTTTAGCACAGACAGTGCACAACGCCTAATTGTTCAGATAATGGCCTGGAATGGGGAGATTGATTTAATGCGGAATCGGCTGGATCGTATGCAGCAGGAAATGAAGAACATAATCGATGTTTTGGGGAGAATCTAAATGCCCTTTTTCAACCAAAAAAACATCGATCATGTTCTTCATTTCCTTATTTGCTGACCCCATTCTGGGCCTTCTCTTTTATATTCTTTAAAACTTAAAATTATATGCCTGTTTCCATAAATTTAGAATCCAAAAAAAGGACGAATTGTTTTTATTACCAAAAAAAAAAAAAAAATAGAGGCCTGTTTTTATAAAATTAAAAAAAAAAAAAATAGAGGCCTGTTTTCAAAAAAAAAAAAATAGAGGCCTTTTTTAAAAAAAAAAAAAAAAAAAATAGAGGCCTGTTTTCCAAAAAAAACAAAAAAAAAATAGAGGCCTTTTTTCCAAAAAAAAAAAAAAAATAGAGGCCTTTTTTCAAAAAAAAAAAAATAGAGGCCTGTTTTCAAAAAAACAAAAAACAAAAAAAATAGAGGCCTTTTTTCCAAAAAAAGAAATAGAGGCCTGTTTAAAAAAAAATAGAGGCCTGTTTTCCAACAAAAAAAATAAAAATAAAATAGAGGCCTTTTTTTAAAAAAAACAAAAAAAACAAAAAAAATAGAGGCCTGTTTTCCAAAAAAATTAAAAAAATAAAAATAGAGGCCTTTTTTCAAAAAACAAAAAAATAGAGGCCTGTTTAAAAAAAAAAAAAATAGAGGCCTGTTTGTTAAAACAAAAATAAACAAAAATAATGTAAAAAAATATGACCTAATTATATTGTTGAAAATTGCTAAATATAGATATATTTTTAACTATCAACATTTTTTACCAACGCACAAGTGAATGTACACCGAATATTAAAAAATCTGTTTAGTAATTAACAAAATGTGTGGTTTCTTCTTTCAATGCTCAATATCAATATCCTTGGCCAATCCCCAGACGATGTCCGCTTGTGACGAAACGCGTAGGGAGGAGCCTACGACGTCACCACGTCCGTTTTTGTGTAGGGCTGTATACGAACTAGGAAGGCGGAGGCAGTAGACGGAGACGCTGATTTGTATTTGTACGCGATATGCTGATCACTTCATGGATGCTTTGTAAGTGCAATTCCTTTTTTAATAAAACGATTGTGTAGACTGTATTACACGATGGATTGTTCCTTTTCTCTTTGAATCCTGAGATATCATCTGTCGCATATCTGTACCATTAAGCTGAGGTTGTGGGGAGCCCCAAAATTTCCCTGTGCCGTTTTTGACCGCTGTAATAGCGGTCAACGGGATCTGGTAAGCATATCTGATATTCCACCTCGGGTGTGAGGAACCATAGAAGATTCCCCCCATTGCATCTTCATCTTGGTTGTGGCCTTTTCTGGCATTTTTTTTTTTCCTAATTTATCACGGATTTCCTTTTGGTTTTGGACTCCATTCACTTATCTATTTCAATATTTGTTCTTTAATTATTTTTTGGGACATTAGTGTATGATATTGTTTATGTTTACCAATATTATTGATTATTAATTCATTTTATAGCTTTTAATTATGTTTTAGCGCCGCATCTTTTTTGTATTAATGCTCAATATCAGTTTGTTTAAATTTAATAGTTGTTTACAGTGACAATGGTGCTTATTTACTAAAGGAAAATACACTTGGCACTACAAGTGCTCTACGATAACCTAGGAAAAAGCCAAAAAGAAAGGCAAGCAATAAATATAATTCAAGATTTGATCAAGATTTTTTATTTTAACAAATTAAATATTCTGGGGCATTGCAATGGCCCCCCTACCCATAAAATAATCTACATATTGATCACCAACTTGACGGGCACTTTGGGGGGCCAAGCCAGTACGGACAGTATCCAGACCCGTCAGATTGTCACTAATAATAAGTCCGGCCTCAGGCCCAACTGGCAAAATATAATTTGGGGAATGTTTGTTCAAAAAGTTGTGCAGAATGCAGCACGCTAAAATGATGTAATTAAGTTTGTATTCAGCAAGGTTTATCGATGTCTGAAACAGGCGGAACCGGCTGGCCAGAATCCCAAAAGCATTCTCAACAACTCTTCTCGCTCTGGCCAGCCGGAAATTAAAAACCCTCCTCTCCGGGGTGAGGGTCCTTTGGGGGAATGGCCTCATGAGGTGCTTGCTCAGAGCGAAGGCTTCACCTGCTATGAAGACAAAGGGGAGTCCTTCCACATTATCCGCATCAAGTGGCAATCCCAGGCCACCACTCTGGAGACGCTGATAGAACTCCGTCTGGGCAAATACTCCTCCATCCGACATCCGGCCATTCTTCCCCACGTCCACATACAGAAAGTCATATTGTGCCGACACCACTGCCATTAAGACAATACTATGGAACCCCTTATAATTAAAATAGTATGACCCCGAATGGGGTGGTGGCATGATGTGGACATGTTTCCCCTCTATAGCCCCTCCACGTTGGGAAAGTCCCAACGGGTGGCAAAATGGGATGCCACAGTCTGCCATTCCTGTGGCGTTGAAGGAAACTGGGGAATCAAACAAGAAACCAAAACTCAGTAATTTTGAAAAGAAGATTGCAAGAACATTACACTTAAAACATTATTGCCCAGCATCAGTATAACATTAAATAATTGAAATCTTCTTTAATAAATAATATGGAAAGACACACTTATCAGATTGCTCACCCCCTCTGATGGCACATTGTTACATTTTAGGGGGTGGTGAAATTAGAAATTAAGTTTAAGGACACGCAGGGTTTGATTTACTAAAGGCTACAAGACTGTGCAGTTAGAAAAGTGCAGTTATTGCACTCTGCAAGTGCAGTTGCTCCACAGCTTAGTACATGAGGTAAGGTAAAGGCTTCATGTTGCAAGGAGTACCCAATCACATGCAAGGTCAATTAATCCAAACACTTTGTGGCTTGCACATGATTGGATGATGGAAATCAGCAGAGCTTCTGCTGATTTAATAAAGCCCTGGAGCAAATGCACTTGCAGAGTGCAAACGCATTTTGCAAAGTGCAACATATATTTGCTTATTTAAAATCAACACCATAGAACATTATAGCAAATTATTAGGGGGGGGGGATCGGAAATCGAGTTAATGACACACACACTATTTGGATGGAGTTTAGGGGGGGGGGATTGAAAATCGAGTTAATGACACACACACTATTTGGATGGAGTTTGTGGGGGGGGGGGGATTGGAAATCGAGTTAATGACACACACACTATTTGGATGGAGTTTAGGGGGGGATTGGAAATCGAGTTAATGACACACACACTATTTGGATGGAGTTTAGGGGGGGGATTGGAAATCGAGTTAATGACACACACACTATTTGGATGGAGTTTAGGGGGGGGGGATTGGAAATCGAGTTAATGACACACACACTATTTGGATGGAGTTTAGGGGAAAAAAACTACAATGCAGCTGACAAAATACATTCAAAGTGAGTAGACTAGGTGGATATGTGCCCAGCATTGCATGCTGGGGAGGTTAGTGAAGGCAAATATACGTGCAGGACAAAAAAGAACATGAAAAAATTACAGCATGCATGAGGACAAAAAGGGGACATTCACACTATATTGCAATGATGGTAAGTAGTGTTTGAGTTAAGAAATACATTACATTATCAAACATTAAATAAAATAACATGTGATGCTAATAAAGGATAAAAATTCTTACCTTAATATAGTCCTTCTGCAGGACCTGTATGATGGCAGAACAGGTCTCTGGGATAATGATCCCCAGAGCCTGGGGGGAGATGCCTGTTGAGAACTTCAAGTCCTGCAGGCTTCTCCCCGTCGCCAAGTACCGCAGGGTGGCAACTAGCCTCTGCTCCGGAGTCATGGCTTGCCTCATGCAGGTATCCTGCCTGCTGATATAAGGGTTGAGCAAAGCCACCAAACGGTCAAAAACGGGGTCCATCATCCGGAGAAAGTTCCTGAAATCCTCAGGATTATTCTCACTGATCTCACGGAGCAATGGCATGTGACAGAATTGGTCACGCTGGAGCAACCAATTCTTCATCCATGAACTCCTCCCCACCCTGTTCATGGACTGGTCTTGGGCTGAAGAATGAACTACAGCACCAAGCACATACAATGCACAAGCTCTACGACGAGTACGTACACGTAACATGGCTTCAAAACAGTCGGCTGGCCAGAACGCACTTAACAGAACGCACTGAAAAACAGCAAGGCCTGTGAAGAGCGACCTGAAAATCAGCAACGAGCAGACAATAAAACAAAGATTGCTCAATGCCAACTGACCAAACGCACTGAAAAGCAGATACAAACCACACAAGCACAGACTGAACAACAGTTAAAACGAACTGAAAAATACAAGTCTCACAAGCGCAAATCGTCTCTCACCAAACTTCTACTAACACAAGATAAACACGAGATTAGCAGAAGGAGCCCAAAGGGTGTCGTACGGGCTATTGAACTTCCGTTTTATAGTCTCGTCGGACTTGGTGTACGTCACCGCGTACTAGGCTGTCGGACTTTTGTGTGATCGTATGTAGGCAAGTCCGTTCGTTAGAAAGTCCGCCGCAAGTCCGCCAAAAGTCTGTCGAAAGTCTGTCGGACGGGCTGTCGGAATTTTGTAGCTGAAAAGTCCGACCGTGTGTACGCGGCATAAAACCTAAAATCAAGAATCATTACAAGTCATTATTGAAGTGGCGGCTGGTGCTCAATATATTGGGGCGCGCCAAACAAACCTGCCCCCCTCACT
Organism: Aquarana catesbeiana; assembly: GCF_042186555.1. NCBI lineage: Eukaryota > Metazoa > Chordata > Amphibia > Anura > Ranidae > Aquarana > Aquarana catesbeiana. The sequence continues at coordinate 575,957,239 of NC_133326.1, read as the reverse complement.
TGCACATAACATCCTAATGCCCCGTACACACGGTCGGATTTTCCGATGGAAAATGTGTGATAGGACCTTGTTGTCGGAAATTCCGACCGTGTGTGGGCTCCATCACACATTTTCCATCGGATTTTCCGACACACAAAGTTTGAGAGCTTGCTATAAAATTTTCTGACAACAAAATCGGTTGTTGGAATTTCCGATCGTGTGTACACAAATCCGACGCACAAAGTGCCACGCATGCTCAGAATAAATAAAGAGATGAAAGCTATTGGCTACTGCCCTGTTTATAGTCCCGACATACGCGATTTACGTCACCGCGTTCAGAATGATCGGATTTTCCGACAACTTTGTGTGACCGTGTGTTTGCAAGACAAGTTTGAGCCAACATCCGTCGGAAAAAATCCTAGGATTTTGTTGTTGGAATGTCCGATCAATGTCTGACCGTGTGTGCGGGGCATAAGGCTCCCTGGATCTCAGGACCCACTTCCTGATTGGCCAGGAGAAGAAGCAGGAAGACATTAGCGAATATTAATTCGCTAATGTCCCACAACTGGGTGGGCTCAGGGTGCAGTGCTCTGCGCCCTGATCCCACCCTTTTTTGAAGCCAATTAGAGGCTCAGGCTCTAATCATGTGGTTCAAAAAAAGAAAAAAACACCATTGAAATCCATGCGTCCAGCACCCTGCATGTAGACTAGGGGCCGGACGTATGGATTAGGGGGGTGGCGCCCCTGCGCCCCTAATGGAGAGGCCACCACTGTTATTGAATAAAGCTGCTTAAAGTAGATTTCCACTTTAGCAGTAGAATTTGAGAAAACCCCACTACATGTTTCCATTCACTCAGCATGCCTAAGGGCTCATGAACACTGCATCTCAAAGAAGCGTCTCCTACAGGCTTTTGAGCTCTCATTTTTTCTGTCCAGAAACTCCCCTCCATGTTAGCCAATGTGTCCATGCACACTATGACGTTATCAGGAGTTTACAGGCATATGCTCCTAAAGGCAGGAAACCCCCCCACCAAACTCATGTTTTTGAGAGGAGCTTTTGAGAAAAAAAGGTGTCTAATGCCCCGTACACAAGAGCAGATTTTCTGTCGGAAAAATCTTGGATGTTTTTTTCCGACGGAATCCCGCTCAAGCTTGGCTTGCATACACACAGTCACACAAAAGTTTGCTGAACTTTCGACCGTCAAGAACGCAGTGACGTACAACACTACAACGAGCCAAGAAAGTTAAGTTAATTGATTCCGAGCATGCTTCAAATTGTTTCCGAGCATGCGTAAGAATTTTGCGTGTCGGAATTGGTACAGATGATCGGAATTTCCGATTGAAACTTTTTCCACCTGAAAAAATTGAAAACCTGCTCGCAATCTTTTGCTGGCGGGAATTCGGCCAGCAAAAGTCACACGGTCGCATTTTCCGACCAAAAGCTGTCATCGGTCTTTTGCTGTCCGAATTTTCGATCATGTGTACGTGGCATAAGTGCCCAGAAATGCGTGAAAAAGCTAAAAAAAAAAAAAATAAAAATAAAAAATTAGCTGAGGGGAGGGTTTGTGGGAAAAAAACACTTTGCTCAAAAAAACCTCAAAGAAGCTCAACAAAAATGTACAAAAGAATACAAAAAGCACAAGCTTTTTCAAGCTTTTAGGCAGGGATAAAAGTTCAAATGCCTAAAAAAGTAGATTTTTTTTTTTTTTGCTGCAATGTGCATGAGTCCTAAAAAAAATGTAAAAAAAAAATATATATATATATATATATATATATATATATATATATATATATATATATATATATATATATATATATATATATATATAGTTCTCACATTTTAGATGTTTCTCAGAAGTAGGTATCATGGCTGCCTGCAAGGTTTTTTGAACATGTTAGATCAGTTGTTAAGTAAAAGTAGTCCATGTGGCTTTGCATCTGCCCAGTCACTTTTACATTTAGCAATTTCTGGTTTCAGAGCTGTGCTTGATTGGCTGCAGTGGAGGACAGGGAAGAAAATGTCTCCATAAAGACACCTGCCTATGTTATCTCATAAGTGGCTTGTTAGCCCCCTTGTGATAGCAAAAAGGGTAAATAAAAAAAAATAAAAAGATCTAAATTGTAATAAAATAAATAAAAATAATTTAAAAATATACATGTGAAATCAAATGCATGCATAGGTTCCACATATGTATGTAAACAGCGATTAGGGCACAAATGTGAAATATCGCTGCAAATATGAGAGAGAGCCATAATCCTAGAGCTATAGTTCATGGGCAACTCTAAACTGATAACCTGTAAAGACTTTTAAAGCATCACCTATGAAAAATATTGAAGAGTATGTAAACTCAGCTTTTTATACTCTTGATATGTGCTTGCTGTGCGATGTACTTGTATGAAAATGTAGCCTGCTCTCTTTGTATTGATTCCTTTGTGTGAAATTCCTGGTGTTCCTGCCAGTGCCTTTGCTTTCCTATTAAAAACTGACCACACTATGCATGAGAACATAGCGTGGTCAGTTCTCTAGCTATGCTAGGAACTAAGTGTGCTCTCCTGTTCTGACACCCCCCCCTTCCCACCTGCACAGCCATTCACTGGGAAGATCAGTGTACTGTTGCTTCTCTTTCCTCCAGCTCTTATGCAGCTGAGAACAGAGGGAATGTGATCACTTATAAAAAAGGGGGAAAAAAAGGTATGTGTTGTTTTACAAGGTGATCGATTATAATCACTTTAACTATCGCAGTTTTTTGCCATTTCACAGGTACATGCAGTTTGGAGTCCTGACATCTTTGGTACCTATTTATTCAACACAACCCCGTCTTTTATTGCCAAAAAAAAAAAAGTATTTTTTCTTGAAAATATATGTTTGTTATACAGCTGCGCAAATATCATGCAACATAGGAAAATTGCAACTTACACCATTCTATTCAGAAAATGTATAAGGTTTAGGGGTTCTAAGTAATTTTCTAGCAATAAATGCTGATTTAACATGTAAGTGAAAATGTTTAAAATTGCCCCAGATGCGAAATGGATCATGCAGGTTTCTATCAAATAAAAAAAAAAAAAATCACAATACAATTTTTAAGCTAATAGTGTGGGTATAGCAGTTAGACTGATTAACTTTTGTAATCAATTGTAAAGTGTAAAAGGCACAAATGACATAGAACATTGTATCAGTGGCCTCTTATTCCCATTTATACCCAACTCTATTCTGGTAACCTATTTGCTAGAACCATGTTGCACTGCACTGTGCTGTACTGTGTCACTATGACATGTTCATTATTAATGGGTCCCAATGCAGGAGAAATTGCTCCTGCCTTTTTTTCGGTTATTAGATAAGTTAAACTGAATGACATTTCTGACAGTGTAACAGAGTTGCTATATATACTGGATGGCATTAGTGGCTCAATGACGCTTCACTTGTTGCTTGGAAGAGCTCTTTAAATAAACCACCATCCAAGAAGCAGATGACTTGTCCACAGCTTTATATCAACTTGACTGTAATCAGGTCTTCAAGTCTTGAGTTTCTGGTTTCAATGTAGAGCTGTGCATGTCCTGTCAACACTGTGCAAGTTAATTGGGAAACTTTACTCTCATACTCCAAACATTCATCCATTTGATTACTCCAGCCATTGCATTTGGAATGTATATCCATCTTCTTCTGCTTTATTGTAGTTAGCTAGTAGCAACAGACGACTTTCATTACACTGGGTGCAAGTGAAATGTTTACTTTAGTTGGCTATAAGGAGAAGGCACGAAGTAACGAAATTGGCTGCATTCAGAGAACAGAAGAGAACAGTGCTTTAGTAAACACTTGGAGGCTACACTGTTCTCAGCTGCATAAGAGCTGGGGGGGGGGGGGGGGCAGCAGCAGCAGACTGAGCTTCCCAGTGAATAACTGTGCAGCAGGGGCATGCCAGGACAAGTCTGATCATTGGAGGAGAGAACACTGAGAACTGGCCACAGTGTGCTCTCCTGCTTAGTGTGGTCAGTTTTAAATAAGAAAGGAAGGGGACTAGCAGGAACACCAGGGATTTCACACAAAGGAAGCAATACAAGCAATACAAAGAGAACAGGATACTTTCTCATACAAGTACATGGTACAGCAGGCACATATCAGGAATATGAAGTGTTGGGGTAACAAACACTTTAAGTGGAACAGGAAGAACAAGCACAAGGTTGAGAGGGCAGGTTATATTTTTAAGAAGAGCAACAGTATGATCTATGCACTCCAAACTACACATGGCACTGTAGTGATATACTAGTGTCTGTGTGTTTATGTGTGCTTGTATATTCTGCACAAGAAGGATTTTTTTCTCTCTCTGCTCTCTCCTGTAATGCTGTTCTCACACATATGCTATTCTTCTATGCAAATAAAGCTGAATTCTACATTCCCCAAGATCCCAGTGCCTCATCTTGTCACATAACCAAAAATATTTTTGATTATGTTGTCAAGCATTCTTTACAATGCAATGCTGATAAATAAACATTTTATGTTCCAACGTTAGTAAATATACAGATGTTCTTTAAGGATTATGTCACCTACAGATGATTATAAAGGGGATGTTCTTTTGTATTTTTTTGTTCCAATTCCTTTGTGAACCTTTTGATTAATGAAAGGATGCCAGTTATTGGAGAACATACCTTTCTGTTTTGGTGAGGTCAACACTCATTTACATTCATTTTGATGCATGCTACAGCTTGTTTTTATGCATTTTCATAGATTTCAATACAAAACACGTTAGGTGAACATTCAACAATATGAACGCAGCCTAAAGGTTTATATGCTATCCCTCATAAAATAAAATAAGTCTCATTCTCAAAAGATGAGTGGATGAGTATCTACCCTCCATTCTGATCTAATTTTGGTTCGCATGAGTTTCCTCCAACTTCCTGAATAAAATTGAAGCAGGTGGTGCATGCAATGTTTAAGTTCTTGGCTTCCAAACCCTTATTCATTAAAAAAAAAATCTAATTACTACAGACTGGTCATCCACTGGTAAGTCATTAAAGATGGGGTTCATTGACTTTTGAATTGTTTCATTTTAGCTACAGATGTAGGAAGGCGGATTTGTCCTTTTTCCCTGCTGAGATATACCATGGGTCTGCTGTGCTCACGGCAAAGGATTGTACAGCATCCAGTACATTTTATAGTACAACTAATTTTTTTTGTTCTATCTGTGTTTATTTTTCTTCTTTTTTTGCCATCTGTGCCTTGTGGAGATTTCCCTTCAATTCCTGTCCCATAGCCAAAACAGGAAGTCAGAGGAAATCCCTCCAAAGGGAGGGAATCATTGACTGTCACCAGGGTCACCAGAACTAGTGTCCCCCTTGGAAGATTTCCCTTCTGTTAGGGTCAACTCTTAAATGAGTTGCTTTTAAGTTTATATTGCTTTGTCAAATCTTAGCCCTTAAAGAAGTAGACACGGAGCCAAGAGTGTCTGTGTCTCATTCCACGAGCAGTGAATGCCCCGCAGTGAGTTAACTGTCTTGTTTTATTTAATATATTTATAAGATTAGTTACATGACGAAAATATCAAAGTACAATTTAGATATCAGCTGATAAAAGCATTTTTGACTAATAATGTCGTATCAGCAGCCAAAGGTTACAATAAAAGCGGTTTCATCGAGAATAATGTGTCAGCAGACAAAGGTTAGTTTCATGAGATACTGCAACGCAGGCATTTCATAACAGACTATATTTCATAACAGATTTTACATGTAGGCATTAGATTTAAGTAAGAACTCTGAATCAAATCCCTAACCCTATCAATTTCCCCCTTTGACATCATCCTCTCCTTCCCCCTGGGTCCTCATGAATAAGTTCTAGTCAGTTTTTCCCCAGAGTCCTTTCCCTGACCGCGAGTTGTCAGAGGGGTAAAACCCATCCCCCTAGGTATTACTAAAATCTTAAATTCAAGAAGACCTATTCTAGTGACAACCCAAAATTTGGGATTTTCTTTCAGTTTCATCAATAACAGTAAACATGACAAATAGAGAGGGTGAATCTCCAGAATAGGGGCACGGATGACGATAAAACCTGACAGATGTTGTAATCCCTCTCCACTCTATCCAAATTTTTGTAAAAAAGGTTTGTATTCAGTAATACTTGAAGTAGCAAAAGCAAAAATAAATAAAAATGGTAAAAACATGACCAAAAAGCATAATTAAAAGCTAAACCCCCTCCCCAAAATGTAGTGGAATATTATTCACCAGTACCTGAATAATTTAATACTGTGTGCATTTTGTTTTCCTTTGTTTAAAGTGAGCTGCAAAAGCAGCTGCAATGACGTTTACAAAATCACTTCCCCACAGCTCAAGACAAGGTTCAAACCAAAGCATTGCTGGTTGGAGGCATGTCCCAGACCAAATCTTTTAACTCTTGTAGAGAAAAAGTGGGATTGCTGACTTGACTATGCTGTCTAACAGGGGTTCCTCAAGACTGCATGAACAAAGCTCTAAATTCTGTGCTAAATAGATAACATTTAATTGAAACAAAGGTTGAAAAAGGCCCCCTAGTTCAACCAATAGATAAACCAATTTCATCAGTGAATATAGTTGTTTTCCTGGAGTTCAGTCATGAGACTAACCATTATTAGATTAACGTCAATTGTATGTAATAGATAGTGTCATGATCCCTCAGAAGTAGGTTATTATAAAGATTAATTTAATTCAATAAGGTTCAAATATTTTGGTAAACCTTTTTTTGTTTCTTTATGTAACGCTTACCCCCGGAGGGGCGGCTGAGAACATACCCAGGTGTAGGCAGATGCAGTTTATCCTGCCCTCTGTAGGCGGTGCTGTTTAGCTGGTGGCTGTACAGAGGGAATGGAGGTTATGAGGAGTTTTGATCCTCCGAAGCCTGCATAGGTGTTATCAGAGGAGCATCTGTATGACTAGATAGACAAACTGGTTGACCTCCGTGGCCATCTTTAGTTAGGGCAATGCGAAGAAACTTATACTGCCCCACTGCAGCTGGCACACATTGGAAAAGTGGATGAAGTAGGGACAGCATCCCCGCTGGTTAGGGACAGTGTTTTAAGCGCTAGGGAGAGGTTCCTGTCAAATGGGGACAGAGCAGGGATACTGCTTCTGGAGTAGGGACAAGGCTCTTTCTATCAGTCTTAATGCCCCTGCACTGTTGCTCTGCCTATCAGCCACCCACTTCACTCAGATGCTGCTCCTGTAATGTAAGCATTATCAAACTGTTATCACAAGTGCTGGGACTGTGTAGAAAGTACCGCCAGCATTGCTGAGAGCGGTTGTACCCGAGTTGGCTGTGGTATCAAGTTTCCAATGCCAATTTGTTTGGGGCTGTTTAGTAAGCACCTTGCCACTGTTTTCTAGTGTGATTTGTTACTTCTAATTAACCAAATAATTATGATCCCCACCTGCCTTGGTGCTGTGTGCCTTTACTCTATCTTGGGTACCAAGCAACTGGCCCCACCCACAGCATGACATATGCCTCACATATCAGCTGGCACAGACAGGGGTTTAGGGACCACTATGGCGTCCTTAAGAATGGCTTAGCGCTAGTGCCACAGTTCAATGGGTCCAATGTCTCACTGTGGGAAGAGAGACTGGAAAGTGCAGTACGCCTCTATTAGTTGCTCACCTAGCTGTTTGCAGAGTCAACTATTAACCCCCTGGAGGATGATGCCTGCCAAGATATCATGGTAATGGAGGAATGTGTTACTTTGAAGCAAATAGGCTGGAAGGACTATTTGGGGAGAATGTTACTCATTCTTCATTCGCAGACAGCAGGAAGGTGAGAGCTTCACTCACTTTGAAGGAGCCCTACAGAAATTTCAAAAGCAAATGGAAAAAAAGGATCTTCAGGGGAGTACTGATATAGGTGCTTCGGACAAGCTATTATGGGACCAGTTCGTAGGAGGGGTGAGCACTGGCCCTGTGTGGTGAGTCCTGCAAGAACAGGTAAGGTCCAAACCTTCCCTCACTTTTGAACCAGTTTAGAAGAAGGAAAAAAGGGGGTGCCACAAAACTATAAACATTTCATCGTACAAAAAATATCGTAGAATGGGACTTTTGAGGCACAGCATTTTACATAAAACATATTTTATTTAATCCATGCTTATAAAATCTCACAAGAAACATCATCATTACATATTATATACAAACAATTGCAATACCCAAGTACAAAATTATAAAATAATTTCATTAACACAGTGCATCATGTCCAGAAATGGTATTTCTTTTAGGCCTGACGTGTTTCCTGGACTTAGTCCACTTCTTTAGGAGCCATTAATATGTATGCACCAAATAGTCTAAATAAAATGATACTTACTGTATGATTATTACAGAATGATATAACGTAACATTCAACATCCCGCTATATGGATATACCAATAAATGGAAAATCAGGGTGTACCAAGAGAAGGGAAGGGCCCAAAAGGGAGCCATAAGTGGGACCCCCCTGGGTCCCCCTTAGCGGACCCCCAGCTGTTGCAAAACTGCAAGTCCCATCATGCCTCTGTCTCTGGGTGTCATGCTTGTGGCTGTCAGAGTCTTGCTATGCCTCATGGGACTTGTAGTTCTGCAACAGCTGGAGGTCCGCTAATTGCATATCCAATACAATACATACAGTGCACCCATAGTTGTTGTTACACTTCTGTTGGTGTACACAGTACCATGCACCCATAGTGCAGTTGCTACTACTTTCCTGGTGGTGTGCACAATACATACAGTGCACCCATAGTTGTTATTAAACTTCTGTTGGTGTACACAGTACCATGCACCCGTAGTGCAGTTGCTAGTGCTACTAGTTTCCTGGTGGTGTACACAATACATACAGTGCACCCATAGTTGTTATTACACTTCTGTTGGTGTACACAGTACCGTGCACCCCTAGTGCAGTTGCTACTACTTTCCTGGTGGTGTACACGATACATACAGTGCACCCATAGTTGTTATTACACTTCTGTTAGTGTACACAGTACCGTGCACCCCTATTGCAGTTGCTACTACTTTCCTGGTGGTGTACACAATACATACAGTGCACCCATAGTTGTTATTAAACTTCTGTTGGTGTACACAGTACCATGCACCCATAGTGCAGTTGCTACTACTTTCCTGGTGGTGTACACAATACATACAGTGCACCCATAGTTGTTATTACACTTCTGTTGGTGTACAAAGTACCGTGCACCCCTAGTGCAGTTGCTACTACTTTCCTGGTGGTGTACACAATCCATACAGTGCACCCATAGTTGTTATTACACTTCTGTTGGTGTACACAGTACCGTGCACCCCTAGTGCAGTTGCTACTACTTTCCTGGTGGTGTACACAATACATACAGTGCACCCATAGTTGTTATTAAACTTCTGTTGGTGTACACAGTACCGTGCACCTCTAGTGCAGTTGCTACTACTTTCCTGGTGGTGTACACAATACATACAGTGCACCCATAGTTGTTCTTACACTCCTGTTGGTGTACACAGTACCGTGCACCCCTAGTGCAGTTGCTACTACTTTCCTGGTGGTGTACACAATACATACAGTGCACCCATAGTTGTTATTAAACTTCTGTTGGTGTACACAGTACCATGCACACATAGTACAGTTGCTACTACTTTCCTGGTGGTGTACACAATACATACAGTGCACCCATAGTTGTTATTAAACTTCTGTTGGTGTACACAGTACCGTGCACCCATAGTGCAGTTGCTAGTGCTACTACTTTCCTGGTGGTGTACACAATACATACAGTGCACCCATAGTTGTTTTTACACTTCTGTTGGTGTACACAGTACCGTGCACCCATAGTTGTTTTTACACTTCTGTTGGTGTACACAGTACCGTGCACCCATTGTTCAGTTGCTAATACTTTCCTGGTGGTGTACACAATACATACAGTGCACCCATAATTGTTTTTAAACTTCTGTTGGTGTACACAGTGCCATGCACCCGTAGTGCACATGCTAGTGCTACTACTTTCCTGGTAGTGTACACAATACATACAGTACAGTGCACCCATAGTTGTTATTACCCTTCTGTTGGTGTAGACAGTATCGTGCACCCCTAGTGCAGTTGCTACTACTTTCCTGGTGGTGTACACAATACATACATTGCACCCATAGTTGTTATTAAATTTCTGTTGGTGTACACAGTACCATGCACCCATAGTGCAGTTGCTACTACTTTCCTGGTGGTGTACACAATACATACAGTGCACCCATAGTTGTTATTACACTTCTGTTGGTGTACACAGTACCGTGCACCCCTAGTGCAGTTGCTACTACTTTCCTGGTGATGTACACAATCCATACAGTGCACCCATAGTTGTTATTATACTTCTGTTGGTGTACACAGTACAGTGCACCCCTAGTGCAGTTGCTACTACTTTCCTGGTGGTGTACACAATACATACAGTGCACCCATAGTTGTTATTAAACTTCTGTTGGTGTACACAGTGCCGTGCACCCCTAGTGCAGTTGCTACTACTTTCCTGGTGGTGTACACAATACATACAGTGCACCCATAGTTGTTATTAAACTTCTGTTGGTGTACACAGTGCGTGCACCCCTAGAGCAGTTGCTACTACTTTCCTGGTGGTGTACACAGTACACAGTACAGTGTAGTGTGGTTTTGCTAAACAAAATTTACAGCATGTCCGGAAGGCCACCAAGGAGAGGCAGACGCTCACAGGCCACTAAAAGAGGGCAAGCAGGCTCTGTGTCTACAGTCGACAGTGCTGGTCGTGGACACGGTGCATCCTCAGCACGTGGCCCTGGGGCACGCTTGTCCTTTTTTCCTGCAGCTGGCCGTGTTATTGAGCCACAACATGCAGAAGAGTTGGTGGAATGGATAACAAAGCTGCCCTCATCCTACTCACCCTCTGTCACCCAGGCTCAGTGTAGTTTGCCTGCCAATGCAGCTGCCAAAGCGGCCTATTCCATCAACTCCATGTCAACAGTCACTCCTTCCCTGACTCCACTATCATGCACGGAGGAGTCAACCGAACTATTCGACCACAGTGTCAGGTACATGCTGCAGGAGGATGCGCAGCGATTTGAAGGCTCCAATGATGGTACCCAGGTTGAGGAAGGGAGTAACGTCAGCCTAGAGAGAGGGGGTGCCCAAGAAGGTCAAGAAACTGGCAGTCATGTTCCCCCAGCTGCAGCATACTGCCAAGTTTGCTCCAGTGACGAGGAGGGAGGGGATGATGAGGTCACTGACTCAACTTGGGTGCCTGATAGAAGAGAGGAGGATGAGGCACATCTCCAACGAGTTAGGATGCCCTCCAGGGGGCAGCTTAAGGGCAGCCACCCTATTGCATCACACCGCAGAGCTAAGCAGGTGCAGGGTGCTGCTGACTCCCCACATATTTTGAAAAGTTCTTTGGTGTGGGCCTTTTTTGACACATGTGCAACAGATCGCACTGTTGCTGTATGCAACATATGTCTGAAGCATATCAAGCGTGGCCAAAACAGCAGCCGCTTGGGCACAACATGCTTGACCAGACATATGACGACCTCCCATGCAGTCCGTTGGCAACAGCACTTAAAAGACCCACATCAAAGAACAAGGCGGACCTCTCCTTGCTCCTCATCAGCTGGGTTGTCCAACCCCACTATACCTCCAGTCCTCTCAGAGACCTGCACTGAGAGGAATGAAGGTATAACAATAGGTGTCCCAAGTACTTGCAGCCAATCTGCTATTAGTACACCTCCAACTGATTTTAGCAGGCAAATTTCCCTACCCCAGTTGCTAAACCGTCAAAAGAAATTCAGTCCCAGCCATCCACATGCACAGCATCTAAATGCTAGCTTGGCCAAATTGCTAGCACTGCAACTGCTGCCTTTTCAGCTGGTAGACGCTGCCCCCTTTTGTGAATCTGTGGAATGTGCAGTACCTCAGTGGCAGGTTCCCAAACGCCATTTCTTTTTACGGTAGGCCATTCTGGCTCTCTACCAGCATGTGGAAGGCAATGTCTTGGCCTCGTTGGACAGGGCGGTCAGCAGTAAGGTCCATATTACTGCTGACTCATGGTCCAGCAGGCATGGACAGGGACGTTACCTTTCTTTCATGGCACACTGGGCAACTCTGCTGGCAGCTGGGAAGGATGCAGGACAGGGTTCAGTATTGTTAGAGCTTGTTCCGCCACCACGCCTCCAAAATGCTAGTGGTGATTCTGCCACAGCTCTCTCCTCCACCCCCTTCTCTTCTTCTTCCTCTATGGCCTCTTCCTCTGCAGATTTCTCCTCTGAACCAGCGGTGCTCCATAGGCGTTCAAGGGGCTACGCAAGCACTCAGGCAAAAAGATGCCATGCGGTGCTTGAGTTGGTCTGCTTAGGGGACAGGAGCCATACTGGGGCAGAGATTCTGTAAGCTCTGCAGGGGCAGGCTCAGAGGTGGTTGATGCCACGCCAACTGCAGCCAGGAATGGTTGTATGCGACAATGGCACCAACCTCCTCTCTGCCATCCGACAAGGACACTTGACCCATGTTCCCTGTTTGGCTCACATCCTGAATTTGGTGGTGCAGCGGTTCTTGAGCAGGTACCCCGGCTTACAGGATCTCCTGAGGCAGGCCAGGAAAGTCTGTGGTATAATGCCAGTGCTCAGCTGGCTGACATTCAAAGAGAATGCAACCTGCCCAAGAACCTCCTCATTTGTGACATGCCCACCAGGTGGAACTCAACGTTGGCAATGCTGCAGCGGCTGCACAGCAGAATGCCATCAATGAGTACCTGTGTGAGTATGGCACCAGGACAGGGTCAGGGGAGCTTGGCTTTTTTTCGCCACGCCAGTGGCTGCTGATCAAGGATGCATGCACTGTCCTGTCACCATTTGAGGAGGCCACGAGGATAGTGAGCAGTGACAGTGCATGCATCAGTGATACTGTCCCTCTTGTCTTCCTGTTGGAGCACACGGTTCGTGGAATAATGGACAGGGCACTTGAGACAGAACAGCAGGACAAAGAGGAGGACTTCCTTACCTCTCAAGGCCCCCTTTATCCAGATACTAGTATTCCTGAAGGCCCGCCGATCACACAGGAAGAAGAAGAGGAGGAGGATTGTGTCAGCATGGAGGTGGAGGATCAGCAGCAGTCTTCAAGGGATCGTTTTCAGTCCCCAGAAACCCATGGAGTTGTACGTGGCTGGGAGGAGGTGGTTACAGATCATGTGATCCTTAGTGACCCAGAGGACTCAGGATGGAATGCCTCTGCAAACCTATGCTGCATGGCCTCCCTGATCCTACAAAGCCTGTGAAAGGACCCTAGGATTCGTGATATCAAGGAGAGGGATCATTACTGACTGGCAACCCTTCTTGATCAACGTTACAAAGGTAAGGTTGCAGAACTTATCCAGCCTTCGCAGAGGGAGCAGAGGATGAAACATCTTCGGAGGCCTTGCAGAGAGGTTTATGCAATGCGTTTCCAGGAGGTTACAATTTCCTGGTGCTGGACAACGTCTTGCTGTGGCTTCGTTCAGTCACAAAAAGAGCGGTGGAGAAGGTGGCCGGCTGACCAATGCCTTCAGGCAATTCTTCAGTCCTCAGCGCCCAGGTCTGATCGGTTCCAGCAACCATCGCCAGCGTCTGAATTCCATGGTGCAGGATATCTAGGGGCAAGATCAGACTTGGAGACCTTTCCACCAGAACATCCACTGGGCTACTGGGTCTTGAGGATGGACCACTGGCCAGAGCTTGCTCAATATGCAATTGAGCTACTGGCCTGTCCTGCATCCAACATTCTTTCTGAACGCACATTCAGTGCTACTGGAGGCTTTGTAACTGATCACAGAGTGTGCCTGTTCACAGACTCTGTTGATTGGCTCACATTCATAAAAATGAATCAGTCTTGGATCACCAGCTACCAAGCAACTGATGCTGATGTAACCGATTGATTTTTCTATGGATGTGGGATCCCTTGAAGACTGCATATGCTGAGTGACTATCCTATTATGCTGAGTGACTATCCTATTCCTCCTCAATTTTCATGATGATAGCTTCTAAGAATATTTTTGGTTCAACAAGAGTATCTGTGAGGGGTTGCAGTGTTGTGGCACCACCACCATTGCCTAAGGTCCAGTTTTTCTGCCCCTGTTTAACAGGTGCGCGTAATTACAATTTTTGATTTAATATTTCACTGCAGGGCCTGTTCCTGCGCTCAACAAAAGTATCTGTGAGGCTTTACAGTGTTGTGCCACCACCACCACCGCCTAAGGCCCAATTTTTCTGCCCTTGTTTAACAGGGGCACGTAATTAAAATTTTGGATCTAATATTTCACAGTAGGGCCTGTTCCTGCGCTCAACAAAAATATCTGTGAGGCTTTACAGTATAAAGTGGAAATGTCATTTTGTGAAGGGACTGTTCTAAACATGGGAAAAATACACCACTTTACAGGCATACTATAGACACCCCCCAGGCACGATATTTAAAGGAATATGTCACTTTTATTGTTTCACTTTAAGAATTATTAAAATCACTGCTCTCGAAAAAACATCCATTTTTCAAACTTTTTTTTGCATTGATTCATGTCCCCTGGGGCAGGACCTGGGTCCCCAAAAACTTTTTATGACAATAACTTGCATATTAGCCTTTAAAATTAGCACTTTTGATTTTTCACATTGGAGTCCCATAGACTTTAACGGGGTTCGCGTGTTCGCACAAATTTTTGATCTGTTTGCATCTTCTGCAGCGAACCAAACCAGGGGTTGTTTGGCTCATCCCTAATTAGGTGTGTAATAAACATAACCATGTATACGCTTGTCAAAAAGTTTTGTCTTCCCTACGTAGAAAGCACCACAGGTTCAGACACCTGTTCTGTGCCAAAAAGTCACAGAATTAATTTGCAATATCCTGAAATGTGGAATAATTAAAGAGAGCCGCAGTCCCTGGGCTGCCCCTGTTGTTCTAGTATGAAAGGAAGATGCCAGCTTGAGGTTGTGTGTGGACTATCAAAGACTCAATACCTGTACCCATCGGAATGCCTACCCCTTTGCCATGGGTAGAGGAATCTTTTATGGGCTTGGGCCAGGCCTAATTTTTCTCCACATTAGACCTGGCTAGTGGCTACTGGCAGGTCCCAGCAAGGGAGCAAAATCATGAAAAGACTACTTTTATAAAACCACTTGGACTATACTAATTCAAGTGCATACCTTTTGGGCTAACTACAGTATTGCTCACAGTACCTTTCAGATACTGATCAAGCAATGCCTTGGGGATTACAACTTTGAAACAGTACTGATCTACCTGGTTGATATTATCATCTTTTCTAAAACCTTTTAGGATCACCGTATCACAG
This sequence comes from Aquarana catesbeiana, assembly GCF_042186555.1. NCBI lineage: Eukaryota > Metazoa > Chordata > Amphibia > Anura > Ranidae > Aquarana > Aquarana catesbeiana. The sequence continues at coordinate 575,941,991 of NC_133326.1, read as the reverse complement.
TCAGCATGTAGATCGGGTGTTTACACGCCTCTCGCAGTACAGGTTGAAATTAAAAACCAAAAATCCAATACTAGGGACAAGTAGTTGAAGCAGTAGGGGTATCCCCTGACCCTGCAAAGATTCAAGCTGTGCAAGAGCTCCTCTAACATCCCCAAAACACTGACTGAACTGGACAACCTCCACAGCAAAAGGGGCAGCCTTTGCCTTCCATCCTGGCCCAATGATGTGAACCACAACAACAAGATTTTGATAGCCTAAAACGGAGTCTGAATTTAGGCCCCTCTCCTGGCCTACACTGACTATACTATGCCCTTCTGGGTCTGGACCGACGGAAGCCTGCAGGGTTTGGGTGCTGTATTAGTGCAAGAACAGGACAGATGTGAACGAATGATTGTAAGTCGCAGTATCCAACCCGCAGAGTGAAACCCCCAAAACTACAGCTCATTCAAACAAAAGCATTAGCCCTGGTGTAGGTTATCACCAAGAAGTTTACCAAATATCTCATGGGGGCTCAATTTGAAGTTTACACTGATAACAATCCTCTAACCTTGTTTCAGTTATAAGATAATATTCTACATACAATATACTACTGCTTATACTACAACCTGGGGCGACTTAATGGCCATCTGATACCTCCCTTCATTCCATATATATATATATATATATATATATATATATATATGCACTAAATTACTAGAAGTATTGGAACGCCTGCCTTTACATGCGCATGAACTTTAATAGCATCCCAGTCTTAGTCCGTAGGGTTCGATATCGAGTTGGCCCAACCTTTGCAGCTATAACATCTTCAATTCATCTGGGAAGGCTGTCCACAAGGTTTAGGAGTGTGTCTATTGGAATGTTTGACCATTCTTCCAGAAGCGCATGTGTGAGGTCAGGCACTGATGTTGGATGAGAAAGCCTGGTTCTCAGTCTCCACTCTAAGGCCAGTCAAGTTCCTCTACCTCAAACTCACTCACCCATGTCTCTATGGACCTTGCTTTGTGCACTGGTCCAAATGATTTGGTGGAGGGGCATTATGTTGTGTGTTTTTTTAGAGGTTGGGCTTGGCCCCTTAGGGAACTCTTGATGCCGCGTACACACGGGCGGACTTTTCGACCGGACTGGTCCGACGGACTTTTGACGGACTTCCGACGGACTTTTGAACAAACGGACTTGCCTACACACGATCACACCAAAGTCCGACGGATTCTTACGTGATGATGTACGACTGGACTTAAATAAGAAAGTTGATATCCAGTAGCCAATAGCTGCCCTAGTGTGGGTTTTCGTCCTTCGGACTAGCATACAGACGAGCGGATTTTTCAACCGGACTCGAGTGCATCGGAAAGATTTGAAGCATGTTTCAAATCTAAAGTCCGTCAGATTTTCGACTGGAAAAGTCCGCTGAAGGTCCAATGAAGCCCACACACGATTGATTGTGTAACAATCTAAAAAATAAAAATTCTATAAAAGTGCTATAATGGTGTGAACCTCCCAACTAAAAAGTTGTTGCACTTGAAGTCAATTTGTATTGCAATTATCTGTAGAGGGGTTTCCACCATCCCTGCTAAGTTTAAAAAAAATGTATGTCTTATTCTCATTTTGATGCGTATTACATGTGAAATCACATATCACTGGAATTATTGCACCTGAAGTTAACCTGTATAGTAAATATTTATAGGTGGGGTTTCCACCATCCCTGCTAAGTTTAATTTTTTTATGTCTTTTTTCCGTTTGATGTGTATTATATGTGATGTTACATATCAGAGACCGGTATTGTGGTAATATTGAAGTTTATTGAGATTTCCATACATTAGAGGATTCCACCATTATTGCTAAGTTATTGATTAGTAAGTTAGCGCTACACTTTTTTTTGTGGTGTGGGAACACATAACAGTGCTTGGCGGCAGGCCTTTTACCGACACTTTTTTATTTTACCTCCAGTAGCTTATTGTAAATAGTAGTGTGGTGATTACCTGTTATACTAAAGATCAACATGTGGCATTAATAAACAGACGGATTTCAGTTGTGCCCCACCAGGCCAGCCCCCTATGGACAATGTGCCTGTCTGCTGAGTTCATCTCCCCATCCCTGCACTCAGTGCACTGATGGGCACTGATTGGAAGCACTGATAGGCAGCACTCATAGACACTGATATGCAGCACTGATAGCCAGCACTAATGGGCACTGATTGGCACTGATAGGTGACACCGATTGGCAGCACTCATGGGCACTGATAGGCAGCACTGATTGGCAGCACTGATGGGCACTGATTGGCAGCACTGATGGCCACTGATAGGCGGTACAGGTTGGCAACCCTGATTGGCAGCAGTGATGGGCACTGATAGGCAGCAGTGATGGACACTGATAGGCAGAACTGATGGGCACTGATAGATGGCACTGATTGGAAGCACTGATAGGCAGCACTAATGGGCACTGATTGGAAGCACTGATTGGCACTGATGGGCAGCACTGATAGGTGGCATTGTTTGGCACTGATAGGTGGCACTGATTGGCAGCAGATGGGCACTGATAGGTGGCACTGATAGGCAGCACTGATGGGCACTGATTGATGGCATTGGTTGGCACTGATAGGCGGCACTGATAGGCAGCACTGATGGGCACTCATTGACACTCATTGGCAGCACTGATGGACACTCATTGGCACGGATTGGCAACACTGATTGGCAGCACTGATGGGCACTGATAGGCAGCATGGATGGGCACTGATAGTTGGCACTGATTGGAAGCACTAATAGGTAGCACTGATTGACACTGATTGGAAGCACTGATTGGCACTGATAGGTGGCATTGGTTGGCACTGATAGGCGGCACTGATTTGAAGCACATATGGGCACTGATAGGTGGCACTGATAGGCAGCACTGATGGACACTCATTGGCAGCACTGATGGGCACTGATTGGCACTGATTGGCTGCACTGATAGGCAACACTGATGGGCACTTATAGGCGGCACTGATAGGCAGCGCTGATGGGCACTAATAGGTGGCACTGATTGGAAGCACTAATTGGCACTGATATGCAGCACTGATTGGCACTGATAGGCTGCACCGATAGGCAGCACTGATGGGCACTGATAGGCAACACTGATTGGCAGCACTGATGGGCACTGATAGATGGCACTGATAGACTGATAGGCAACACTGATTGGCAGCACTGATGGGCACTGATAGGCAGAACTGGTGGGCACTGATAGGTGGCACTGATTGGGAGCACTGATAGGCAGCACTGATTGGCACTGATAGGCAGCATTGATTGGCACTGATAGGTGGCATTGGTTGGCACTGATAGGTGGCACTGATTGGCAGCAGATGGGCACTGATAGGCAGCACCGATGGGCACTGATTGATGGCATTGGTTGGCACTGATAGGCAGCACTGATAGGCAGCACTGATGGACACCCATTGACACTCATTGGCAGCACTAATGGGCACTGATAGGCAACACTGATTGGCAGCACTGATGGGCACTGATAGGCAGCACTGATGGGCACTGATAGGTGGCACTGATTGGAAGCACTGATAGGCAGCACTGATTGGAAGCACTGATAGGCAGCACTGATTGGCACTGATAGGTGGCATTGGTTAGCACTGATAGGCGGCACTGATTTGCAGCACATATGGGCACTGATAGGCAGCACTGATGGGCACTGATTAATGGCATTGGTTTGCACTAATAGGCAGCACTGATGGGCACTAATTGGCAGCACTGATGGGCACTGATTGGCAATGATTGGCAGCACTGTTTGGCACTGATAGGCAACACTGATGGGCACTGATAGGCAGCACTGATAGGCAGCCCTGATGGGCACAAATAGGTGGCACTGATTGGTAGCACTGATTGTCACTGATAGGTGGCAATGGATTGCAGCACTCACTGGCACTGACATGTGCCACTGATTGGCACTGGCAACTAGCACTTATTGTCACTGATAGGTGGCATTGGTAGGCACTGATTGGCACTGACAGGTGGCACTGATGGGCACTAATTGGCAAGGATGCATGCTGTTATTGGACATTTTTGGGGTGGACTGCACCAAAGCTCATGTCAAGAGATACTTCTATTTCTCAGGGCTATCAGAATCGGTACAGGAAGCCAGTCATACGTGTTCCTCCTGTACCTTACAAAATGCCACCAGGAGCAGACTATCACTATGATCATTGTCACACAAGAGCCTTTTGAACTTGTGACAATGGATTTCCTAACAGTAACAGCTTCTTGACATCGAAAGAAGTTCTGGACAGCCGCACTCCAAAAAAGTATTTTGCCTTTTATTCAAAAAAGTGTCATCTAAAATACAGGTCACAGCAAAGCGGAAAAAAGATTACGCATTTCACACTACAAACAGTGCTTAATCACCAGCTATGATTAAGCACTGTTTGTAGTGTGAAACATGTAAGCTTTTTTCCGCTCTGCTGTGACCTGTATTTTAGATGACACTTTTTTGAATAAAAGGCAAAATACTTTTTTGGAGTGCGGCTTTCCAGAACTTCTTTTGATGTCTAATTGCTATATGCATTGCCAGCACCTGGGCTTCTAAACTGGAAGAGAGGCTTTTTACTCTTATCTGACCCACCTGGAGCGGTGATACCCTCTCTCTAACCAGTAACAGCTTCTTCTTCTTCCGGGTTCCGCTACGCACTAGTGTTCGTGGACCCCTGTTTTTTAAGCAATCTTTATTTAACGTTTTCATCATTTAATATACAAAAGTCATAAAACAAAACTCCATATAAAGGAGCAGAAGCATACAAACAAGTCCACGTTGGTGTCAGTCGGAGTTCTCATTATGATGACCGTAAAAGTGGAAGGGGAGGCAAGTAGAGCATCATAACTATACTTTAAATGATGAACATAAGCAGAAATGTATTGCCTCAAGTAACCTAGCACTTCTTGAAGCTAGAGGTCACTTAAACCCTATAACGTGGGTTAGAAACAAGGGGGGATGAAGGAGAGGGAGGACAATGCAAAACAAAAGAAAACAAAACATAACAAGACAATACTTCATGATACAACCAGTCCGATAACATGTACGTGAGTACAAAGGCCGATCGAGATCGGCTAAGGGTCGGGAGCTACCATACTGCCAATCCCATCAGGGAGGGGGTTTGCAATAGGTGGAGCCCCCTGAGAGCCCGGTGTGGCTTTGCCAATGTAATGTATCCAAGTGGCCCATATACTATAGAACATGTCATAACGATCTTTACACGTCACCATCCACTCCTCAGCCGCCATTCTATTATTCACTAATAGGATCTAATCAGCCCGAGTAGGCGTTTGTGGTCTCTTTTAGTATATCGGAATTAACCGTCTAGCCGCATTGAGTAAGTGGGGCAATACAGACTTGCGGTAATGGCTGAGAGGAATGGCGGGGATGTGCAGCAGTAACTCCAGAGGGGAGTTGGGAATCTCCATGTCCAGAATGGCCCTAATTTGAGATCATATGTCTAGCCAAAAGGGTTGTATCTTAAGGCATTCCCACCAAATGTGGAGGAAGGAGCCCCTGAGGCCACATTCCCTCAAATGTCAGACACAGATGGATAAATCCTAGCAAGCTTAGAGAGAACCCTATACCACCTGGTGAGTATTTTATAACCATTTTCCTGCATTTTTGTGTCCAGAGAACTTGTGTGGGTGAAATGGTAGAGATGGTCCAACTGTGTTTTGGTAAAGATACGCTGAAGGTCTCTCTTCCACTCCCTTATGTAGATTGGCTTTCCCTTGTTCTCCAGCAACTGTAACATCTCATACAGCACAGAGATAGCATGTGGAATCGCAGAAGTAGACATACAAAGCCGCTCAAAGGGGGAGGCCGTGGTCGGGGAGTAAATGGTCTGGGGTTGGCTGCGAACAAAGTGTTGGAGCTGTCTATAGCGCCAGTCATCCATAGGAAAGGATCCATATTGTGTTCTCAGAGTAGCCAGTGGCAATAAACCCTGATCTTGTATAAATCTGCTCGTGGACCCCTGTTGGGGTTGTTGAGTAAGTACCTTGCCACTATCTTTCACGTGTTATTTGTAACTTCTAATTAACCAAATAATAAAGGTGCCACTTTCCTTGGTGTCTACAAGCCCCTTTACTCCATCTTGGGTACCAATCAACTGGCCCCATCCACACAGGTCTTCCACAATAGTACAGAGGTGCCCAGTCACACAAGCACAGTCCCACACACACTGACAATTTAGACTCAATCTAAGGGATGTCTTTTTAGTATTTATTGCTAAAGAACTTCAATAGGAGGAGGGTTTAGGGTCACAGGATACTCCAAACCAATCAGTAGTAACAATAGGAGGACAAACCTCCCTCTAATCTTAAAAAAAGCTTTTCTGGAGGTAGCAAGGAATGGCCAGTGTATCTAGAACTCTACAGCAGCAGCCCATATAGCAATATAGCAACCTCTGGCACTTGGTTCCCTTCTGGCACTTGCACAACTAATAGTCCCAACAAGGTATTTACGTACAGCACCCCAGGAGCTGTCTATCACCCAGTATCCGCAGGTAGATCCTCAGTGAGGGAGATATAAAGATCATTCTCCAGACCCCCCCCCCACCCCCCACCCCCCCCGGAAACTGGAATTCACTCTGAAGAGGAAAGAACCCTCTCCTTAGGTCTCCTGCACATTTATAATTTCCCCAGCCACCTCTGGATGTCTTCTTTCAAGGACTGGCTTGGGCATGATAAATATTCAACTCAGCCCTATGCTCTGGAAACCTATTTCAGAGACAGATGAGAGTAATCAAGCTCTTAGCTCAGGAAACCCTGAGCAGACCAAAACAACCAATCAGTGCTCCATTTACTACATTGGGGCCAAAAACTACATTTATAGTGCTTGTAAAAATGGGTGGGGTAAATATCTGTTATCTTATCCACTGCAGGATGTGGTAGCTTTTTCTGGAACTCCAGGCAAACAGCTACATTCAATACAGACATGACATACATACAATACCTGGCAAAGGCAATTGTGCCTCACAGCACAATTCTGACCTAACCTTTCTTTCCTGTAGTTTCACTTTCACCTGCACGCCTTCTTTCCAACCTACCCTGTTACTGCATAGTGAACACATCTCTTTGTCCCTCTGCTCTCTTCTCCTATAAGCAGGTTCACTGTACTGCAACACATCTGATTGGCTCCATGTGCTGCTTCTACCTTTCCCAGTCTGAGCTCTCCTGTACAGGGTCTGCAATAAGTTTATACCAAGTGAAATTTGGGTACTTATACTGCTAGTTTTAAAAAAAACGTGATAATGTAATAGTGGATTCATTTGTATCTTTTATAACTGCCTGAAATTCAGCTTTAATTGGTCAGCGGCATCAAGTGTTTCAAAGGAAGATTGCCCTTTAAAATTGACTTTGATTTAAGAAGATACATCGATGGAGCCGTGTGTTGTGAATGAGTTAAAAGCCATGGGCTGCTAGCTGGAAATGTGTAGGTGGATTGTATTGCTAATGTCTAACAGCTCAATAGCAAAGACATCTGTAATGGAAGTTTCCAGATGCAGGTGGGGATTGTTCTTCTACTCTCAAAAGAAATGTGTAAACGTCATGAATCATTTAGCATTGCACAGGACAGAATATGAAGAGTGTGGTCTGTCCCAGCTGGAAATTCAACTCCACTGTTCAAGACTGGCGACTAATTGGATTCTGGATTTATATGGCTTTAGAGCTGGTGGGTTGGAAAGTTGTTTTTAAACTCTCAAATAGTTAACTTTAATTCTTGCAATATATTGGGCACTTCATTATAATCATTAAAATGTCAAGGTGCCCAAAACTGATATTTTAGTATTATGTGAATGCTGAAAAGTAACATTAGAATTTCCGGTGTAGCCACCCTGCCCAAAGCACTCTTATTTCGTGTAGCACTCACCCCTGAAAGGGCTCGTTGTTTTGTTCCAGGTCCTTTTCCCAAACTAGTGCAGCAGCACACAGCAGCAGTCACTCTTCTGGCTCAGTGAACAGTCTAGAGATATCTTTTTGATGCTTTATTGAAAGTTGAACTTGGATAAGGTGCATGGATGGTGTGGGATACTTCATTAGCACAATGTAGTAGCACAAGGACACTCTTCACTTTGTTAAAGCTTCTTTGTACTGTCCCTCTAGAAACAATTAAGGGATTGAGCAACACTGAGACCCCATAGAAAATGTCCCAATTCAAGCAAGCTCTGTCACTGATGTGCAAGGGATAGTAGCAGCACACAGTAATTAGGATCCTGCACACAGTTCTGTACTCACAATTTTCCTGGATACTTGGATGCCTCCTTCCAATATCAGCAAGACATTTCTTCCATGAACTCACCAGACCAAACCATCAGTGAAATCCCCTAATCAGTTCCAGCAAGTTTCAGCAGAACAGTCCTCCTCATTGCACAGCCAGGAACCGGGAGCCGGGAACCGGGAAGGGCACATGTAGAGGTTCAACTGGTTTGTCCAGAAGGACAGCAGCCCTTCAGGCTGGGATTGGGAACTTCATCTTCTGGAAAAGAACCAGACTGTCTCACGCTCCAGACTATTTATTCACTCTCCAATCACCTACTGGACATCCCCCCCCCCCCCCAGGAACTGGCTGAGACCTCATCAATATTCAGACTAAGGCCTTGCCCCTTCCAGTCCTCTACATTCTAGAATCCTCCAGAAGGCAGGGGGAAGCAGCCAAACCTGCAGGCAGTGAAGCCTAGAACAACACAACGCAATCACAAACCGCTCCACTGATTACAGGGGAGCCAAAAAGAACGACATTTTCCTAGTCGATCTAGCAGCCTACCTAGGAGGGTGCTACATTAATGTTGCCAGACTGTAATCAGCCTGAGCTCTACCGATATTTGTTATGTATTCACTTGGTGATCCTCAAACCCAATATTGCTGTTTGCTTCTGTCTGCTGCTGGGGAGTGTCTGTGGCATTAGAGCAAAAGGATTCAGTGACTCTAAATTATAAATATTTGTGCCCCCCTGGACAGCCACTGGGATGTTAATCGCTAGTGGTACAGGCTGGGAGGGAGTATAAGAAATTGGGTGTGTCCTTGTGAAGCTCTCTTTTCCGCTGGGGTTCTGCCTTGTGAAAGGTGTATGTTTCATGTCTCATTCTTCTAGGCTTGCTATCTAGGGAGGATAACCATGTGCTTAGAGGACTAGGCCAGAATCTTTGGCCTAGACTCACACTTCCCTGTTAGATGTGGCTTTGACATGTGGATGTGAAACTGTGCCAAGAAAAAGAAAACCATGTAGGAAGTTTGACTGGAATAGCTGGGCCCTCATATGAACAGGGGTGGTGCTCAATATTTGGGGGGGGGGCGGCAAACAAACCTGGCCCCCCCACTCGCACACGCCGCCTGAGACGGATGGGAAGGCGGAGATCGGTGGTCTTACCCTAGGAGGCTGATGACGAGGTGGTTCTGGATCCAGGTTAGGGCTCCTGGAAGCTTAAAGAAACTGTTGCTGCCCCTCCGCCCCTCCACCTGCTTCTCCTTGCTCCAGCTTGCCAGGGGGAAGAGCCAGGGTCGTTGCTTCTCCTCCCGGCCAAACAGGCATTGTTTCTCCTCCCAGCTGAACAGGAAGTGGGTCCTGAGACCCCATTGGCTGGGAGTCCTAAGATTTCCTGGCCAATTGGGTCTTAGGACCAGCTTCCTGATTGGCCTGGAGGAGATGCAGGAAGACATTAGTGAATATTAATTCGCTAATGTCACACAACTGGGTGCGCTCAGGGTGCAGTGCTCTGCGTGCTTAGCCCACCCTTTTTTGAAGCCAATTAGAGCCTCAGGCTCTAATGATGTACTTAAAAAAAACTTTAATTCCCAACTGAAGGTATTGGCTTTGATACGTATGTAGCACCCTGGTGCTCATTGTTAGGGATCAATTGAGTTCACCCTAAGTCTGGAATTGCTGCACTTCTCTCTTCCACCGCTAAGTGGCCGGGTACCTGGTGGCATTAGATATGTGAAGGGCAAAGCAAGGACAGACATCTCAGACAATGGGCAGGGGTTTTCTTGAATCCCTTGGCCTGCTGGGAGAACCTATATATTTGGGTGGAGTCAGGTGATCAGTGTTCTGTGCCACCTGGATGGCTGTCTGGATGGACAAGTGTCATATTGCCTAGGCTGCTAGGCCGGAGTTTTGGCCTATCCCGGGCACATCTGGCTGCTAGGCTGTCTGAGGGCCTATCCAGAAGCAAGAGAGAGCAGCGCAGGGTTACATAGTTACATAGTAGGTGAGGTTGAAAAAAGACACAAGTCCATCAAGACCAACCTATGTGTGTGATTATGTGTCAGTATTGCATTGTATATCCCTGTATGTTGTGGTCATTCAGGTGCTTATCTAATAGATTCTTGAAGCTATCAATGCTCCCCGCTGAGACCACCGCCTGTGGAAGGGAATTCCACATCCTTGCCGCTCTTACAGTAAAGAACCCTCTACGTAGTTTAAGATTAAACCTCTTTTCTTCTAATTTTAATGAGTGGCCACGAGTCTTGGTAAACTCTCTTCTGCGAAAAAGTTTTATCCCTATTGAGGGGTCACCAGTCTGGTATTTGTAAATTGAAATCATATCCCCTCTCAAGCGTCTCTTCTCCAGAGAGAATAAGTTCAGTGCTTGCAACCTTTCCTCATAACTAATATCTTCCAGACCCTTTATTAGCTTTGTTGCCCTTCTTTGTACTCGCTCCATTTCCAGTACATCCTTCCTGAGGACTGTTGCCCAGAACTGGACCGCATACTCTAGGTGCGGCCAGACCAGAGTCTTGTAGAGCGGGAGAATTATCGTTTTATCTCTGGAGTTGATCCCCCTTTTAATGCATGCCAATATTCTGTTTGCTTTGTTAGCAGCAGCTTGGCATTGCCTGCCATTGCTGAGCCTATCATCTACTAGGACCCCCAGGTCCTTTTCTATCCTAGATTCCCCCAGAGGTTCTCCCCCCAGTGTATAGATTGCATTCATATTTTTGCCACCCAAATGCATTATTTTACATTTTTCTACATTGAACCTCATTTGCCATGTAGTCGCCCACCCCATTAATTTGTTCAGGTCTTTTTGCAAGGTTTCCACGTCCTGCGGAGAAGTTATTGCCCTGTTTAGCTTAGTATCGTCTGCAAATACAGAGATTGAACTGTTTATCCCATCCTCCAGATCGTTTATGAACAAATTAAATAGGATTGGTCCCAGCACAGAACCTTGGGGAACCCCACTACCCACCCCTGACCATTCTGAGTACTCCCCATTTATCACCACCCTCTGAACTCGCCCTTGTAGCCAGTTTTCAATCCATGTACTCACCCTATGGTCCATGCCAACAGACCTTATTTTGTACAGTAAACGTTTATGGGGAACTGTGTCAAATGCTTTTGCAAAATCCAGATACACCACGTCTACAGGCCTTCCTTTATCTAGATGACAACTCACCTCCTCATAGAAGGTTAATAGATTGGTTTGGCAAGAACGATTCTTCATGAATCCATGCTGATTACTGCTAATGATATCGTTCGTATTACTAAAATCCTGTATATAGTCCCTTATCATCCCCTCCAAGAGTTTACATACTATCGATGTTAGGCTAACTGGTCTGTAATTCCCAGGGATGTATTTTGGGCCCTTTTTAAATATAGGTGCTACATTGGCTTTTCTCCAATCAGCTAGTACCATTCCAGTCAGTAGATTGCGGCTTGCAGTCCAACCAGAAGTGATGGTTCTGTCGGCCGGAGAACCTGTCATGGTCGGAGGTAGAGGGGAAGCCACTAAGGGACCAATCACCTTATTACCAGGGACTACAGTGAATAGCTGAAGCAAGTACCTGAGCAGAATTCTCACCAACCAGGGACTGTGAAGAATCGGGAAACTTCAGCAGGTGTCAAGCCAGGGACCCAGCCAGTGGAGGTGACGCTTGCAGAGCAGACTTGTGTGTCAAGCCAGGGACCGAGCAGGACAGTGGGTGAGGCTTGAGAAGTATCTGGAGTGCCAAGCTAGGGACCCAGCAGAGAAGCGGAGGTGACGCTTGAGGAAGATACTATGGTGAAGATTGGAGGAGCTCAAGGGATTCAATGGCAGCAAATCATCTAGTCTAGTGAGAGAAAGACTGGGAGCTCAGTGGGTTGAAGAACTACAAGAAGTGATTGTAGTGGAAGTGACAGAACTGTTACACTTTGTGTTAGAACCTGTTAAAGGCTGTTGCCATAGGAGACAGCATTTCTACACATGCAGATGTAGTGTCTTGTTGGATGCTTTTTCCTGCATGGCTGTCCTCCTGTAGAGGACAGCCATGTATCCTATCATGTGTACAGGGCATTAGGGTTATTGGAACACAGTCCCAAGGCTGGAAAAGACATGTGGGCAAGCTTACAAGACCAGTCAGCATCTGATGAAGGAGATGGTTGATAGGCAGTACAGTGTACAGTGGCAAGAGCGCCCCGGAGGCCTATGGAAGTTAGCCAAGATCCCACAAAGTATACTAGTTAGTGGAGTCAGGTGTGAGGTCTCTATTCTGTCCCTCCTCGACCAGAACCTTTCCCTGCATTAGACTCCCTCACCAGCGGGTTGCTGTCCTTAACCTAGCCACTTCAAAAATACGTGCCAACTACAGTGGGACAGTGCTATTTATTAGTTTTTGCCTTGCTAAAGATCAGGTCACCCTCAGAGGAACAGAAGCTCCTCTCGATCACCATTCCTTCTGCATAGAGGCCTCCAGAACAGTGCCACCTACAGTAGGAAGGCTGACCTACACCTGCCTTCAAGTGAGTTGACTTTTAAGTTGGAGTTAAGCAAATTTTAACTGCCTTTATTGATGGATATTAGTCTGGAGGATTGGCTATTCCTAGAAAGACTACGTTTGCTTGCAGACTGCCCCAGGTAGCACTTGCATGTGATACTGAGCCAGCATGATTGAAACCAACTGAAATCCAATGAATGAACAGGTATGGTCAGGAACAGTCAGGCTGGTGTCACACCCCGATTGCAGGTCAGACACAATAGCTGGCCCCTTTCCCATAAGGCAAGCAGGCCTACTGGTACTCGGTTGCCCCCAGGACTTATACACACTGCTATAGTGCCTGGCTACCATGCTGGGGCATACGTGTGAACTGAGCAAAGCATACAGGCCCTTCGCAGTTGGCAGACAGGCAAAGCGGTTCACTGACAGTCCAGGTAAAAGGCAGGCAAAGTTCAGAGAAAATCGTTATCCGATCCAAGGTCATACACAGGAAAATCCAATCTAGCAAAGCAGGGCAGACAGATAGGGGCTTGATCAGGTAATACACGCGTTATCACACTTTATCACAAGCATGAGACTGAAGGTTTGGCTAGCTTAAATCAGGTCTGGTCTCTACCCAGAGACTGATCACATTAATCACCTTGCAGATGCACAGATAGACAAGAAGAATGCCATAACCAAAACCAGAATAATGGTACCAGCAGCTATGATGGAGCAGGAACGCACAAGCCCCTGACAGCTGGCGAGGAAAGCTAGATGGTGCTGGATGTGCCAGGAAATGAGGCAGCGAGAAGCTCACAGTGTGCAGTGAAATCAAAGTAAGCAATTTTACTACAGGACAGGAGCCAAACTTGTTCCTCTCATAGATCTACAAGTCAATTAGTCTCTATGCTGAGAAGAAGAAGAAAGTGGGAGTGCAAAAGTCAATGGGCAGGGCTGATACCCTTCAACTTACAAAAAATTCTTTATGGTGTCAGCCCATGATAGAAAATAAGGAGCTATATGCATTTCTCGTAGATTAACAGGTTTTTCTCTGTGCTTGTAGGTCTTTTAAAAAGATACAACATGGGCAAATGGGCACATATTGCATAGATGTACTGCATGTGTTTTTTTCCTATTATTTTGCCTTGATATACACTTTAAAAGTTGTGCTGGTTTCAGAATTGTCACAGCTGGAGGATGCAGGCAGAACAGAGTCATTCTTCTGCCTCGTGTTAACTCATTTGGAAGGAATTGGCACCCGCTGCTCTTTTAATACCTGAGCATCGAAATGCACCTCACCGAACCCAACTCAGCCTAAGCTTTCATTAATGACTGTGTAATTGTGAGCCTCCTTATAATGAGTCCCAACCCAGTACAATTTACCTTCTCTGTTTGTGAATGCATCAGAGCGTACAATGGCTTATTATCCACAACCATTGACAAACAAAAAAAAAACCTTGGCTTTATTTTGAAGAGACTTGTTCTCTGGAGGATAGACGACATTTGTTGCAGCTCTACTGAAGACAACAAAGCTTGGTCATTCATTCTTTATTGAACCTGACATACCCATGGGAGAATGGTTGGAGAATCTCTGCTCCCTTCCATCTTCCAGAGTTTCGGACGTGCCCTGGAAAGGGGCTGATTTATCCTTTGGCTTTGTACAAATTGTTCCAGCATAGCAGAAAACAAATAGTTTTGTAGCCTGGTATTTACCTGGGCATGGTATACTAGAAGGCCTCATCTTCTCTGTAAGTGGTAGAGATACACATGGCTGAGTAGCAGTGGCAGCTGCTGGTGAGAATTAGTAGAATTTTCCCAGCGGTTGCAAACGCAGCCTGGACACTCTGTGGGAGAACAGCTAGAGCTATCATCTGTTATGCCCCATACACACATGGATAGGCACACCGATGGAAAATGTCCGATCGGAGCGTGTTGTCGGAAATTCCGACCGTGTGTGGGTTCCATCGGACATTTTCCATCGGAATTTCCGACACACAAAGTTGGAGAGCAGGAGATAAAATTTTCTGACAACAAAATCCGATCGCGTCAATTCCGACCGTGTGTGGCCTGTTCCGACGCACAAAGTGCCACGCATGCTCAGAAGAAATTCCAGCACGGAACAGCTCGTTCTGGTAAACTTAGCGTTCGCAATGGATACAGCACTTTGTCACGCTGCAATGTCAAAAATGGTTTAATACAGCGCACTCTCTTCTTCTTTATAATGTGACAAGAATTAAGTAGTTTTGCTGCTCATATTCACATACACTTCTCACAAAGTTTTATTTTTGTTTTTTTATTGGGATTCCCTGAATATATTGTTATTAGTTGTCACATCTGACAGAATGTTTTTTTTTTTATTTTATTTTTTTTTGGATTTTAAGCCTTTTTTTTTAGATTTAATGTTTGTATTTTTTCCAAGGCTGATCTTTGTTCAATGTCATTTTTATTTTTACTCCAGAATATTTTTGTGTGTGTTTTGTGTGTCAAGTTACCCCAACACAATTGATATCTTGTATTATTTAATCTCAAGGAGATTGTTTGGTGTTGGTGTCCCTTGTTCATTTCACATTGTATATTTGAAATGTACCTGAATCCTCACAAACAAACTGTCCTTTTTGAAGTAAAACACATAGGAGAGTATAATTCAAAACAAAACATCAATTCTTGAACATCAAAATTGGTGGCCTAAGGAGTCCATATGTAAGGGAGGGCAGTCTGGTCTGGAAGTCGCAGAGATCTGGAAAGCAGCAGATGACATCTGTGTCCCCAGGCTGTGGTACCACAAGAGGCTGCATTTTTTGGCCGACCAGACTGGATCCAGGGTCCTCACCTTCTGGTCTTCCTTCCACGCTTCCTTCCGGGCTGTGGCTGTGCTGTTGGAGATGTGGCAGGATGAGGAGTAGGACCTGGAGGAGGAGGAGGACTGGGAGGACCTGGATGAGAAGGAGGAGGAGGACCTGCAGGAGGAGGACCTGCAGGAGGAGGAGGAGGACCATCGCAAAGGTGTGTCTGAGCTGTAATTAGGCCCCTCATACCTTTGTTAAGAGCCTCCAATATGAGCGACTCACACATGGCTTGTTGGCCCTCCTCCATCCTCTGCATTTTATAGGCAATGGTGGCAGCAATGTCCTCCTCCACAGTGTGTGGTGCTCCCAGGGCCTCTGTAGCCCTCCAAAAGAGTCCTCTGGCAGCCTCCTCTAAGGCACTCCTCCTCCTATCACTTTCTCTTTCCAGGGGGGGTGGAGGGACCTGCAGATCAGCCAGCCGGCTCGGCCCGGCCACCTCCTGGCTGAGAATTCCCTGTGTATGAAAAAGGGACATGGTTTTAGTTTTTGCTTCCTCAATCACAATCCTAAATTAGTACTCCAAACTAACATCTAGGTAACATCATTGATTGGAAAAGCAGAAATATTTAGAGGAATGCTATACCTGGCTCAATCTGGGCTCCTCCACATGCGGCCTGGAAGGCCCAGGTTGGGCGTCAGAAGCCTCAGCCGGGGGGGAAGGAAGCGTGGAAGGAAGACTGGAGAGGGATGGCCTGGGTTCAGTCTGGCCTGCCAGAAAATGCAGCCTGTCGTAGTACAACATCCTGGGGACATAGATGTCATCTGCTGCTCTGGATCTCTGCGAATCCAGGACTTTCTTGCGCTCCCTTAGATATGTGCTCCTCAGGCCACCAATTAAGATCTTCAAATATGTGATGCCTGCCGTGGGGATCACCTGCTTCACAATTTCACACAATTGCCCCAGTGCTGCCTTCCTCTTTGTTTGGTTCTTGTAATGGGGGTGGTTAACCTCCCACAGACATGGCAGCTCCCTTAACATATCTAGGAATACTGACATGAAGTCATTGTCTTTCAGTAGCATATCCATGTTCACTGCAAGACACAACACAAGACAAAGCCTAATGTCAGATAAAACTCTCCTAATCTTGTTACAATATAGGCCTCAATATAGAAGCAGTATAGGCACAAGTTTGTCTCTTACCTTCGTTCTTACGATCGGCGCGTCCAATGCTCCTTCCTCCGCTCACAGATCATACGTACTACGCACGCGTGTTACGCTTTATACACACTGCGCATGCGTGTAACTCCGCCCGCCCCTGACGTTCTTTCTAGTCTATTCCCCGCCCCTTTTCGTTCGGCGCAGTGGGTGAAGAGAACATGGCGGAGTTAGAGCAGGTGCGTGCTAATTCTAGCAACGAGGAGGAGGAAAGCCCGGATCCGGAAACGTCCCGATCCAGAAGGAGACGATTTAAGGCGACAAATATGTCCTTTGGGGAGATGTTGGAGATGGTGGACATCATGAAGAAGGCCGACTATGATGGCAAGTATGGACCTTACCCCCACCCCAACATCAGAAAGGCCAAATTAATTGCTAAAGTGATCAAAAGTCTGCACAGAAACTTCGGGGTACGACGATCGAAAGATCAACTCAGGAAGCGGTGGTCGGACCTAAAATTAAGAGAGCCCGAGCAGTACCGAAAGATCTGGAGCGTGCTGCAAAAAAGTAAGTAGATGTGCTGTGTTCCTATTATTTTTGTCTTTATTACGTTCGTGCTGCTCCATATGCTTATCTTAATTGTACAGTTTAAACTGTCAACTTTAATGTTCGTGGGTCCATTATTCGTTCGTATACAAAAAATTTTTTTACCCTCTAAAACAACATTGTTTCTGCCATATGCATTTGCCCACATTTTTTAGGGCCTACTTGGATGAAAAATATTTGGTTGTGTAGATGGGTTTGTTACTAGAATGAAATGCAAACTAGATTCTGTGTAAGGAGAGGACACTCAGCAGCTGTTTTCACATCTGGACACTGGAGCAGTAGTGTGGGACACAAGAACACAATTTTTATTAGGGGGGGCACACAGGTGCTCCAGTGTATACTATAGGGGGGGCTCCATCTGTGAAGCTTGTACTAAACAGGTAACGTATTGCAGGTTGGCAAAGGACAGTAAAAAAGCGACATCTTGGAACTCTGCTAAAATAGACAATTGTACCCCACTTCCAAGCAATGTTTCCTATTTATAGTTCTGCCATCAAATCACTGTGTGCTAATTATACCATTTTTGTTTTACATAGGGGAGAGAAGACTCGGAGGACACCCTTCATCCGAGGAGAACAGAGACCCCCCACCTTGGGAAGAAGGGGAAATACCACCATCCCAAGAAGAGCAGGAGGAGGAAGAAGATGTGGTTGAACTTGCCACCACAACAGGTGAGTGTCTGCGACCACAGACTCAGGTAAGAGATGGATGCTGGCAGATTTTTGATACCTGTTTTTGTTTGGTTTCTCTCTTTTTAGGTGATCGAGATCCTTTCACATCCGAAAGTGCCCAGATGCTGATCGGGGAGATCATGGGGTGTCATTTGGAATTGGAGAACCTAAAGACAAAAATCAGTGATGTGATTAAAAGAAATAATAACATCATTGATGTTTTGGGGCGAATTTAAAACCCCACCAAATCACTTTTTTGATTGTGGTACAATGTTTTAAATCTTTTTGCAATGTTTTGAAAAGCCAAATTTGGAGGATGCACACAGTGTGCCAACATGTGCTATCTGCCATCACGGGAGATCAATGGACGCGTTTTGGGGGTGCAACCCCTTCCTCAATTATAAAGTAGCGGTGAGGAAGGGCTTGCTCCCCAAAAACACGTCCCTTGATCCCCCGTGATGGCAGCTAGCACATGTTGACATTCGTAAATTGCTGTGCATCTTCCAAATTTGGCTTTTCCAAGGGTGATTTCCCCCCAACTGAACGCAATATCAAACACAGTTCCTAAATACTGCCTTCAGGTTTTACCTAATGTGAACTTTGTAAGTTCAAGTTTTTTGTCTTTCTTCTTGGTTTTACACAGGCCTGTTTTATCGTAAATGGACATTTCTATTTTTGATAATGCCACCCAAAAAATTGTTATACAACAAACATGTTGGTTTGTATTAAAAACCTTTGGTAAATGCACATGTGATTGTGCAGGTATAAAAAAGTTGGTTCATCAAGAATGTGTGGATTATTATTGTCTCAACACTACAACACTTTTGGGGTGATGTAATTGCTGTTTTCAGGGAAAATGGGGGTTATTTCCTAAGGGCAAATCCACTTTGCACTACAAGTGCAAGTTCAGTGCAGTTGCAAGTGCACTTGTAGTGAAATGTGTTTTTGCATTTTGTAAATAACAGCCAACAGTGCTTTGTATAAGGTTACACAATCACGCCATTTTCTGCACTCAACACATTTCTGTCAGGGTCAGCTAAAACAAACACAAGCAGTAAATGTCCACAAAGAATTTCTTTTTGTTTTTTATTATAAAAAGGCTTCACAGATTTGCTGGCATATTGATAGCCCCCCTACCCGCAAAGAACTCCAGGTAGCGTAACCGGACATCACGGGCACTCAGGGAGGGCAAGCCAGGACGGCCGCTTTCAAGCGCCGTCAGTGTTTCAGGTATCACTCTGGCCTCAGGCCCAACTGAGCCAGCATAGTTGGCCGAATGTTTCCTTAAAAAGTTATGGAGAATACAGCACGCCAGTATAATATGGTTCAGTTTATACTCCGCCATATGGATGGGTGTCATAAATAGGCGGAACCGGCTGGCCAGGATTCCAAATGTGTTCTCCACCACTCTTCGGGCTATTGCCAGCCGGTAATTAAAAACCCTCTGTTCCGGGGTGATAGTCCTCATCGGGAATGGCCGCATCAGGTGGTCCTCCAGCGCAAACGCTTCATCAGCAACGAACACAAATGGGAGTCCTTCCACATTGTCCTCTGGAGTTGGCAAGTCCAAGCTGCCATTCTGGAGACGCCTGTAGAACTCCGTCTGGGCGATGACTCCACCATCGGACATCCGGCCATTCTTCCCCACGTCCACATACAAGAAGTCGTAATTAGCCGACACCACCGCCAACATCACTATACTATTGAACCCCTTATAGTTGAAATAGTACGACCCCGAGTTGGGTGGTGGGACGATGTGGACGTGTTTCCCATCAATTGCCCCTCCGCAGTTAGGAAAGTCCCACCGCTGGGCAAAGTGGGAGGCCACAGTCTGCCATTCCTGTGGCGTTGAAGGAAACTGTTGAGGTAAAAAATAAAACATTACTATTTTTGCTCAGAAACATGGCAAGCAGATTAGGCACAAACATTATGGGTCAACCTCCAGATAGCATTTAGTAAGGGGAATTTAACAACGCCAAAGTATAAGGTACACCTATCATATTCCCCCCCCCCTCTCATGGGCCATTTCTAACATTATGGGGTGTGTGGAAATCTTGGACAGGTAACCCTCTTCGCTTCATTGAGAGATGAATGCCTAAATAATGGGTATTACTTGGAACAGCCCCTCCTTAGTTACACTATTGGCAGCCCACTGGACAGGTAAGAAGTGTCATAATACAAAGATATAAATACACACTGTACACATTTGAGGCTATTTGGACATTCTGCTATTACCTATCAAGATAATAATAGAATACAAAAACTTTAAACAGTACCATTGGAAAGTATACAGGCAGGCCCTTGCACTACATGCTTTGGGTAATTCATCCATACATCTGAGCACAAAAGAGATGGGTATAGTGTGTATGGGTTTGGCAAAGTCAGCAGATAGATGATTGAGGATAGATAGAGAATTGGGATCAGCTGAGTTAGCAGTTGGGGGAGGGAGGGTTACTAAAAATTATTTGGGGACACCACAAAAAAAAAGCCTCTGGCACTCTGCCTGAATTTAAAGAAAAAATAACATTTCAAAACATTTTAGGGGTTGTTTGGGGTAAAGCACTATGGAGCTGATAAAATACATTGTTAAGTGACTACATGAGGTGAATATAGGCCAGGAGACACCATGCTGGGGAGGTTATTGAAGGGCAAATATGTATGAAGGACCTAAAATAATAATTACATAAAAATCCAGCATGCATGAGGAGAAAGGGGACATTCACAGCATATTCCAATCATGGTAATTAGGGAATGAGGAAAGAAATACAATATATTAGCAAACATTCAATACAATAAAATGTGACATTAAAGGATAAAAATCTTACCTTCATATACTCCTTCTGTAGGACCTGGATTATGGCAGAACAGGTCTCTGGGATGATGATACCCAGAGCCTGGGGGGAGATGCCTGTCGAGAACTTCAAGTCCTGCAGACTTCTCCCTGTTGCCAAATACCGCAGGGTAGCGACGAGCCTCTGCTCCGGAGTGATGGCTTGCCTCATGCAGGTATCCTGCCTGCTAATATAAGGGGTCAGCGAAGCCAACAGACGGTGAAATACGGGGTCCGTCATCCTGAGAAAGTTCCTGAAATCATCAAGATTATTCTCACGGATATCACGGAGCAAAGGCATATGAGAGAACTGGTCACGCTGAAGCAACCAATTCTTGGTCCATGAACTCCTCCCCACCCTGTTCATGGACTGGACTTGTGTCAAGGTCAGGACCCCAACACCAAGCCCCCGCACAGCACGAACGAGGAGTACGCATACGCAACATGGCTAGAAAACGGTCGGCTGCTCAGAACGAAGTAACAGAACGCACTGAAGAACACCAAGGCCTGTGAAGAGCGACCTGAAAAACAGTAACGAACGAACAAGAATACAATGACTAATTAAAGTCACGCAGAACTTGCTTGCACGCACTGAAGAGCAGATACAAACCCACAAGCACAAACTGAACGGCAGAAAACGATCTGAAAGCCACGAGTCTGAAAAAGCGCGAATCGTCTCTCACCAAACTTTTACTAACACGAGATTAGCAAAAGGAGCCCAAAGGGTGCCGCGCTTGGTTCTGAACCAGCCTTTTCTAGTCTCGTCGTACGTGCTTGACGTCACCGCGTTCTTGGTGATCGGAAATTCCGACAACTTTGTGCGACCGTGTGTACGCAAAACAAGTTTGAGCCAACATCCGTCGGAAAAAATCCTAGGATTTTGTTGTCGGAATGTCCGAACAAAGTGGCATTACTCTGCACAAATGAGTGGATACCTGTGAATAGAGCTCTGATCAAGGATCTCCAGGGTGAGCTTTTCTGCAGTGTTTTGGCCACACACAGACTGGGCACAGCTACTGTAATTGGCCATTTTGCATGGGGCCATAGAAGATTATTGCTGCTTCCAGAGAATTTACCTGGCACTGAACACAGCAAACTATTCATATTCAAATCACTCGTGTGAATGTTGGTTTATGCTGTGCATAGGACAGCCCTGAGGAGGGATATGTTCACTCTATTGTCAGCTCAATGTCCTTGTTAAAGAGGAGGGCCAGTCAAAAAAAAAATTAAAAGTCAGCAGCTACAAATACTGCAGCTGCTGACTTTTAATTGGACACTTACCTGTCCCAGGGTCCAGCGATGCGGGGGATCGAAGTCCCGCTCGTCTCCCCCTCCGTTCAGCGGCGCCGGTATTGCAACTGTGGGCGCCAGGCTGTGGCTTCACAGCCTGGCGCCCAGTGCGCATGCGCGAGCGGCGCCGCGATTGGCCGCTCAGTCACCTGGGACCTGTAATGGGTCCCAGATGATTGACAGGAGGGAGGGAGCAGAGCTGAGCCCTTCCTGTGCCCTTCCTGTGCCCTTCCTGTGCCAAGACGGAAGTGATGTCACCAGCCCAGGCACTGAAAGAGGCAGACTACGAGGGACCCCCTAGCAACAGGCATTTAGAGGTGAGTAAAAAAAAAAAAATATTCAAAATTTTTTTGTATTTTTTTTTTAGGATTTTTCATGTAGTTTTCTTTTTTTGGGTGGAACCCCACTTTAAAGTCTAACTCTTTTTTTTGTTTTGTTTTTTTAATAGTTCATTTGGACCAAACAAATGTAGCACTACTTCCGTAGGGGTTGCAGATGACAGGGTTCCCCACTGCTGCGCAGCCAGGCCACAAATAACTTCACACTTTCTCCACGGGCAAGGAACAGTCTTTGAGCTTTGTTTTGATGTTTTATTAGTGGTAATAACTTGGATGGGGAATAGGAATTATGGGATGCCCAACTTGATAGCGGCAAAACCATGGTCAACTTCTTCCCTATGTACAACTCCAATTGATTCTTTTCCATCATTGTACAGTTCTGATTGATTCCTCTTCCTCAGTTTGTACAGCTCTTAATGATTCCTCTTTTGGTAGCTAACAGTCTCTGTTAGAAAAGCAACCGCCCCGCACAGGCTAGACAACTCTTAGTCTCTTATAAAGTAGCACAATGTGTTGTAAACTGCATCCTGGAGTACCTCCAACTCCCTTGCAAACACTGATTCTAGCTCTACCAACTGCAGGAAATGCTAGCCCACCTGGTGCTTTTCCACCAGCTCACCTGGCTGTTTCTCCACTAGTCTACCGACTGACTCTTCACCAGTCTACCCGACTCACTGCTCCAGAGATCTCCACGGGCAAGGTTACAGAAGATTTAAGCTATATTCCTGAGAGCCCTGCTACATGTGGCAGTCTCTCCCCTTGTAAGTCCCTGCATCTTGCTATAGTACTCACACTGTCCTCCTTGCTCCCGCTTGCCTCTCAGGGAAGACTCCTTCCAAGCTTTTCCTGTTGTCAGGATCCTCCCAGGCCAGCACCCGTGCCCCGCCCCGAGGCAGAGCACCCCCCCCCAGACTAGGGGGTTTGGGGCTTGCCTTAAGGGCCACCGACAGTCCCCTCAGCACTCCATTTCCCTCTGCCACCCGACTCCGCTGCTGGCATGGCTCACTCATATTTAAGGGCCCACTTAGTCCCCTGCCAGGCCCACTGCCTGGGGATTGGCTACCCCCCCCCCCCCCAAATATGCATAACAATCCTCCTAGCTTCCTCCCTCCATCTTCCAAAATGTTCTTCAACTTTCCAGAAACAGGGGGAGGCACCATAGAGCTGCCTGCATGAGTCGTCCAGCTCTGAATTCCAATAAACCCTGACCCAGGTTTCATGATTCAGACTTAGCCCTGTGTCAGACTATGGTTTACCTACTTTGACACTAGTAGCACACTAGAGGGTGCTACACTATTTCCATTACTAAGCAATGTGGCTGCTATCAGCGCTGTATTTGTTCTGGCAGCAGTTTGGTAACTTCCCATCCCGTTCTCTAGACATTCACAGGTATTTTTATAAATAAATACAAGGCAATACTGATGCAGGGGCATTTGTTCCTTCCAGTGACACCACGGACGCAAGGACAGTTTTCCTTCGAGTAACACCACTGACTCAAGGACAGTTTTCCTTCAAGTGATAAATCTGATGTAAGGACACATTCATTTCAGTGACACCACCAACATAAAAACACTTTTTCTTCTGGTGACACCACCGATACTGGGCTATTTTCTTCTTTCGCTGTTGTTAGCCCCATATTTGTGCACTGTTATTAAACTCTTCAGTTTGCTGCGGTGTACCACAACTATTGATGCTATTTCAGCACATGCACAAACATTGGTTAAAGTGGTAGTAAATGCAGAATTTTTTTTTAATCTTAATGCATTGTATGCATTAAGATAAAAAACCTTCTGTGTGCAGCAGCCCCCCCCAGCCCCACCCCCAATACTTACCTAAGTCCCATCTCGATCCAACGATGTTGCACGAGAGACTCAGCTGTCCGGGACGCTCCCTTCTCATTGGTTGCGCCATTGGCTCCCGCTGCTGTCAATCAAAGTCAGGGAGCCCATGAGGAGAGAGAGAGGATGAGGCAGAGCCGCGGCTCCGTGACGGAATGGATGCAGGGATGGCTTTGAAGAGGGACCCGAGAAGAGGAGGATCTGGGCTGCAGAGGAGGTAAGTATGACATTTTTGATACTTTTAACAAAGAAAACACAAAACTTTAGTATCACTTTAAATTTTGCCACTGCACGTGTGTCTCTGTTAGCCCCACTTCCTCCTTCACCCAGGTTTTTTAGCTTGCCATCTTTGCCCTGGGAACTAGATGACCTTGTCCTGCCACTACCCAAGGAACTGATTGTGCCATCTCTGTACCAGCATCTCAGTTCACCAAGTAGATGGTGATCCTGTCTGAACAAAGATCCTTCTGAAAAGAAGAGCAGATAAAGGAATGGTCAACTGTGATGGTAAAGAAAAGGAGGAAATTTGGAACTTTGAGTGAGATGTATGTTGAACAAAAACAAATAAATTGTACGATACAAAGAAAGTTTATTCATATAAATACACATGGGACATGGTACATAGCAGATATGACGAGCTGATGGGCATATAATAGACAATATGAAAAATCCATTATTGTACATGATATATCAAATCAAAGAAAAGGGTATAATATAAAAGCATGATTGAATAAAAAACTGCATTTAAAAGCTTGACGCGTTTCGTGGATGAAGTTCCACTTCATCAGAAGCAAATGCAGAATGCGTATATATCAGCTCTAAAATGGAAAGTGTACATGGTGAGCTGCAGGATGATGCCTGAATACAGCTCCAATCTGGTGATCCCAGTGCTAGTGACATGGCTTCAATGTGTGATCCAGGAAGTGTCCAGCATGTGACTGGTGATAAATATCCACAAAGGTTGCACTTGCACATTATTTAGCATGCTGCAATTAACATGAAAACATGTATCCAACCCTTTTCATTCAGAACCTTTGCGGCTACACCAAAAACACAACATGGTTGTAGATAGGTGAACGCTTCAACTATATCCCGTGTAAAATACAAGAAAATAATGTTTGTTCCCAGCTGCTGAAATTGTATCATCTGTAGCCTGTCATTGCTAAAAGCTTCGTACATGGATCAGTGTTTGATAAAAATTTCCCAGGTGGAATCTTGTTAGCAAAAATCACTCTGCGAGGAATTAGCAGCACAAAACGTCTGTGCACAAGTTCTGCGCTTCCAAATGACTGGAAGCTTCTATTTTATGCCAGGTAACCTAGAGAACAAATATTCATGAATGCTAACAGGACATGCTATATCATAAATGAGATATTATTATTAACCACTTCAATACGGGACACTTTTACCTTCTTCCTAGCCAGGCCAATTTTCAGCTTTCAGTGCTGTCGCACTTTTAATGACAATTGTGTGGTCATACAACATTGTACCCATATGAAATGTTTATAATTTTTTTTCATACAAACAGAACTTTCTTTCAGTGATATTTAATCACCACTGGGTTTTTTATTTTTTTGCTAAATAAGCAAAAAAAGACCAAAATGTTGGGGATAAAAAAAAAACACATTTCTCTTCATTTATGTTATAACACTTTGCAAATAAATAATCTTTCTTCATAAATTTAGGTCAAAATGTATTCTGCTACATTTCTTTGGTGAAAATAACCCAATTCAGTGCTTAATATTTAGTCTGTAGGAAAGTTAAAGAGTGCACAAACTATGATGTATATCTGGAAATCGATCAATCCTGATGTACTGACAGCCTATCTCTTTTCTTGAGGCCCAAAAATGCCAGGACAGTACAAATATCTCCCATTTGCCCCTTTTTTGGAAAGTAGACCATCCAAGGTATTTACTAAGAGGCATGGCGAGTTTTTTGAAGTTGTAATTTATTGTCACAATTTTTTGTAAGCTTAAAGTGTAAGTAAACCCTCCTGTTGTTTTCAGCCAAGGAAGCTGCCATCTTTGCCTCTGTTTAATCCACAACTGCCATGATGCTGCACATGTGATCAATTATGACACCAGCCATTGGATGGTTTGACAGTTTGGTTGAGAGCACAACCAATGGGAGTGCTGCATTTCCGGCACATGCCGGAAATTAAATTGTTTTATGGCTGGGTTTACTACCTCTTTAAGAAATTTTTTTTAAACGTTTTATTCAAATTTTTCAAATTTTTTTTAATATACTGTCACCAGTGCAGTACAGCATCACCATATAACTGGTGTGGCAAAGATCAGGGACACTGACTGGTGACAGTATGTAAAGAAAAAAAAATATATATATTTTTAAAATGTTTCTTTTACAATTTTTTTTACATACAGTGATCAGAGCAATACAGTGTTACCATTGTAACACTGTGCTACTTTGGAGAGGTGATCAGGATTTTTTTTTTTTTTTACACAGTATGACTGGTATGTGAATTTTACAGTTATAAGCAACCATTTTTTCTGAATGAAAACTATTCATTCAGTGTTTACTATTGTGATTAGCTGTGATTGGCCATAGCTAATCACATGATATAGATGGGCTTTGATTGGCCCTGTCTGTACTATGTGATTACTGCGACCAATCACAGAGCTCATCACAATAGTACACATTGAAAGACATGACTGTTTCATTGTGTACAATTGTCATGTGATCTGCTGTGATTGGCCACAGTGATCACATGGTACAGTGATCTGTCATCTGCCATGTCTTCCATTTTATCATTTAAAAAAAAAAACAGGTTAATACCTACCTGCTCTATGCAATGGAATTGCACAGAGCAACCCCGAGCCTTTTCTTCTCTGGACCCCCGCTGGTGCTCCTGGCTCTTCCTCTTCTCAGTGGGCCACCATAGGAAGCGACTTCCTATTGCCACACACATACAGGGGGTTCTTCCAAAGAAGTGGGGTTCTGAAAATAAGTGACACTTCTGCTCTTGCAGCATCCATCTGAACATTTTCTTCTCTCTTCACAGGTAATCTGCGTTTATATTCCCATGTCCTGCAAACTGAAAATTGACTGACCGCTTATATACATTTTTGGTAAATCTGTTTGTCACCGCTGTCTCAACTACATCTGTAGCCATGCTCACATTTTTTCAATGTTTATTTAGCCATTAAGTCTTACCTAAATTATGGGTTTCCTTATCTTTACAATTTTGGCCTTTTAGTCCCCTTGCAGTTTGATTGTGGTGTGAAAGTTATGCCCTGCTTGCTGTGTTCCTAATATGCCCTCCTAATTGATTAATTGCCAGATTCCATCCACACCCAACACAGTATATAACAAGGCCTTCTTTACGGGGGAACATACAGGGGGCTGCACATACAGGGGGTTCTTCCAAAGAAGTGTGGTTCTGAAAATAAGTGACACTTCTGCTCTTGCACTTCAGCGATTTGCACAAAGCTAACCATAGCAGATTGCAGGTGATCTCATTTTCATATTATCTCACCTTCTCTGAAACATGCTCTCTTTACCTCTCCTCCTCTTCACAATTGCAGCCTCTCTCCTCAAGCTCTCTTTTCTACATCCCTCTGCTCCACCACACAATCTGTACATATCACCCTCACTTCTCCCCTCCCCCTACTACTGCACTCATCACCTCTTTCTAACTCTAAGCCCACTTGCTAACATACCCCCCAGGATACTAAAGCATGTCCCCTCATACAAATCATATTCTCATATTACCTCCCTCACTCTTCTGCTTCTCCTAATCGCTGGAGACATTTCCCCAAACCCTGGGCCTCCCTTATTTAACTGTGCCCAACACACCCATCACTATCACCCTACACCCTCTGGCAGTAGTCGCAATCTACACAATTTAGTCTCCATTCCTCTTCTTCCCAACACCAGCCTCCCTCACTCCTGCGCCCTCTGGAACGCCCGCTCTGTCTGCAACAAACTCACTGCTGTTCATGACCTCTTTGTCACTAATTCCTTTAATCTACTTGCTCTCACCGAAACCTGGCTCCACGAATATGACACCCCTTCTCCTGCTTCCCTCTCCCAGGGTGGCCTTCACTGGACTCACTCCCCTAGGCCTAATGGACGCAAGGGAGGTGGAGTGGGATTCCTCCTATCCCCCCAGAGCACCTTCCAGGTTATTCACCCTCCTCCCTCTTTTTCCCTCTCATCATTCGAAGCCCACTGTATACGTCTATTCTCTCCTACTTCCCTAAGAATTGCTGTGATCTACCGGCCCCCTGGACCATTATCGACTTTCCTTGATGAGTTTTCTGCCTGGCTACCCTACTTTCTCTCTTCGGATATTCCCACAATCCTTCTCGGTGATTTCAACATCCCTGCTAATACAAACACTCCTGCTACTTCTAAACTTCTTATGCCGCGTACACACGGTCGGACTTTTCGTCTACAAAAGTCCGACAGCCTGTCCGACAGACTTCCGGCGGACTTTCGGCGGACTTGCAGCAGACTTTCTAACGAACGGACTTGCCTACACACGACCACACAAAAGTCCGACGGATTCGTACGTGATGACGTACACCGGACTAAAATAAGGAAGTTCATAGCCAGTAGCCAATAGCTGCCCTAGCATGGGTTTTTGTCCGTCGGACTAGCACACAGACGAGCGGATTTCGGGGTCCGTCGTAGTTACGACGTAAAGATTTGAAGCATGTTTCAAATCTAAAGTCCGTCGGATTTGAGGCTGAAAAAGTCTGCTGAAAGTCCGGAGAAGCCCACACACGATCGGATTACCAGCCAGCTTTAGTCCGTCGGCGTCCGTTGGACTTTTGTAGACGAAAAGTCCGACCGTGTGTACGCGGCATTAGTCTAACCTCTTCATTTGACCTGAAGCAATGGGTACAGGCTTCTACTCACTCTGATGGCAACACCCTTGACCTTGTATTCTCCTACCTGTGCACTCCATGCAACTTCTCAAACAATCCTTTTCCTCTCTCCGACCACCACCTTATTAGTTTCTCTCTCCCCTGTCTTCCACCACCTTTCCCTCCAATCGCCTAACCATCACCCGTAGAAGCTTTCGCAACTTCAACTCCTGTCTCCTCTATTCTGCTACTGACCACCTCTATGACAAAATCTCTCCCCTGTCCTGCCCCAACCAAGCCATGTCCATCTACAATAAATCTCTGTCCTCCACCCTGGACAAGCTCGCTCCCCTCACTACACGCAGAATCAGGCCTCGACCCCTACAACCCTGGCAAACAGATGACACTAAAATTCTCAAAAAACGTAGTCGCGCTCTTGAGCGTCTGTGGCACAAAACTAAGTCTCTCAAAGACTTCAACCAATACAAATCTGCCCTCCAAATATACTATTCTTTCCTCCACACTGCCAAGCAAACCTATTTTACAACTCTTATTAACACTTTCTCATCCAATCCCCGTAAACTCTTCTCTACCTTCAACTCTCTACTTTGTCCTCCACCGCCTCCACCCACTGACTTACTCACTGCCCAGGAAATCGCTAATCACTTCAAAAACAAGATTGATACAATCCGTGATGAAATCTCCATTCTACAGGTATCTCCCCCAGCTAAGACCCCATGTCAACAGGTACAACTGACACTCCCCCTATTCAAATCTACTACTACAGATGAAGTTGCTAAACTCCTTTCTATCGCCCACCTAACCACCTGTCCCCTGGACCCTATTCCCTCTCAAATGCTACGGTCACCCTCTGACCCCATCCTACACTCTCTAACCCACATCTTCAATCTCTCCCTCACCTCTGGCATCTTCCCCGATGCTCTAAAACATGCACTGGTCACCCCCATACTCAAAAAGCCGTCCTTGGACCCCACCAATCTTAACAACCTACGCCCAATCTCCTTGCTCCCCTTTTCCTCTAAACTCCTTGAACGCCTGGTTTACAACCAACTGAGTGACCACCTCATTAAAAACAACCTTCTTGATCCCCTTCAATCTGGATTTCGCCCTCAACACTCCACAGAAACTGCTCTTTTAAAACTCACAAATGACCTACTAACTGCAAAAACCAACGGACACTATTCTGTACTCCTACTTCTGGATCTTTCAGCTGCCTTTGACATGGTTGACCACCCCCTCCTCAAAAAAAAACTTTACTCCCTCGGTCTCTGTGACTGTGCTCTTCAGTGGCTCTCATCCTACCTATCCCAACGCACCTTCAGTGTCACTTACAATTCTACTTCCTCCACTCCTCTTCCCTTCTCTGTCGGGGTCCCCCAAGGTTCTGTTTTTGGACCTCTTTTATTTTCAATCTACACCTCTTCCCTGGGTCAGCTGATAGCCTCTCACGGCTTTCAATATCATTTCTATGCTGATGACACACAAATCTATCTCTCCACCCCTCAACTCACTCCATCAGTCTCCTCACGCATCACTAACTTACTAACCGACATATCTGTATGGATGTCACACCACTTCCTCAATCTCAACTTGTCCAAAACCGAGCTTATATTTCCTCCCCCACGTTCCTCTTCCCCCGACTTCTCTGTCAAGAGCAATGGCAAAACCATCCACCCGTCCCCACATGTCAGGGTACTAGGTGTTATCCTGGATTCTGAACTCTCCTTTCAGCCCCACATCCAATCACTTTCCAAAGCTTGCCGCCTCAACCTCCGCAACATCTCTAAACTACGTCCCTTCCTAACCAATGAAACCACAAAGCTCCTGATTCACTCCCTGGTTATCTCTCGCCTTGACTACTGCAACTCACTCCTCATTGGCTTACCTTTAAATAGACTATCCCCCCTTCAGTCCATCATGAATGCTGCTGCCAGACTCATCCACCTTACAAACCGCTCAGTGTCTGCTACCCCTCTCTGCCAATCCCTCCATTGGCTACCACTCGCCCAATGAATTAAATTCAAAATACTAACAATAAGTTACAAAGCCATCCACAACTCTGCCCCCAGCTACATCACTAACCTAGTCTCAAAATACCAACCTAATCGCCCTCTCCGTTCCTCCCAAGATCTCCTGCTCTCTAGCTCCCTCATCACCTCCTTCCATATTCGCCTCCAGGACTTTTCCCGAGCCTCGCCCATCCTCTGGAATTCCCTACCCCAATCTGTCAGACTGTCTCCAACTTTATCCACTTTTAGGCGATCCCTGAAAACTTTCCTCTTCAGAGAAGCCTATCCTGCCTCCATCTAACAACTGCACTATTTTCTCCATTAGCTCATCCCCCACAGCTATTACCCTTTGTATAACTTGACCCTCCCTTCTAGATTGTAAGCTCTAACGAGCAGGGCCCTCTGATTCCTCCTGTATTGAATTGAATTGTATTGTACTTGTACTGTCTGCCCTAATGTTGTAAAACGCTGCGTAAACTGTCGGCGCTATATAAATCCTGTATAATAATAATAATAATGTGTGCTTGATCCAAAGCCACGCCGCCTGTGTCCATTGACACAGACAACGCGGCTCAGCCCTGTCCCTGCTCTCTCATCGCAGGATTTGACAAAAAGCAGTAGCTCACAGTAATGCCCTGTACACACGATCGGACATTGATCGGACATTCCGACAGCAAAATCCATGGATTTTTTCTGACGGATGTTGGCTCAAACTTGTCTTGCATACACACGGTTGCACAAAGTTGTCTGAATTTCCGATCGCCAAGAACGCAGTGACGTACATCACTTACGACGAGACTAGAAAAGGGCAGTTCTGAACCAAGCGCGGCACCCTTTGGGCTCCTTTTGCTAATCTCGTGTTAGTAAAAGTTTGGTGAGAGACGATTCGCGCTTTTTCAGAATCGTGGTTTTCAAATCGTTTTCTGCTGTTCAGTTTGTGCTTGTGGGTTTGTATCTGCTCTTCAGTGTGTGCAGTTAGATTATTCAGTGTGTTCTTGTCCGCTCGCTGCTGTTTTTCAGGTCGCTCTTCACAGGCCTTGCTGTTCTTCAGTGCGTTCTGTTACTCCGTTCTGAGCAGCCGACCGTTTTCTAGCCATGTTGCGTATACGTACTCCTCGTAGAGTTCGTGCTGTGCGGGGGCTTGGTGTTGGGGTCCTTACCTTGACACAAGTCCAGTCCATGAACAGGGTGGGGAGGAGTTCATGGACCAAGAATTGGTTGCTTCAGCGTGACCAGTTCTGTCACATGCCTTTGCTCCGTGAGATCCGTGAGAATAATCCTGATGATTTCAGGAACTTTCTCCGGACGACGGCCCCGTATTTCACCGTTTGTTGGCTTTGCTGACCCCCTATATCAGCAGGCAGGATACCTGCATGAGGCAAGCCATCACTCCGGAGCAGAGGCTCATCGCCACGTTGCGGTACTTGGCAACGGGGAGAAGCCTGCAGGACTTCAAGTTCTCGACAGGCATCTCCCCCCCAAGCTCTGGGGATCATTATCCCAGAGACCTGTTCTGCCATCATCCAGGTCCTGCAGAAGGATTATATTAAGGTAAGATTTATCCTTTAATATCACATTTTATTGTATTTTCCTAACTGCGGAGGGGCAATTGATGGGAAACACGTCCACATCGTCCCACCACCCAACTCGGGGTCATACTATCACAACTATAAGGAGTTCAGTAGTATTGTGATGTTGGCATTGGTGTCGGCTACTTATGAGTTCCTGTATGTGGACGTGGGGAAGAATGGCCAGATGTACGATGGTGGAGTCATCGCCCAGACGGAGTTCTACAGGCGTCTCCAGAATGGCAGCTTGGACTTGCCATCTCCAGAAGACAATGTGGAAGGACTCCCATTCATCTTCGTTGCTGATGAAGCGTTTGCGCCGGGGGACCATCTTATGCGGCCATTCCCTATGAGGACCCTCACCCCGGACCAGAGGGTTTTTAATTACCGGTTGGCCAGAGCCAGAAGAGTGGTGGAGAACACATTTGGAATCGTGGCCAGCCGGTTCCGCCTATTTCTTACACCCATACACATGGCGGAGTACAAACTGAATCATATCATCCTGGCATGCTGTGTTCTACACAACTTTATAAGGCAAAATTCTGCCAACTATGCTGCCTCAGTTGGGCCTGAGGCCGGAAATCATAATGAACCAACCCGGACGGCCCTTGAAAGTGGCCGTCCTGGCTTGCCCCCCTGAGTGCCCGTGATTACTTTGCGGGTAGGGGGGCCATCAATATGCCAGACAATGTCTGAAACATTTTTAAAATAAAAAAATCATTTTAACTACTAAAATCTTTGGTGACATTTACTGCTTGTGTTTCTTTTAACTGACCCTGACAGAAATGTGGTGAATCCTGAAAATGGCGTGATTGTGTAACATTACAAAGCATTGTTGGGTGTTATTTACTAAAGGCAAAGACACTTTGCACTACAAGTGCAGTTGAAACTGCACTTGTAGTGCAAAGTGGATATAGGAAATAACCCCCATTGTCACAGAAAACACCAATTTGAGCACAACAAAAGTTTTGGAACGTTGAAACAATAATCCACACATTCTTGATTATCAATCTTTTTAATACCAGTACAATCACATGTGCATTTAGAAAAGGTTTTTAAAACAAACCAACATGTTTGTTGTATAACAATTTTTTGGGTCACATTAATAAAAGTAGAAATGTCCATTTAAGGTAAAACAGGCATGTTTAAAAGCAACAAGAAATACACAAATCTGGAACTTACAAAGTTCAACTTTTAAAGAAATTGAAGGCAATATCAGACATGAGTATTTATAAACAGTGTTTGATATTGCGTTCAGATGGGGTGAAGTCAACCCTGGAAAAGCCAAATTTTGAAGATGCACACAAATTGCCAAATGTCAACATGCTACCTGCCATCACGGGGGATCAAGGGACGTGTTTTGGGGGTGCAACCCCTTCCTCTCAGCTACTTTATTATTGAGGAAGGGGTTGCACCCCCAAAACGCATACATTGATCTCCCGTGATGGCAGATAGCACATGTTGACACACCGTGTGCATCTTCAAAATTTGGCTTTTCTCGAATATGTCAAAAAATGTGAGAAATTTTTAGATCCCAAAAAGCACAAAAAAGGGAAGGGATTTGGAGGGGTTTTAAACTCTCCCTAAAACATCAATGATGTTCTTCATTTTTTTTGAACATCATTGATGTTTTTCTGGATGTTTTCCAAGTCCCTATTACACCCCATGATCTCCCCGATCAGGATCTGTGCACTTTCAGAGGTGAAATGACCTGGATCCACAACATCACGATCACCTAAAAAGATAGAAACAAAAACACACCATGTATTATAAATATGCATCCATCTCTTACCTGAGCCTGTGGTCGCAAACACTCACCTGATGTGGTGACTAGTTCCACCACGTCTCCTTCCTCCTCCTCCTCATGTTGGCTTTGTGGGATCTTTACTTCTTCCTGAGGTGGGGGGTCTGTTGTCTCCTCGGATGAGGGATGTCCTCCGAGTCTTTTATCCCCTATGTAAAAAAAAATAGGTATACTTAGCACACAGATATTTGATGGCAGAAATAGGAATATGAAACATTGGTTGGAAGTGGGGTACAAGTGTCTATTTTGCCAGAGTTCCAAGATGAAGAAATATTTTTTTCCTTTGTCAAGCTTGAATACTTACCTGTTTTGTGCAAGCTTCACAGATGGAGTCACCCATATAGTATCTACTGGAGCACCTGTGTGGGGCCCACTAATAAAAAGGGTGTTCTTGTGTACCACACAGCGTCCAGATGTGAAAACTGCTGCTGAGTGTCCTCTCCTTACACAAAATCTAGTTTGCATTTCATTCTAGTTACAAACCCATCTACACAACCAAATTATTTTAAGAGAAGTAGGCCATAAAAAATGTATTCAAATGCATATGGCCAAAACAATGGTGTTTTCTAGGCCGAACGAACAATGTTTCATACGAATGAACAATGTGCCCATGAACATGAAAGTTGCCATTTTAAACTGTACAACAGTAAAGAAAAGCACATGGAGCAGCACGAACGTAATAAAACTAAAGAATAGGAACACAGCACAACTACTTACTTTTTTTTTTTTACTTCCTGATCCTCCTGTACTGCTCGTGCTCCCTTAATTTGAGGTCCGACCACCGCTTCCTGAGCTGTTCTTTCGATCGTCGTACCCCGAAATTATTCTGCAGACTTTTGACCACTTTCGCCATTATCTTGGCCTTTCTGACATTGGGGTTGGGTTAAGTTCCATGCTTCCCGTCATAGTCGGTCCTTTTCAGTATATCGACCATCTCCAACATCTCCCCAAAGGACATATTTGAGGCCTTAAATCGACTCTTCCGGGATCGGGACGTTTCAGACTCCGGGCTTTCCTCCTCCTCGTTGCTGTAATTAGCACGCACCTGCTGTGTCTCCGTCATGTGCTCTTCCCCCACTGCGCCAAACGAGAAGGGGCGGGGAATAGACTAGAAAGAACGTCAGGGGCGGGCGGAGTTTCGCGCATGCACAGTGTATATAAAGTGTAACACTCGTGCGTAGTACGTACGATCTGTGAGCGGAGGAAGGAGTATCGGAGGCGCCGATTGTGATAACGAAGGTAAGATCTAAACTTGGGCCTATACTGCTTCTAGATTGAGGCCTATATTGTAACAAGATTAGGAGAGTTTCGCATGACATTAGGGTTTGTCTTGTGTTGTGTCTTGCAGATAAAATGGATGGCTTCAATGACCACAACTTCTTCCCCCTGTTCATAGACAAGTACAGGGAGCTGCCCTGTCTGTGGCAGATAAAACACCCCAATACAACAATATACAAAAGAGGCAGGCAGCGCTGGAGAAACTGCTGGAGTTGGTGAAGCCGGTGGTCCCCACGGCAACCATCCCCTATTTAAAAGCCATAATTGGTGGCCTGAGGAGCACTTATCTAAGGGAGCGCAAGAAGGTCACGGATTAACCGATACAAAAACAGAAAAATGACTCCTGCGCACAAGTGGTCGACCCAATAGATAAAAGGGATACACTGGCCTTGCTGCCCTCAAGGATGGGGAATCCTAGCAGACAAAGAAATAAAAAGAGAGAAGGGCGCACCAGCCATGTGCATTATCTTTTGTAAAACATTTATTAGGTAAAATGATAAAGGAAATTACTCACAAGCAGTAGAGAATCATGTGCCATAAACCTTGGACATCAACTTGCAACAAGTGGTAAAAATGATGAACAAAGCCTTCCAAAGGTATTTCAGAGGAATATATAACACTGCTCGCTTTTTTTACGCGTTTCGAAGGGCTCGTCCCTTCTTCATCAGAGCTCAGCAGTGAACCCTCCTTCAGTAGGCCCTGTATATATAGTGAATGCCAAAAAGGCACAATCAATGGATGGGGCAGGGCACATAAGGCTCCTCCCTTTCTGGGAGATCCTCCCTCCTACACTCTTTGCCTGTACAAGTGGATAGCCCATCATGGTTTAATTGGTTAGAAAATAAACTAAAATAAATTGATGAATAGATTCATTCATTAATAGATATAGTAAAGTAAAGAAACTGGTGAGTGTCGCTGTAGTGTAGTACAGTTAGAACCCAGCAGGGGCTAACCATAGGGGTGCATGATCAGCAGTGATAGATGTGTGCATGTATACACACACATATATATATATATATATATATATATATATATATATATATATATATAGAGAGAGAGAGATGGGCGCAGAAAGGTGCAGAGTGGCATGGGATGAATGCATCTGTTTGGCAAGGAAGGAAGTATCATGTTAGTAAACTGATATACATAGAGATGGACACTGTACCTTTGATGTTCAATACACTCTGATCGCTGTGTAGCTGCAGTGTGTGTGAGAGAGCGGCCCGCCGGTCCTATCTGGATGTACAATCGGTGTTGGAACGCACGCCAGTGCGTTTGCGTTCCAGACAGGAGGAAGGGGCGGTGCGCGTCATTTCCTCTGTGCCCAATGCCGCTTACCGATGACGTAAGCGGCAGGGGATAGCGCGACGCCATACTGCTAGAGGCAGACGCTCGAGGGGGCGAGGCCAGCACAATGTAGATCACGGATATGCCCTGCAGACAATAACACGGAAGCAGTGTATAAATAAACCGGCTGTCGCACATTGAATCACAGGGGCCACTGCATACTGACAGGCAGTGAACATATACATGTCACATATATTTACCAAAAGTCAATAGTGACTAGTGGATGATATATAGCTTGTATAGTGTTGTACTAAATAGCATTTTAGAATTCTCAGCAGTACTAGTAGTACATGTATATGTGTATAGAGATATATTCACAAGGTCACGGATTCCCAGAGATCCAGAGCTGCAGCAGATGACATTTATGTCCCCAGACTGTGGTACTATGAGAGACTGCGATTTCTGTCAGACCAGACTGAAGTCAGGGAATCCCTCTCAACCCTTCCTTCCACTCTTCCTTCCACCCTATCTTTCACCCCAGCTGAGGCTTCCGATGTCCAACCTGGGACTTCCAGCCAGGAAGAAGTGGAGGAGCCCAGCTGGAGCCAGATATAGCATTGTTCTACAGATTTCTGGTCAATAAATAAATGATGTTTACTAGATGTTATTATTGATCACTAATTGCTGATTTAATAAAGTGTTTTACATATTAATAGACAGTAGTGTGCAAAAATAATTGGGACAAGAATGAAAAATGCTGGGCTCAGAATGATAATCTGTTATATCTGTTAACATTCAATTTGCAACAATCATGAGGTGAAAATTGTGTGTGATTGATGAATAAAAAACTCAAACTATGTCTCTTTTTCATACACAGGAAGACCTCAGCCAGGAGGAGGCTGTGGAATGTTCCACACAGGAGAAGGCTGTGGAATGTGGCAGCCAGGAGGTGGTGGGGGTTAGTGGCAGATCTCTGGGACTTCTGGACCAGACTGCACTCCCTTAGATAAGGACTCCTCAGGCCACCAATTTGGCAGGGATGCCGCCCCCCCACCATCCATGCATCCAGCCCCCTAATCTACATACTGGGAGCTGGACGCATGGATTCCAATGGGGATTTTTTTTTAAGCAAGTGATTAGAGACTGAGGCTCTAATTGGCTTCAAAATAGGGTGGGCTCGGGGCACAGAGCACTGCGCCCCAAACCTACCCTCTTGTGTGACAATCAGGAAGTCCCGATTGGTCTTAGAACTCATTGGCCAATCGTGTCTCAGGACACACTTACTGTTCCTGTGCAGCCGGGGGAAGAATGTCTCCCTGTGTTCTGCAGACGATGCCAGGAGAATCGGTCATAATCGGTCAGCATCGGTCAGAGCGGCAGGTTCTTCCCTCCCCCTGCCTCCTTAACATTAAGGCATCTGATTGGCATCTAACTGGCACATTCACATTCACGCTTGGCCAGGGAATCACCGCCGTCCGTTTCCCGCAGGGGGTGGGGGGTTGATCGCCGCTATCTGTCACCCACGGGTGGGGTGGGGGGGTATGTGGTGTTAGTTTGGCACCAGCCGCCACTGAATTTCTCTGCACCCCTCCTTCCAACACTACCAGTTCTGCTCATCCCACCAAGTGGCCCGGAATCAATGTAAAAGAAGGAACACTCATTTAGTATAAATCGGTATAAACCACTTTATTACAGAATGTTAAAACTACTCACATAGTCAAGTAAAACTTGCAGCATATCCATAAAACCTCCGGGATAACTCCATGATCAATAAAACCAGCCATGAAAATTGAACAAAGACTCTTTTGCACTTTCTAAGCTTTTACTTAGGAGCTTTCTGCTAGCACAATTCTGTGTATAAACATTAGTAAATTATTATGTCCATTATTAAGTCCATGTGCAAGAGGTCTTACTATGTTGTATTGCACATTTAAAATTTTGCCCAGACATACTTTAATTCAGCAGGAGTAGGACCTCCAAGGTAGTATTCTCAGAAATACTACCAGCACCTCAAACCACACCAGGGAGGCAGCAGGAGATTAGGGAAGTTAACAAGTGGCTGGTGTGGAAAGGTGGGGTTCAGGTTCCTGCAGAACTAGGCTGACTTCTCAGACGGTTACCGGCTCTTTAGCAGGAATGGACAGTACCTTAATGGGTGCAGCTTTACTGAGAGAGAAGAGTACCAAAAAGTTAGAGGGGCTTTTAAACTAGGTGATGGGGGGAAGGTCCAGATGTAGAGATAGCTAGCATGGAACAAGATTATTCGGGGGTAATATTTGGGGCATTAGTGGTAGGGCGACTAGAATACCAAAACCCAAGGTAAATAAGATTGTCTGGCAACCATTCAGGGGTATGCCCAATATCGCAGAGATAGGGAGGGTAAAAAAGGGGGAGGGGTATGCCTGTATATCAAGAATGATGTGCAAGTGAATGTGAGGGATACTGGGTGTATGCTATAGGCCCCCTAGCCAGAGGGAAGAGTGGGAGGCGGACCTCAGATCACAGCTTGGAATGGCGACATGGGTGGAAAATCTCATTATGATGGGGGATTTTAACTATCCAGATATAGACTGGGCAGAAGAAACTGCACATTCGTCTAAGGCTTGGCATTTCCTAAATGTCTTGCAGGGCAGTTTCATGGGTCAGATGGTGAATGCACCAACAAGAAACAATGCATTACTAGACCTACTGATTACTAACAATACAGACCTGATCGCGGATGTAGAAATACGGGGCAATTTAGGAAACATCGACCACAGGTCAATTAGTTTCAGTATAAATCACAGATATAGGAAACACAAGGCTAATACAAAGACTGAATTTCAAAAGAGCCA
This sequence comes from Aquarana catesbeiana, assembly GCF_042186555.1. Taxonomy (NCBI): domain Eukaryota; kingdom Metazoa; phylum Chordata; class Amphibia; order Anura; family Ranidae; genus Aquarana; species Aquarana catesbeiana. The sequence goes on along the minus strand of NC_133326.1, from coordinate 575,902,160 downwards.
ACTTCCCCTAACTGCGCTCTTTGTTAGATAATGTTAATTGGGATAAAATTCTAGAAACAAAGAACATGGAAGAAAAATGGGAGTGCTTTAGGAGCATACTAAATAAAGGTATTGGCCAGTGCATCCCAATGGTAAATAAGTTTAAAAGAGCTAAAAAAATCCTGGGTGGCTAAACTCCAACAAAAAAAGCATATAAAAGCAAAAGAAAAGGCCTTCAAAAAATATAAGACTGGGCGGTCATTGTCAGCATTCCAACTTTACAAAGAATGCAATAAAAAAATGTAAAAGTGCAATCAGGGTGGCTAAGATAGAACACGAAAGCACATAAAAAAAACCCCAAGAAATCCTTTAAGTATATAAACAGTAAGAAAGTGAGGCCAGAGCATATTGGCCCCATAAAGGATGATGAAGGAAATTTGGCTACAAAGGACAGAGAGAAGGCAAAGATTTTGAATAAATTCTTCTCCTCAGTCACAAAGGAAACGGGGGATACAGTAACCAAGACAGTAATGTTAATTTTAATAACACGTCCCAGAAAGTACCCTCATGGCTAACAGAAGACAGAATCGGAAATAGACTTGAAAAATGTAACATAAATAAGTCGTGTGGACCAGATGGCTTACACCTGAGGGTCCTTAAGGAAGTCAGTTAGGTGATACCCAGACCATTGTTCCTAATTTTTATGGACAGTTTACTGACTGGAATGGTACCAGCTGATTGGAGAAAAGCCAACATGGCACCGATATTTAAGAAAGGGCCGAGATACAGTATATCCCTGGGAATTACAGGCCAGTTAACCTAACATCAATAGTCTGCAAGCTATTGGAAGGGATGATAAGGGGCTATATACAAGATTTTAGTAATGGAAATTATATCATTAGTAGTAATCAGCATGGATTCATGAAGAATTGTTCTTGCCAGACCATTCTATTAACCTTCTATGAAGAAGTGAGCTGCCATCTAGACAAAGGAAGGCCTGTGGATGTGGTGTATCTGGATTTTGCAAAAGCATTTAATACAGTTCCCCACAAATGTTTACTGTACAAACTAAGGTATGTAGGCATGGACCATAGGGTGAGTGCCTGGATTGAAAACTGGCTACAGAGGCGAGTCCAAAGGGTGGTGATAAATTGCGAGTACTCAGAATGATCTAGTGTGGAAAGTGGGGTCCTCCAGGGATCTGTCCTGGGACCAATCCTGTTTAATTTATAAATAAAGATCTAGAGGATGGGATAAACAGTTTAATCTCAGTATTTGCGGAAGATACAAAGTTAAGCATGGCAATAGCTTCTACGCAGGATGTGGAAACCTTACAAGAAGACCTAAAAAAGTAATGGAGTGGGAAACTACTTGACAAATGAGGTTTAATGTTGAAAAATGTAAGGTAATGCATTTGGATACCAAACATATGAACGCAAGTTACTCGCTAGGGGAAGAACCTCTGGGGGAATCTAGGATGGAAAAATACCGTACTGGTGACCCTAGCATAGGGAAAAAAATATTCAGTGAAAGAGAATTTAAAAAGACACGTAGCTATTCACTACAACTGGAAGTGAAGCAGTTTACCCTTCAACTGCGTGGAATTCTCTTCCCCAGGCAGTGGTATCAGCAGGGAGCGTCAATAGTTTAACCACTTCAGCCGTGGAAGGTTTGCCCCCTTAACCTCCCTGGTGGTATGATTTTGTCAGATTTTTGATGCTGAAAGTGGTACATTGTTTTGCATAGAAATTTGGCGTTTTATATTGTAGGCCTGTAATTCTTAGGAATAACACACTTAAATCTGTCCAAACAAGAGTCTAGTAGACAGCCCGGTTATGATAAAGTTTGAAACATGAAATCATAAATTATAATATAATAAATAACAAATTATAATAAATAATTATAACAAATAAAAATATAATAATAATAAAAATTATTCCATAATATAATCACATCAAAAACACTGAAATTTGCTCAGTTGCAGAATTGTCGCTGTCATTAGTGTTTGATGACGAATTTCCCCACAAATCACTATCGCTCAATTCTGCAAGTGATTCTAATTTACTATCACTGTTTTCTAGCTGGTCTAAAACCGCTTTTGATGTAAAGGGATGCTTTTTGGTTGCTATGGACAATCTCCAGTTTCCAGGCAGAAAGAACAGTATATATAATATAAAACTGCATGCAGGGCACTGGACAGACCACTAGGGACAAAAGGGATGTGAAATAATGTGATACAGTAATGTAATCTGTAAGATTACAGTGTACTGTATGTGTAATGTGTTTTTCACTTTTTGAATTTGACGCTGTGCTCTGTCCCCATGCGACGCAACGCTCGCAGGGAACTGAGCTCGGCACTGTGATAGATCCGGAGGAGGAAGGGTGGCACACACAGAGGGGGGACATCGCAGGATCCTGGGTACAAGGTCAGTAACTTTGCCTGGATCCTGCGATATGATCCCGAGTGTGGCTTGGGGTTACCGCTTTTGGTATTGAAAATTCACCCCGAGCCACACTCTGGATTACCGCTAAGGAGATTAATGACCAGGACATTTTTTGCGATTCGGCACTGCGTTGTTTTAACTGACAATGGCGTGGATGTACGACTTTGTACTAAAACAAAATTGATGTCCTTTTTTTCCCCACAAATAGAGCTTTTTTTGGTGGTAATTAATCACCTCTGCCATTTTTATTTTTTGCGCTATAAACAAAAAATAAGCGAAAATTTTGAAAAAAAAAAACAATATTTTTTTACTTTTTGCTATAATAAATACCCCCCCCAAAAAAATTTTAAAAAACAAATGTCTTCCTCAGTTTAGGCCAATATGTATACTTCTACATATTTTTGATTTAAAAAAAATCGAAATAAGGGTATATTGATTGGTTTGCACAAAAGTTATAGCGTCTACAAAATAGGAGCTATATTTATAGCATTTTTATTATATATTTTTTTTTTTTACTAGTAATGGCGGTGATCTGCAATTTTTATTGGGACTGCGACATTGTGTGGAACAGATCGGACACTTTTCACACTTTTTTGGGACCATTGACATTTATACAGCAATCATTGCTATAAAAATACACTGATTACTGTATAAATGACACTGGCAGGGAAGGGGTTAACAGTAGGGGGCGATCAAGGGGTTAACTGTGTGTCCTAGGGAGTGATTCTTACTGTGGGAGGATGGGACTGCCTGGGTGAGGAGACCGGTCATTGTTTAGTATGAACAACAGATCAGTCTCTTCTCCCCTGACAGCACGGAGATCTGTCTGTTTACATTGACAGATCTCCATTCTGTCTCTGTGTGGAGCGATCATGGGTGCCTGGCGTCGGCGGGTGATGTCAGTGGGAAGGGGAAAAGAGCAACGCGTTTCAGAGCATGTGCGAAGTGACTAACAGCCATGCTTGCTCCTTTCTCAAGTTACCTTGCGCGCTCCACCTAGAGGACTGCCCGGAGTGACTGGAAAGAACGCCAGCACCCACCAACACATCGCGGCTCCCCCAGTGCGGACTTTCTTTCGGCAGTGGCTTTGCAGCTGCACACAGCGGGAAGCTGAGGCTTTTATCAAATGAGCCTGTACCTCTTTTCCACATGTGAGTGACCTCGTCTGTGTGATTACTGTTTTTAACAAATACTGCATTCAGTGGCGCTATCCTCTTCTTTTGTTTTAGATTATTTCAGGCTGGCCCCTTTTGCAGAAATAGCTACTGTATGTAAAACATTAAAAATAAGTGCCTATGTTGTTTAAAGTAAAAAAAAAAAATTCTCACCCTGCTCTGCACATGCTCAGTTGATCTTTATTTTTAGGCACTGCCGAATTTGTGGAGGTTAATCTACTGACAGACTTAAAGCAACAGTAAACAGCAAAAAATAAAAAATAAAAATCTTCTCCCTGCAAGTTAATGTCATAATATGCTAGTATGCATTGCACACTAGCACATTATGAAAGACTTACCAGAAAACGAAGCCCTCCTGTGGCGCGCTGTCCCCGCTGACAGGGCTTCCATCTTCACCCAGTCCTCCTCCCAGGTTCACAGGCAGCTTCTGTTTGACTGGTTGAGCCGCAATGACGCTACTCCTGCACATTTGTGTGGGAGTCACGGCCGTGGCACAGCTCTCTCTATGGACGGCACACCTTCCATTTGAGCACACTGCGCATGCACTGGTGACATCACTGATGCTGCTAAAGTAAATATCTCCTAATTGGTGCACGTTTAGGAGATGCTTCTGTGTGATCTGCAACTGCCATGGTGCTGCACATGTGATCAGTTATGGCACCAACCATTGGATGGTTTGACAGTTTGGTTGTGGAATCAAGCAAATGTGACAGTTAGCAATATTGGCATTCCAGGAATGAAGCTGTTTTTTAACTCGTTAAATCGATGGGTTTCGTTCCTCTTTACTGCTGTTCAGGGGCTCTGGGCTTCAGAAAAATGACAGCCTCCAGCAAGAAGGTACAGGAGCAAAGCTGGAGGCAATCTACAGCACACACTAATTTTGGTAGCATAATATTAAACGTGGAATTTATGTTCCTTGCGACAGAACATTCTTTTTTTTTATCAAGTTGTTATGGTTAAAGTTCTGCTTTAAGTATTACTAAAGACAAAACCTGTGCCTTATTACCAAATCCCAAATTTTTGGTTGTCATCAGAACAGGAATAGAGGGGAACTTTTCCAATGGAGACACTAGTTCTGGTGACATTCAGGGATGCCCCCACTTTGGAGGGATTCCTCTGACTTCCTGTTTTGGCTATGGAACAGGACGTGAAAGGAAATCTCCCCAATTAAACACAAATTGCAAAAAAAAAAAAAAAAAAAAAAAGACATAACCCTTCCTTACTCTGTCCAAAAGGAAAAAAAGTTTGCCTTTACTTCCACTTTAAAGATTCCTCTAAATAATTTCCAATACACCCCTTTTCACCATATTCATATAATGCAGATATAAAATGACTGCTCATTTCTTCTGTACATTTGTCCATGTAACAAGAGACATGTAAGAAATTTGTGCTTTAAACGTGCGCATTCTAAAAACATTTATAATTCATTTCCGAGAATCCACTGTACAAGTAGTAGAAATAACAACTTAATGTTTGTTGTTGTTTTTTCTTTTTTTTTTTAACTTGAATAATCCAATTTTGCCTTTAGCCCACTCAATAAGATTAATCGTATGCGGAACAGATCTGGCAAAACTTCAGTATTTGACTTCTGGAGAGATTTAATTTCCCAAATGATTGTTATGTCTAGAAAGTAAAATCTCTGGCCAATTATTGTAACAAATGGTGTAATTAAACTGAGCCGTATTGGTAACATTGCAAAATGCCATTCAGCTTTTGTGTTGTCTGTATGGGGGTGTCTCCTGGGAAAAAGAAAGTTTGTATCAATTTGATGTTTATAAGTTAAAGAAATACCCCCACCAAATGTCAAATGAAAGAAAAACTCAACTTTTCAAGACAAAGTGGGATAACTTCCAAGGTTCCTAACCGGTGATGCCTGAACCACCAGGGATTGCCACAAAGATCAGTGTGTCCCCCCTAGGCACTGTTCACATCCATCCCTTTCTGTTGTCATGCATTTTTCCTTGCAGTTTGTCATGTTTCATTGTGCCTTGTTCATACGGGCGTACTTAAGTGTACACCTGTGCAAAGGACCAATTTTGCCCGCATAGGATGCACAGGTATTTTGTTAATAAAGCAACTATTTGCCCCAATTTCCTATCTAAATCTGCAGTCACATGACCCTTTGGATCCCTACTTTTCTTTATTCTGGACTGCTGTGTAGGACGGTCCTTTTTTTGAGTGCCTACATTGCTCACTGGTGATGTGGCCACTTCCTATTGGGTGTAAGAAAAGTCCATCAGGGGGTTGTTACAGGACAATGAAGACTTCAAAATATCATAACTCGACAGGGCAAAAACCAGTCCAGCCAGTAGGCCCAGCTTGCACAGGGGATCAATTATGGGGAAAAGTGTCAAAGAAAGTCATGTGACAGTGGACTAAGGTAAGCAAAAAAGTGTGTTAAAGGGGGTTAAAAAAATAGCAAACTAGTGAAACCGAGGGGTTGGGTGGGAGTTATGGGGGGGTTGATTTTACATAAGATGGGCTTTATTTTGTTATTATTGACCATTCCATTTCAAATTACAGCTAGCTAGGATTTTCTAAAGCAATCACCAAGCATGTTATTTAACCGCTTGCTGACCGGCTCACGCCAATATACGTTGGCAGAATGGCTTTGCTAGGCGAAATAACATATTGGTACGTTGATCCCTTTAAGAGCTGGCGGAGGCACGCTTGCGCACGCTACGCTGCGGGAGACCCGATGCGCGATCGCCGCCGGCCACCCGAGGTCGCAGGCATGAGAGCCAGCATAGGGATTTGTGTGTGTAAACACAAATCCCTGTTCTGTCAGGGGAGAGGAGACATATCATTTGTTCCTACTAGAACACACCCAGGGAACACACATTTAACCCCTTGATCACCCCCTACTGTTAAACCCCTTTCCTACCAATGACATTTACACAGTAATCAGTACATTTTTATAGCACTGATCGCTGTATAAATGTCAATGGTCCCAAAAATGTGTCAAATGTGTCCGATGTGTCCGCTACAATGTCGCAGTACTGCTAAAAATTGCAGATCACCGCCTAGTGATACTAGTAAAAAAACTAAAAAGAATAAAAATGCCATAAATCTTTCCCATAGTTTGTAGACGCTATAACTTTTGCACAAACCAATCACTATATTCTTATTGTGATTTTTTTACAAAAAGAACGTAGAAGAATATATATTGGCCTAAATTGATGAAGAAATTCGTTTTTTTAAAACATTTTTGGGGATATTTATTATAGTAAAAACTAAAAAAATATTATTTTTTCAAAATTGTCACTATTTTTTTGTTTATAGCACAAAAAATAAAAACCGCAGAGGTGATCAAATACCACCAAAAGAAAGCTCTATTTGTGGGAAAAAAAGGACGCAAATTGCGTTTGGATACAGCATTGGATGACCGCGCAATTGTCAGTTAAAAGGCCGCAGTGCCAAATTGTAAAAAGTGCTCTGATCAGGAAGGGGGTAAAATCTTCCAGGGCTGAAGTGGTTAAAGCGAACAATAAAAATGAGTGGGGGGGTGGGCAAAAGGCCTTCATGTTTGCAATGTTGGGGCCACGGTACACTCTAAATCGCATTAGTGTAGCACAGAAACCAATTTTCCAATCACATTGATGAAAATGGGCACCATTGAAAATAACGTAAATTACCTTGTCATGCGTTTCTTTGTGACTCAAGAAATCACAATAGTGTGAACCAGCACTTATTCTCAAATATTAAGACCTCAGGCCAGAAGTATGACACAAGATGGCGGAGAGTTTCTCAACACCAGGTGTTGACCAGGCTCGGGGCCACTCTGTGCAAAATGAAATGCACAGTGGAGGTATGTATAGCATGTTTGTTATTTAAAAAAAAAATATATATATATCTTTAGTGATCCTTTAATGATAAAAAAGACAATAAATACAATATATATATATATATATATATATATATATATATATATATATATATATATATATATATATATATGTTGTACATTTGTATTCAGCCCCCCCATAGTCAATATTTTGTAGAACCACCTTTCGCTGCAATTACAGCTGCAAGTCTTTTTGGGGATGTCTCTACCAGCTTTGCACATCTAGAGAGTGAGATTTTTGCCCATTCTTCTTTGCAAAAATGCTCAAGCTCTGTCAGATTGGATGGAGAGCATATGTGAACAGCAATTTTCAAGTCTTGCCACAGATTCTCAATTGGATTTAGGTCTGGACTTTGTGCCATTCTAACACATGTATATGCTTTGATCTTGAACCATTTCATTGTAGCTCTGGCTGTATGTTTAGGGTCGTTGTCCTGCTGGAAGGTGAACCTCCACCCAGTCTCAAGTCTTTTGCAGACTCTATCAGGTTTTCTTCTAAAATTGCCCTGTATTTGGTTCCATCCATCTTCCCATCAACTCTGACCAACTTCCCTGTCCCTGATGAGGAAAAGCAACCTTACAACATGATGCTGCCACCACCATGATTCACGGTGGGGATGTTGTGTTCAGGGTGATGTGCAGTGTTAGTTTTCCGCCACACATAGTGTTTTTCTTTTAGGCCAAGAAGTTCAATTTTGGTCTCATCTGACCAGAGCACCTTCTTCCACATGTTTAGTGTGTGTCCCCCACATGGCTTCTCGTAAACTGCAAACGGGAATTCTTATGGCTTTCTTTTAACAATGGCTTTCTTCTTGCCACTCTTAACATAAAGGCCAGATTTGTGGAGAGCACGACTAATAGTTGTCCTGTGGTCAGATTCTCCCACCTGAGCTGTGGATCTCTGCAGCTCCTCCAGAGTTACCATGGGCCTCTTGGCTGCTTCTCTGATTAATGTTCTCCTTGCCCGGCCTGTCAGTTTAGGTGGACGGCCATGTCTTGGTAGGTTTGCAGTTGTGCCATACTCTTGCCATTTTCAGATGATGGATTGAACAGTGCTCCATAAGATGTTTAAAGCTTGGGATATTGTTTTATAATCTAACCCTGTTTTAACCCTTTCATGACTAAGCCTATTTTTGAAATTTGGTGTTTACAAGTTAAAACCGTATTTTTTGCTAGAAAATTACTTAGAACCCCCAAACATTATATATATATTTTTAGCAGAGAATCTAGAGAATAAAATGGAGATTGTTGCAATATTTTATATCACATGGTATTTGTGCAGCGGTGTTTTAAACGCAAATTTTTGGGAAAAGGGACACTTTCATGAATTTTAAAAAATCCAAACAGTAAAGTTACCCCAATTTTTTTGTATAATGTGAAAGATGATGTTACGCCAAGTGAATAGATACCAAACATGTCACGCTTTATAATTGCACGCACTCGTGGAATGGCGTCAAACTATGGTACCTAAGAATTTCCATAGGCGACGCTTTACTTTTTTTTATGGTTACCAGGTTAGAGTTACAGAGGAGGTCTAGTGCTAGAATTATTGCTCTTGCTCTGACGATCGCGGTGATACCTCACATGTGTGATTTGAACACCGTATAAATATGCGGGCGTGACTTCCGTATGCGTTTTCTTTGCTGTGCGAGCTCGCGGGGACAGGGGCGCTTTAAAAAAATATTTTTTCTTATTTATTTTATTTAATTAGATATTTATAAATTGTGTTTAAAAAAACAAATTTTGATGACTTTTATTGCTGTCACAAAGAATGTAAACATCCCTTGTGACAATAATAGGTGGTGACAGGTACTCTTTATGGAGGGATCGTGCGTCTAAAAGACCCCCGATCCCTCATTTGCACTTCAAAGTATTCAGATCGCCGAAAACGGCGATTCTGAATACTGTGTATTTTTTTAAAACTGGCGCCATTGGCAGCCGAGTAAATGGGAAGTGACCTCATGACCTCGCTTCCGCGTTTACAATTAGAAGGCTGGAACGAAGCCACCCACAGCTTAGTTCCAGCCCGCCCCCACCTGCTGGAGGCAGCCGATTGGTCACCGGGCCTCCCGATCGAACGGGAGGCCCGGTAAGAGCGGCGGGAGGCGGCGGGAGGGGGGAGTCCCCTCCCGCTCCTCCGGTATAACAGCCGAGCGGCTTTTAGCCACATCGGTTGTTATATTCGGATAGCTGATCGCTGGCTCTAAACAACGGTACAGGGATGATGACTGCAGCTGCGGGCATCATCGCGGTATTACCCCCGAAAGCTGAGTATGCACATCTGCGTACGCTTGGCGGGAAGGGGTTAAACTTCGCCACAACTTTATACCTGTCTGGTGTGTTCCTTGGCCTTCATGATGCTGTTTGTTCACTAAGGTTCTCTAACAAACCTCTGAGGCCTTCACAGAACAGCTGTATTTATATTGAGAATAAATTACACACAGGTGGACTCTATTTACTAATTAGATGACTTCTGAAGGCAATTGGTTGCACTAGATTTTAGTTAGGGGTATCAGAGTAAAGGGGGCTGAATACAAATTGCAGGTATTTATTTGTAAAAAAACATTTATCATTTTTGTTCCATTTCACAAATATGTGCCACTATCACATAAAATCCCAATAAAATACATTTACATTTTAAGTTGTAACATTACAAAATGTGGAAAATTTCAAGGGTTATGAAAACTTTATCAAGGCACTGTAAATAGGTATGCCAAATGCATCGAAATTGATCAATTTTTGCCATTGCGTTCAATCAAGGCTATTTTATCCCATCTAACTGTTATCTAAACCACCATTCCAAGTCTGCAACTGATTGCAATTCTGACAAAAAAAAAATGTAATTGAAAGTTTGATTACGCAAATCAAATTTCCACGTTTATGTCCAGCTTTATAAGCAAGTGTACTGCTTCATGATTGAGTGAATAGATGGCTTGCCTTACAGCTCCAATATAGGAGACAGGAAAAATAGTCTGTAAGCTCCTTCAGGGGCTAACGTCAACCATTCACTATTCTGTGTTGCTACAGAATATTTCAGTGCAGTATTAATGAGTAAAACTGATAAATAATTGAGTTTCCCAGAGCGTGTTTTGTTTTTCTAGTACCATCAGGTGTTTGTCCTTTTGCATTGTATAAAGTAGATTAGGCAAACTTCCGTTACTCTTTATATTAATTATTATTATTATTTTTACTTTTTGGGCTAAAGTTATTTTTCGGTCATTGAAAATATTTTTCCTTTGAAAATATTTGTATCACAAGAAATATTTAATTGCAAATGACTAAGTAAAGGACAGAAAATAAACAATTTCATCATGTTAGCTTATTTTTATTGCAAAAATAATAAATGAGCAGTTGGCAAATGTTATTTTTTGTAAAAGAAATAAATGTAACCTTAAGGCTCGGTTCACACTGGGGCGACTTGTCAGGCGACCTAGTCGCCTGACAAGTCGCCTCCCGTTCTGTGCTATGGAACCGTTCTAATCGGAGCGACGCAAGTCGCTCCGACTTAGAAAAAGGTTCCTGTATTACTTTGGGGGCGACTTGTGGCGACTTGCATAGACTTCTATGCAGAAGTCGTCTCGCAAGTCGCCCCGGCAGTCGTTTGCAGGTCGCCTCGCTGAGGCGACCTGCAAGTCGTGCCGCCGATGTGTGAACCGAGCCTTAGGAATTCCAGCTAGGTTAAAAAAAGACCCGTAAACTTACATTATATTACTTGGATGCAGCTGTTTGTTTTTTCAGTTGTTTGCCACAGCAGCACCTACAGGCTAAAGAGTGGAATTTGAAAATCTGTGTCCCACAACAGTCTGTTTCCAATTATGTGGGGAGGGTTAAAAGAATCAAGACAAATATAGGGCTATCTTTGTTGTCCTTTCAAAATACTAGTTGATTGGCTGTTATTAAAAAAGCCTAATTAATTAACATGCATGTTGTACATGTTTAAAGTGGTTGTAAACCTCAGACATGAAATCTGAACAAAGCATATCCATCTATAGTGTGTACTTGCCTCTCTCCAAAGCACTATGGGGTTGATTTACTAAAACTGGAGCGTGCAAAGTCTGGTGTAGCACTGCATAGAAACCAATCAGCTTCCAGGTTTTTTTTTGCCAAAGCTTATTTGAACAAGCCAAAGTTAGAAGCTGATTGGCTACCATGTACAGCTGCACAAGATTCTTCACTCTCCAGTTTTAGTATATCAACCCTTAAGTGTCATTTTTGTCTGCTACTTGATTCCTCAGCTATCAGCATGAGTCACTTCTAACAAGTTTTCCTGACACCAAGAGAAAAAAGGTGACAGAGGAGGGATCAATCTGTGATTGACACTCTCAGCTCTGTTCCTGTGTGCTGGGGGAGGGGGGAGGGGGGAGGTGGGTGTCCCTTCTCTTCCCTCCAATATGCTCCCAGAGCTCTTGTACAGTACAGTGGAACTGTACAACTGCAGCTCCCATCCCCTTGTTGGGAGTCTGTGTGTGAAAAATCCTTCCTATCTCTGAGTTTTACAATGATGTACATGACAAATTGCTGCAGATAAACAGGTGCAACTTATGTAGGAGGATTTGTTTCATACATCACATATCACCTAAGGTGAGTCACTTTAATGGGCATATGATAGGGTTTACAACCACTTTAAAGAATATGTTTGACAAGGCACTTTTTCCCCCTTCTTGCCCAGACCAATTTTCAGCTTTCAGCGCTGTCAAACTGTTCATTATAATTGCACGGTCATGCAACACTGTACCCAAACAATATTTTGATCATTTTTTTAGACACATAGAGCTTTCTTTTGGTGGTATTTAATCACCATTGGGTTTTTTATTTTTTGCTGAAAAGATGAAAAAAAAACAGAAAGACAGCACTAATGGGCACTGATGAGGCGGCACTGATGAGGGGGCACTAATATGCAGTACTGATGGGCACTGATAGGCAACACAGATATGCAGGACTGATGAGCACTGATGGGTGGCACTGATAGGCGGCACTTGGGGCACTGTTAGGTGGCATGGATTGGTGGCACTGATGGGCAGCACTGATGGACAGCACTGATGAGCAGGCAGTGATGGGCACCGAAAGGCAACACTGACTGGCATCACTGATGGGCACTGATTGGCATCACTGCTGGGGCTGCACTGATAATCAGTGCCCTGAATATCTGTGTAGATTTCCCCTGTGAGGAAATGCCACTAATCGGCTCTCCTCTTCTCACACGCTGTCAGTGTGAGGAAAGGAAAGGCGATAACCAGAATTTTCTTATTTACATGTGACCAGCTGTGATTGGACACAGCTGATCACATAAAGAGCCTCGTCATCGGCTCTTTACTGAGATCGGGGATGCGCCGTGTCCCAAGGACGTCGTCCCAGAACAAGAGAACCCCCCTGCTGCCATCATTATAAAATACGATGGGCAGGAGGTGGTTAAATTACATGCTTGGGGGATGCCCTTAAGCTGCCTGTACAATGTATGCAATGTATGTAGTGTACTACGCAAAACTGACTTTTACAAAGAAAAAATGCCATTAAGTTGCTGGTAAACGACAGCTCCAATGACAGCTTGGTGTTCTTTGTAGGAGAAAATGGCATGGGTATCCCCCAAAACATAACAGACTCTTTAAGGGTATGGTAAGGTCTTTGGGGAACCACCGAGGGGGCCCCCCATGCTATTTATATTTTTTAAAAAAAGCTGGTAGGGAAATATAAATTACCAGCAATTTTTTTTTCCGTCATTCTAAAATGTTACCTCAGCCTGGGTGACAAGAATGGCTGCCCCCATGATGGACAGCAACTGCTTTTATGTGTGCTGTGCCAGACCATACATGTGCAAGCACTGTGAAGCTTAAAGATGGCTTTTTTCATCATAAAATTTGGATTTTTAAATTTGTTTTTTATTTATACTGTTAAAGTATTTTTTGACAAGTCAGGAGTTTATTAAAACGGGTTTGTAAAGCTACTGAAAGGTCCAATTTGAGGCACCCACAGCAATAGGATGACCGTCTGCTGATCTGTCTGAAAAACAACTGGATAAGAAAACACTGTCTTGTCTGTCATGTTCCTTCAAAATCATTTGTCTTTCAGCTATATAACCTTGTCTGTTAGCCATGGAAAACTTATATTGTGAAGACTGTCAGGAAAAGTAGAGATATTTTATCTGAAACTGCAAAACTGGTCATACCAATGGCTGCTAAGGGGCCTGGGGTAGGAGGGGGTCCCCATAAGGAAGCCTGTTCATGATTCATAGTTATGGCCCTGCTTTACAGAATAAACTCTGCGTCCATAAGCCAAAAATGGATGGGGGAAATAGCTAGTGGTCATGTAAATTGTCGCTGACCTTTATGCTCTTCCCAGGGCTCTCTCTTCATCTTTTGTTACTGCCATATTGTGCAGTTGTTGGTGTTCTGATGCTTAGTTCCCCATCCATTTTCTGTGTTGTTGTATCTGTAACACTCCGGAGTCTTACGAAATAGCCTTGATTATGTTTCTATGTGGGTCATATTTTTTCTCCGGAGGCCTTCATGTTGGATGATTAATGTGAAGTGGTTAAACATTAAAGTGCAGGATATATCTGTTCAAAGGCAACAGTGGTAAAAAGCAACATTTCTGGGTCTCCTCTTAAAGCACATTTCGTGCTCTTAAATACAACCTTACAAGTCATATCTGCAAGACCTTTCTTTGAAAATACAGTCACCTTTTTCTTTTATCCTCCATCGACTGGTAAAGGTCAACTGAAAGCAAATTAAAAAAGAATAAAACTTACTTTAAGATTACTTACTAAAGCCCAAGTCAAGCTTGGACAAATAAAACTCCTCATCAGTATTTGACACTTGATATTCACCAATGTGTGGAGTCGTTTCCGAAAGACCCAGCTGTTCTTCAGGGTTAATGGACAAGCACTGTAGTGTGAGGCCACAGATTTGCTTTGCTCTACTTACCCTGTTCCTCCTCTAGGTGTCCAAGACAGTAGGATAGACACTGGGCTCCTTGGGGGTTAAAGAGCGTATGTCCTGTTCAAACCTGTGGAGGTGGAAAGCTCCAGGGAGGATAGCTTACGAGAGAAAAACATATCTTTCATTGAGTTGAGCAGCGCCATACCCACCATATAGGCAGAAGCCCAGTGAGTATGCTTTCCCCTTGGGGAGAAGAGAGCAGGGACCAGCCACTGGGGCTGCTATGCTGTTGAGGACTTAGTGTTACTTAACCCAGGACCCTGCATTCACTATATCTGGTCTCCCACAGTACACAGAACATAGAAATGCAATTGTTTTAGTAAATATAAACCGCTAAATACCTTTTTTCAACAGCAGTTAGAGCAGTCTTGTGACTTCTAACAGTGTCTGGTTAAGACTTGTAGGAGGAGTTTTTATTCTTTTCTGACTGTCCTATAAATCTGCAGGACCCCTGACCCTCTGTCTGGACAGTGCTGATTGGCCCTGTGCTGATCACATGCACTCTCCCAAGAAAAAAAATCACTCTAGCTATACACACCAAAATGAGCATGTGCAGCTTGTCCCCCATGCTCTGTTCTATCAGGAGATGGATTAAGGACTGTGGAAGAAGGGGCGGAACAGAGAAAAAAGTATCAAACAGCCATTTTTTACAATGCAGTGGATTAAACCCTTAGGTTCCACAGTGAGTATAAAGGCCCATACACACGAACAGACTTTTTTGACAACAAAAATGCAAATTAGCTGTTTTAAGGCAACATCCGACCGTGTGTACGCTCCATCGGACAAACTTTTTCGGTTTTCATCGGACTTTTGTTGGCTGTGCGAACGGACAAACTTTCCGGCAACAAAAGTCTGATGGAGCAAAGTCCGATCGTGTGTACACAAAACCATCGGACTTTTGTACAAACTACAAACATGCATGCTCAGAACCAATGCAAAAGATCAGACCACAATACAGAAGTTGACCAAAGGGTGGCGCCGGAGAATTGAACGTCCTCTTTTTGAAGTGTCGTCAGTACGTTGAAACGTCACTACGTTCGTGTTTGTTGCCGAAAAAGTCCTGCCGTGTGTATTCTTAATTAGTTTACGGCCAACGCCCTTTGTACAAAAATCCACGGAAAAGTTTGTACAAAGTCCATGTGTATGAGGCTTTAGAAGCATGCTTTACTGCATATAACGATTGATTTTACTGTTGTGGGTTTAGTAACACTTTAAGATTGAAACCACTTTCATCCTACTGGGGGATGACAGGACTCAGGGAAGGCCCTCTTGAAGCAGTGTGGACTTATGACACTATACCTCTCTCTGTCTATGTGTCTGTTTGTAACTAAGGAGGGTGTGCCACGTTCAACTGGAAGGCAGAATACACTGGCTTTAAATAAGTTACATTTTATTTGTAAAGCAAATGCCCCAAAGGCATCCAAGATGTGGACATTCCATTACTCCTGATCAGCTATAAGGGAAAGTCTTCTGAAAATGGACCAATGTGTGGTGGGCTACACTGGGGTCTGGTTCCCAGGCCAGTGAGCTATGAACCTACACAGCTAAGACCAGGCTGGGAGCCATGCCAGGTGTCCTCTAATAGGCTTTAATTATCTGGGAACCCAGCTGGCCCCATGTTAGGGTACACCAAAAGGCTGCATATACAAAGTGAGTTTGGGCAGTGAAGGGTTTAACAGCAGAGGTGCACCCCCACCTCTCAGCCACGTATCACTAGGAAGGCATGCAGCCAACCCACTTCCTGTGTGCCCAGAATGCCAAGGCTATACCCTCAACCTTGGACTCCCAGGAGAATGCCACTGGAGAAAAGAAAGGGAGAAGAGGACTTGTGAAACTACTAGACCAGAATGAATATTGTAGGAAAAAAAGGATGTATACAATTTTTTCCTCAAGGGTTCAGTCTGGGAGTGCGCGAAAGAGTAGGCGACAAAGGAGCAGGGACGATCCCAAGTCCAGAATTGGACTTTAATTATCATTATTTTAACACAGCTATTATATGTGCCTGAAGTCTGTTTTATACTTGCTGGATTGGGAAAAAGAGGGTCGGCACTATCAGGGAAACATGCTCTGCTGCATTCCCAGGAAATAGTTGATACAGAAGCATAGTTTGCCAGGCAGAAACAACCTTGCCACCACAAATGCTTGGTTTGCTGAAGTGTTTGTTCTTATCTTCATAGAACGTTCCTTTGTAGCGTAGCTTTGCCTTCTTTGTTGGAAGATTACTTTAGAGCAGATTTTCAGAACTAAGAAGTCCCCTAAGGCCTCACAGTTCTTTCCCTGTCAAATACTTTGTCATCATGAGATTGTGAAATTGGCAGTGCAGCAATTGTCAGACCAGTATCGGGGCCTTTCAGTTTTGGCTGACAATGTAACTGTTACTGAGTGGAATGCCTGAGACAATGACCTGAAACAAGCATTCAGCAAGTGAAGTCAAAGTGGAAGTACTGACCTTAGAGTCCTGGGGCCTAACGTGTGGTCCTGGGACCGCCTGTGGCCCTTTTTGTGTGGTTCCTGCCCTGCAGACACTAATCTGTGTTTCTCTAATGCCCTGTTATATCAATGATTTATATCAGTCTCATGTACAGTAATATTTCCCCAGTATGATGAATCATGTGCCCAGTTTCCAATGACTCCCGTAGCATGTTCACAGTCTCTGGCAAGTCTACTGCAGCATGTCTGCAGTCTCTGACCATCTCTTGTATAATATCTGCAACCTCTGACTATCTCTCTGACTATCTCTTTAATACATCCACAGTCTTTCACCAGTTCTTGTACCATGCCCACAGTCTCTGACCATCTGTTTTATCCTGTCCATAGTCTTTGACATATATCCTGCTGTGTGTCTGCTGTCTCTGGCACTGAATATTCACAGAATTTTATGTAGGGACACACTTGAAGCCCCCCATATCAAGAAAGTTGACCAACGCTGCCTTAGAGGATAGGCCTGACAGTCAGGAAACAAGCATTTTTCAGGAAGGGTCACAATTCAAATGGCAGACTGCATATAGTCTCAATACAAATTTCCTTAAGCTCCTCTTCAAAGTAAATGAAGCTAAATAATCAGATATATGTGAATCAACCATAATTAAAATCAACCATAATTAAAACCAAAAACACAAATGTATTATATTCAGTGGCGGCTGCTCCATATGGGACGCAGGAGCGCTGCCCCCCTAATCCATGCGCCCGGCCCCTAATCTAAATGCAGGGCACCGGACACATGGATTTAATTTTTGTTTTGTTTTTTTGAAGCACGTGATTAGAGCCTGAGGTTTTAATTGGCTTCAAAAAAGGGTGGGCTCGGGGTGCAGAGTGAGGGGGGCAGGTTTGTTTGCGGCCCCCCCTAAAATATTGACCACTGATTATATTGCAGCCTATCAACCCTAAATGTTCTGGCTGTCATCATTTTTAGGCTTTTTGTTAGGTGACAACAAGGTGTTCCAGCCAGTAACACTCTTCCTGCCATAGGGTATCTACACAAGGAGCAATGGAGTCATCTTTGGACAGCAGCATTGTCAACCTGTGAAGAAAGTAATGTTAGATTCATTAGCAAATTTAAAAGTGCTAACACTTTTTTAAGCAGTTACATTACCATTTTTTTTTTCATTTTGAGATAAGTTTTACATAATTTAATAAAATCTGGCTCAACTCTTTAAGGCTGCTTTCACACTGCAGCCGCTCGAGTGTTAGCGGCGCTCTACTGCTGTTATAGCGGTGCTTTGGCACCTATTCAGGTGGTAGCGGGGTGCTTTTAACCCCCAAGTAGGGGTTAAAAAGGGGATAAAAGCGCCCGTGTTGCGGCGATACCGAAGCGGTTTTCAGCCACTTCGGAAACGCTGCCCATTCATTCCAAAGAATGAAGAGTTAAACGATGCTGTTTTCAGGACTTTTTCTAATGTCCTGCAAGCACACCGCCCCAGTGTGCGGGATTTCACACTGGGGTGGCAGGGGAGACAGTTTTCAGGCGCTATTTCTAGTGCTAAAACACCTGAAAACTGCCCCAGTGTGAAAGGGTCTTACTGCCACAACTGCTGTATAACTTGGCCTGTTAAAGGAATGGGAAAATTACCAGACTTACTGACTGGATCACCAGGTGAAAATAAAGGAAAACAAGCCTAAACAAAGAAGACTAGGGCAGCCACCAAACTGCAATATATTACATTTTTGCTTTTGCGTTTAGATATGTTTAGATATTTTCGTACAAAATTTTGTCCATAACTACAGTATGTGTGGTTGGACCTTATGACAAAGGCACTTAGAAGCCAAACCAAACCCCTGTCTAATCTTTATGTCAGTTTTTGCGATACAGAATCCTAACTGCTTCCATAACAATTGTATCAAAGTTTCAAAACTATATAACAAATCTACTAATTTTAGCCAAATTTCTTTGAGAAATGGTACTGCTACCTAAAAAAAAACATTACTTTGTAGCAAGACAATGCTGGCTCCCCTGTGGCTCTGGACCCCATATTGCCCTGTACACACGACCAGTTTTGCCGCCGTAATAAACTCTGAGGCTGGGTTCACACTGGTCCGACAAACGCTCCGACATTGGGAGCTAATGTCATATGACGTGTGAAATTCAATGTTTCCCTATGGGAGCCGTCCTAACTGGTCTGACACAAGTCGTTCCGACTTTAGAAATGCTCCCTGTACTACTTTGGTCCAACTTTGATCCTACTTCAGCCCATTGACTATCATTGAAGTAGGATCAAAGTCGGATCCTTGTCCTAATCATCCGACTTTGGCATCCGACATTGTGTTATTTCCTGCCCCCTGCTGTAGCCCCTCCCATTGTTTGTTAGTTTTGATTGGTCAAAGGTCAAGTGTACTATCTGAAAAGTCGGATCAAAGTAGTATCCTGTTCATGAAAGTCTGATGGATGTAGGACCAATGTAGGACCAATGTAGGACTGATGTCGCAGAGCAAAGTAGAATGAAAGTCGTACTACTGTCGTGTAGTATAGTGTGAACCCAGACTGAAGGTTTTTCCGACGGAATTCTGCTCAAGCTGTCTTGCATACACACGGTCACACCAAATTCCCACCATCAAGAACGCGGTGATGTACAACACTTACGACGGCACTAGAAAAAGGAAGTTCAATAGCCAGTGCGCCACCCTTTGGGCTCCTTCTGCTAACCTCGTCGGAACAGCATACAGACGAGCATTTTTTCCGATAGTAATTTGTTCCGTCAGAAAACTATAGAACATGTTCTTTATCTAAGTCCTTCTGAATTTTCGACGGAAAAAGTCCGATGGGGCATACACATGATCAGAATATACGATGAAAAGCTCCCATCTGACTTTTTCTGACAGAGATTCCGACCCTGTGTATGCGGCATAAGATTGTCTTTTATAGATATAGTTTTACTCTTGGACTGAGAATATGAAAATTACATTATCCAAATTATGATTCTCTATATGTTTATTTTTACTCAGGAAAAATAATTTTATAGCTACAATGAAGAAGTAAATTATTTTGAAGCCCAACTGAAGTCATAGAAATAGATATTCATTTAGATAGGCATTGTATAATCAATCTCCATTTTCATAGTCTTGAATCCATTTTTTTTACAGCAATTGTGCAAGGAGTCTAAATATGACTGCACGGTTCATTATGCACCAGAGTGTGACTGCACTGCCCAGTGCACTTCATAATCAAATAGACCTGGTCAAATATGCCTCCCCCTGTATACTCAGCACTACAAGTCTGCATGGGAAGGCTTGTGAGGATGGGTTATGGTTGCCACCTCATCCCTTTAAACCCAAACACATATGAATTACACAGTTTCTGTGGCTGATTAAGGTGGCAATTGAACTCACTCGGTGCCTTAACTGCATTTAATTAGCCTCAGAACCTGTGTAATTCAAAGGTGTTCAGGTTTAAAGGGATGAGGCGGCAACTCTAGGATGGGTGTGGCTGGCACTCACCCATGCTAACACAGAGCACTGGAGTGAAAGAAAATGTATTTTAAAATGCAAGTCCACTTTTGATAAGAAAAAAAAAACAACCCCCTCTGGGTGATCAATGTATAGTGCAAGGATTTTAACAAACTCTGTCGCAGATGTCTACCTGTTTCTCTTCTTAAGAAATAGCTGTTTATTTGACCATGTCCTCTGGATACTAAATCAGAATGGGAGGGACTAGTTCATTATTATCATCTGGTGCACTCTTAAAGTTTTGATGAGTTCTGATGAGAAAAGTTGCAGGGTCTGTATTCCTTTAGTAATTAACCATAAGGCCTCATGCACACAGGATGTTTTGCACACTCTCCTAGAAGCCATTTCTCCTGGCAACAGTGTTTTGGCAGAAAAAAGCATGACGCTTGTAAAAGTGTCTAAAGCTTTTACAAGCTTTTAGGTGCGGTTACAGGCTTTAAGAGCTTGAGCATTAATTCATTTCTGGCCCATGAAATGAATTAAAGCTCAAACTATAAATGCGCCTAGCTTTTAGGTGCGTTTAGCAGCGTCAATCCTTTTTTCTGCCAAAACTCTGCTGCTCCTAGACGCACCGGCACTGGGGTTTTTTTTTCCAGCCTCTAAAAGCCCTTGCCACTAAATGCTGCTAAAAGCCTATGTGTGCATGGACACATAGGCTAACATGCACTGGAGTTTAGAGGCAGGTGCCCGTAGGAGCAGCTGTAAAACTGTCCAGTGTGCATGAGGCCTTGGGGGATATCTCACCAAAACTGACATTTTTATTGTCAAAGATGCCTAAAATGTGACTGGTATCTTAGCACAGAGTTCTGGGAAAATCAGTAAGCCAATTACACAAGCAGGAAATGCAATTCTGGAGGCGTTCTTCAGGGTGCAATGTTGCACAGAATTTTACAGATAATTACAGCGTTGCATATTATAATGGAAAGGTCATTTTTAATAAGATTAATCTAAAATATGGCTTGTGTAGAAATTGTACACCCTATTATATTTGTTGCTATTTTCTTCCATGAAACTGAAGTTACCTTTTAAGGTATCTCCAAACAAAAGTTATATCAATTTATACCGTGCAAGGCTACCGATTATAAAGAGGGATAAAAGGTGTGAGGCTTCAGTATGGCTTTATGTATCTATATAAAGCACGTAGTTGATAAAGCAGAAAAGACAGCGTATCTCTGTGGGGCCTGATACCAACAGAATGGTAAGAGACGTGTATCAATGTGTATACCGACTCCAGGTCATACAATCAAAAAACCCTAACTGGATAGAGCACAGTTTTCTTTGTCTAACCTCAGTGCAATCTGTGCAGAGTGATCCTGATAAATGTACATTGATTCCTGAAGACAATAACATTTCTTCATGAAGCCAATGGGATTTTCTTTACCTGCTTTAGAAGTTTGATAAATTAGAGGACAGAGAGTAGATTTAAACCCCAACTTAATGACCTTTTGGTTCCTAAAACGCATATACCATAAACAATTACCATCATTTCCCATAAAATAATGATTTAACTTTTTTTTCCTGATTTACTTCTTGGAGCTGTTGATCTCCTCCAGCCCATTAGCCTCTTTCTGTATGTATGCACTCACTCCAGCACAGGTAAAGGTTGACCATGCCCGTGTAATGTGTGTTGGCGCAGCCACTTGTAGCCTCCACCAGGACAGCATGCATCAGCTTGACAAAGTCGGAGCACAGGTGGGCTATAGGGGGACTGTTGTTCCCCTATAGCAGGTTGCTTGTAGTCACCACCAGGAAAACATCAGGGTGACAAGATAGTGGCACAATTGGGGGACAGTTGTTACCCCATAAAAGGAATTGCCTGAACAAGTACCTTCGTGGCAGCATCACAGCAACATTATTTTAATGAGTTCTGCAAATTTAAAAATACAAAAATATTTTTGCAGTAAAAGCAAGGCCTGCTTAATAGATTAGGGTCCCCTCCCCTATTGTAAATCACAACATGAATGTAAAAAATTAGGGGAAAAAATGTATAATTATACTGACCTTACCTGAATTTCATACAGCAGGGAGTTGACATCACCAGTCTTCCACCAAGATCCCAGGGAATGCTTAGTACTAGAAATTTTGCGAAATGAGGCCCCAGCAAGATTTCAGGCACACAGTACTGCTACAGGATTTTAATTAAAATATGGTACCATAACCCTCGCAATCGCAGACTGAAGCCGAAGGTAAGGTAAGTATAAATATTAACTTTTTCATTACATTCCTTCTGCTATTTAAAATGCATGATGAAGCCCTAATAAATTAAGTGGACCTTGCTTTTTACTGAACATAATTAATATGAAATCTTATACGATTTTAGTGACTTGGTTTACATGTACTTTAAAGCAAATAATCTTATGAAAGAGGTGTAAGGCTCATTCACATCTAAGAACTGGATGGTTTTATGCAATAGTCCAGTTCAGATGTCTGCTTTAAGCTACAGTTTACAACAGCTCTTCTATTCGGCATTCCAGCTATAGAATTTTGGATTTCTAGGTTAATTCCATCCAATGCTCATTCCTCTGTATGTCACTTCCCAGAGGTGATGAATGATTCAGTGAATATCTGCTATTTACATTGCCACACATTCTGCCTAGGGATTCCACCTAACGCACTCAAATTGATTTTCCTCCTCTTTATTTGGTTTGTACATTATCAGATCAAAGTAGACCAACTCCCCAGCATCCGCCTGGCCTACACTGCATCTATTTCTTTGCTTTACAGTTTAGCTTGACTTGAAAAAAAATGTATTGTAATTTTGTTTGTGATGAGAACTTGGACAAACTATCTGTAATAACCTTTGTAATATAGTCAATTGACAAAAAAGTTTTTTTTTTGTTAGGTTGACCCGACCCACAGACTTGCACTGAGATAAAAAGAACAATAATGCTTCATTTACTCTTGCAACAGCCTATTGACTTGAATGGGCTGCCTGTCAAAGACACCAAAGAATTTCAAGTACCATTTTTTGGCACTGAGCTCGTACTCATGTAAAAAACGCTTGACAAGACACACAACTGCTAACCCTGTTTGGGGTGCCAAAGGTTAGTTATAGGTTGGGGTGGTTGCCATTTGTTTGCACAGGTTGTGAATTGATATAGGCATGCATGGGATACCTTTGGATGCCATTGTGCCCTTACTAGGTGTCCCATGTGTCCCTATACCTTTAAGAAGGCATGGGCTCCCTTCAGGCAAACCTGCCCTTAATCTATTTACTGCCTTTATATGTGCTCCAATTTGGGAGACTCAAAATTATAGAGTTAGGACCTCAGTAAACTGGGGTTCCTTGACGTGGCCACTGTGGCTTACACATATGTTTGCACATGTGTGAGACTAAACCCCTTGTATTTAAAGTGAACTGTTAGACAAAGTCAATTCAGTTTTGTTGCAGGCTAGCTGGTAAGTGATCTGGGAGTTTTGTTTGTCTTTGAGTGTTGCCCTTCCATGTGCTCCATGGTGCAAAGGCTAATTATAGGCTGGGGTGGTTGCCATTTATTTGCACAGGTTGCGAGTTGGTGCGGGCAAGCACAGGATACCTTCAGCTGCCATTGTTCCCTTGCTGGGTGTCCCATGCATCCCGATTCCTTTAAGGTTGGGTTGGTTGTCATTTGTTTGTGCCATTAAGAAATAATGGCACCAAAAGCGTAACCCACATTTTTGTGAATTTTTCACAGATGTCTGGAAACCCCAGCAGAAAGGAGCCTTTCCATCCACATTTCCATGTTGCTTGTGTGCTTAAAGCCCAATCACAGTGCTGCATTGTAAAAAAAAGAAAGCATATCCAGGTAACAAACATATTTGGCTTCCCCAATGTTTATTAATAAAAAAAAAACAAAAACTTAAATGTCCAGTCGGGTTTGGATTGTGTTTTAACAGCTTAACTTTAAAATAACTAGTCAACAATGTACTATTCACAAAGAGGCATTTTCAACATTTAATCCATGTTTAAACAGATATTGTTTGAGAATTACTTGTACTCGGGTGCTTACAGGGTCACGAGTGCTCAGTTATAAAACTCTGTCCTGTACGTCCCCAGAAGGCTCTCCAGAATTAGGGAGAAAGTCCTTAACAGCACGTGTACTCACAGTCCTTTTAGACCTGTCTTTTGGTGCACTTAGGGGTCCTCCTGCTTTCCCCCAAATGGGATTCCCTCGTGTAAGGTACGCCTGCATCTAACATCTTGGCTCCTAGACTCACTCTTTTCTCATAAAAAAGATTCTAGGAATCAGACCCATTTTTTTGAAAGGAGAAGCCATGTGGAGAAAATTCCCAGCTACTGTGCCCTCTGTTTTCCCATCCAGGATTTCCCCTATAATGCAGTACATGATGTTTATATACCAATAAATGGCACCCAAATCTTCTGGGAGCTCATTGTTCATTTGCAAAACTGACCTCTCCAAGATGAAGTACAGAGCCCATCACATTGTACTCATTAGTCCCACTTTGAGTTCCCCTTCGAAAATGTCCTACAAAGATAAATTGTGGATGTGTGGGGACATCTTGTAAAGCTTGTAAAACACTGTGTGCCCATATTGGAATATGCCTCTTGGAAACTCGCTAGGTTCCAAATGTATCATTTGTTTCACCTTATAAACAAGTTGTTGCAACTGGAGGTGCTCAACCCTGCTCAGATTGTGCAGTGCAGTGAGTGGTCTGTAAATATTACATCAGAGCCACGCTGATTAAGATACAGCAGTACATTAGGCATATAGACCCCAAGGCTGTGGATGAGCTTGTGTCCCTTGAAGTGCGATACACATCTACACATCTACCGAAGACTATCTGTGGGATCTTTCCTCCAAGTCAGTAACCCCAGGAAACAGGAAAACATTAACCTTGGGTAAATTTGTTACTTCTTATCCTAGGGGTAGCAAGCTCTGTTCACCCCTTGGGTGCCAGAAATGAATGCCCCCTAGCCAATATAAACATCATCCTAGCCCCTAGGTGTCTCTTACTTGAAAGACATATTAGGTGCTGGTGGTGCCAAGGCCCAGGACATGTGGTTGACAACTGGCCTATTTTACATGAGCCAATGGAAGGTGACCTGAGAAGGCTTATGTCACTACTTGCCAAACCTGTTCTGGCAGCACACCTAGGAAATTAAAGTGCTGGTTTTACAAAGGTAATTCTGTCCTATTGCAATAGAAGGACATCTAATGCAGGTAATATATAGATTTCACCCTTGCTTATAATTGAGGTCCCTATTGAGAGCGCACATATATATATACACAGGTGCATCTCATAAAATTTCATCAAATCATCAAAAAGTTAACTTATTTCAGTAATTCAAATATAAAAAGTGAAACTCATATATTTTATATAGATGCATTACACACAGAGGGATATATTTCAAGCATTTCTTTCCTTTAATTTTGATGATTATGGCTTACAGATAGTGAAAAAAAAAAAAATTCAGTATCTCAGAAAATGTAAATATTACATAAGACCAATAAAAGAAAGGATTTTTAATACAGAAATGTTGACTTACTGAAAAATATGTCTATGTACAGTATAGTATGCACTCAATAATTGGTTGGGGCTCCTTTTGCATTAATTACTGCATCAATGCAGCGTGGCATGGAGGCAATCAACCTTTGGCACTGCTTAGGTGTTATGGAAGCCCAGGTTGCTTTGATAGTGGCTTTCAGCTCATCTGCATTGTTGGATCTGGTGTCTCTCATCTTCCTCTTGACAATACCCCACAAATTCTCTATAGGGTTTAGGTCAGGCGAGTTTGCTGGACAATCAAGCACAGTGTTACCATGATCATTAAACCAGGTGTTGGTACTTTCGACAGTGTGGGCGGGTGCCAAGTCCTGCTGGAACATGAAATCAGCATCTCCATAAAGCTGGTCAGCAGAGGGAAGCATGAAGTGTTCTATAATTTCCTGGTAGAGGACTGCGCTGGCTTTGGACTTGATAAAACACAGTGGATCAACACCAAGAGATGCATAAGAAAAAACAGAAAAGCGCCTCTAAGTGTAGTAATAAGGTTGGCAAAAACTTATGTCCTATTAAATACTACACTTAGAGGCGCTTTTCTGTTTTTTCTTATGCATCAGCCTCACAGAGTTGACTCCATTCCTGGGACGAGCTTCTGCCCTAAGTGCTTCAGTATTTTAGACTTTCCCTTAGTCCACTTTCTGGCCATCTCTCCATACTGCTAAGGACCAGGGATGAGCCGAACACCCCCCCGGTTCGGTTCGCACCAGAACCTGCGAACGGACCGAAAATTTGCACGAACGTTAGAACCCCATTGACGTCTATGGGACTCGAACGTTCAAAATCAAAAGTGCTCATTTTAAAGGCTAATTTGCACGGTATTGTCCTAACTTGTAACTTTAGCTGAACACTGTGCACTGCACTAACTTGTAGCTTTAGCTGAACACTGTTCAGAGGACGCACTACACTAACTTGTAGCTTTAGCTGAACACTGTTCAGAGGACACACTACACTAACTTGTAACTTTAGCTGAACGCTGTGCACTACACTAACTTGTAGTTTTAGCTGAACACTGTTCAGAGGATGCACTACACTAACTTGTAGCTTTAGCTGAACACTGTGAGGAGGGCGCACTACAATAACTTGTAGCTTTAGCTGAACACTGTGCACTACACTAACTTGTAGCTTTAGCTGAACACTGTGAGGAGGACGCACTACACTAACTTGTAGCTTTAGCTGAACACTGTGCAGAGGTAGCACTACACTAACTTGTAGCTTTAGCTGAACACTGTAAGGAGGACGCACTACACTAACTTGTAGCTTAAGCTGAACACTGTTCAGAGGACACACTACACTAACTTGTAACTTTAGCTGAACGCTGTGCACTACACTAACTTGTAGTTTTAGCTGAACACTGTTCAGAGGATGCACTACACTAACTTGTAGCTTTAGCTGAACACTGTGAGGAGGGCGCACTACAATAACTTGTAGCTTTAGCTGAACACTGTGCACTACACTAACTTGTAGCTTTAGCTGAACACTGTGAGGAGGACGCACTACACTAACTTGTAGCTTTAGCTGAACACTGTGCAGAGGTAGCACTACACTAACTTGTAGCTTTAGCTGAACACTGTAAGGAGGACGCACTACACTAACTTGTAGCTTAAGCTGAACACTGTTCAGAGGACACACTACACTAACTTGTAGCTTTAGCTGAACACTGTGCAGAGGTCGCACTACACTAACTTGTAGCTTTAGCTGAACACTGTGCAGAGATCGCACTACACTAACTTGTAGCTTTTGCTGAACACTGTGCACTACACTAACTTGTAGCTTTAGCTGAACACTGTTCAGAGGACGCACTACACTAACTTGTAGCTTTAGCTGAACACTGTGCAGAGGTCGCACTACACTAACTTGTAGCTTTAGCTGAACACTGTGCAGAGGTCACACTAAACTAACTTGTAGCTTTAGCTGAACATTGTTCAGAGGACGCACTACACTAACTTGTAGCTTTAGCTGAACACTGTGCAGAGGTCGCACTACACTAACTTGTAGCTTTAGCTGAACACTGTTCAGAGGACGCACTACACTAACTTGTAGCTTTAGCTGAACACTGTGCACTACACTAACTTGTAGCTTTAGCTGAACACTGTGAGGAGGACGCACTACACTAACTTGTAGCTTTAGCTGAACACTGTGCAGAGGTCGCACTACACTAACTTGTAGCTTTAGCTGAACACTGTGAGGAGGACGCACTACACTAACTTGTAGCTTTAGCTGAACGCTGTGCACTACACTAACTTGTAGCTTTAGCTGAACACTGTTCAGAGGATGCACTACACTAACTTGTAGCTTTAGCTGAACACTGTGCAGAGGTCGCACTACACTAACTTGTAGCTTTAGCTGAACACTGTGAGGAGGACGCATTACACTAACTTGTAGCTTTAGCTGAACACTGTGAGGAGGACGCACTACACTAACTTGTAGGTTTAGCTGAACACTGTGCACTACACTAACCACTAACTTGTAGCTTTAGCTGAACACTGTTCAGAGGATGCACTACACTAACTTGTAGCTTTAGCTGAACACTGTGCAGAGGTCGCACTACACTAACTTGTAGCTTTAGCTGAACACTGTGCAGAGGTCACACTAAACTAACTTGTAGCTTTAGCTGAACACTGTGAGGAGGACGCACTACACTAACTGTTGATAGTCTAGCAGGCTGACTGTGGTACTAATAGGATCAGAAGAACACCAACAATTTTCTTCAGGTAGCTGTAAATACTGTAACAACACAAGCCTGCCTGTCAGTAGGAAGATAATAACAGGAACGGATCTAGCTAAACTGAATACAGTGTATATATATATATATATATATATATATACACACAACACCTGGGATGCATATATTTACACAATACACTGTGAGAGCAGCTAACTGACTGACTGCCTTGCCTAATCTATCTAACTTAAATCAAATGACACTGTCTCTCTGTCTCTCAACGCCAGAACACACTACACAGGGCCGCTGTGCAGGTGGCCTTATATAGTGTGGGGCGTGTACTAAACCCCCTGAGCCATAATTGGCCAAAGCCACCCTGGCTTTGGTCATTTACAGCTCTCTCTACAGACAGCGCTGTGATTGGCCAAGCATGCGGGCCAATCATCATAGTGCATGCTTGGCCAATCATCAGCCAGCAATGCACTGCGATGCCGCAGTGAATTATGGGCCGTGACGTGCCACATGTATTTGGTGCGAATGGCCCATATTGTTCGCAATTCGGCAAACGGGAGAACAGCCAATGTTCGAGTCAAACATGGGTTTGACTCGAACACAAAGCTCATCCCTACTAAGGACTTTAAAGAACTATTGGACTGGCCTTTCAATTGGTCTTGCATGGGTTATTCAATTTGTGCGTTTGCATCAAAGTATCAAGTACAAATTTTAGGAACTTCAACCATTTTATACACAGTCCTCCCACTTTCAGGGGCTCAAATGTAATTGGACAAGTGAATATACTCATACTCATACCTGAAGGGTCTGGTATGGAATTTAGGGGGACCCCCCCACATCATTTTTTTTTTTAAATTTTGGCCGGGGTTCCCCTTAATATCCATACCAGACCTGAAGGGCCTGGTATGGAATTTAGGGGGACCCCCCGCCTCATTTTTTTTTTTAATTTTGGTTCGGGGTTCCCCTGTGGGGAATTCCCATGCTGTTTTTATCAATGAACTTCTATGTGTATTGTTGGACCGGCAATACATTAATAGCTGCGAGTAGTTTTAAATGACTTTTTTTCCTTTGAAATGTCATTTTGCTGTCAGACTGTTCTAAACACGGGAAACATGCGCCCCTTTACAGGCATACTATAGACACCCCCCAGGTACGAAATTTAAAAGGATATTACACTTTTATTGTTTCACTTTAAGCATTATTAAAATCACTGCTCCCGAAAAAATGGCCGTTTTTAAACTTTTTTTTGCATTGATCCATGTCCCCTGGGGCAGGACCCAGGTCCCCAAACATTTTTTATGACAATAACTTGCATATAAGCCTTTAAAATTAGCACTTTTGATTATTCATGTTCGTGTCCCATAGACTTTAACGGTGTTCGCGTGTTCGAATGAACTTTTTTCCTGTTCGCATGTTCTGGTGCGAACCGAACAGGGGGGTGTTCGGCTCATCCCTAGTCAGGATCAGTGGTGTCCTCAATGTCAAGAAATACAGGCAGATACTTATCCATCATACTATACCATCAAGGAGACCTGCCTAAAACTATTGCACAGTAGTGTGTGTGTGTATACTTTATATGTATATGATTACAAAATTAAAAATAAAGCTTGTGTACAAAATAAACTTTTATGTTAGAAGAAAAAAAATGAATTTAAATGATAAAGTTACAGGGCACACATCAGTGCCTGTAGATACCTTTAGGGTGACCATATATGCGGTGATCACACTGAGAAAGACAGACGGTGAGTCATCTGCCAATGCTCATTCACCTCATCGCACAGACAGACCTGATGCTACCTTTAATCAGATGTTCCCTCAGCAGTACACACAAGGTGAAAAGTTTATTTCCAACATATTATAAAACCTCTGAATGAGGTGAAAGCTTTTCCTGATACTCCAGAGTTAACCCCTACACCACCCAACTGTCTCAGTTGATGCTCATCTGAGTTTCCTCTCACCCTGATGTCATATCAGAAAGCCCAGTATTCTCAACAAATGAAATGTCGCAGTATTCTCAAAAATTACAATGCATTAAATGTATGTTAGTGTTTGATAGCAAAAGACTGGAGTTGTTCATTGTTTATGTAGATCTCAGTAATTACTAACTATAAGGCTTCCTCACTCAAATCCTCCCTGTAAACCTAACATTGCTCCCAATTCTCACACTTATGCTGCGTAGAAACGATCGGAAATTCGGCCAGCAAAAGACCGATGAGAGCTTTTGGTTGGAAAATGCGACCGTGTGTATACTCCATCGGACTTTTGCTGGCAGAATTCCCGCCAGCAAAATATTGAGAGCAGATGCTCAATTTTTCGGTCGGAAAAAGTTCCTATCCGAAAATGCGATCGTCTGTACAAATTCCGATGCGCAAAATTCCTACGCATGCTTGGAAACAATTTGAGGCATGCTCGGAAGCACTGAACTTAATTTTCTCGGCTCGTCGTAGTGTTGTACGTCACCGTGTTCTTAACGGTGGAAAGTTCACAGAACTTTTGTGTGACCGTGTGTATGCAAGGCAAGCTTGAGCGGAATTCTGTCGGAAAAACCATCCAAGTTTTTTCCGATGGAAAATCCACTCGTGTGTACGCGGCATAAGCCGCATCCTTATACTGACTAACAGTAAGTGTCTCTGGAATTTCAAAACCTAACTATAAGTCTCACCCTAACAATAACTTTGCCTGTACCCTTAACCTTAAGTTTCCATATAACCGAATCCCTACCCCTTCCTGTAACCATAACACTAACTTCCCATGTAATCCTAACACTAACCCTTCATGTAATTCTAGCATTATCACTTTCTGTATCGCTTCTCTGCCTTTTGGCTAAGATCAAGTGTAATATCTGTTCTTATTAGTGTTCAGTAGGGGCGCTGTACTATCATTCTGGCTTAACTGGGTGCTGGGATGGCTGGTTATATAGTATCCCTGCTGGTATGATGGGGGCTCTGAAGGCTAGTACTGGCTCGAACAGAAACTGGGGCGCCCACAGGCAGTTGAGGCACGGGAGTAATTCCTCTGGAAAATTGGATGGGCCTAGTTCCTCTTGATTTGAATGGATATACCTTGTCTGGCCATGGGCTGGGATGGTAGAGAGTCCACGGTGTCTGTGCCCCCTGGGAGTGGTCGCCCTAGGGGTGTTCTTAGTAACAGTTGGGTGTGGGACCCCACGGTGTGATGAAAAGGCACAAGGTCACATCACCAAAAACTTTTTTCTGCACTGGGCCTTTTAGGGCTAGTCTGGGGCAATTTTTGTTACCAGGCCTCAGGGCCTAGCCAGTGCACATTGTAGGTCACTTATTTATTTATTGATTTATTTTTTCTGCTCATGTTTTATCACCCTTCACTTATGTGTGTTTTTTTTTCTCACTACAATGGATGGTGTGAGTCCTTGGGCTTGACCTGACATCTAGGGGGAGAATGTGTGGCCCTCAGGTTCCTCCCCCCCCCGACCCTGGGGTTCTCTCTTCGGGAGAGCCCCTTGACCTAGTAATCGGAGCTTGGCTTCGGCTGACCACCAGAGTGGCCCACCAGGCTTCTGGCTAGGCAAGCCATGTTGTATCCTATCCTTGTCAGGAGCCTTGCGCCACGGGGGATCAGGGAGCAGACTGCATTTTTTAGTGTGTTTTTTGTAATCTTTTTGTTTTTCGTTTTTAGCACCACCACGGGTTATAAAAAAATTGCCCTTTCTGTAACTCTAGCCCTAGCATTAACATTTCATGTAACCTCAGCCCTAACATTAAGCCTGTAACCTTAACACTAAACCTCTCTAACTTCAATCTTAACACTAACCTTAACACTAACCTTTCCTGTAACCCCAAACTGTGATTTAACTCCTGAACCCCAACTTTGACTGTAACCCCAATCCTAGCATCAAGCCTCCCTTGGCCTTAGAACTAAACTGGCCTGTATGCTAAGCCGTGGTACAAACCCTCCTTGTAACCCTAACCTTTCCTTTAACTCCAACATTAACCCTTCTTGAACCCTAGCACTAGCTCTCTAGGTAACCCTAACTCACATGGTAACTTCAACCCTACCTTTCCCTATAGCCTTAACCATAACACTTAACCTACCTGTAAATCCCAGCCCTAATGCTAACCTTTCCTATAACCCTACCTGTAACTCTAACACTAATGTTTCCTGTAACCCTAACTCTAGCCTTCCCTGTAAACATTAACCCCAACACTAAGCTCCCCTGCATCCTTAAAGCACATCTCAATTTTTTAAAAATATAACGTCATCTGATTTCGGCCCCAAGGATGTCTTATCATAGCTGTCATGACTAAGCTGAAAATTGCACTATACTGTAAACATGTTCTTCTACTCTATGTTTCTCATTTGAGGGGTGTCATTGCATGAAAATATTATGCCTGCAAAGAACTATTTGAGCACCTTTTGTGACCTACCCTTAAATCTCTTTTTTGATGATCAATGACCGAAAGGATAACTCCACTTTCGTGGGGAAAAAAAACAGCAAATAAAAAAATCTAGCATATAAAATTGCGACACTAGTCATATTGTAATTGAATGTTTTTTAAAAATTACCTTTCCTTTTCAGTCTCCAGCTTTGTAATTTTCTGTGAAATGCAATGCAATATGGCTACCTGGAGTACAACCCCCCAGAAACATAATTTCCTGCTTTCCTGTGATTGGCTCACTGATTTTCCCAGAAGTCTGCACTAAGATACAAGTCAGATTTTAGGCATCCCCTGCAACAAAAATGTCATTTTTTGGTGAGATACTTCCAATAGCAAATCCCCTCTAAAGGGATGCAGGCCCTGCAATTTTCCTCATTAGAGTTTTCAAGGTGCAACAGCTAGTTGATAATTAAGAAACCACTCCTTTTAGACTAATTTTTTTGCACATGGACACAGATAAACACACATAGATTTCTTCAAAATAACAAAAGGTAGAAATCTCCAACAAAGTTTGTCAAAATCCTTGTAATGTACACATATTACCTAGAGGGGAAAGATTTTTCTCAACAAAGTGGAGTTACACTTTAAATCAGAGTACAGCTGTCCCCATTTCCCTCTCAGCTGAAAGGATGTTCTAAAATATGTTTTTCTTTCTCTTACAATCCATTAAGAATAAAGAAATGCTTCGAAGGGCAGAATTTCTTTGACATATTATGGATGACATAATTGTGCTAACCTTTTGTATGTTGCTATTACTTAATGGATCTGGCTCTATAATGGAGGAGAATGGTCAGGTGTCGCTTGGCCCAGCTTGTGTGAAGGATAATCATAGGTTGGTCTTATCGCTGCAGACAGCTGATAATGCACAATAGGCCTGAAAATGCTTGAAGTGTAATTCACAATGTCAGTTAATGAAGATTCTGGCAGACGGCGATGCAGTTAGGTTTTTTATTTCCAAACCATCATTTTACAGGTCACTTCTACATAGAAATCCACTTTAGATTGCGCAGATTCCGGTTGGTTAATGCTGAACAAATACAAAAACTGTTACTGTGCAACGGTTTAATGTTTCATGCCTTGGCAGCCTTTTACAGTTTGGGATTTTTAACGAGGATGCATAGCTCTTTTTAATTCTTTTTTAGATAGACATGTATATGAGATTGCCCTAAAGCTAAACTCCAGGCTTGGAGGATGAGGAGTGGGAAGAGGCTTAGAAACATGTAAGTTGGTGTCACCCAAGCTCTCAGATAGGCTGTCCCCGATTTATATACTTCACCGTGCATACCTTACCCCCATTAGAGTTGCCAGATACAGAAGATAACAATCTACCACATGTCCAATATGCGGTACTGAAACAGGCGCTTGAGACCCGCATATTGAGACCCGAACCCCCTTGTATGGTGGATTGGAAAAGGGATATAAATGCAACCCTTCCATATAAAAAATTCATTTACACCAATAGAGGATGTCCAACCAAATATAACAAAATATGGGATAGATGGTTACAAGAATCCACAACTTGTTCATAAATAACGCTATCCACAATATTTTGTATGTTTGAATATAGACAGGATATGGGTAATAAAGTTACTCAATCTACCTCTTTAAATGTCATTCCTGTATAAGTACTGTAACCTTATTACATGCAATATCTCCTGAATGATGAGTAATACGTGTATTAATACTGTATACATAACATGTATGTTCTTGCAAATAAAACCTTTGTTGATAAAAAAAAAAAGCTAAACTCCAGGCAAAAGGCTAGTTACTGTGCAAAGTGGGGGTGCTGTCCCTTTAAATTCAACCATAAAGTGCCTCAATACAAAAGTATGAATAAACAAATATTTTATTGCACAAAGTGCCCATGTACTATAATAAATTTGTATACATCTACTTAAGCAAAGTGCCAATGTGCATATACAACCAATCCACAAAGTGCTCAAGTGCAACACAAATAAATTTGTAATGATCACAAGTCCAAAACAAGTTTTGTATCGAATATCGCAGTCCTGTAAAACTTCACTGTCTTCCATCACTGTGAACCACTACCTTCAAACTTGGCTGCTTACCATATAATTAACCTCCAGATTATAAGAGGTTACACCATACCTCCCAACTTTTGAACTTCAGAATGAGGGACACTGGTGCAGTAAAATGACCTGCAGCGCACTACGTTGCTGTAAATTGTGGGTGTGGTCAAGCGCCTAGCATTGGGAGGGGCTTATGTGGTTAAACAAAACCCTTGTACCTATAAAATATGCTTTCATTGCTTTGTCTGAGCCTAACTTAAGGAACCTAATTAAAATAGGGACTGCATAGCAAAGGTATGGACATACAGAAATAATACAGACATGATACAGGAGATGGCAAGAGACTGCAGACATGATACAGGAGATGGGCAGAGACTGCAGACATAATACAAGAGATGGTCAGAGACTGCAGGCATGATACAGGAGATGGTCAGAGACTGCAGACATGATACAAGAGATGTGAGAGATTGCAGACATTTTACAGGAGATGGTCAGAGACTGCAGACATGATACAAGAAATGGTCAGAAACTGCAGATATCATACAAGAGATGGTCACAGACTGCGGACATGATACAAGAGGTGGTCAGAGACTACGGATATGATACAGGAGATGGTCAGAGACTGCAGACATGATACAGGAGATGGTCAGAGACTACGGACATGATACAAGAGGTAGTCAGAGACTGCAGACATGATACAAGAGATATGATACAGGAGATGGTCAGAGACTGCAAACATGTTCCAAGAGACTGTCAGAGACTGCGGACATGCTCCAAGAGACTATCAGAGACTGCAGACATGGCTCAAGAAACTTTCAGAGACTATGAACATGCTACAGGGGTTGTTGAAGACTGGGGGCACCCTTCAGCATTTAATCATAGACTGGAGACATAGTACAAGACATATTACAGATAAGAGTCTGTAGGGGACCAATGGACCACACAAAAAGTGGCAATGGGCTACATGTGGCACTGCATTGTAAGTTTGGAGGGAAGTGCACATGCTTTTTCCAAAACCCCAAGAGCTAGCTCTCTTCTCCAGCTCTGGCAACACTGCCAGGATGCTGGCTATGAGAAATAAAATACAATCTATTGCTGGAGATCGGGGACATGCAAGGAGCAGTCTTTGCACAGCAACAATTCTACCACCTGGCAAACTTGAAGACTGGTACAACATAACCTGAAACTTTCAGGCTGAAAGGCAACCCCTCAGCACTCTCCTAAAACGTAAAATGCTGTTAAAGTCCAGCTGAACTTAAAAATGATCCCTTGCAGAGATGATGTGCCAGCAGTGCAAGGGTTACGTGCATTTTAACTTTTGTCCCATCTTCTGCTATCTGATGTTGTTCTGGCAGAGTGGTGTTCCTCCTCCCCCCTCCTCTGTGGACAGGAAAACATCACAGCAAGAGGAGGAGGGAGGGTTCTGTGCACACTACTCTGCACTGTCTGTGTGTGTCAGAGGCAGAGGGGAGAGATGGGGCTGCCATGTAAGTAAGGAACCCTGATTCGCCAGGACTCTGGAGAGGGACGGATTTCCTGGGACAGTCCCGGCAAATCAGGGACGGTTGGGAGGTATGGTTAACACAGCAGAAACACTTATGGAGTCCACAGCAACAGGTCAAAAATCCCAGTCGCTCGCTCTCCTTAAAGTGGACCTTCAGTCATTTTTTCAACTTTCCATGTATTAAATCTTCTGTCCTTTTTATTTTAACTTTGGATAGTAAAACATTTTTTTTCAGCCAGTAAATACCTTATACAACCCACTTCCTGTTTCTTGTCTGGTCATTAGCTTAGGCTTATGACATCATACACAGCTCTCTCTCACTCTGATAGTTTGCCAGGAAGGGAGGGGGATGAGTCATAAGAGGACCAATGAAAGCTGCAGGGCTACAGATCTTCAGGTGTACCTCTGTGTAAATCCAGGAAGTGAACAGGCAGCAGCTTCAGCTGCCCACAGTTAAAATGGTCGCAGCCAGACTCAGCGGAGGGAGATTTCTGCAGCCTATTTGGCAAGTACAGAATCACAGTAAATATAAAAGAATATGCAAAGTGGTTGGAGGGAAGCTTCAGAATGGCAAAGATGTTTTTATTACAAATTATATGAGCAGACTGCAGTTTCTCTTTAAGACTCCCAAACTCACCTGACCCAACCTGGGATGTCCCTGCATGACTTAATGAGAACAAACCAACAGACCAGGGCCTAACATCTCAAGCCAGCAAGATTTATTAAGATAAAATGTACTCACAAGCATCCAATGTATAAACAGCATGTGACAACCAACACCGCCCGACCGGCGGCATGTGCAGTGGTGTCACAAGCTAGCTCCACTCAACATGTTTCCAGGCAACCTACATCATCAGGAATTGTCCCGGATTCAGTGCGGCGCATTTTTGAAAAAGAGTAGGGGACTTCTTCTCAATTTTTCTCATTTATAAGCATACCATTGCAATGAATTGGCTTCCCTACATGCAATGCATGTTACATAGTTACATAGTTGGTAAGGTTGAATAAAGACTCTAGACCATCCAGTTCAACCTGTGTGTATGTGTTCATGTCAAAAATAATTTCCTGCATCCCTGTATACTGTGTTTAAGGATGGACGAATTGGTTCGGCCTGGGCATTAGTTTGGGCCGAACATTTGCCTGTTCGGTCATTTGCTGAACACCCGAATTTGCAGGGTGTTCACAACTGATGAATCATCAGCTGTCAATGGGTTTCCCCACTGACAGCTAAATATTAAAAAAAAGTGCTGGTTAAAAAAAAAAGAAAAAACGGCATGGGGTCCCCTCCAAGATCCATACCATTCTCTTATCCGGGCATGCAGCCTGGCAGGTCAAGAAAGGGGGGGATGAGCGAACGCCCCCCCCCCCCTTATGGACCATACCAGGCCACATGACCTCAACATAGGGAGGTGCTTTGGGGCAGGGGGGCTCTGCCACCCCACGCCAAAACACCTTGTCCCCATGTTGATGGGGACAAGGACCTCATCCCCACAACCATGGCCGGTGATTGTGGGGGTCTGCGGGCAGGGGGCTTATCGGAATCTGGAAGCCCCCTTAAACAAGGTGGCCCCCAGATCCTGCCCAGCCCCCCCCATGTGAATGAGTATCGGTACATAGAAATAAATTAAAAAGTGTCCCACGATGTAAATCCATCATCAATCCCTCCGAAAAGCCTCCTCTGTGCTTTGACAGTTCTTATATAGGTAAGGGGTAGGACCACCAGGTGAAGTTGCCCAGCATGCACCGGTCTGTGACGTCAGAAGGGGGTGGTGCCACTGGGTGATGAAGCTAGGTGGCCCCACCCTTTACCCATACAAGAAATGTCAAAGCGCAGAGGAGGTATTCAGCAGGAGGCCGTCCCAGAAGGTGGACCGCTTTTTTTTTCAGTTTTTTTTTCAGGTCAGCGAGCGGCGTGATTGACGATGGATTTACATCGAGGGACACTATTTTTTTATTTTTTAATATAGGATTTGGCAAAAACATGTCTCTTGTTTTTATTACTTTTTGACACTTTTTTGGTGAATGGGTAGGAGTACTATGTACTCATTGACATGGGTGATGGGGCGGGATCTGGGGCCCCCCTTGTTAAAGGGGAATTCCAGATACCGATAAGCCTCCCACTCGCAGACCCCCACAAAAGCATCCACCCCCCCCATGTTGAGGGCATGTGGCCTGGTACTGTTTGGGAGGGAAACCCCACGCCCTTTTTTTCTTTACTTTTTAATAGCCGGGTGCCAGCAATTGTAACTGCGAGTCATTGTAAATGGAATTTGACTCGCTTTTTTTTTCTTTATGTAGCACGGTCCCCTTGGGGACTGCTGAGAATTACTTGCTCATCTGCACGGCCATGACCAAGTGAACCTTCCAACCCACCTGACACTCTGGGTTCAGACATTCTGTTATTACTATAAAGCAATAACCAAGCAACACAGTAGTATAAGGTTCTGAAATGTTTTACTTGAACCAAATAGGAACGTTTTTTCCCAAAGAAAGGAGTAAATCCACTGAACTGTGATAATAGCTCCAACTCAGCAAATAGACTCCTCCCGAAGACACAACAATGGTTAAACAATGAATAATGCTATATACACAAGGATACACTATAGTCAGATCCAAAGTCACCTCCTAGTAGATGTTTCAGTTTACTATACATGCGGCCACACTGAGATAGATGTAATCTAGACAGCCTATGCTATTTTAATATATATATTAATACTGTATATATATAGATAGATAGATAGATAGATAGATAGATAGATAGATAGATAGATAGATAGATAGATAGATAGATAGATAGATAGATAGATATAGATATAGATCTATATAGCGATATCTATATAGATATATATAGATATATATAGATATCTATATATCTATATATATATATATATATAGATATCTATATATCTATATATATATATATATAGATATCTATATATATATATATATATATATATATATACATATATACGAACTCCAACTAGCTAGTGAATAACAGATAACATAGGAAGCCTATGTATATATATATCTAGATATATATATACATATATATATATATATATATATATATATATATATATATATATATATATATATCTAGATATATATATATCTAGATATATATACATAGGCTTCCTATGTTATCTGTTATTCACTAGCTAGTTGGAGTTCGTTAACTGTAATCCGTTTGGTTGCAGATGAAACAATAGCTTCCAAGTGGTGAAAGCCTAAGGCTTCTGAGTACAGTGTTCCAGCAATGCAGTAAAGTGTTCTTGGGTAGGGATTTGTGCACACTGTGTTCTGTAATGGTGGTAGTGAATAGATAAAGATTGAGCAGCTTGCTCTCTCACCAATGAACCAAATCAATTTGCAATCTTCTAGACAGGAACACGGATGGCAACACTCTGGCAACAGATCCTCTGTCTTGGCCTTCTATAGTGACTTTCTCCACCCGTCCGCACCAATGGGTAGGCACTGTAAATGATGCTAGTAACATTATGTCCCACAGCAGGTAGCAGGACTAGGCCTCACAGGCCTCGTGGTGGAAGTAGCGTTCCACGTGGTAGGCCACTACCTCTCTCTCTGTCACACAGAGAGGTCTGTCTTGCGTCAGGCACAGGAGAAAGAGAATGCACGGGCTTCTAAGCTCCTTTTATCATCCCTCCCAGCAACCTTCAGGCCACTGCAAGGGTCCCTGGGATTTGTAGTCTTAGGGTATATGAATGCATAGCAGCAGAATCAAGGAGGACTATACGCCCCATAACTCACCCCGTTTGCACACAGATATGAGGTCACTGGCTACATGAATAATCACGGGAACAAATAATGACAAATAATGTTTAGAACACTGAAAGGTACGAAGCTTTCTGGTAACAGTCCATATCGCTACATTTAGAAATGTAATTTTTGCTGCAGCATGTTCTATGCATGCCACAGATGAGCAACTTTACAGCAACATTAAGGGGACCCCCCAGGCACAATATTTAAAGGAATTTTTCATTTTTATTGTTGCACTTAATAATTAAAATCATTGCTTCTGAAAAAATAATTGTTTTTTAAAACCATTTTTTGATTGAAACATGTCCCCCCAGGGCAGTACCCGGGCCCCCATACCCCTTTTATGGGCAATTACTTGCATATAAACCTTTAAATGGGCACTTTTAAAATTTCCTGTTCGACTTTAATGGGGTTCGCCGTTCGGGTTAGAACATTTCCCCTGTTCGGGAGTTCTGCTGCAAACTGAACAGGGGGGTGTTCGGCCCATATCTAAATGTGTTTGCTAAGATACCAGTCAAGGAGTTTTTTAAAACTATCAATGCTTCCCGCTGACACCACCAATTGTGGAAGTGAATTCCACATGCTTACCGCCCTGACAATGAAAAAAACCCCACGCAGTTTAAGGTTAAACTGCTTCTCCTCCAATTCCATTGCATGACCATGTGTCCTCTTATATTCCCTGAGACTGAATAGTTAATACCCTATGCCAGAATCACCTTTGAGGTATTTATATATCGCTATCATATCACCTCTCAAGTGTCTCTTCTCCAGAGAAAATACATCTAATGTCTCTTTTGATGGTAAAGTACTTGAGATTCAGTCAAAATTGAAACATCTGGAGGTGATTATTGACACTAAGCTAACACTTGAACTACGTTTACTGTATACAATGTTGTCAGAACATCTTTGTTCACTTGAGAAACATCACTTGACAATGTCCTATGTTATTATATACTGTGTTTAAAAAACTGATTAATACATTTATGTTCTCCTAACTTGACTACTGTAATGCTCTACTTGCTGGGGTACCTACATCCACAACAAACAGACTACAGTATGTGCAAAATTTGGCTGCCAGTATCATGATTAGCTCTAGTGCAAGTGTTTTAATTAGTCCTTGCACTGGCTATTTGTCAGGTTTTGCATTGACTTTAAAGAGGAGCTCCAGGCTTCTGTGTAAAAATTAAAAGTCAATAGCTGCAAAAACTGTAGCTGACTTTTAACAGCCACTTAACTGTCCCACGATCCAGTAATGTGCTTAGCGCAGCCCAGCTGTTTTTATATTGTATCTGCTGTTCCCCGATCTTTAACTATGGGCATCCGGCTGTGACAGCTTGCGGCTTCACAGCCGAGTGCTCACTTCTCATGCGTGAGTGGCGCTGCGCATTGTGAATGGACCAGCACTCTTCTGAGACCTGTCACATGTCCCAGAAAACTGCGAGAGTGAGGGATGGAGGAGAACTTCCGCTACCTATCAGAATTGGGTACCCACTCCACCCTCCTCCCCAAAAGCCAATTTCATACACAGCACCGGGGCAGGAGGCCCAAAAACGGAACTTCACCTTTTGAGTGGAGCTCCACTTTTAAATCCTCATGCTCACCCACAAGGCTGTGCACGGCTTGGCACTACATTATCTGTGTGAACTTTTTTTACCCTACTCCTCCCTTGTAGCCTTCGATCTTCTGATTCTGGTTTTCTAGTGGGTCTCCTCATATTCATCTACACTCTTTGGGGATAGGGCCTCCTTCTGTTATGCCCGAAAATTCTGGAGTTCTCTTTTTTTCCGAAGAAGAACAGAGAGTCATCTTCTTTAGACTCTTTCAAATAAAAACTGTTTTTAGACAAACCTTTATCTAACCCTTCTATTTTTATTCCATTTCTTTTATGTCACCTGTATTTGTTTCTTATGTAAAATACTTTGAGAAGGTACCTTAAAAGTGCTATATAAATTAAAGTTTATTCATAATAATAATAAATATAATTTTCCTTTTTAAAGCAAAGCTGTCAAAATTAAATTTAAATTTTAAATGCCCAACCATTCCACCACACTACCCAAGGCCCCTCATCTATCTTTATCTACTTATACTGCCCCTCCCCCACTGCTGTTCTTCATAAATCCAGATATTTTCTGATCTCACTGTAAAAATCATATAAGACTGGAAACATTTTCCTTAATGGGTCTTTTATAACATAACAGCTTTGTTATCTTTCTATAGTATTGTGTCTCCGTCCTCTAATGTTCTTCTGTTTTGTCGCTTCCATTATAGCAGTAGTAATTATCCTCTGTATCTAGCTTGTATCTCTGGTTAACTAGTTGTTCCACTTTCATTATCTCTAAGCTGTACCTATTGCTTCCCCCTCCCCTGATGTATACATTTCATTAGGCGGGTCCGTGTAGTGTGCTGATAGTAATTATGTTCCATCTTAAAAGCCATTACCAATGATATCTCTAAGCGGGCACAGTCTACTTTGGGTAATTAGATTGCATAAGAGGAGGTTACGTCAACCACCATGCATTTTAAGGTGGTCGTACAAAGGTCTATTATCTGGAAGGAGAGGTTATTTAACACCGTTCCCAGCAATATTTAGCACATTTATGGCCTCAACCTAACAATGGAGGCTAACTGTTATAACTGTTATATCAAATAAAAGATGTAGTAGTTTGAGTGTTGAATTTACTTGTGGGCCTGGGCTTCACATGGCACCACCTATTGCCCTCTGCATCATAAGAATATTTGGCTCTTTGTCTGGACAGTTTACCCAACAGCAAGAAAGGCCAATCTACCACAGCAGGAGTGGGAAAATAGTGAGAGGTGCACTCACTCCATAAAAAAGCCAAAAAAAAAAGCCAACGCTTTTTTATTATTTCTTGATAGTGTGGTGAGGGGTTAGAATCCCTGTTAAGTTTTTTTTTGCTATCTGTGGACTTGTTTGGAAGATATTCTCTATTTCATGGCCCCAGTTGTCACCAGGACTCAAAATGAGGGAGATTCCAAAATTTTGAGTTGCCAAGAACAGGAATAGATGCCAAATCTTTCGTTGGGAACACTTGTTCCTTGACAACTGAATGAGAGGGGATTTTTCTTACATTGAAATTATTTCCTTTCACTTCCTGTTGGGTCTACAGCAGAGAAAGTCAAGGGAAATCTCCCCAGTGGGACCTAGATGGCAAACAAACTGACAGTGGGTTTAATCTGGCTTTAAATACGCTTTAGTCCAAATCTATGAT
This sequence comes from Aquarana catesbeiana, assembly GCF_042186555.1. NCBI lineage: Eukaryota > Metazoa > Chordata > Amphibia > Anura > Ranidae > Aquarana > Aquarana catesbeiana. The sequence goes on along the minus strand of NC_133326.1, from coordinate 575,858,708 downwards.
CAACTCACCTCCCCAAATATGGTACCTACTACATTTGTCGTTTTTTTAAATATTTGCCCATATCGCCATAAAAATATTTTTGAAATTGGTAACCATTCAGTTCAGCATCAGAATTATTGAGGTCATGGCATCATTTCTGTAGTCTCTTGAAATACAAAGAGGAGTAAAACAACATGGCAAATTTCAGGAACTGGCTGTGCAACACTTACTGTATTCATGTCAAACTCTAAAGAATACTTACATTTTAATTGTGGACATGCTGCCTATCTGTGATGAAAAAAGAAAACCTGGACAGGATTCATTAGATACATATGCTATTGTATTTTTTTATGACGTTGGAGTCCCACTTTATTATTAGACTTAGACCTACTATTCATTAAAATACATCTAGCACTACTAGAGATGTTGATGAAGACCTGCACCCACCACTCCTTTTTAACAGCACACCCACTATAAAAAATAAAAAATAAATGAGCCAATCAGGAAAGTTGGGATGTTACTGTATCTCGGCAGACTCTATCAAATTTCTGAAGGTATTGTTGATTCATAAGCAGAGTTTTCACAGCTGCTATCTAAGAATTGCCAGAGAGCTGTGACATGAGAGAGGGACCAATAAAGAGCTTACGACAGCCTTTACATGCATGTACTCCTACATAGGTGCTAGGTTAGGTAAATTTACTTACTGGCTCACTGTAATCAGTTGAGCTGCATGTGATTGTTTTGGTCTGTTCTGTGTTTCACAGGCTGCAGGGTTGACTGATTTCCCGTCTGTCTGGAAAGGTCCTGGAAGAGTCAAATCAGCAGCTGAATATTTATGCATCCCTGGCCAATCCGTGGGGAGAGGTAGCCAGATGGTGTCTGGGAGGGAGCATAAATTCTCTGAGACTTGGAGCAGAAGGGTTCTTGTCCTAGAGGAGGAGATCCCAGCCTAAAGGACAGCTGCCCTTCTCAGCAGACCTGCCATGTGTCTGCTGCTCATCGAGGTCCTAGCTGGGGGGCCTATTCTATTGAAATCTGTTGGAGCTGACTGAGGGGCTGTCTTTGAAGATCTGGTCTGGGATCACAGGGGAGGTGTCTGGAAGATATTGGGAGGAGGCATCCAATAATCCAAGGATATTACTGAGTACGGACCAGTGTGAGAGATCCCTAAAACTGTGTGCTGCTGCTATCCCTCTTGTGCTAAGAGTCAGCGTTGCTTAAAGGGGACATTATCTATGGCATTCTGGTATAGATCTGCCCAATATTTGCTGCAAGAAAGGACTGTGCTCAGATTCTTAGAAGGAAGATTAGAGTCCTCAAGTTGTTGCTTAAAGTTGTTGGAGTATCCCACAATTACCCTACTTCTACCGTAGTTCAAGTTCTACAATAAAGCATCAGAAAAGCATACCCTAGACCAGTGATGGCGAACCTTGGCACCCCAGATGTTTTGGAACTACATTTCCCACAATGCTCAATCTCTTTGCAGTGTAGTGGAGCATCATGGGAAATGTAGTTCCAAAACATCTGGGGTGCCAAGGTTCGCCATCACTGCCCTAGACTGTTCATTCGGCTTAAGAAGGGACTGTGTTCCTGCCTGCGCAAGCAACTATGGGAAAAGACCATAGGGACCTGAACAGCAGGCTCCTGTGGGAGTGAGCCTACATACTGTTAGATAGGAATAACATTATTATTATTATTATTATTATTATACAGGATTTATATAGCGCCAACAGTTTACGCAGCGCTTTACAATATAAAAGGGAGACAATACAGTTATAATACAATAAAATACAAGAGGATTAAGAGGGCCCTGCTCAGAAGAGCTTACAATCTAATAGGGTGGGGCAGGTGGTACAAAAGGTTGTAACTGTGGGGAATGAGCTGGTGGAAGTGGTAGGAGATTAGTTGGAGACTTGATAGGCTTTCCTGAAGAGATGAGTTTTCAGGGATCGCCTGAAGGTAGCAAGAGTAGGGGATAGCCGGATAGATGGAGGTAGCAAGTTCCAGAGGATGGGAGAGGCTCTGGAGAAATCCTGGAGACGAGCATGGGAGGAGGAGATGAGTGAACTTGAAAGCAGGAGGTCTTGAGAAGAGCGAGGGGGTCGATTTGGGTGATATTTGGAGACAAGATTAGTGATGTAGCTCTGGGCAGAGTTGTGAATGGCTTTGTATGTTGTGGTTAGTATTTTGAATTTAATTCGCTGGGTGATTGGGAGCCAGTGTAGGGATTGGAGTAGAGGGTTGGCAGACACTGAGCGGTTGGTAAGGTGGATAAGTCTGGCAGCAGCATTCATGATGAACTGAAGAGGGGATAGCCTATGGAGAGGTAAGCCAATGAGAAGGGAGTTGCAATAGTCAAGGCGAGAGATAACAAGGGAGTGAATGAGGAGCTTGGTGGTTTCATTTGTTAAAAAAGGGCGAATTTTAGAGATGTTACGGAGGTGAATTCTACAAACTTTTGACAACGATTGGATTTGAGGCTGAAATGACAAGTCAGAGTCTAGGATTATACCTAGAACCCTGGCGTGAGGGCAGGGACTCATGGTTGCATTGTTGATTTTGATGGAAAAGTTATGGAGGGGGGCACAGGCGGGGGGGAATATTAATAGCTCAGTTTTAGAGAGATTTAGTTTAAGGAAGTGGTGCGACATCGATGCTGATATGTCAGTTAGTAAGTTAGTAATGCGAGAGGAGACTGAAGGAGTGAGGTGAGGAGTAGACAGATAGATTAGGGTGTCATCAGCGTATAAGTGGTATTGGAAGCCGTGGGCAGTTATTAAGTGACCAAGGGAGGAGATGTAGATAGATACAAAATGACAAGACTCATTTCAAAGTCCAAGCATCCCAAAACTTTATTTGGCTTTAAATGAAGTGGGCAAGAAATTGTCAGGTTTAATTGCTGCCTATATCACTGTGTGTGTATTGTAACTATTCCTCACTCAGCCAGAATGTGTTGGTATTGTTATCTGTGACCCTTTCTGGATGATTTCTCCCTTACTTGCTGCTCAGTCTGGCACCTATCAAATTGAAAGTTTGGAGATTTTCTCTAACATTTTTTTCTGTCATCTTCTAAACAGGGGCACAGACTAAGTTAAAGCTGAACAGCTTAAAAAAACTGAACCACCCCCATAGTACCTCTTTTCACAACAAGATAATCTTAGTATTTTGGATTAAAGGACAGCCAGTCTCATTTAACCCACTTCCTGTGATGGAGAGACATGCTTTTTATCAGCATATGAACTTATTGGCTCTTTTTACCTCTCCCAGTATAAGTTTTCCTGTACAGGGGCTGCAAGAGGCCAATAACCATCATACTTACACTGCCTAAAAAAAAAAAAAAAATACATTTGCATTCATGATTACAGAGCTGGATTAATGAGTGTCTTTTATATATGCCTGTAGGGTTGTGTGGCCTGAGGATCCAACCCTTATTCACTCCAATCAAAAGTTTTGGCTAGAGTTGACCTTTAAGTACATGTCATATTTCTGTAGGTCTTTAACATGAAGGGGACTGAGGATTACTGACTCTTAAAACAAAACAAGATACAAGATCTATTAAATGAGCTTGTATAACTGCTTTGTGTTTCTTTTAGCTTCATCTATAACCTCCACACAATAGGGAGCAGTGACACAGTGTCAGCACATTGAACAGCATCAATTGTGTTTTTGTTCTGTGCCCTCCCACTGCCATAGAAATAGAAGTAATTCTGTATTACTCCCAGAGATCACGTCAACACCCCGTTATTACAGGAAACAAACCCCATGTTTGTCTCTTGTCCCAGCACAGAGATCTTTCCTGTAGATATCACTGTTAATGAGTTCAGATAACAAGTCACTCTGGCGTGTGTGATGCTGAAGGGATCTGATTGCATGCCTCTCCCTATTACAGGACCGCAGGAGGTTGTCTACACAGTACTGAAAGTCTACTGCCAACACTTTGCACCGCTCTTGAAAGTCTTATAGTGTCAGGATTTGGTTAAAGTTGTTGTTGCGGGGGATATTTGGATTTGCTCAGCTATATTTCTGCTTATTTATTTCTGTAACAGTCAAGTGGTGCATAGGTTACCTATTTCAGGCCCCTTTCCAAGTTCCAAGAGCACAATCCCTTAAAATGGAAAGCCCACATTTTTGTCCCCTTCTTGTAAAAGGCCTGATGAAATATGACATACTGATGTAGAACCCTGGTGTTTAGGCAGGGTGGCCTTTAAATTTATCTGCCAAGTGATAGTTGCCTTGGCTAATTGTCAGGATGTCAATTGATTACACCCTAACTCTGAAATTGCTGCACTTCTCTCTTCTGTCGCTAGGTGGCCTGCCTGCCAAGGGCATCGCAAGGACAGACTAGGAATGAATGGGGTGTCTAAGCCAATGGGTAGGGATTTTCTTGGATCCCTTGACCTGCTGGGAGGACCTATTTATTTGGGTGGAGTCAGGTGATCAGGGTTCTTTGCCACCTGGACGGCTGTCTGGGTGAACGTGTGTTGTAATGCCCAGGGTTGCTAGGCCATAAGCCATGGGCCTATCCCGGGAACATCTGGCTGCTAGGCTGTCTGAAGGCCAATTCAGAGGCAAGAGAGCAACGTAGGGTTGGGACTGTGGCTGGTCCAACCAGAAGCAATGGTTCTCCTGGCTGGAAAACCAGCTATGGCCGGATGTAAAGGGGAAGCTGTCGCCACTAAGGAACCATCCACCTTATTACCAGAGACCATTGTGAGTAGCTGAAGGAAGTACCTGAGCAGTGTTCTCGCCAGCCGGGGAGGGTAAGGAATTGGGAAAACTTCAGCAGGTGCCAAGCCAGGCACCCAGCCAGTGAAGGTGATGCTTGCGGAGCATTATTGTGTGTCAAGCCAGGGACCAAGCACCAGTGGGGTGACGCATGAGGAGTATCTGTGAGCGCCCAGCTAGGGACCCAGCAGGGACGTGGGGGTGAAGCTTGAGGAAAATACTAAGTGAGAAGATTGGAAGAGCTTAGGAGATCCAGTGGCGAGTGGATCTGTTAGTCTAGCGAAAGACTGGGAGTTCGGCTGAGTAAAGTTGTACAATAGGAGATTGTAGAAGAAGTGAAAGAGTTTGTTGCAACCATTGTTAGAAACTGTTACAAGATTGTTGCCATAGGAGACAGAGGTCCTACTCATGCAGATGTGGTGTCTAGCTTGATTCCTTTCCCTGCACGGCTGTCTGCCTATAGAAGTCTTGGAGTCTGCCAATTGACATTGCATCTGCTAAGGGATGTCCTGGCCCTAACCCTCTCTCCCACAGTTCTGTTTAAGAGACAATAAATCTCTTTGCATTCCAGAAGTGTCTGGTTCCCATCAGTCTACCTTGCATTACACCCACTATGGCTTGTAGCCCACTCTACACAGAAGGATGTCAGCTGTCCCTAACTCTGGAGGAGTTTGCTACACTTTAAAGTCATCTCCAGCCCAAATTTTGTTTGAGTGCATACAGGTTGGATTTTCTGGTAAAACTGAATTCTGGGCAGATATACAATCATAAATTAATCCAGCTCAGCAATCACTGAAGTGTTTGTAACCCCAAAAAATAAATACAAATTTGATCCTGTTCCCTTGAACAGCATAACAGCATAGTTCTTGTGCTGTGTAATTTGGCCTCTTGTTTTATCTGAATTACCTGGCTGATCCTGCCCGGTTCTGCCCTCCCCCTTGTAAACTGAGCCCCTGATACTGTGGTCAGTTTACGTGCCTCTGTCATCCGTAGCTAGCTGCAGCTCTCCTCCCTACTCTCCCCCCCCCCTGCCTGTCAGCTAGTCTGTGTCACTTTGCTCCCCACCCCTTCCCTTTCTGCTGCTATAATATCTGTATAATAATCATACCATCCCCTCTGTTAGCTAAGGATATGTGTCCCAGTGTCTGTGCTGTGTCTCCCGGGGCACTCTTGTGACTGCTCGGCTCTCTCCTCCCCTCCTCCCACCTGACGTCATCGGGAGTTCTTGGCCCCGGCCGCTATAGCTGTCAGCCTGGGAGTGGAGAGAGCTGAGGAGTCACATGAGCGCTGGGAGACACTGTGATATAAGGTATTATTTGGCTTTTTTCATTTCAGCTCAGACACTGAAACACATATCGTTAGCTAAGACCCCTTTCACACTGTGCCGCCACCGGCGTCAGCGGTAAAGTGGCACTATTTTTAGCGCCGCTTTACCATCGTTTTAGCAGCACTATTCGGCTGCTAGCGGGGAGGTTTTAACCCCCCCACTAGTGGGCGAAAAGGGGTTAAATCAACCCACAAAACGACGCCGGAGCGGCGTTTTGCGGCGGTATCGCAGCGCTGCCCCACTGATTTCAATTGGGGGCAGCGGTGGACGAGCAGTGAGTTCACCGCTCCCTCACCGCTCCAAAGAAGCTGCTGGCAGGACTTTTTCTGACGCCCTGCCAGGCCACCGCTCCAGTGTGAAAGCCCTTGGGCTTTCACATTGGAGTGAATGGAGCAGCTGTTTTAGGGCGGTTTGCAATCGCTATTTTTAACGCTATAGCGCCTGCAAAACGCTCCAGTGTGAAAGGGGTCTTACAGAGGGGATGGTATGTTTATTATACAGTGGCTTCACAACCACTTTAAAACATTAATAAATGTCTGTTTAGTGCAAGCCATGTAAGTATCTGAATGTGATCTGGCATTAGCCTATTACAGTCCCTGTAGAGCAGAACTGAACAGTTGGATGAAGAAGCGGCACAATCAGTTCATGTGCTGATAAGAAGACTGAGGGAGGATACAGTATGACCTGGGATCAGAAGATGTGGGTAAAAAAATAATGCTGGCCATAGATGTTAAAAGTGAGTGCTACTCTCTATGTAAGCCTATAAATAGTATATACAGTAACTAACTTGAAGATAGCAAGGGCAAATGGTAAATGATGGTAGTTTTTATCTTTTTAGATTAGGCCACTTAGGGGTACTTAAAGGGACATTGTCCCAAACAAGAAAGTGCAAATAAAAGCTGTCTCTACAAAGAAGTAAGCAAATACGTATCTATCCCATTGCCTGTGCTGCCAAATACTGCTCTAATAAAGAGAAATTCTCCTCTGAAGTCTCTTAAGCGTCCAACATCCATCCATCTGTGCTCAGTGCTGACTCCTACTTCTGTGTCCTGTAGTGACCTGAGGGTCCGTGGGAGGAAGTATAATTATGTCTGAGATATATATTTTATTTACTATACTGGGATATATATTTTATTTACTATACTGTATACAGCGTGACTTTACAATTTTAGAAGGAACATAAAACGAATTGCATCAGTTCCTTCCACGGGGTGCTTACAGGACAAAGAGGCCCTGTAAAGAGACCATACATTTCAACAACATTCTTCCCATAAGATAGTGTATTTAATACATTTTATTCATGTTATTTACCTGTAAATTCTCTCTTGTATAAACATCCAAAAGCCCTGAGACTCCACTGGATAACTCCATCTTGGATGTGATAACAGCAGCCCCAACAGATTTAGAGCTGTTTCTCATGTGACTATATTATTCCCCTAAGATCCTTCGCCAACTGCTATATAAAAATCTATACCCCCAACCTCATCTTCCTTCAAGCACACCCTTCCCTGCATTCTGTTTTTAAACATATCTTGTATACAGTACATACAATATCTTTTTTGGAGCTGTCTTTGGTCTAGTCAGGTAATGGCCCTGAATGATGCAGAGATCAGTGTTCATGTAGTGAAGCCAGTGCTGTTCTCTGCATCATTCTTTTGGCTGTGATTTAAAGTGGTAGTAAAGCCTTTTTTTTTCGCTTGTACCTACAGGTAGGTCTATAATAAGGCTTACCTGTAGGTACCGTGAATATCTACTAAACTTGCACTGTTTAGGAGATATTCACACTGCATGCAGCCAGTAATGTCACTGTCACATGCGCTCTAAAGGGACAGCATACCTGTGCCATCCCTTCAGAGCTCCATGCCGCGGCCGAGACTTTCAAGCACATGCGCAGAAGTGATGTCATTGCGGCTTGGCCAATCAGATGGCTGGGGCATGCAAACCCGGAAGAAAGACCGAGTGAAGATGGAAGCCCTATCAGCAGTGACTGTGCGTCACTGAAGGGCTTAGATCTAAGGTAAGCATTTCATAATGTGCTATTATGCAATGCATATTTGCACTTTATGCCATTGTCTTTTGTTTTTTGTTTTTTTTTTAAGGATGCGGTTTACTACTGCTTTAACCCAAAGAGAAGTGGCAGTTGGGGCTGAAGAAGGATGCTGAGTGCGAGGGACAGGGCTGGACTTTGAAGAAGTACTGCTTTGGGGATGTAGTTCTGCTTTAGCATCTCCATCACAGATATTCAAATGCTACTTTTGCCAGTTTAGTCAGAAGCCACGTACAATGGAACTTCAGCCAAAATGAAAAAAAGTTTTAGATTGAGTAGGGAGGGATGAGAGCTAAGAATGAACGAATCTGCCTGAGTTCAGTTTACGAACAGTTGTTTGAAGTCCATAAACTTTGTGCTCAACCCCATTGAAGTCTATGGAGGGAAAAAAGCAAAATACTCTTGCGCACGGGTGTGTAAGCTAAAAGATCCCAAGGGTTCAGGAAGGACTATGGATTTCGGCCTTGCTGCTCTTAAGGATGGGATGTCCTAATGCCAAAATGAAAAAAAAAGGAAAAAGAGCGCACCAGCCTAGTGCATTATCCTTTACAGATTTATTGATTAAAAACAAGATAAAATCTACTCACAAAGGTTGAAGGAACAAATCGTATTTGTAAATTGCCACAGCGGTAATAAATCCAGTGGTAGCAGTTTTCCAGGTCCCAGGAAGGAGGCGTACGGACTACTGCTGGCTAACGCGTTTCGAAGGTTACCCTTCTTCATCAGAGCCTTAGTAGTGTTAATCTCCTGCTGGTTTTTATACATGTGTCCATCCAACCAGGGCTGGTCAGATTGGTTCTGAAGCTCCTCCCTTAATTGGTGGGCAGTTCATTGAGGGGGGGGGGGGGTTTGGTCTAGGCTATGTTGTTATTATTATGGGGCCATGATAAAAGAACTTTTTATATTTAATATAGTTTTAATCTGATTTGATTAGTAGTTCTAATTCTGGTATTTTAATTTTATTTTAATTTTTAAGTTTTAAATTTTAGACTCTAATTTTAAAGTTTTTTATTTATTATTTTTGATTTTTGATTAATATTTAGTGTTTAAATCTGCGGCCGTATATGATCGGGAGTGCAAACAACCAATAGCAAATAGATTGAAATAGTCCTGTCGATACTGTTGCATAAGTGAATCAAGGCATATCGAGTGTTCCTTGGAGCTCCTCTCCCCTTCTATCTGTACATTACAGACCTCAGGAAAAAACTAACCAGAGGTTGCAAATAAAAGATTGGAGACAAAGTAGCATAAGCCTGTCTATGGAGGGGCAGGGAAGGTGAATGATGTTGTTCAGTTCTGTCCATTTATAAGGCAAGTTATTGTCAAACAAAATACAAGGAAACATGGGCACTGTCATGGGGGACATGTACCAATGCCAAAATAAAAGAAAAAACATTATCCTTCCCTTCACAGCATTGTCAACAATTCCTAACACAATATGGCTGCTGTGATCCAAACCTTTTAAAGAAAATGGGGGTTGCATTATCCATTCCTTTAAATCATTGTCACTTGTGACACAGCAGACCAGGGAAAATGCTAGTATAGTTAGGTAAGTGTTAGTGTGTGTTAATTTAGTTGCCACATTGTAAGCACTGTGGCTGTGATGTTTGTGGATGTAAATGTTTAGCTAGGTCTACTCCTTGTGCTCTGCTGCTGCCAGTCTGCCTGATAGCTCCCTCTGTATCCTCTGTATCTTGAGAAGGTAGCTTAAGAAGTTTCTGGATGATAGGCGTGAAGTTATGCAGGTGGCATCATGAATATTGATGCAGCCATGGCCTGTCCCAGGGAGGCTGGCTCTGATGGCATTCTTGGAGACTGCATATATTCTGGAAGCACACAGAGCTCAGGGTCTTTTCTAAGAGTGGATTAGTCCAGTCTGGGGGGCACGCTGCCCTTCCAGGCAAAAGCTGCTGTTGGTGAGGTCTCAGGTAGGCGACCTTAGGGGAGGAATGCTCAGACTCAGGTGCTAAGGAAAAGCTGACTGAGGGGAGCTGTCTGCCAAAGATCTGTCTGGTATCACTGGAAGGTGTTTGTCAGGTCACCCGAGACCAGGTGACAGATGCACTCAGTAGGAGTCAGGAGTGCACCGCTAAGGTAGTGAACACTAGGACTGACTGCTGCAGATTGAGCCCTGGGAGGTTCAGGAAGCAGGTCTACTAGATCATTAACACAGACCTCAGTGGGAGCTAGAGCATAGATTCCCCAGGGCGCTGAGTCTAAGAGCCAGCAGGTATTCACCAGAGCCTCTAGTGGTGAGGATGGACTGCTCTGCAGTCTGGCTCCAGGTCACGGCCCCCAGGGTCTCACAGCTCACTCTCACGGTAGACTACAGGAGATAGAGGAAGGAAGCAGCAGGCTGAAACAACAAGGATAGTAAGGGGACAAGCCAAAGGTCAGGCGACTAGCAGACAAGGATAAACATAGAACGCACCAAAGGTCAAGGTCACAAGCAAACAGGGATAGTCGAGACCAAGCCAAGATCAGTAAACAGTATCAGACGTAGGACACAGAGCAGGGAGCATATGGAAGCCAAATTACAATGGTTGATCAGCACGGCTGGCTTGCAGTGCACAGGTTAATATAAAGTTCCCTGATAGGGGCTGGGGTGGAGCCATGCATAGAGGAGAGATTAAACAGCCAGGTGAGAGTGGCTGGCCTCTAAATCTGAACACATGAGGAGACATAAGCTGACAGAGAAAGATTACTGCATAACCATGACAGTGTTTCTTGGAAGATTGAAAGGAGGTAACCAACTGTCCTTGGGCCTTGTGAGTAGACAACAACAGATCTTGGGGCCCTTGTGCTTTAGCTACCCCTCTGGTGCCTTATAGTCAGCTGTGGGTCTGTTAAAGGTGACACTGGCTGGTGTCCTTTAGAGCTTTGTCCAGATAATCTCCTACTTAAAAGGACTCTGCTCTTGTCGCTCTAATTACTACTTAGAAAATGGTTTGTTATAAGCCTGGACTACATTATAGCTTCTTCAGAAAGGAATACCAAATCCTCAAGTTTTACATTGTTCTTTCTTTGGATTATCCCACCACTTCCCTCAACCCTATCCAAGTTCTCCAAAAATAAAAACCACAAGAAAAAAAAAAAAAAAACAACATTCCCTAGATTGGTCTTTGACGAAATAGTGAATGATCCTGGTGTGTGCCTGCAGGGCAAAAGTTTGGGAAGACCTGGACAGTAATCCTGCAGCTCCTATGGGAGTAGTGCCACACAATTTACTGTAGGTTCCATTTTTCTGGTGGTGAATCTTCAAAGTTCTCAGACAAAAGTTTGTGAGTCACAAACTTAGTGAATCCTGGGTATTTTCTTCAAACCCATAGTAGCAGGGAAGTTGAATCTCTATGAGCTTTTATTGCTATCTCTGCCCTTAGCAGGATGATTTCCCTTAACTTTCTGTCCCACTGGACAATCTCCAGAATAGGAGGTACGATTCAGTTTTACCAATGAATAAGCACACAGCAAAAAGAACCTTATAGAGAAGTCTTTCCCACTGGACAACAAAACAGACAAAGAAAAATTTTATTACTCCTCATGCTAGAAAGATCATTCCTCTTTTCCCGTCCTACTGGCTACTGTGACATGAATGCTGTCTGAGCGCCCTGTTTTACCAATGTCCCCTTAGCATTGACAAGGTTCCTTCCCAGCATACACCACTTGGGATAAGTAGCGAAAAACTGTGGGTAATCTTTGTTTCCCCTATCTGCAATTTAGAAGATGAGGAATTGTCGCTGAGAACCATTTCCCTGGCTTTCTGGGTTTAACAGAGACTGCAAATGTTCACAACACAGCATGAGAAATTCTGAGCTTATTATCTTGACTATCAACACTGAACAAAAAAAAAATCATTTGTTTACCTCACAGTCACGTTTTTATATAGAATAAAGAAACAGTATGAATCCAGTATGAATAGTTTCATAGTATGTTCTTACTTATGAAAGGCTCACACTTACAGAATACCACATTGATATTGATAAATAATTGCTTCACAAGCCATTTTGTGATTTAACCCTTTTGTGACCAGAGATCATTGATTTCTAGTTGCCCAGGCAACATCTCAAATCATTTTTCAAATCATGTTTAGATGTGTTTGAGAAAAGGTTTTATTTGGTACACTATTTAACAAAGCTCTGCTGTCAGAAGCACAAAAAAAGGTTTTTAGGTTTTTAAAATATTTTTTTTTCTTTAATACTGCAACAGACTCTGACAGTTACACTATTAATAAAGGGCCCCAGCAGATAAACACTGCAGCCTGAAGGGGGCAGTGTTCATCAGCAGTTGAAGGCTTTTATTTTTACTTCAATGGTGCCTTCAGCCTGCATGTAAAAAAATGTTAACGTTGATCTAGTGATCACATGATTGGGAACCACTTGGTACCTGATCTTCAGTGGGGACATTGACTGTCAGTGACAGCTGGCTTCGGGAGAGAGCAGTGTCAGCTGCTGGGACTCAAAGGGGAGAAAATATATCAACATATCTTTGGAATCAAGCATCGTGCTAGGGAATGTTATGAAACACATTGAAAAAAAGTGGCTTATATTAATGTACTTTAGACCCTCACCTAAAATGGAACTTTAACCTCCCAGTCCAATCTCCTACCGCCCCCCCCCTCCTCTAACAGAATTGAATATTTAAAAAAAAAACAACGGGAGGAAATACCTTTTTTGTGTAACCTACCCTGTACTTTCTTATCCCTGGCCTAGGCTAGAATTATGAGTACAGTGCTCTCAGTCTCCTGGGATACCCACACACTACTTGTCCCAGGAGGCTGCAGAGTACTCTACAGTGTGTGCACTGCACCTTGTCATTAGGGAGGTTGGCTGTCTATTAATGATTTTTACAGCCACCCCCCTGATAATGCAACATGGCGTATGCGCGTCATCACAGGGTTACTGCACAACCCAGAAGAGACAACTGGCACCCCCCTGGTGATGTCAGAAGATGGCAGCACAGGACCTGATGCCCTATGGTGAAGCAGTGGATCCCTAGAAAACACCACTGGATTGCATAGCCTGTGAGCATGCTTGTTTTGCAAAACCAAGCTTTACAGGTAGGAAGGTAGAAGAAAAAAATAGGAAAGGGGCACAGTTAAAGCGGTTGTAAACCGCCTGACGTCTTTTTTCCCTGCAAGGTAAAGTCATAATGTGCTAGCATAATGTGCTAGCAGCCGCTTACATGTTCTCCCGTCTTTCTTCCGGGTTCGCGGGCTCCTGCTCTGTGTCTGGCCGGAGCCGTCTTTCACGGCATAGGGCTCGGAAGGAACGGCACGGGTGGCTGTTCCTTCAGAACGCTTGTGCCAGTGATGTCATTGGCTGCATGTAATGTAAATATCTCCTAAACGTTGCACGTTTAGGAGATATTTACACTACCTATAGGTAAGCCTTACTATAGGCTTACCTATAGGTAAAAAGGCAGTAAAGGAAGTTTACTTCCTCTTTAAGTTCCACTTTAACCACTTGACCTCTGGAAGATTTACCCCCCTTCATGACCAGGCCATTTTTTGTGATACGGTACTGTGTTACTTTAACTGACAATTGCTTAGTCGTTCGGCATTGTACACAAATAAAATGTATGCCCTTTTTTTCCCACAAATAGAACTTTCTTTTAACCACCCGCAAGTGGTTAAACATCTAGGGGATATATGTGTCTGTGTGTTCTCCTGCTAGAAATTGGACAGTCTTGTCCTTACTTCAGTTATAATTAGAGATGAGGGAAATTGAGATTTTGGCAAACATTCAGAGATGACAGCAAAATGATGCAAGTCAATGAGTCAAGAGGAATTTAAAAATAAAATGTTTTTTGATGGTTTTGTAAAATTGCTATGGGGTTTAAATGAATAGGCTTGTGTGGGATATGGAAGTCACTTTTTACCTATCCTGGACCTGTTCTTGTAGTAAATTGTATCTAAGCAACTCAGTGAGTGAAGCTGAGAGTTTTCACTTTCGCCAGTGCTGAAGTATGTAACTTTGCAGTGAAATCAATTTCCACTAAAACCACTCAACTCATTCCAAGCTATTTCCGTAACAGCTTGATACAGCAACCATTCATTGCAACTGTGTAACACTGTATTATGAAGATGCATCGTTGCACACTGTTAGTATAAACATTTTGCTGTACAAACTGAGCTTCTTAGGTGAAATTTGCATTAAAAATAAAATCTCCTGCTTTTTCCCTTTATGAGAGTGTGTGTTGAGTTTGTGTTGGGGGGCGGGGGACCATTTATGATAGTTTGGTTTTTGTAATTTAGTGGTCTATTTATCAATGTTTTCACCCAATATTCACCCATTTTCTTTTCTTTTTTTAAAGTGATTGTACAGGCTTACAAACACATTATACTCAGTGGTGTATTTTGGTTTTGTGCTGCCCAAGCAAGGCTAAAAATCAGGCACCCCCCATCTAAATTTGTCCCACCCTTTTCTATTCTGGGTGGCTATAGTGGATGTGCGAGGTCTCTGGTGGACTGTGCGGGGTCTCTGGTGGACTGTGCGGGGCAGTGGCGGCTGGTGCTCAAAAATTTGGGGGGGGCGCAAACAAATTGAAAAATACTGAGACAAAAACATCAATTGCAGCCTCACTGTGCCATCAATTGCAGCCACTGTGCCCATCATATGCAGCCACTGTGCCCATCATATGCAGCCAACTGTGCCCATCATATGCAGCCTCTGTGCCCAGCAAAGCAGCTACTGTGCCCATCATATGCAGCTACTGTGCCCATCATATGCAGCCACCTGTGCCTATCACTGATGGGCTTTACTGGTGGGCAATGATGGGCATCACTGATAGGCGGCACTGAAAACCAGCACTGACTGGCATCACTAATGGGCACTAATTTCTGGCTCTGTCGGGCACTGATTGTTGGCACTGGTGGGCACTGATTGCTGGCACTGGTGGCACTCTAGAGTAAGCAGGGCACTGATCATCAGTGCCCTGATTACATCTCTCACTGTCCCCTGCGAGATGCCGCTGATCGGCTCTCCTGGCCACACACTTGTTTACATGTGACCTGCTGTGATTGGACACAGCCCATCACATGATTAAAGAGCCGCGTGAGAGCTGCACAATCCCACGGTCATTTGACGGTGGGCGGGCGGCAAGTGGTTAAAAATGTCTTCTTCCCCACTTCTTCCTCCGGTCTTCTCCTTCCTCCAGCTTCTTCCCTCGCTTCGTCCTCCGTTCTTCTTCCTCCGCCACTGCTCCCGCTGAAGATTCAAAAGACTAACCTCTGCAAATGCTGCGATGAGGCGGATGATGTCATTCCGAGACCCCGCCGCTTGTGACTTCACCGCCCAGGGCATGATGGATATGTGATGTCACAAGGGAGCGAGGTCTCCAGATGATGTCATCCGGTGGCCACGCCGATAGTTATATATGAAATGTGTGCTATGGAAGCAGAAAGATCGGCTGGCTGCGTCAGAGGAGGGTCGGTTTTTTCATGTTCAGCGGGTCGGTGGCGGGAGCGGTGGCGGGAGCGGCAGCGGAGGAAGAAGGCCACTCATAGAATAAGCGGGGGAAGAAGAAGCCGGAGGAAGACCGAAGGAAGAAGGAGAAGACTTTAGGAAGAAGTGGGGAAGGAGAAGACGGAGGAAGACCAGAGGAAGAAGGAGAAGACCAGGAGAAGAAGGAGAAGACCATGAGAAGAATTGAGGAAGAAAAGGAAGACATTTTTAATAAAGAAATTGTCAAAAACTGGCTACTGTCTTTTGTCACACTACACTACTTTTTTTGGTGAATGGGTAGGGGTATGATGTACCCCATACTCCAAACTCATTTACAAAGGGGGTGGGATCTGGGGGCCCCCTTGTAAAAGGGGGCTTCCAGATTCCAATAGGCCCCCCACCCGTAGACCCCATCAACCAATGGCCAGGCTGCATGCTCAGATAAGGGTCTGGTATGGATTTTGGGAGGGGCCCATACCAATTTTTTTTTTTTACATTTTGGGGTGGAGTTCCCCTTAAAATTCATACCAGACCCAGAGGGCCTGGTATAGATTTTGAGGGGGACCCACGTCATTTTTTTAAAATGTTGGCATGTGGGGGGGGGGGGGCTCCGAATCCATACTAGACCCGAAGGGCCTGGTATGGACCTGAGAGGGGAACCCCATGCCGTTTTTTCCACTTTTTTTGTGCAGGTTTTTGTTTTTTTACATTCACCCTGCTGACAGCTGAGGGCAGCAGCCGGCTTTCTGGCCCCTTTCTTAGCAACCAGCTATATACTGTGAAATAAAAAGCGCAAAGCTTACATCTTAATCAGCATCATATGCCGACAATAGGCAAATGCCTAAAGGCTAATGTCACATAAGCATGGTTGGTACCATAATATTAATGCCTCAAATTCAAAACATTATTGTATAGAATGAAAATAATCAAACATTAGTAATTGTATTTTCTATGGATGATAGCGCTCAACTCTGTAGCATAGTGGTGGCACTGGAATCCTTCTGATGATATCACCTCCTAAAAACATGCATTAGCCAATGCACATCAATTTAGATTATTCCATAATTTTAACTCTTCAAATGCATGCAATGGTATGTAATTATTCAATAATATTATGGTGTAGAATTCCAAAAATCTGGCTATTCAAGGAAAAAAACACACCAAAATTTAAAAAAAATTGACGTGGGGTCCCCCCAAAATCCATAGCAGACACTTATCCAAGCATGCAGCCTGGAGGTCAGGAAAATGGGGGGGGGACAAGCGGGTGCCCCCCCTCCTGAACCATACCAGGCCACATGTCCTCAACATGGGGAGGGTGCTTTGGGGTCCCCCAAAGCACCTTGTCCCCATGTTGATGGGCACAAGAGCCTCTTCCCAACAACCCTGGCCGTTGGTTGTCGGGGTCTGCGGGTGGGGGGCATATCGGAATCTGGAAGCCCCCTTTTATAAGGGGGCCCCCAGATCCCACCCCCCATGTACATTATACCCTTACCCATTCACCAAAAAAAGTAGTGTAGTGTGTCAAAAGACAGTAGGTGGTTTTTGACAATTCCTTTATTAAAAATGTTTTCCTTTTCTTCCCCGCTTCTTCTCCTGGTCTTCTACTTCTTCCTCCCGTCTCCCTCCGTCTTCTCCTTCCCGGCTTCTTCCTCTGGTCCTCTCCTTCTTCCTTTGGTCCTCCTCCGGCTTCTTCTTCGGGTGGTCTTTTTCTTCTTCCTCCGCCGCCGATCCCGCCACCAACCTGCTGAACATGAAAAATGCGACCCTCCACCGACGCTGCGGCCAGCCGATCTGTCCGCTTCCATAGCGCACATTTCATATATAATTATAGGGTGTGGACACCGAATTATGTCACAAAATAAAGCAGTGAAATGTAGAAAAAAACAATAGCCGGTTTTTGACAAGTCCTTTATTGTAAAATAGCTCTGAGCCTTCTTCTTCCCTGAGCCGTCTCTCCCGCCGCCATCTTTTCCTGCCACTGTCTCTCCCACCACCACATTCTGCTGCCACTGTCTCTCCCGCCGCCATCTTCTCCTGCCGCTGTCTTCTCCATCCGCCATCTTCTCCCTAAGCCGTCTCTCCTGCCGATGTCTTCTCCCGCTGCTGTGTTCTTCTGTGCCGCTGGTTACCCGCTAATAAAAAAAAAGCCGCTCTTCTTCTGTGGCTCTCTTCCTCCGCTTTATTGTCCCCCGCTGTGTGGCATCTCTTACATAGCCATGGGGCATGGCCATTCGATTACGTCACCCAGAGAGCCCACCCCATGGCTATGTAAGGGGTGCGACACAGCGGGGGACAACACAGCAGAGGAAGACAGCCACAGAAGAAGAGCTTTTTTTTATTAGTGGTTAACCGGCGTCACGGAAGAACACAGCAGCAGGAGAAGGCGGCAGCAGGAGAGAAGGCTCGGGGAGAAGTCGGTGGGTGGGGAAGACAGCGGCAAGAGAGACAACGGCAGGAGAGACAGCTCGGGGAGAAGATGGCGGATTAGAAGACAGCAGCAGGAGAAGATGGCGGCAGGAGAAACAGCTCAGGGAAGAAGATGGCTCGGAGCAGTTTTACCATAAAAGACTTGTCAACAACCGGCTATTGTTTTTTTAACATTTCACTGCTTTTTTGGAGAATGGATAGGGGTACAATGTACCCGATACCTATTCACATAGGGGGGGCAGGATCCAGACTGATAAGCCCCCTGCCCACAGACCCCGACAACCACTGGCCAGGGTTATCAGGAAGAGACCCTTGTCCCCATCACCCCATGTTGAGGGCATGTGACCGGGTAGGTTCAGGAGGAGGGGGGGCGCTCGCTCACCCCCCCTTTCCTGGCCTACCAGGCTGCTTGCTCAGATAAGGGCCTGGTATGGATCTTGGGGGGACACCATGCCTATTTTTTTTTTATTTGGCATGTAGTTCCCCTTAAAATCCATACCAGACCCAAATGGCCTGGTATGGATCTTAGGGGCAACCCCACACCATTCTTTTAACAACAGTTTTTGGGGTATTTTTTGCTTAATTTGGTGCTTAGAAAGAATTCACATTTACTTGACATATTTCATGGTTTAGCTAGTCCACAAAATAAATTAGTAGAGCCCTGAATTTCAGCTTTGGACCACGTTTTTTTTTGTGGGGGGGCTTTTCTTCCCCCTCCCCCCCAATTACACTTTCTACTCAAGGTCTTGCACAACCAAATACTTTTGTATGCAACTAGATTTAATACACATTTGAAGGGTATGAATTGTTTGCACTTATAAAATATGTATTTCGAGTCTGCAAAAGTCAAACAAAGCAAAAAACAATCAACTTTTTATTTCAACATTAGTATAAACATTTGTTACATTAACCACTTGAGCCCTGGAAGATTTGGCTGCTCAATGATCAGGCCATTTTTTGCAATACGGCACTGCGTCGCTTTAACTGACAATTGCGCGGTTGTGCGGCATTGTACCCAAACAAAATTGACATCCTTTTTTTCCCACAAATAGAGCTTTCTTTTGGTGGTATTTGATCAACTCTGTGGTTATTTTTTGCGCTATACACAAAAAAGAGTGAAAATTTTGAAAAAAAAACCCCACAATATTTTGCACTTTTTACTATAATAAATATCCCAATTTTTTTAAAAACAGCAAATTTTTTCCTCAGTTTAGGCCGATATGTATTCTTCTACATATTTTTGGTAATAAAAATCACAATAGGCGTATATTGATTGGTTTGCGCAAAAGTTATAGCATCTACAAAATAGGGGAAAGATTTATGGCATTTTTATTATTATTTTTTTTTTTTTTTTTTACTAGTAATGGCGGTGATCAGCGATTTTTATCGGGACTGCGACATTATGGCGGACAGATATGACAATTTTGGCACATTTTTGGGAAGATTGGCAGTTATACAGCGATCAGTGCTATAAAAATGCACTGATTACTGTGTAAATGTCACTGGCAGGGAAGGGGTTAACAGTAGGGTGCAATCAAGGGGTTAATTGTGTGTCCTAGGGAGTGATTCTAACTGTCGGGGGATGGGACTGCCTGGGTGAGGAGAGTGATCTTTGTTCATACTTAGTATGAACAACAGATCGCTCTCCTCACCCCTGACAGCACGGAGATCTGTCTGTTTAGAGTGACAGATCTCCATTCTGCCTTTGTGTGAAGCGATCGCGGGTGCCCGGTGGTCATAGCGACTGCTGGGCATGCGCATTGACTCCGGTGCCGCGCCACGAGTGCACACGCGCCCCTAGTGGTCAAAAGGCGAACCGACGTAAGGTAACGTAGTTTCGCCCAGGGGAGCCAACCTGCCGCAGTACAACTGTGGTGGCTGGTCGGGAATGGGTTAATGTACTTGGGCCAAACAAAACAAAAGACATGGAAATGATGCTCCAGCATTTGAAAATAGTTAGAAGAGCCCTGCTCAAACAAACTTACAATCTACAAGGGTAGGACTCTAAAAATTAGAAACATTAAACAAATCACATTAGAAATGCAGGGATATAAATCAAGCTAATAACAGGCATGACTAACCTTTTTTGTGATCAGAAGTCCTCGCCCAAACCCCAAAAAAGTTACATGGCAGAATTATCAGAAGCAAAAAAAGGCAAAATACAAAAGGCAGAGCACAAACTACATTGACACACACACAGCAGGAATGAATTACCAGGAACTTTCCTTTTTATCTCAAACATTGACATAGCAGTTGTAAGTCTAAGACCCCTTTCACACTGTGCCGCCATAGCGCCTTTAGCGCCTTTAGCGCCGCTTTACCGTCGTTTTAGCAGCACTATTCCGCCGGAGCCGCGTTTTGCCGGTGGTATCGCAGCGCTGCGATTTCCATTGATTTCAATGTGGAGCAGCGGTGGAGGATCGGTGAGTTCACCGCTCCTTCACCACTCCAAAGAAGCTGCTGGCAGGACTTTTTCTGACTCCCTGCCAGCGCACCGCTCCAGGGTGAAAGCCTTCGGGCTTTCACCCTGGAGCTGCTATTTTAGGGTGGTTTTAACGCTATAGCACCTGCAAAACGATCCAGTGTGAAAGGGGTCTTACATGTGTGATTTAGAAGCAGTCAAACAGCCTTAGTGGGGTGTGCAGGGTTAGGAATTATGCAAACCCCCCAAAAAACACATTTATTTGTAACCCTATATAACTTTTTTTTTTGGTCTCAGTAAACGGACAACAGCATACATATACTGTCAGTACTTAGTGACTGCCTCCTCCACATCATATGACCACCAACAAATAATAATAATACATAGCACAGAATTTATTCTTCTTGATTTATTCTGTGATATTTGGTGGTTCTTGATGTGTGAATGTAGAATAGTGATGTTACCCTCTGAATTTTGGGAATTCCATTTTTATTTCTGATGTTGGTACACATATCACATTTTTTGGGCTCAAATTATGATTATTTGGAAATAATAATAAACACAAAAAATTGAGACTCGGGTAAAGATTTTTGTGAGAAGGAGAGCAACAAGTGAAAGTGACATATATTTTAGCAAAACATGAAAACATTACACATTCTAGCATTCTTAAAAACAAAATAAATGAAAAAGAAGCAACATTGCTACAAAAACATTTCTTTGAGAGAAAGATACATTTAATCTCAACATGAAAAGGATTTATTTGGGGAAGTTACAATTGTACCATTAGAATCAATGGCTGAAACTTGCATTGTGGGCTACATAACTAATTTTCACTCCCAAAAAATGCTTTTTAACCCAGTGCTCATTTTGGTATTTACTATAACTCTTGGTAAAAATGCCATGGGAGTTAAAATGAGAGTAGTTTGCAGGTCTGAGCATGCTCAGTTGTGCTGGCACCTAGTTGTAAAGAGACCGGATATTTATCTCTTCTCAGACTTTTAAAGATATTTCAGTGTAGAAATCACTTTTTCAGACGGTGTAAAAGCAGATTATCTTTAAACTATAGACTGCATATTTCAGTACCATTTAGGCAATTATATCATGCTCTAAAAATTATTTCCATGTGCAATAGTCGTGGTCCTAACAAGAGTAAGGGTTTGGGCTCTATTTGTTTTCAGGGAGCTATAGTAAATTCATTTTTGAGAGTATGTTTGCACCAGCGCTATAGTGAATACCGTGATTAGAGCTAATTAGCGTGTGGCACTATAGTAAATGACCCCCAATGTCTTCATTTTAGTAAGATAAGTCTTGTCCCTCACATTTCCCAAATATTGGATGAAGTATTTGGAAAATTTTGCTGGAATTTCTATGCATATGTATGTGTTCCATTATTTTACTGGCTACTGGCTGTTCAATTATGTTCTTTCCTTACATTGCTCATTCATGCAGGGATTTCATTTAATTTGTCTGTGTTTCAGAACATGCGTATGTACTGTACCTATCTTCAAAGAATGTTGTGATCCATTTTTAATGTTAACACCAAAATCCACTTTATTAGATGTGTAATATGCTCATTAATAAAAATTAAATAACTCAGCGCTGACACAAAGACAATAAAAATAAAATGCAGACAAGCACAAAGGCAAATTCAACAAACACCTCAAAAATCATATATGTAATAAAAGTGCTGCGCAAATAAATTGTCCATAAAATATAAACTAAAATAAAAGATGAGATGAGATCCCCAGTGAAAAGTCAGAACGCCTAGGGTAGGATCGGGGGTGACCAAGAGATCCCTTCACCATAGATGGATGGCCCCTCACCTGCAATCTTCGACCTGAAACAGGTCACACAGCATGTAAACCAAGTAGGTAAGCTAAGAGCCGGGCGGTAATAACTCCACATAAGCTGCTCTCTCTCTCATCAGATGGCATATGAAATGAAGCAAAGATAATATAGTGCTCTCCGTTTCTAAACTTTATTAAATGAAGTAAAACAAACTGGTGCACTCACATAACACAGCACTCAGATCCGAGTGCCGGCTGGATAGCGTGTAATCGTATGTTGACTGACAGCCGCGGGTGACGTCATGCGCTCCTGGCCCCCGTACGCGTTACGTCCTGTGGGCGGGACTTCATCAGCGTGGGGCGGGACACGCAGTCGTCAGCCCGCACAGTTGATATAGAGTGGCATGGTAACCAATGCGCCAATCACAGCAAAGATCAACTCAACCAGAGGACGCGAACCCGCACGTCACTCCGGCCACGCCTATTGCATAAAGACACACATCCTCTCACAAAGTGAAAGGGCAGTGAAAAACAAAGCCATTATATCCCAGATGTATAATAATTATAAGGCTGTGAAGGGATTACAGCTCAAAGAAATGTCTGAAATAAAAGAAACCACCCTTAAAAAAGAGAAGTATCAGGCTAGTTAAACATCCCTTACTTACAGGGAAAATATAAACAATAAAGTTGCACTAAAATTGCTAAAAATCGCATATATAAATGCAAATTATTATTGAAAAAAATGTTAAAAAATATGACAATCACGCCACGGGTGTCACCCAAATACGATCACACTTACATATTCCATGCAATAAATTGTACACAAATAAATAATACAGAAATTAATAAAAAATTAACAAAAACTCATCTATTAGAAATAAAACAATTTAGGTCAAAATCCACGTTCATACCTGCCGAAGATAGGACCTTGGTCTCATAGATCCAAAAGGATTCCCTACGGCTAAGTTGTCGGATATAATGACCCCCTCTCCAGTGGCGAGGAACCTTTTCGATCCCCCAAAATTTGAGACATTTGGGGTCTCTATTATGGCATAGGCGAAAATGCCTAGATACACTGTGGGTTTTAACCCCCCGTTTGATATTACTGATATGTTCGCCGACCCTAACGTGTAAAGCCCTTGAGGTGCGGCCCACATACTGGAGTCCACAATCGCACTCCAGCATGTAGACCACCCCTACCGACGAACAAGTAATAAGACCTTCAATTAAGTATTTTTTTTTTTTTTTGCGTGCTGTTTGAAATAAAATCTTTGCGCCTTTTAATATTCTTACTGGCCTTCCTACAAGTGGCACACTTACCACAAGCATAAAAACCCGAAAGAAAACCAAACATTTTGTTGATTCCAGTTTTGGGTGGGTCAATGACTCCCGGGGCCAATCGGTCACGCAAAGAAGGAGCTTTACGATATATGAACCGTGGATGCTCCGGCAGTACAGGACCCAAAGTACGGTCACTTTTTAATATAGGCCAGTGTTTAACTATAATCTGTTCAAGTTTTTTATACTGGATATTATAATCAAGTTATTAGATTAGATGTGTAATATATTAGATGTGTAATATGCTCATTAGCCAAATGGAGGCCAAATGGAGGCCTTTTATCAGCTGAAGTTTATGTATGCGTTAACCAGTTCCTGACCGCCCTATAGCAGATTTACTACACAGTGGCTGTTCTGTGCAGAATCATGTATATATACATGATCCTGCACTTTCGCATAGGGGGGGTGTGCGTGTGCCACTTCTGCTTTGATTAGTCACAGCAGAAGCCGATCAGTGGGTGTCGGCCAATGGATGTCCGCCGGCACCCGCTTGGTGCGGAGCTCTGTCTATGTAAACAACACAGAGCTCCGTCCTGCCAGCGGGGAATTACATACAGCATATGCGTTAGTGAAAGCACCAGATAGGAAACACAAAAACACTGGTTAGGCACACATTTAACCCTTTGATTGCCCCTGATGTTTACCCCTTCCCAGCTAGTGTCATTAGTACAGTGGCAGTGCATATTTTAAGCTGATTCCCAAAAAGTGTCAGTTAGTGTCAGACTATTCCTCGCAATATTGCAGTCCCGCTATAAGTCGCTGACCGCCACCATTACTAGTATTAAAAAATAAAATTAATATACAGTATATACCATAGTTTGTACTATAGTTTGTAGACGCTATAACGTGTGCGCAAACAAATCAATTTACTCTTATTGGGATTTTTTTTACCAAAAATATGTAGCAGAATATATATTGGCCTAAATTTATGAAGAAATTAGATTTTTTTTTTTTTTTTTTTTTTTTTTTATTGGATATGTTTTATAGCAGAATGTAAAAAATATTGTTTTTAAAAAAAGCACAAAAAAAAACAAACAAACCGCAGTGGTATATATACCAAGTGGTGATCAAAAACCACCAAAAGAAAGCTCTATTTGTGGGGGGAAAAAATGACATAAATTTTATTTGGGTACAACATCGCATGACAGCGCAATTGCCAGTTAAATTAACGCAGTACCGTATCACAAAAAATCGCCTGGTAATGAAGGGCGGTAAATCTTCTGGAGGGCAAGTGGTTAAATAATGTAAGCAAAGGGAAGAAGATACTAATGAGGAACTACAAATGCCAACAAACCATGATACAAGTCTAAGGGCTTTTATTCACTTCAAGGGGGTTTTGCACTTTCTTACAACTCCATAGGAATAAGAAACCTGCTTGAAGCAGATCAAATGCAGATAAGTAGGAGGTCAACTGCAGGTGAAATGCACCTGTCAGTGAATTCTAAATGATCTCAGAAGTGTCTCAAACTAACGTCACACTTATGATATCAAGACAAGCACAAAGCCTACTTGCACAGGCCTCCTGCCATACCACCACTCTGTCCTGTTGGAGGATCCTGCTGCTTCCACAAAATCAGATATAAAACATCTATTTAAGAAAATGTAAACTTAATGCTAAACACAAAGATGAAATACATTAAGTACAATGGAGCTGTTTTAGCTGTCAAAGGATTTGTGTCACTATCCATCCTGTTCTGAGATTTATATAGTTCTACCACACAGCACAGCCATGTCTGGCAGGGCAGGAAATCTGTTTTTTCTCTTCTGCAGTTCAAAAATAATTGCAGGTCATGTCCCTCCAACAGTGTAAGGAAAAGCAACGGACTGATGAGCTCATCTCTCTGTCATTATGTTCCCTCCACCTACCAACATGCTCCTTTTTAGGACATGGGTAATGCAACACAGCTGATTAGCCCCTTGTGCTGCTTTTCCCTCTCCTAGTTGAGCTTTGCTGTACAGGGCCTGCAAGAGGCTGATACCAGGTCAAATTCTGATACATGCACTGCTTTTATTTAAAAAAATAAAAATAATAATAATAATAATCATGTATTAATGCATACAATGCTGAGTTAAGCGCCTTTCACACGATCGGCTAGCTCGGATCCGCCTGTCCATTTTTCAGACGGATCCGAGAGGGCCACCCATTGACTTCTATGGGCAGGGGGATGTCAGCGGAGATGTGTCCATTGACACCTGCCTGCCATCTGATCCGACAAGATCCGCTTAAAACAGACGGATGGTAATACATTCGCCATCCTTCCAGCGGATCAGATGGGATCAGGTAAAAACGGACATGCTGTCCATTCTCATCCGATCACCCCATAGAGAACACACAGTGAGCAGAGGTGGACCTGTCATTCGCTGAGTCAGTAAAACATGCTTGTTATACTCACTGTGGAACATAAGGAGTTAATCCTGTGCATTGTGTAAAAAGGCTGTTTGATCCTGTCTTCTCTGATCCTCCCCTTCTTTTACTGTCCCCAATCCATCTCCTGATAGAACAGAGCCTTGGGGGCACTCTACAAATGCTCAGTTTGGTGTGTATTGCTAGAGAGTTTTTTTTTGGGGAGGGTGCATGTGATTAGCACAGGGTCAATCAGCACTATTCAGACAGATGGTCAGGGGTCATGCCTCATAGGACAGTCAGAGGAGAATTAAAACTCCTCCTATAAGCTTTAACCAAATACGCGGACGAATAATAATAGAAATCACAAGACTGCTATATCAGTGGCAGCCGGTCCACAAGGGGCACAGGGGCTCCGCCCCCCCCAGCCGCTGCGCCACCCCCCAGATCGCACTATCTATGTGGCCGTGCACTGTGTGGGACGCCGGACCAATAGGTTTCTAACAGGTCCGTCACCCTCTCACAAGCAAGTGACCACATGCCGAGGCCCCAATTGACCAGTTTTACATCAGTTTTTGTCATCGGCCTCCAACCCTGCAATGCCAGCGAATTTGCATCGGCCATTCAGAGAGACTCTACCCTCTTCATAACTGACCGGTCAATCTAGCCAGTGAGGCAGTAGGGAACGGTGAAGGAGTGTGGGGGGGAGAGGAGTGTTAAGTCAGGTGTCCGGCCAGACACCTGACTTAACCCCTTGTGTGCCCGCCACTGTCATCAAGACATACAGGGAGAGAGGGAAGGCTAAGGATCATGTGACCAGTGCCAGGCATGAGGTGAGTGTGCAACATGTGACTCAGCGCCAGAGACAGGTAGACTAATGGCGGTACTGTGTACATGGAGGACGGATTAGAGATGACAACAGCCCGAAGAGCGAGGGAGGAGAGACTGGAGGATCAGCCTGCTTTACAGACAGTCCAGGGAAGATCCGCCATAGGATGAGTGTGGACCTGGAGGGGGCCGCCCGCGCCTCCCCAAAATCCTCCAGCACCAGCCACCCCTGTGCTATATGCTGCTGATGAGAAAATGTATTTAGCAGTTTATATTTATTAAAATAATTGCATTTCCATGTTCTGTGTACTGTGGGAGACCAAATATAGTTAAAGCAGGCTCCTGGGTTTAGTAACACTGTAATTTATGGGGTTTTTTTTATATCTGGGAAAAGACGTACACCCACCTCTAGAGTGCATATAGGCAGCATGTGGTTGCAAAGAGTCTGCATGAGATCAGCAGCAATGAGATGCAACACATGATAGAAAACAAGATGAAAACAAGTATTTTATTGAAAAAAGTATGGCAATTATTGTACTCCAAACATTGGCAAAGTATTTATTTTTTATATAGGGTTTATATCTACTTTAAAGAACAAGTCCCATTAAGATTTAATCCTTCCCAGCTCTCTCTAAGCTATTCTAAGCTAACCCTCGCCCACTTACCTTTTTCCAATGGCAGTGGCCTGTTGTGATGTTTACACCCTTGGTTCAGAAATATTGGTGCTATTGTCACCTGTGCAGTAACTCCCCATAGACCTGAAAGGGGACTTACTCCAACAGTATGGGTCTAGGGAGGGGTGTGATAAATATTTCATTCTAGACTGGACCTATCATTTAAGGCAAAACGGCAAAACTTTGTCAGACATAATTTAGAGGAATCTTATGGGTGCACTGTCCGTTCATTTGAATGAGTTCCCTGGTGCACTAAAATGCACCAAATAAGGTACATGTACTTTTTTTGAAAGGTAGCACTACACAGTAGTGTGTAAACGTGTATTGACAAGGTGCATTAGGGTACCATTAAGGAATTAGGTAGTGGTGATGTCACTATCAGCAAGATTGAGGCCTGATTCACACCTATGCAGGTTGCAGTTTGCATATTGCAGGTGCATTTTGCGTTTTCCAATACATGCTTTTCATCCATTGAAGTCTATGGAACCAAAAACCAAAAAAAGTCCCTGGCCCTTTCCATAAAATGCACAGATGTGAACTACATCCATTCGAAACTTATTAAATGGACTGTAGTGTGTTTCTGCGAACTGAAAATGCGCTAATAAATGCATAGGTGTGAAACAGGCCTAAATGCATTCAGCTCCAAAGCCCCGGGATGGGCATAAGCCAGAATTTTCTTAGAAGTCAAACTACCTAAACTTAAAGTTCCCTTCCCTGACAAAACAGTGCATGAAGAGGGATAGTTCTGTGTAAGAGTATACAACACACCAAGAACTATGTACTCGGAAGGTAAGCTAAAATCTTACAGGTTCTCTTTAAGCCGATGGATCAAAGAGTAATATGCTTTTTAAACCTCTGTGGTAGGACCGGTTAAGATATCAATGAAATCCCTACAGTAGCAGTGAACTATATTTTACTGGTGAAATGTGTTTCCTAACCATAAAATCTGATGCTTCTAGCAGTTGAATTGTCACTATAAAATTGGAATTAATTACAAGCTATTTTGGAATACGAATGGTAATTCATATTAAAGTGGCAGTCAATTCTGGGGAAAAAATGCCATTATAGAATGTGTTCCTAGCTCATAAAAAGTACCTTCTGTTTGACTCAGCCTCTTCCAAATCTCCAAATTCCTTTTTTTTTTCTGATGTGATCTGACTTCCTGTTAGAGGGTGGCTATGTTTGTTCTCCATGGTCCCACAGTAGGTAGGAATATAGTCACCCTCTCTTGCTCATTGCCAAGGTGGACTAGGGGCTATGGGATGTGTAATGTGCTGGTAAGTTAAATATCTCCTGTCTAAATCGGACTTCATATGTATGAATGTGATTTAGGGACCTTTAGATTGAAAGCTCCTTGAGGGCAGGGACTGATGTGAATCAGTGGCGGCTGGTGCTCCATTTTATGAGGTGGGGGGGCGACCAACAAACCCCCCCGCTCATCTGCTCCACCCACTCGCCAGCCCGCCAGCCCCGCACTTACCCCATCCAGGTCGTGGGTGGTTTCAGCGGCTTCCCCGGCTTCTCCCGGCCAATCCGGTCACTTCTCCTGCTGGCCAATCCGGTCGCTTCTCCTCCCGGCCAATCCGGTCTTAAGACTCACTTTTTGTCCTGATTGGCCAGGAGGAGTAGCAGGAAGACAATAGCGAATGTAGATTCACTAATGTCACAAGTGGTTGGGCTCGGTGCACAGTGCTCTGCACTCCGAGCCCAGCCTTTTTGAAACCAATTAGAGCCTCTGGCTCTAATCATGTGCTTAAAAAAAAATAAAAAAACCTCGTAGAACTCTATGCGTCCAAGCGCGCATAGAGATTAAGAGGGCGGCACCCCTGTGCCCCTTATGGACCAGCTGCCGCTGATGTGAATGTATAATATATACAGTATGTAAGACCTGTGCTAATTGAAGGTGCTATATACTGTAAGTAACTGAAATAAAAATAAAAAAAATACCAAATGCATGTGAGGGGGGGGGGGGGGGACAGGTTAAGGAACTCAACGAGGAAGTTACACTGCAGAAATACACAGTAAGGGACAATTTCATAAAAACAGTAGCTTACAGGACCATTAAAGAGAGAAGTAAAGCAAATCCTTTTTTGGCCATACTACTACTATGGGTCACAGGGGTGCAGTTCGTTCTGTACTCCTGTGATCCATTTTCGGTCAACAGCGGCTCAAGGCTCTGAAAAGATCCTGATCATATAGTCAGGATCCGCCCAGAAGCCTGGACTGACAGCTGGCTTAGCCTCTCTGTGATCTGCTGAGCCTAAGCCAGCCTGAGCCCCACCCTCTTTAAACACTGGAGGGGAGTGCAGAGAGCCGCTGACTGACAGTCACGGCTCTCTTCTCAAAGCGGAGGGGGAGAACCGCTCAGTTCTCCCCTTCCGCTTTGAGAAGAGAGCCGTGATTAATCAGCAGTGATTGATCACTCAGTTCTCACTGCAAACCCGGCAGGGGACAGATGCAGCATCGGATTGATGCTGCATCCACCTAGGTGAGTATAATTATTTTTTTTTTAAAGTCCAAAATCCTCTTTTACGTAGTGGATGTGTAAGGATTACTTATGGAGAATAAGGATATCGTTTAGTGTCACTTTAACCATTTCAAATCTGAACCTAATTTGTCCACACTTGACAAGATGTGTGAAATATGCATTTTAAAGGTGATGCATAGCTGGATAAAAGTATGTATTACAAGGGATTATGAAGACAAACTGGGGAGAGAAGTGCAGAGGATGGGGAGATGAGGGGGTGGCAAAATAAAAGAAACATCAGATGAAATGGAAAGGAGAAAAGAGGAGAGGAGAAGAAACAAAAAGGAATGAGAGAGAAAAGAAAGGTAGAGGAAATGATTGAACTGAAAGTGCTACCATCATAGTCCTCTTCCTGCTGAACAACATAGAGACTAAAATGTCCAGTCTTCAGATTGTGTCTAAAAGTTGCCTACATTTTGTTGTGATTTTGTTTTGCTGTCCTTCCTCAACATTTTCTATTTTTAATGTTTTTCAGCATGATGAATTTTTCTGAAGAATCTGCTTGTCTCATGTGTCCAGATACAGAATTTCTTGGGTCTGTTGTACTAACAGGGAAAGCTCTGTAAGAGCGTGGTCAATGAACCATTTATTTGTCTTCTTTCCTGCTTGGCTGTGTATGGCATTAGTGATTTTCTTTTTGTCCTGCCTCTTCACAGTCAACATCTCTGTAACATCTTTATAATGTTACAGAAAAAAGATGATAGAAGTGGAAAGGAGAGAAATGGGTAGAATAAAGGGAGGTGAGGGAGAAGAATAGGAGAGGGAGAAACAAAAGTGATAAAAGGGAGAAAACGAGGAGAGAGAGAAAAAGGGAAGAGAGGGGAAAGCGGTGCGGAGAGTAGAGGGAGATAAAAAGATGAGGAGAAGGAGAGAAAAAGGAGAGTAGAAGAAGAAAAAGAGGAGAGGAGGGGAGAGATGAAGCCAAGACTCAAAAGAAGGACAAAAAAAGAAAAGGAGAGTAAAGGGAAAATGAGAAGAAAGGTTAAAAGGTGAGAGAAGAAAAGAAGACAAGAAGAGAGAGGGGAGAAAGAGTGGAGAAGAAAGATAAAAAGATAAAAAAAAGTAGGAGAGAAGAGAAGAGGGGAAGGGAGAGGAGATAAGGGGAGAATGGAAGGGAGAAGAGAGGAGAGAAAGAGAGAGGAGTGTTGAGGAAAGTAGAGGGGAAGGGAAAGGAAGGGAAGAAGGAAGAGATTGGAGAGAAGAGAGGAACAAAGAGGACAGAAGAGAGGAAGGAAGAGGAGAGATGAAGGAAAGAGAAACTAGAGAAAAAGGGAGAAGAGAAGAGATTGTAAGGGAAGAGAAAGGAAAAAGTAAAAGGAAAGGAGAGAAAAGGGTAAAGGAACTAGAGACGCAAAGATCAAAGTAGAATAGAAAAAGAGGAAAGGATATGATGTTTTGAATGCTACTGAAAACAACAAACAAAGCTATCTTGGGCTGTATAAGCAAAATATTATTTACTTAGCCACAAAGATTCATTAAAGCGGGGGTCCACCTATCTATCATTTTTTTTTTTTTTTTGAGTTCATTCACAAACTTTTCTTCTCAGCATTACATACTCACATATTGTGTGTAATATGTCCGCCTGTGTCAGATTTCGTCGGAAAGAATAACTTATATTATTCACTGCAGGCGGTTTCCATCTTCATTGTGGGCATTTGAAGCCCACAAGCATTTATTTCCTGGATGTGGTGAATGCTGTGCTCCCAGCATTCACCGCTCGTTCCCGCACATGCTCAGTGGCATCCTGGGAAGCCTGAGACTAGCTCCCAGGAGTCTGGGAGAGGCTAGAAACACGCCTACTCCCACGGGAGGAGAACCAGGAAGTGCAAAGAAGAATAGAAAAATAAAAGGTAATTACGGCGATTTAAATTTTTTTAAACGGCATGTCAGCATCTAGGCAAGGAAGAGAATACATACAGATATTGTTCAAAATTTGGGTGGAACCCCGCTTTAACCCACAGTAGATCCAGACAAAATGAAAATACTTTTATAAAACATGGTCCAATTTGCTATAACTGAGAAAATATCTAATTCCAAAGGCAACTGCATACTACCTAGATCAACATTCTACAATGTTATTTCTGATAAATATCAGTAGCCATTTATATTATGTAATTTTAGAAGTACATCCAGCACTTTTTTTGTCAAAAATTAGTCAACTTGAACCACTTAATGCAGATATCTATTCCACATTTATATCTCTTACAGTAAAGAACCCTTTCCACATATGGGGGTTAAAACTTTATCCATTCAGTTACAAAGAGTTCCCTTGTATCTTCTGCAATGTTCTTAAAGTGAAAAAAAAAAATCTATTGAATTTAATATATGGACTGTTTATGTATTTATACAAAATGATAATATTACCCTTGTTTATCATTATATTTATCACTATGTCACTTATAATATATATATATATATATATATATATATATATATATATATATATATATATATATATATATATATTGTATGTACTTCTCCCTGCACTATTTCTAGTTCTGAATTAATATTTTTCATCTCATCTTAATCTAATGCTTTGTATAGGTGCCAGCTTATGTCCACTCTCTTCAAATATAAAGCCTACAAAGGATATGGAAGGTATTTTGAATATCTCATTCATTGCTTTTTGTGTTCTTTGGGTTTATTAAAAGCTAGGGTTAACAATTAGCATTTTCACAAAGCATACAATGCTCCAGGTGTAGTGGGGGAAATCTTATTAATGATTATTCATAATGGTCCTGAAGACCCGGAAGTATGTCTATAGAGATTAACTGAACAAGCATCTCATTCCCGTGAAGTGCATCCTTTGCTCTCCTCATCAATATTAATAATTTGTGATGAAGACTAGCCTCCCGAGATATATCCAAGCTTCAGCCTGCCCTATGCTGGGTTTGATGTTCATAAAATGCTAAAATGCTAAACTAAATAAATAAAATTTTTATTGAATTCCTCCAGAAACCTCCATAAAATTTACCAACACTCTGAGAAATGCTACATGTATGCAGTTTTTACATGGCAGGTTCACTTTAATGGCACCTTTCTGTTAGGACACACACTTTTTTCCTTCAATTGCCAACTGCTCTGTTCAGCCGCTGGGAGAGAGGACAGGAAGTCTATGCAAGCTCCGAGACCCTCAAGTCTAAATCTGGCCATACACTAGTAGATTTTCAGATGAAAGTGTTTACACACATTCATATGAACATTTGTACTAAAATTCTCAGTATATTCGATGACTTGACAAATGTTGCTTGAAAGCCCAACATTTTGTTTGCTGTTAATATTTGATTTTGGAATGAATAGACTTTCCTGAACAAAAAAAAACACATAAACTATTACAAATGTGTTCTTTCCAGAGAAATTTTCCATCCTGCTCTTGCAAATGTTCTTGTCACAGCAGTCAAAATCTAATGTTGATTTGACCCTACAGTTAAAAAATGTAACAAATGTTCTTAAAACAAAAAATGTCAAACACAATTCTATTACTATATGGCCATCTAAGTTTACTCTAGAACACAAAGCACTAGTGCTAAGACCAGGGAGGAGGGGCAATAAGTTGCCTACCTATACCCAGAAGTACTGGGTCATTTTTCACTCCCAAGGGCTGGGAAACAGAATTGAAAGGTGATTATGTAATGTTGGGAAGGGAGGCATTAAAAAGGAAGTACAACTATAATAAAATAAAAAAAAGTCATAACCCAAGTGGTAGTTTGGTGGGGGTTTATTTCAGTATTTGTTTTAATATGGAGTTTAATAGGAGTTATATGAACAGGAGTCCACTTCTCGAGAAGTAATTTCCTTCTCGGCATTTCATAGGTGTCAGGAGTCAGCGCATATAAATCCGCAAACGAGCAGTTTAAATGGAAAATATTATAGAAAACACTGCAGTGTTTTCTTAAAGTCCAACTTTTACCATTAGATTAAATCAGCTTAAGGCATTCTAAGTGCATCAAAATTAACCGCTTGACGACCGCCCTATAGCAGTTTTACAGTGGCTGCTGTGTGCAGGATCATGTATATATACGTGATCCTGCATTTCCGGGTAGCAGTTGCGAGTGCGGGCTGCCGGCGGCCCGTTCCGCTGTGATTATACACAGCAGGAGATGATGGGTGGGTACGGTGGACCCAATGTCTGCCGGCACCCGCCGATCACTCAGTAAACAGGCAGAACAGCAGCCTGCCTATGTAAACAAGGCAGATTGCCATTCTGTCACTAGTGAAAACATGAATCCTTTGTTTCTGCAAAGCAGGGACATGGACCCATGCCTTCTCCTAGTAAAAGCACCTCCCCCACAGTTGGAAAACACTGACTAGGCACACATCTAACCCTTTGATCACCCCTAATGTTTAACCCCCTCCTAGACAGTGTCATTAGTACAGTGAAAAGATTGTATGTGATTCCGCGCAAGGGAACGTACAAGCAGATAAACTTTAGAATGAACTGCTGCCCCTACAAATATACTGTCACCTAAGTGGAGTACACTTAAATTATTTTGAAAAGAGTGTAGGTGTGGCGCTGTTCCAATTAGAGAACACAAACATATATATATATATATATATATATATATATATATATATATATATATATATATATATATATATACAGGGCTTTTTTTCTCAAACAATAGGTGCTGGAACTCAACCATGACCCCCCAAAACCCCTCCCTAACACACACCCTCCAAATCACATCAAATAGTGGGTGTGGTCATATTTCTCAAACAGTAGAAGGGTCTTAAAGGGATATTAAATATCAGGATTGCATTACATACAGAGTGCAGAGTTCATGGGGGTTACACACAGAGTGCAGAGTTGTCACTTGTAAACACAGAAAACAGACTTCTATGTTTACAAGCGATTGTGGTGAGCAGACACCAAAGGGTCTGAGCCAGAGGTGGTGGAACTGAGTTTCACCAAGTTCCCCCTGAAAAAAAGCCATATATATATATATATATATATATATATATATATATATATATATATATATATATATGTGTGTAAAGTGCTGAATGCCTTTTGAACCTAATAAAGTAGTGCTTTTGTGTTGCACCCTCTGCAGAGTGCAACACTGAAATGGATGTAACTCCAAGGGAAAAACATTCCCTATAGATAAATGTGTGAATATATTTAATGGTTTAACTTGGTCTGCAACGTATAGCACCAAAAAAGGTAATTGCCTTTAAGAATGTAGATGATCTAAACCAGTAAATGTCCAGTAAGCCAAGATAATAAAAATTGTGACACCTATAATAGGAATGTGCTGTCGTGTTACACGCTCTGTGGGGTGCACTTCTAGATCAGTGTAATGACCTTCAGTGTAAAAAACTTATTCTTAGAATCAAAAATGATTAAATGAAAAAAAAAAAAATATATATATATATATATATATATATATATATATATATATATATATATATATATATATATATATATATATATATATATATATATATATATATATAATAACTAAAACCTTATTTTCAAAGTGCCAAGTCTTAGTGTGTTACACCCTCAGCCGGTATAAGGTCTAAAGTAGGTTCTGTGATATATGGCCATCTCAGACAGAGAATGATGTAGGTATAGCCCTGCAGTGACCAAGACACTCTCTGCTGAGTGTGATGATCAATATTACTTCTACCAAAGTGCTTCTATTAGTGTGTTACACCCTCTAAAATACATAATACTAAATTTATATGAGCCTTAAAAGTAACATGTCCTAATGCGATTTAATGGGTTTATATACAAATGTGTAAAATGTTCTTATGTGTGACTCGTATTTGGTGTGTTGTACCCTCGGCGGGTGCAACCACAGGGAAAAACTATTACTGTCACAACTTATTATGTCAGAAAACCACCTCCAAATATTAGCAACTGTCAGACCCAGACGGGTTAGACGCCCTGTTAATCTATGTGACAAATAATCATGTCTTATAACATAAAGTAAATATATCAAAAAAGTATATATAAAAAAGAACAATAATAGTCCCATCATGTGCATTAAAAACAAACAAAGTGACTTGTGCTCAAAAAAGGGTCCAGTGCTTTGCTGAAAAAATAATTTTCTCGATATCTTCTATTTAAGTGACAACGATGTTGGTGATTCTTATCTGTGCTCCTATTGTAAATGCACTCACCAAATAGCCTCAGCCCCCCCAAGGGTACTGCGCAGTCACAGCATGTGCCACTGTGTAGCAATGCTTGATCTGTGCTCTAATGGTGTTGTATTACTCATGTTTCACTCGTTCACTATGTAGAGAAGAAAAGGGCTGCCCATAGTGTTATTCCGTATTTATAAATTATTTATTTATTTTAAAAGTAGGAGATATACTCACATTTAGTACAAATGTTCAAGCATAAAATGAAAAACAAATGGGTGCCGTCAAACTCCTATTCACGGCCCTGACCGGAAGTGACGCAAAGACGTTCGTAACTCCGCCCTATACGTTTCGTCATTCAAAAGTCATCTGAAGCCTGTAACAATGCATATTTTTAGCACTGATCACTGTATTAGTGTCACTGGTTCCCAAAATAGTATAAAACGTGTCAGTGTCTGATTGTCCGCTGCAATATCGCAGTCCCGCTGAAAGTTGCCGATCGCCACCATTACTAACATAAAAAAAATGTAATATCCCATAGTTTGTAGACGTTATAACGTTTTATATATTTTTTTATTGGGTATGCTTTATAGCAATATTAAAATAAGTTGCACTACAAATGACCAATCACACTTAAGTGACACAAGGTAAAAATGACAAATATTCAATTGTGATCATTCAAATAAATGTCCATATGAACAATGTGATGCAACAATTAAAAAAATGATAATAATTATGAAAAAAACGAGTGCACGATGTTGATATGTGTATGGAGGAATAAGAATAGATGAGCAGCAAAGTCCACTGAAGGTATAAATTCTCCAATACCCATCACCAATCACTGAAGGTAAGGTTAATGGAGAGATGGGTCTCAACCTGAAGAGAAAGCTCTATAAGTGGGAACCCTTACCAGAGCAGGTGGACCCCCTCAAGAGCAGAGTCATACACACAGGCAGATTGAGCCCTCTGCGGGGACAAATGAGTCTTCTTGATCCCTTTGATCCCTCAGCATCTTCAGATAATCAATGGAGATTGCTTCAGCAAGGTGCGGAAAAAGGCCCGACAGATGGATGCTCTAATCTGGAAAGAGATGCACTCGGGCTCAAAGTCACAAGTGTAAAAACAAAGGGACTCCAATCATGAAGTATTGTTTAAAAGGAGAGGCTTTAATGGTAATAAACAAGCAAAAAACAACCGAAATATGACATATACAAAAAGCTACATTTAAAACAGCTAGCTAAAAACAAACAAACACCCGTGTGCCGGGGTCACATGTGGCGTGATGGCGTCAGCACAAAGCACCGCCCACATGTTTCATAATACCTTAATCTTACTGGGGCCTTATAGCAGAAAGTAAAAAATATTGTTTTTTCTTTTTTCAAAATTGTTGGTCTTTTTAGCGCAAAAAATAAAAAGCACAGCAGTTATCAAATACCACCAAAGGAAAGCTCAATTTGTGGGAAAAAGGTCATACATTTTATTTGGGTACAGTGTTGCACAACCTCGCAATTGTCCATTAACCACTTGCTTACTGGGCACTTAAACCCCCCTCCTGCCCAGACCAATTTTCAGCTTTCAGCACTGACGCACTTTGAATGACAATTGCGCGGCCATACAACCACTGTACCCAAATGAAATTTTTATCATTTTTTCACACAAATAGAGCTTTCTTTTGGTGGTATTTGATCACAGCTGGGGTTTGCTAAACAAACAAAAACAGATGGAAAATTTTGAAAAAAAAAATCATGTTTAATAGTTTGTTATAAAATTTTGCAAACAGGTAATTTTTCTCCTTCATTGATATGCGCTGATGAGGCGGCACTGGTGGGCACTGATAGGCTGCACTGATGAGCACTGATAGGCACAGTTAAGGCGGCACTAATAGGCACAGATAAGGCAGCACCGATGGAGACAGATAAGGCGGCACTGATGGCCACTGATAAGATGGCACTGATGGGCCCTGATGGGTGGCACTGATGGCCACTGAGAGGTGTTACTGATAGGTACCACTGATAGATGGCACTGATATGTGGCACTGATAGGTGGCACTGGTGGGTGACACTGATGGGCACTGGTAGGTGACACTGATGGGCAGCACTGTTGATGAGGCACTGATTGTGGGCACTGAAAGGTGGCACTGTGGGCACTGATGGGTGGCACTGTGAGCACTGATGGATGGCACTGTGGGCACTGGTAGGTGGCGCTGGTGGGCACTAGTAGGCGGCACTGTTGTGTACTGCTAGGTGGCACTGGCAGGTGGCACATGTGGGCACAGATGAGCTTGCGGCAGCTCTCCTTGATCAGGACCAATGTCCCTCTCACAGCCGATTGGCTTTTTTTTTTCTCCTCACGCTGTCAGCACGAGGAGAAAAAATAGCTGATTACCGGCTCTGTTTACATCACATGATCAGCTGTCATTGGCTGACAGCTGATTACATGGTAAGGGGTCGGGATTGACTCCTTACTCTGATGTATGATCAGCTGAGTCTCATAGACTCGCTGATCACAGAGCCCTCCGCACGTGCCCTGCACGGGGCGCGCAGGCCGCTCAGGCACGGGAAGACGTCAATAGACGTACTCCTGGCATAGTAGGTCCGCACTGTAGCCGTCATTCGGCTATAGCGCGGATCTGAACAAGTTTAAGTAATGCAGTGCTGGGTCGCAAAAAATAGCCTGGTCAGGAAGGGGGGTAAATTTTCTAGTCTTCTGTCAGCATGATGCAGAGAAAGAACTAAGCTGTCTGTGTGTAAGCAGTAATCTCTCTGCATAGGTCTGACAAGCCCCCATTCTGACTCAGAGCTTTAGGTCTGACTCATCAGGGGGTATGTTTGACATCTGATGGGAGACCACTGCTTATACACACAGCAAGGGTCCTTTTTTGCAGCATGCTGACAAGGAACAAGCTTTTCTGCTCAGCCTGTGGCTGTTTTCTAAACTGAACTGTAGGACTTTGCACACCTTTTGTTTTGACACCTGGAATGTATTTAGTTGATTTAAGCTGAAAGTGCAGTTGGGCTTTAAACAGATGCTTCAAACGTGATTAGGAATAAAGTTATCATTTAGCTTCTGACAAGTTTTCCTGACACCAAGAGGTAAAAAGATAATGGGGAGGGACCTCCAGCTGATGGACAGCCTCCGCTCTGTTCCTGTGTGCTGTGTGAAGGTGGGTGTGTCCCCTCTCTCCAATCAGCTCTCAGAGCTCCCCTCAACAGGCTCTGCAGAGTATAACTTCAGATCTTCACCCCCTTTTTTCTGGCAGCTCAGACAAGCTTTATAAATTCTGGACTTTGAACACATGTAGAGAGGACTGCAGATAAACAGGTACAACTTTTGTTGGAAGATTTGTTTTATCTCTGTGTATCACCTGAGAATAGTCACTTTACTGAGTATATGGATTTACAACCACTTTAAGTGTAAAGAATTTTTAAAAATCCCATAGAATCTATTTAAATGGTAGGTGTACATTTGTGAGTCAGGGTGTAAATCAGATTGCACCTTTGATATCTTTGCTGACACCTCCTGGCTGATTGCATATGTAGGAAAAAGGGGGTCATTTAGAATAGATTTTGAAAAAAAAGCTACTACAGTTCTCTCAAGATAAGGTTTGGTCCAGAGTTGTCTACTCGGGGGCATACACATTCATATTTAGACAGAAAATTGATTTGATGGCATATTTGTAAAGCAGTGATTGTGAAATTCACCAAACATTCATGGCAGATCACTTTCATTTAAAGCACACAGGCCAAGGAGATACACAGTGAATGTCAAATACAACGAATGTTTGATGAATGTACCACTACCTGGTTTAAAATCTACTCCTTGGTGATATCAGGGGCATGCTTAAAGCATGTATTGCTTTGTAATATCCAGCAGATGGCGGTGTCTTGGAGAGTTAGTACAAAGTAGGGGAGAAGATTCTGCCAATAGAAGCCAACGATTAGAACACTGGCTTCCTACACAGCAGGTCCATGACGCAAACACAGGAATTCCCAGATCACAATCTGAAATGATGTCATTTATTTTCGCTGACTGCAGTTCCCCTTTAAGAGACACCTACTCCCCCATTAAAATACACAACTTTGTTTTGTGGCCATCTTTGCTCTAAATTTTAATTTGAGCATGTAAAACGGATTATCCCAGTGAGCGATAATAAATCAAACTGAAACCTTTAATATCCGGCAATGTATTTATAAACTTTAATCGAGTTATTCCATTATTCCACAGCACATAACTTTAGGCAGCCAGTCACGGAGTGGAGCCTGTAGGAGGGAGCTTCAGGCAGAGGAGAGATTTCTAAATCAACTCTTCAGAATAATGAATCCAGTTAGACATACTTACCAAAGAAACTTCTATTTCCAGAGCCTTCCTTATGTTTCTAAAGCTCTCATTAATCATTTCAGAAAATAGTGAAGGTCAGATTTTTAAACCGGCTTTCTCATTGCAACATAACTGTAGCAATGGGATTTTACAGTTCTTAAAATACCAGGGGGAAAAAGTTTATAATAAGATAATATTAATACACTGCATGTGAGCAATTTGGGTTAGGAGATGTGCCTAACTGACATTTCGATGGCAGTTATCTACTATTTGCTTCCATCAGTTGTTAAGCTTTTTGATCCAACAAAGAAGAACCTTTGCTGACTTCTAATATCCCCTTAAAGGGTCCACGGTCCAGGAGGACTTTCTTCTCTCTTGCTGCAGCTGTTATCAAGGGGTTCCATTTGTGGCACCTGTTTTCCACCTGCAACCAACCCTAACTGACATTTACTCTACAGTCATGTAAATTGATTAACACCTATGAATTCTTTCTGACACCAAGAATGGGATTGTGTCATCAGAATGCACCTCAGAACTTCCATCCTCTTCTTGCTTTTCATGATCGGAATAAAGGATAAGTTCATGTTTGGAGCATGTTACATGTTACACCTGTATTTAGGGGTGTAACATGCTCCAACTCCTCCCCCTGCACCCCTGATCCCCCCCATAACAGCGGACAGGGGTCCCTTTTCCCCGCACCCACTGTCCCTCTTCGTCCACACAGTCACATAATTTGTTCACAGCAATCTGTGAATGACAAAACTACAAATCACTTCACCACAACACACGTTTTTCGCACCTGCCTCTAGGGCTGAGCCTTTTGGCTAGGACTAGGGGACATTTTTATTCCTGGCTGGAGGGCCGGCCATTGTATTACACAATGGTCACTTTTCACTCTCCCACTTCCTTCTCCCCACTTTCTTTTTATTCATCCCCGTGTCACTTTTCTGTATATTTTTGTTTGATGTGTATACACGTTTGTCACTGTGTGAAGAGTAGGGTGTGGGTCCTCGGGCCTACTCTGAAAGTCTTGGGAGGGGGTGGACATAGGCCTTCTGGCTTGGCTCGCCCTCTCTCATGGGGTTTCCTTTCGGGGGAGTCCTACCTAGTACTTGGGTGGGTCTGTTTCGGCAGACCTTCCAGAGAACGGGGTCCGTCTGGTTTTGGCCTGATGGACCCAAGTGAAGTACCTCAGTCCCCATCTGGAGCTTAACGCCCCGGGGGATCAGGGTAAGGTCCTTCCCTAGTGGAGAAGCAGTGTAACACCCGTTGCACGTTTTTGTGTGTCACTCTTTATGTGTGTGCACTTTTTTTGGCACAGGGTGGAAGTTTTTGGGTGTGTTGTTTTGCACTCCACTGGCTTTTCAAAAAAAAAAAACTACAAATAGACAGCTTGTAATTCTCAATAAGCTATGAGGATGCTGATGCATAGTTCATTGGCACTTAACCCGACTTGCTAAGAGAAAGCCATCTACACAGGTACTGGCAGAAAGCTGGAGTAAGTGTCTGCAGGAGCCTGACATTGCGCTTGTGATACATTGATTACATGTGCAATGCTTTGCAGCTCTTGGGGTAAAAAAAAAGAAGTGCAAATTTTTTTGCAGAAATATGTGCATTTATAGAAAAAAAAAATCACAAAAGTGAACATAGCATTTAAAGTGTCTACGTTACCTGTGTGGATATAAATGCTGGGGTATGTTCCTGAGATTCATCAGAACTGAATAAATGGCTTGGATAAGCTCAAACACATGTTCAATGTTACAGCATAAGGCCAAAAGAATGTGAGTAACAACTACTGGATGTATTATGGCCTGGATAAATAAGAACCTTCATAGGCAACTCACATTATCCCTTTCATGCCCAAAGGTCATTGATGTCCATTGGTGCCACATTTTGCAAAATCGACATATACCAGTTAAGTTAAAGCTTATCTTTAGGAAAAACAAAAAACTCTTAACGTAGTGGGGCTGTCTTTCCGCTGCAAGGGGTAAATGCTCAATTATGTCTAGGGGAACATGAAAAAGCACTTTTACTTACCTAATCCCTGACTCCAGCAGCTGGATTTAAAATCTTCTCTGATATGCTCTGGCCTGTGGGTGATCCTTTGGCATTTTCACTTACAATGCAAGGCTATGAAGATCACCTGAGTGTCAGGGAGGAGAGGCTGTGGAACCCAGTGTTGTAGCATGGAGGGAGCCTACAAGAGTGGGGGTCAGTGGTGGCCAGTTCATAAGTGGTGCAGGGGCGCTGCCCCTCTAATCTCCATGCGCCGCCCCCTAATCTCCATGCGAGGCGCTGGATGCATATATTTTTTATGAGTTTTTTTTTTTTTAAGCACATGATTAAAGGCTGCAAAATGGTTAAGCTCGGGGCGCACAGCCCACCCACTTATCAATATTCGCTATTGTCTGCTGGCTTCTCCTCCCAGCCATTCAGGACAGGAAGCGGGTCTTAACACCGGATTAGCCAGGAGGAGAAGCCGGGAAAGCCACAACCTGAATTGGGAAAGTGTGAACCTGGTGGGGGGGGGGGTTGTTTGCTGCCCCCCCCCCCAAAAAAAAATGGAGCACCAGCTGCCATTGGTGGGGGGTCAGGTAAGTAAAAGTTTTTTTTTTCTGAGTACCCTGGGCATTTATGAACATTTAACCCTTGCACTGCAGGGGAGCCCCACTGCAAGGGAAGTTTTTGTGTTCTCAAGATCAACTTTAACAGTAACTCTATGACTGATTTGCATACCTCCTATTATACATATTTTTAAGGATGTATAAAATGCTCCTTTTACAGCCAAAGGTCTTATAGTACACCAAACCTTTTATCAGAACTAAAAATGATTGTATATTTTTCTTTAAACCGGTATAAAGGAAAAGTAGTGGTGAAAAGAAGCATGTCTGGGTTGATCCGATCATTTTCTGCATATTACTTCTTCATGGTCTGCATAACTGAGGGCATGCCACTGCCAGGGGTGTTCATACAGCTGCTGCCTCCCCATAGGGTGGCATAGCCTGCCTACACACAGCTTCAGCCACGTAAAAAAAAAACCCACAGATTTAAACTGTACAGGTCACAGCACACATGTGAATGAGCCCCGAGATCTCATTCTTGCACAGAGAGGGGTGGGCCCAGTCAGGTAGGCTGTATGGACCTCCTTGATTTCTAACAGAAGCCCTGCCATCATCCACAAACTTGTAAGTCTCTTCCGAGTGCAACTGTACAACTACATCTCCCAGGAAGCCTTTTCTTTCATAGAGTAAATGGAGAGAATTTTGAGACTGAAGGCAGCAGCACTGTTCTGCAAGGAAAAAATCTATGTCGGCACATGGGGAACAGAGAAGGGGCAGGAATGACAACAGTGATTGA
Organism: Aquarana catesbeiana; assembly: GCF_042186555.1. Taxonomy (NCBI): domain Eukaryota; kingdom Metazoa; phylum Chordata; class Amphibia; order Anura; family Ranidae; genus Aquarana; species Aquarana catesbeiana. The sequence continues at coordinate 575,815,077 of NC_133326.1, read as the reverse complement.
TATTTCAGTGCAGCAGAAGCAGTTTTAGCAGCCTACAACAGGAAGTTAAGAGCTCCATGGATTTTTGGCAGATCAACAGGTATTTATGTGTGCTTGTAGCATGTTGTAATAAATAAAACATGGGAAAATGTGCATGTATTAAAGAGATGTACTGCATAGGCTTTTTTATTTTACACATTTTGTACTGCATATGCTTTTTATTTTGTACACTTTATAACAGAGGAAACAGGGATTAGTAAATATGGCAGATGACCTTTCAGATAATCTACCCTCAAATCTTTACTATTAAAAAAAAAATCGAACAAATCCAAAGTAGTGACTACCTTATGCCATTCCCTAAAGTATGCAGACATAAATCGACCAAATCCTCTTTGCTAAATTGACATTTCCTTGTAGAATGTAAAGCAAAAAATCCAAATTTGTTTTTGTTTCTTGTGATTCATGGATTAATTCGGTGGCTCCTGTTTTGCAGAAAATATCCTTTTGGATAATTGTGGGACTTTGTAAATGCCCTGGCCTGTGAAATTGAAATTACACTTAATGACCCATACATTTGATAGCATTAGGCTCGGTTCCAATATTTACAGATCTCTGAACTCCTGGCATTAATCTGCTTAAAATCAAAGTGAGTGTAAACATCTATAATTGCAAAACAAGCCGAGGCTTCTGGGAAATGAGGTCGGTATTTTCTCTCAGAGACAAATGACTTTTGTTATTGGCCGGAAGTGAAATCTTGGATCACTGACTTAAAGCTGAACTCTAGGCAGATGCACTGTAAAATCACAAATGAATGCAGCTCTGTAATCATTAAAGCGGTTCTAAACATAAACTTTTTTTTTTTTTTTTAACTTAATGCTTTCCTTACATTAGGGTAAAAACTGCCCCCCCCCCACCTGTCCGAGTCACCCCCACCCTAAAACACTTACCTGGCTCCTGGCTCGATCCAGTGCTGTGCCCACTGGCAGACCAACTGCTCCCTCTTCCCGATCTCACAGGAGACAGTGAGTAGTGAGAGCCATAGCGTCTATGTCTGTCAGTCAAATCTTGTAAGCAGGGAGTGGGGGGTTATGACAAAGCTGCGATGTGTGTGTCTTTGGATGCACACAGCCTGGCTCAGGAGCGAGTCTGTACAGGTGCCCCCATAGCACAAGGCTTGCTGAGAGGACACTCACAGGAAAGAAGGAGCATCTCTAGTTGGAAACTCTGGAACAGAACGTAAGGGACCACTCAGTGAAATGGTTTTGCACAGAGCAGGTAAGTATAACAACTTTTATATTTTATATTTAACTTAAAATAAATGCCATTACAATCACCTTAAGATATTATTAAATGTTTTTTTTTTTTGTTAACACAAACAGTGTATGTACCTGAATTTGCCCTGGCCTTCTCAGACTGGGAGACAGAGAAGAAGCACACAGAGTCAATCAGGTGTTCTGCAGTTCAAGAAGCAAGCTGATAGGAGCAAGGTGCAGAGTGATGGGGTGGGGTGATGAGCTCGTTATTGTGCTGCTTCTCCTTTCACTGTCCAATCACAAAGTTGAAGTAGGGAGGTTATTTGTAAGTGAAAGTGAAACTGGAATAGGTTGCCTTACCTGCCCGGCAGAACTGTGCTGTGGTGCAGATCCATGTACATCTCATGACTAGATGCACAGAAACAAAACTCCTTTGGCAGATAAAACAGCTCCTATATGTGTGTCATGCTACCCCCCTAGGAGCCACTGCATAAGATGGGTCCTCTGTTTTTGACCTCAACCATCTAAAGAACCTCAGCCCCTCTGACACACCAGGTTGAGTGTACAAATATTCAATATCACAGGAATTCACTGAAAGTAATATTTAGTACCCAATAGTAGTGCTATATCTAAGAAAACAGGCACCACACCAGGTAGTAAATGCAAACTTAATATATTGTCACCTAATATGGTTGGTAACTAGGCATGCATAAAATGGGTTAACAATGATAATAACACAATTTAGCATACAAAGTGATTAACAGTAAGGACTGGGCATAAGATAGCATTTGGGATCCAGATCAGCATAAACAGTACCAAAGCCACCTCAAGTGCAGCAATGAGCAGTAGTAAAGTTTAGTCTACCGAGTCCTGGAACTATACTGCCAAAGTGCATTCATGGTAGCTATGCTAGTCCTAGACTGGGCATGCATTGCTCAAATGAAAACAAGGATGGTAGTGAAAGGAGCAGGGGAACAAAGGGAGCTGGCAGAATAATTATTTTGGGCGCGCAGATTTTTTTTGCAGCTATCGCTGGGCCCCTTTAAGAGCGTCTTTGCACTTAACGACAGTCCCAGTTAATCTGCATACAGTAGAGGTAGTCTCTGCACAGGTGCAAGATTCAATGCAGTGACAGTTCAGTATAATTGGATGCTTTCTCTCTCCTGGGAGCCAAGAGGAAGAACTTTCATGGGAAGTTTAACAAAAATCTTCTCTCCACTCCTCCTACGGCACATTGTCCATTGGGATCTATAGTCCAAAGAGTCTATTCTTCCCATTATATGGCTGCCATCTCAAACTACAATTTCCAGGATTCTCAGTGCTCTGCAAAGAAGTCTATAGGCTTGCTCAACCTTAGCTCTCCTCCTTCTGGCTAGAGGAGAATGGTGCAGGATAACAGTGGAGGGAGAGAAGAATAATGGGGCGTACACACGGTCGGACTTTTCAGCTACAAAAGTCCGACAGCCTGTCCGACAGACTTTCGACGGACTTTTGGCGGACTTTCGACGGACTTGCGGCGGACTTTCTAACGAACAGACTTGCCTACACACGATCACACAAAAGTCCGTCGAATTCTTACGTGATGACGTACACCGGACTAAAATAAGGAAGTTGATAGCCAGTAGCCAATAGCTGCCCTAGCGTGGGTTTTTGTCCGTCGGACTAGCATACAGACGAGCGGATTTTTCGACCGGACTCGAGTCCGTCGGAAAGATTTGAAGCATGTTTCAAATCTAAAGTCCGTCGGATTTGAGGCTGAAAAAGTCAGTTGAAAGTCCGGAGAAGCCCACACACGATCGGATTACCAGCCAGCTTTAGTCCGTCAGCGTCCGTTGGACTGTTGTAGCTGAAAAGTCCGACCGTGTGTACGCCCCATTAGGCAATGTCTCCTTCTCCATATTGCTGTAGCCCAGCACCTGGCTACGTATAGTATGTATTTCAGCCGTATGTCTGGCTGTTTGCCTGGAGTGTGCCTGGAGTTTAACAAGCACCTGTAATTTAAAGTGGAGTTCCAGCTGCAAAAAAAATGTTTTTTTTTTAAAAAGTCAGCAGCTAAAAGTACTGTAGCTGCTGACCTTTAATAAGGACACTTACCTGTCCAGGGCGCCCACGATGTTGCCCCCTCAAAGGCGATTTGTCCACCAGGTTGGGTGCAGACGCCACCATTCCAACTAAGGGAAACCGGCAGTGGAGCCTTCAGGCTTCACAGCCGGTTTCCTATTGCACATGCGCAAGTCTCGCGGTGCTTTGTGAATGGCCAGCTTGTCTTCTGGGACGCACACAGATCCCAGAAGGCAGCGGGGGAGAAGGAGGAGGGCTCGTGACATGCCGTACTGCGCTGCGGCCGGAGGAAGACGGAAGTAAATTTATTCTTTCTAAAAAAGGTAGGTAAGAAAAAAAATTGATATCCAAAAACGAGGGGTTAGTTTAAGACCACCTTGTAAAAGTGGGTGTAATTCCGCTTTAAAGCAACACTATTGTATTTGCAATGTTTTGTATATACACTGTATAGTAATGAGCCCAATGTTCGAGTCGAACGTAAGTTTGACTCGAACATCGGGTGTTCGCCCGTTTGCCAGATACAGATCATTATGGGGCGTTCGCAGGAAATTTGAGCGCCCGCAGAATGCCCCATAAAACACTGCGATATCGCTTGGCATTGACGGCTGCTGATTGGCCAAAGCATGCACCTGACCTGCATGCTTTGGCCATTCACAGCGCGCTCTGCTGTGAGAGCCATGATTGGCCAAGGCAGTTTGCCTTTGGCCAATCATGGCTCAGGGGGCTGAGTCCACGCCCCACACTATGTAAGGCTGCTTACACTGCAGCCATACATAGTTTTATGAATGAGAGCAGCAAAATGACATTTGTAAAGGAAAAAATTTCATTTAAAACTGCTTGCAGCTGTAATGTATTGCCAGATCCCGGCAATTTACATAAAAAATAATTGAAAAAAATGGCATGGATCCCCCCCCCCAATCCATTACCAGGCCCTTTGGGTCTGGTATGGATATTAAGGGGAACCCTGTGCCAAAATGTAAAAAAAATTGCGTGGGGGTCCGGGCCAGGGTTGTGGGGAAGAGGCCCTTGTCCCCATCAACATGGGGACAAGGTGTTTTGGGGGGGACCCCAAAACACCCTCCCCATGTTGAGGGCATGTGGCCTGGTACGGTTCAGAAGGGGGGTTGGCGCTCTCTCGTACCCCCCCCCTTTCATGCAGCCTGCCAGGTTGCTTGCTCGGATAAGGGTGGTATGGATTTTTTTGGGGGGGGCCCTCACGCCATTTTTTTTTTACATTTTGGTGCAGGGTTCCCCTTAATATCCATACCAAACCTGGAGGGCCTGGTATGGATTTTGAGGGGACCTCCACAAATTTTTTTTTTACATTTTGGTGCGGGGTTTCCCTTAATATTCATACGAGACCCAAAGGGCCCAGTAATGGACTGGGGGGGGGGAACCAATGGTGTTTTTTTCAATCTTTTTTATCTATATTGCTGGGATCTGACATCTCATTACAGCCGCAAGCAGTTTTAAATTTTTTCCTTTAGAAATTTAATTTTGCTGTGGTACAGTTCTAAACACGGGAAAATGTGTTTACAGGCATACTAAGGACACCCCCCAGGCATGATATTTAAAGGAATATTTCATTTTTATTGTTATCAATGAAACCAGGATGTTTTAAATAAAAAAATGAATGAAATTGTCCTGATGTGAGATCTTCAAAGCTAAAAGACTCCTCAAAATCCGTGTTGCTGAACACCTTGCTAATATCAAAAAGGGATTTAAACACAATAGTGTGCCACTTTATTTTAAGGAAGAGCACAATCAAGATCCCATACTATTACAATTCTGTGGAATTGATTGCGTGTTTTCATCATGGAAGGGGGTCCAATCGTGTATGGGATTTATCTTAAAGAGAAACCAAGTGGATATTCTTATTAAAGAACCTTTCTCCTAGAGAGTTAAATATTGAGCTGGATCTCAATTGCTTTATAAATAATTTTTAAGTTGATGGGATTGTTGTCATTGAGTAATTGGTTCTTATGCTGTATAACCGATTAATAAGTATTGAGTTAGTTTACATGTTTTATAAAATATTTTTTATACATTTTTATTATTTTATTTTTTGCTTCATGTATATTTATTTATTTGGTGTATATGCAATGATCCAGTGATTAGTAGTGGTGGAATCACCCATACATTTTGTTCTGTAATTTTTATATACCATTGTGCTAATTGTGATTGATGTTGTATCCCACAATATAAATGTAAGCAGAGGAAGTGCTGGTTGTATTGTGGTTGCGGGGACACGCCGCTAGCACATGCGCTGTAGGTTGTTTTCCGCTTAATTGACAAGACACTATAAAAGGGAGGTTGACGTGCCGTACAGCCAATCCCATGAGTAAGTCATGATAATGAAACGTCTTGACATTGGCTGTACGGCAACCAGTTGTTAACATTTGATGCTATACCAGAAGTGACGTTCCGAGGAGCACGATCTCTCATTGGTGAGGTTCAGTTCACACATGCTGTGTCTGCTGTGTCCACACTTCGCCAGTACTTGCAGTTGCAAGTGGATGTCTCTATGCTTTATTTTATCTTATCTTATGTGAGTGCAATGTTTGAAGCTTTTTAATTGAAATACATTTTTCATAACGATACTGCAATATTGGAGCACCTTCGTTTTTTATGTATGGAGAATCCATGACATCGGGTGTCACGTCTGGACATCATTGCATGCTTAACCCGCTTTAAGGGTTGATGCTGGTTTGCCAAGCATGAGAGTGCAAGGCATCGTTATTTAGCGAGTGCATAACCAAAGGGGAGTAGAAACACTGATTGCACGTGGTGTGGTGAAAGCTTTGAAGATCTCACATCAGGACAACTTTTTTTTTTTTTTAAATATATTTTTATTAGATTTTTTGAGACAAACAGCAAACAATACAAAAACACATGGTTGCTACAGTACATCAAGTCCGCGCCAGATTAATTAGAACATTTGATAGAACATATGACAACGTGAGTTGCTAGGTTAAATTAACAGTAGTCAAGGTATATATATGGTTCTCCTCAGAGGAATTTAGTCAGCTAGATACCATAACAAATTGCGCCTGAGATTTCAGATATCTAAGCCTAGAAACATAGTATTTTGATCAATACGTTTAACCTGAGGACTGCTGTGAAACTGTGTTCAATGTGAAATATTCAGAACCTCCATCCATTTGCACCAGACCCTGTCAAATTTCAAAGGACAACCTCTGTTGGCGTATGTGTCTTTGTATAGTGGGAGGCTCTCATTGACCAAGCGTTTCCACTGTGTAATTGAGGGGGGGTTAGGTTTTTTCCACTGTATTGCGATGCACTTCCTGGCATAGAAAAGTAATAAACTGGTCAACGTGCGTTTGGCTATGGTTGGAACAATATTTTCTAGTAAACCTAGTATGCATATCTCCATCAGCGGTGGTAGATTAGTTGAAGCCACCTTGTTAGTCAAGTCGAGTACTTCTCCCCAATATTGCTGTATTTTTGGGCAGCGCCAAAAGATGTGTGCAAAGTCTCCCGGGGTTAGACCACATCTCCAGCATTCCGAAGAATGCTGAGGGTTCATCAAATGTAGTCTATGTGGGGTAAAGTAAGCCCTGTGAACAATTTTAAATTGTACTACTCTGTCTCTTATGGAAACAAGTGACCTGAAGGGGAAATCCCAGACGTCATCCCAGTCATCATTATCCAACGCAGGAATGTCGCGTTGCCAACGGGACCAGAGCCCTTCCAAAGGTGGTAGGGACACAAACACCAGGTGCGCGTACAGAGATGATATTGGCTTCTCAGCGCAGCCGGATCTAAGCGTCTTCTCCAGCTCGGATTGGATCAGGATGCAGGATGCGTGGGGAAATTGAGCTGCAAATGCATGGGCTAGCTGAAAATAACGAAACTGATATTGTTTCGGAAGATTGTACATTGAAGATAACTGGGCAAAAGAAAGCAATGAGGTCTGGGACACCACTTGTGAAATTAATTTGATACCATATTTAGTCCATGCCTGGGGGTCTGTGAGCTTAAAGATATGTGGTAAGTTGGGGTTTGACCATAGTGGGGCGTTGGGGGAAAACTCTGAGCGGTTATATTTACCTATACTAAGACCTATTCGCCATGCTCGCAGAGTAGTATGCATGGAGGGGGTAAGTGGGTGCAGGGCGCGTGGACCTCTGTGAATTAAAAATTGAAGGGTCTCCCAGGAACCCACCACCGTAGCCTCCAGAGCCAAGGCCACGTTAGTTTTGTCAGGGACCAACCACCAGACCACTGTCACTAGCTGAGAGGCCAGGAAATATTTGTAGTAGTCTGGAAAAGCCATGCCTCCCTGTGATGTGGGCCTCATCAAGGTAGACATTTTATATCTGGGTGGGGTGGGGCCCCACAAGAAGTCTGAAAATTTTTGGTTAAGTTTGGTAAAGAATGATTTGGGGATCCATTGTGGGGAGTGGCGAAAGAGGTAAGTAAATTTGAGGATGATTTTCATTTTAAGGAGATTAACTCTACCCCAAACCGATAAAGGTAAATTGCTCCATGCTTTGAGTTTAAGTTTCATATCTCCCACCACTGGGTCAAGATTTAGTTTGATGAAATCCTGGGCACAGGCAGAGATCTGGACCCCAAGATACTTGAAGGTGTCTACCCATCTCAGCGGACTATCAGGGGGAGAGGTGTTTTTTTGCTTCCTGATCTATGGGGAATAGGGTGGATTTTGACCAACTGACCCGAAGACCCGTTACCTCAGAGAATGTGTCCAGGACCGATAATGCGCCCTGGAGCGACGGGCCAGCGTCTGCGAGGAAAAGGACCATATCATCAGCGTACAGGGCTACCCTCTCCTCCAGCAAGCCAATACGCAACCCCTTTATGTGTGGTGATGTACGCAGGGCTTCAGCAACTGGTTCAATGGCTATGGCAAACAAGGCCGGAGAGAGGGGGCAGCCCTGCCTAGTTCCCCTAAACAACTTGAAGGGAGATGATAATTTGGAGCCGAGTCGAATCGAGGAGGTGGGAGATTTGTAGATCACCTGTAGCCACGCAATGAATTTTAATGGGAAGCCCATTCTTCGGAGGGTCTCCCACAGAAAGGGCCATTCCACTGTGTCAAAGGCTTTTTCTATGTCCAATAGCGCTATGGCCCTGGTCCCTGAATTTTTATGTTGGGTATGGATGTTTGTGAAAAGTCTCCTGATATTTACGTCAGTGGACCTCTTGGGCATAAAACCTGTCTGGTCGGAATCAATTACTGATGGCAACAATGGGTAGAGACGGGAGGCTAGCAGTTTGGTTAGGATTTTAAGATCATTGTTTAACAATGCGATCGGTCTGTAAGATGCGCATAGTTCCGGGTCCTTGGGGGGCTTGTGTATTAAGGTAAGGTATGCCTGGTGCATTGATGGAGGTAGGTCTCCCCTAGATAGGCAAGTAGTATACAGCTGGGCCAGAATGGGTGCCAGTAGATCACAGTGAGTTCGATAGAATTCTATGGGAAGTCCGTCTGGCCCTGGTGCCTTACCGGTGGGGAAAGAGCGGATAACGTTTAGAACTTCTAATTTCGTAAAGGGCTGGATCAGTGACTGTCTCTACATCAGGACAACTTTATTTATTTTTTTATTTAACCACTTGCCGACCGCTGCACACAGATGTATGTCGGCAGAATGGCACAGGCAGGCAAATAGGCGTACCTGTACGTCCCTTTGAATCTGCCACCTATCGGGCACGCACGTGCTGCGTGCCCACGTGTCCCGTGAACTCAATGTTTGCTGGTGGCCTACGATTTCGGTGAGGAGAGGCAGAATGGGGAGATGCCTATGTAAACAAGGCATTTCCCTGTTCTGCCTAGCAACAGGACAGAGATCCACTGCTCCCCGTCATCTGGAGCAGTGATCTCTGTCATGTTGTAGTGAGTCCATCCCCCCTACAGTTAGAACACCTCCCTAGGACACACTTAACCGCTTGATCGCCCACTAGTGTTTAACCCCTTCCCTGCCAGTGTCATTTATACAGTAATCAGTGGCTATTTGTAGCTCTGATCGCTATATAAATGACAATGGTCCCAAAATAGTGTCAAAGGTGTCCGATGTGTCCGCCATAAAGTCGCAGTCCCGATAAAAATCGCAGATCGCCGCCATTACTAGTAAAAAAAAATTATAATAAAAATGCCATAAATGTATCCCCTATTTTGTAGACACTATAAATTTTGCGCAAATCAATCAATATACACTTATTGCGATTTTTTTTACCAAAAATACATAGAATACATATCGGCCTAGACTGTGGAAGAAATGTGTTTTTTTATGTATTTTTTGGGGATGTTGCGCAAAAAATAAAAACTGTAGAGGTGATCAAATAACACCAAAAGAAAGCTCTATTTGTGGGAAAAAAAGGACATCAATTTTGTTTGGGCACAACATTGCATGACTGCACGGATTGCAATTGACAGCTAAAGCGACACAATGCCAAATCGCAAAAAATGCTCTGGTCAGGAAGGGGGTAAAATCTTCTGGGGCTAAAGTGGTTAAAACATCCTGGTTTCATTGATGAACTGTTTAATCACAGACTTTGTTTTTTATTAGTTTACTAATGTATGAGGTTTTCACTTGTCACTGGGTTCACTGATTGATATTGTTTATTTAATCAGCGCTACTATTTACTGTAACCTATATTGTAAATACTTTTATATATATCATTTCATTTAAAGTTGCAGCTTTTTGCACACTGAGGGTACTCCTGGTGCAGTGGTGGTACCTAAAGAGTGGGTGCACGGATCTTTTGGACCACCTGTTTTGTATATATAGTAGGATGCCCAATGAGTATAAAACAAGTGGACTTTGGGTAAGCCAAGATGGTTTTCATATAGGAATATCTTGGCTTCTTATTAGGTATTTCCCATTGAAATGCATGGGTGACAGGGTGACACGTTTGGTGCCATATTTTATGATTTACCATATTTATCGGCGTATAACACGTGCCGGCGTATAACACGCACCCCAATTTAGGAGGGAATTTTAAGGAAAAAAAACTTTTAGGAGGGAAGTTGAAGGGAAAAAACTTACATTTAAATGCCCATCATTGCAGCCTTCTCAGTGCAGCCTTGCCAGTGCAGCCATGTCAGTGCAGCCATGTCAGTGCAGCCTTGTCAGTGCAGCCTTCCCCAGTGTCCATTGCAGCCTTCCCCAGTGTCCATTGCAGCCTTGCCCCAGTGCAGCCTTGCCCCAGTCCAGCCTTGCCCCAGTCCAGCCTTGCCCCAGTGCAGCCTTGCCCCAGTTCAGCCTTGCAGCTCGCTGAGCTTCAAAATCGCCGAACGCGATTTGAAAATGGCGCCGCCGGCGCCGAAATACACAGAGCCGGTCCTCGGCTCTTCTCGGTGGCTCTCGTTCACTTTCGGCTCCACTCGGGTTGGGCGTGACGGTGAGCGGAGCTATCCGAACCTAGCCGAGTACACTCGGCTAGGTTCGGGCGGTGCTCGAGTGAAGCCGAAAGTGGCCGAGAAGAGCCGAGGACCGGCACTGTGTATTTCGACGCTGGCGGCTCCATTTTCAAATCGCGGTCTGCGATTTTTTACATCTGACAGCTCAGGATCGCAGGGGATCAGCGTATAACACGCACCCGCGATTTTCCCCTGATTTTAAGGGGAAAAAAGTGTGTGTTATACGCCGATAAATACGGTATATTGCTTGGCTCGGGCCAAATTGAACTTTCCTATATAGTAGGACACCCAATGAGTATAAAACAAGTGGAATTTTGGTGAGCCAAGATGGTTTTCATATAGGAATAGCTTAGCTTCTTATTTGTAATTTCCCCTTGAAATGTATGGCTGTCAGGGTGCCATATTTTATGATTTATATCAGTTGGCTTAGGCCAAATTGAACTTTAACTAATAGAAGGATGCCCAATGAGTATAAAACAAGTGGAATTTGGGTCAGCCAAGATGGTTTTCATATAGGAATAGTTTGGCTTCTTATTCAGAATTTCCCATTAAAATGTATAGCTGTCATGGTGCCACGTTTGGTGCCATATTTTATGATTTAGATCATTTGGCTCGGGCCAAATTGAACTTTCCTATATAGTAGGATGCCCAAGGAGTATAAAACAAATGGAATTTGGGTAAGCCAAGATGGTCTTCATATAGGAGTAGCTTGGCTTCTTATTCAAAATTTCCCATTGAAATGTATGGCTGTCAGGGTGCCATGTTTGGCTCATATTTTATGATTTATATCACTTGGCTCGGGCCAAATTGAACTTTACTATATAGTAGGATGCCCAATGAGTATAAAACAAGTGGAATTTGGGTGAGTCAAGATGGTTTTTATATGCGAATAGCTTGGCTTCTTATTCGGAATTTGCTATTGAAATGTATGACTGTCAGGGTGACAATTTTAGGATTTATATCACTTGGCTCAGGCCAAATTTAACTTTCCTATATAGTAGGATACCCAATGAGTATAAAACACGTGGAATTTTGGTGAGCCAACATGGTTTTCATATAGGATTAGCTTGGCTCTTATTCAAAATTTCCCATTGCAGTGCATTGCTGTCATGGTGCCTCGTTTGGTGCCATAGTTTATGAATTATATCACTTGGCTAAGGCCAAATTGAACTTTAGCTAATAGAAGGATGCCCAATGAGTATAAAACAAGTGGAATTTGGGTGAGCCAAGATGGTTTTCATATACGAATAGCTTGGCTTCTTATTCAAAATTTCCCATTGAAATGCATGGCTGTCATGTTGCCTCGTTTGGTGCCATATTTTATGATTTATATCACTTGGCTCGGGTCAAATTGAACTTTCCTATATAGTAGGATGCCCAATAAGTATAAAACAAGTGGAATTTGGGTGAGCCAAGATGGTTTTCATATAGAAAAAGTTATTTATTCAGAATTACCCCTTTAACCACTTCAATACCAGGCACTTAGACACCTTCCCGCCCAGGCCAATTTTCAGCTTTCAGCGCTGTCGCAATTTGAATGACAATTGTGCGGTCATGCTACACTGTACCCAAACAAATTTTTTATCATTTTGTTCCCACAAATAGAGCTTTCTTTTGGTGGTATTTGATCACCTCTGCGGTTTTAATTTTTTGCGCAACAAAAATTTGCGACCGAAAATTTAAAAAAAAAACAAGTTTTTCTTTGTTTCTGTTAAAATTTTTTGTAAATAAGTACGTTTTCTTCTTCAATAATGGGCACTGATATGGCTGCACTGATGGGCACTGATACGGCGGCACTGATGGGCACCGATGAGGTGGCACTGATGAGGTGGCACTGACGGGCACTGATGATGGGCACTGATAGGCGGCACTGATGGGCACTGATAGGTGGCACTGGTATGCGGCACTGATGGGCACTCATAGGTGGCACCGATGGGCACTCATAGGCGGCACTGATGGGCACTCGTAGGTGGCATTGATTGGTACATATGGGTGGCACTGATGGGTACTTATGGGTGGCACTGATGAGTGGCACTGATGGGCACTGATAGGTGGGCACTGATGGGCACAGATGGGCACTGATAGGTGGCACCGATGGGCAATGACAGGTGGCACTGAACACACTGATTGGTGGCACTGATAAAACATATTGGGGGCATTGCTGGGCAGATCTGGAAAATAATGGTGCCAATCAGTGCCCATTTGTGGGCACTGATTGGGCACATTGGGCACATGTGGATGGCCATGGGGTACATACCTGGCCATCCACATGTTGCCCCTTCCCTGGTGGTCCTAGTGGCGATCCCTGGTGGTCCAGTGTGGTGATCTGAGGGGGGGGCTCTCCTGACAGGGGGGGTCTGCGCTGATTGTTTATCAGCGCAGACCCCCCCTGTCAGGAGAGCCGCCGATTGGCTCTCCTCTACTCGTGTCTGTCAGACGCGAGTGAGGAAAAGCCGATCAACGGCTCTTCCTATTGACAGCGTAGTCAGCCGTAATTGGACACGGCTGGTCACGTGGTAAAGAGCCTCGCCAGAGGCTCTTTACCAAGATCGGTGGAGCGGTGTGTCAGGCTGACACACCGCTTCACCGAGCGCTGCGATGCGCGCGGAGGCATGTTATCCTGCTGGACGTCATATGACACCCAGTCAGGATAACTGAACCACCGCCCGGCCGTCATCTGCTATGCCATCGCAGTTAGGTAGAGAGAATTGTTGTTCAAGTTCACAATTTTATCATAAACGTTACAGATAATTGTTTAGTAAATAGCTGGAGGACATAAGTATCCAGCTACCGATGTTAGATGTAACACATTGATAAGAAACAGTTATCTAGTTATCAAACACAGAATTAATGTGATGGTTATGCAGTAATCTTTGTCTGTCAGATTACCTCTCCTCATGTGTTCACCTTTAGAGGCCAGCCACTCTCACCTGACTGCTTATATAATCTCTCCTCAGCATAGCTCCACCTCAGCTTCTAATTAGGAACACTATATTAACCTGTGCATTGCAAGCCAACCTGGCTGATCAATATTGTGATTTGGTTTCCGTGTACTCATTGCTCTGTGGCTTACGTCTGATTCTGTATACCGATCTTGGATTGTTCTTGGCTATCCCTGCTTGCTTGTGACCCTGACCTTTTAGCGTGTTCTCTGTCTATTCCTGTCTGCTAGTCGCCCTGACCTTTGGCTTATCTACTTACTATCCCTTGTTGTCCTGGACTGCTGTTTCCTCTCTGTCCTCCTGTAGCCTACTGTGAGCGTGAGCTGGGAGACCCTGGGGGTCGCGACCTGGAGCCAGTTGCAGCGCAGTCCATCCTCACCACTAGAGGCTCTGGTGAACACCTGCTGGCTCTTAGACTCCGCGCCCTGGGGCTAACAGAAGTTCTAACTGTTCTAACTGTTCCCACTCTCTCTAAAACATGGAGTTTCCATAACCAGAAACTTGTTGCTACTTGCCATACATCGTAGCCACACATATACGCATACCGCCAGCGCCCCCGACTCTGTAATTGAGCTTTCACCAACAGCTACGGGTCACTTTTTATAACCGGAAGTTGCTACGACAGGCTTCCGATCACATGACCACTGTGACATGTCACGACGGGGAATGCTGGGTTGGTGACGTCACCAGGGATGGGCCAAAAACTGCCTACTGTGTTTATTTACACTACACTTTTTTTGGGTGAATGAGTAGGAGTACTATGTACCCCTACTCATTCACATGGGGGGTGGGATCTGGGGGCCCCCTTTGTTATTCTGATATGCCCCCTGCCCACAGACCCACTCAACCAGTGGCCAGGGTTGTGGGGAAGAGACCCTTGGCTGAGGGCATGTGGCCTGGTATGGATCAGGAGGGGGGTGCTCTCTCGCCCCCCTTTCCTGACCTGCTGGGCTTCATGCTCGGATAAGGCTCTGGTATGGATTTTGAGGGGGATCCCACAACATCTTTTTTAAAAATTTTAGCGTGGGGGTGCTCCTCAAAATCCATACCAGACCCAAAATGTATGGTATAGATTGGGGGGGGGGCACTCTGTTTTTTCCCTGATTTTTTTTAATGCCAGTAATTATTTTAGTTACATTCAGCTGACAGCCGCTGACAGCTGCTGACTCATTGGTTGTTAAGGTCGCGGCGGCCACCTGCTCCACGACAACCATGACAGTTACTAGTAGTTAAGGACGCCAACGGCCACCCACTCCTTGACAACCTGGTATTTACTACTGTTAATAAATATTTTTGTTTTGGGGTTTATAAGGTCTATGTATAGCCAAAACATTTACATTTTAGTTTTGGGTAGAGGGATTAGAAGTCCTGTCCGAATTCTATTGCTGGGTGTGTCCCCTCTGGGAAGATTCATGTTCTCTGCTTGTCTTGGTGGCAGCTGTAACAGGGACAGAAAATTATGGGAAATCCAAACTTTTAGATTTGACAGTAGGTGTGTTGGTAGAATGCTAAAACCAAAACAGGAAGGATAGTACTTTAGAACAGAATTTTTGGAGGCAGCTCTCTATCAGCCAGGTGCACCTTGGCGGTACCCGGAGTAGTCTAAGAAATGTGTAGTGAGTAAAAGCACCACAATTATAGTGAACATCCATTAAATCCTTATTTTGCATGACAGGATATCTCTAGAAAAAGCCAACATATGTTAGGGGCGCAATACTCTCCATTTTTTGAGGCTGACTGACCAGCGCCCTGAATGAGATAAATTTTAGCATTTATTTTACAATTTGTTGTCTGGTGTTCTCCCTATTTACTATCAGCATTCGAGTATGAAGGGGGAGTGTTTAGCCTCTTGTGACCTCTTGTTGTGTTAAATAAAAATTTACTGGACCTACATTATAATTGTGGAACTCTCACTCTCTCTACATTTCTTAATATTTTATATTTGGAACAGAAATAGAGGGGAAATCTTTCCATGGGGACACCTGCTCGGGTGACAATTGTCTAAGACAATATTTCCCTTCATTTTGGAGGAATCTCATTCCTGGTGGCTTTCAGTGACAGGAAGTGAAGAGAAATCTACTCAACCAGCAAAAAATACACCCTATGTGATACAGTTAGCGTGTAATGCCCCGTACACATGATCGGATTTTCCGACAACAAATGCAACAAATGTTGGATGTGAGCTTGTTGGCGGAAGGTCCAACCATGTGTATGCTCCATCGAACATTTGTTCTTGGACTTTCCACCAACAAATGTTGGCTAGCAGGTTCTCAAATTTACCGCCAACAAATTTTTGTTGTTGGACTTTCCGATTGTATGTACACAAGTTTGTCGCACAAAAGTCCACGCATGCTCGGAATCAAGTACGAGCCGGAATCGCTCGGTCTTGTAAAACTAGTGTTAGTAATGGAGATATCACATGATTATTGAACTTCCTTTTTATCGGCTCGCTGTACGTCTTGTACGTCACTACGTTCGTAATTGTTGGCCAACATTTGTGTGACCGTGTGTATGCAAGACAAGTTGGAGCCAACAACCTTCGACCAAAATTCCACTGTTTTGTTGTTGGAAAATCAGATCGTGTGTACGGGGCATAAGACTACAAGCTCCTTTGGTGCAAGGACTGATATGAGGTGCACATTGTTCTCTGTAAAGCAGTGTGAAAAATTTTGTATTATAGACTGCAATTTATTTTTTTTATATGGACAAAGTTGGGAAGGTTTAGAACTTCTGTTAATTTTTATTCTTAACTGGGTTCCCATTGGGGATATTTTCTTTCAATTCCTGTCCTGGGGAAAACTGCCACTAAGGCAAGAAGCAAATACAAAGCAATAGACACTAATACTCAGGCCCATGACAACATGGACTTAGAGGAAGTGGGTTGAATGAAGTTAGGCATTATTCAACCAGAAAGTCTTAGGACATCTAATGGCAGAAAGGAATTACTGAGAGAAACAACAGTTTCAAATTTCAGAAAAAAAGGTGTTTTTTTTATTTTTAATTCAAACGGGATATGCATTTTTTTAGCTGTAGTTCATTTTTCATTGGTATGTAGTTTGATTATTTCAAACAGATTATATGTGTGGCATAATTTTCTATTATATGAGACTGTAGTCTATATGACAGCTAAGACAGAAAAATAACAGAAATAAATAAGTGATATTTGCACCTGGGGCTTTTGTCATAACAGTCCGTATGCCTACTTTCTCCATTACATAGCAGAATCCTGAAACGGAGTGAAATACTGATCTCTACAATGAATTAGTGTGACTTGTATAGCTGTAGGCTTCCCCCTACCTGCTCTGCACATACCTAATCCTAGCTAGTTAGTGTGGAAAGAACCGCGTGTTCTGGGCTGGGCTGAATCCCCCTAAAGAGAAATTTTGAAAGCAAAGGTTGTGAGATAAGCTCTTGATGGTCTGTCCTGAAACAACAGTTTACAGACTGTCAGCAAACAGAATTTGAACCTAATTTCAAGTGACAGCTTGTCACAGAGTTTTACACCAAGCTTTACATGGCTGTCCCTTCAGACATTTTGATGCTCGTCATGACTATCAAGTATTGAAACAAGCCTTTAACTTTTCCTTGCACTTGCTTTTCCTGTGTTTGAAGAGTGGTCAGAAAATTTCTTCTTTCTTCTTATTTCCTGAGCTTGTGGATGCCTTTTATGAAACATCTATATTAGAGATGAACCTTCAACTCCAAATAAAATGCCTGGACAGAAGATTAAAAGCTCTGTTGTGGAAGTGTTTCTGAACAAACTTAGCAGTTAATGAAATGTTTATCTTTTGTAAAAGCTAAAGGAAGCTGGTCAGGATAGAGTCGACCTTGAAAATTCTCCTGGGTAAAACCTTACAAATAGAAGATGTGAAGAGCTTGGCAATGCCTGATTCAAGTGCTAATGTAAAATGAAAAAGGTCTTTGTGAGCTTGGGTCTGACAGCAAGCAACAGCCCATAACAAGAGATGTGTATTATATATACAGTTTTTGATTATCACAGAGTGCTTCTCCCAAATCTGTTTGTCCATCCAAAAGTGTATGAGAAATGAAAGCCTTAAGCCAGGGGTAGGCAACCTCGGCCCCACAGCTGTGGTGAAACTACAAATACCATCAAGCCTTTGCCTCTAGGAGTCATGCCTGTGATTATCAGGGTCTTGCAATGTCTCATGGGACTTGTAGTTTCAAAACAGCTGGAGGGCCGAGGTTGCCTACCCCTGCCTTAAGCGTTTACCATTTCCTGGTCATTACTCAGCACTACAGCACTGGTCTCTGAAGTGCACACGTGCTCTAATCACAAAAACTTAAGTAGACTGCTAGACATTAGACATTAGTCAGTCTATCTGGCCATGTTGTGGATTCACATCTGTCAGACTTTTTTTCCTGATTAGATGCCCTGGATTACCCATATGAATTGTTTGAACTGTGTTTTTACTTAGCTTGTTTGTTATCTCTGCTGTTGTCAGTCATTGCTATGTCTACTTGTCTGGAACTTGGACTGTTTAGGATGAGTCTGTCTGTTCTTAATGTAAGCATCAGCCTTCTGACTTTGACACTATCTGTTTTGTTATTTGACCATCTGAGCTCCAGCATCTCAGGACCTGTTAACAGCTTCACATTAGAAAATGCAAGTATTTTTCTAAATCAGTGGGGGACGGGTGCCTCATGACCAGTGTAGTCTAAATGTCCCCTTCATTCTTATCGCTGTTACCCACTTATCTCCAACCCATACCTTACCCACCTCAAATAATGAGACCACACTTATAGTTTATGGAGTAAAATGGCCATAACAGCCTATTTTATTAAAACAAACCAACTAAATAACTCCAAACCACTATATATATATATATTATATATACTGTATATATAAATATAATAAACAATAACATAACCTGTTAACCCCAGTCTGATGGTCTCTGACGGTGACCCACCTTTTAACCACGTATAACCACATACCATACCAATGCACTGTGGGACCTTTTCCAAACTGATAGGCCTCCAGCTGTGACCGCTCGGAGACAACCCCTTCCCACAGTGCAACCATTCCAGTATTCCATCCACCGTTCAGGAATACACCGGAGGGGCACATACAAACGATGAGCCCCCCACCCCTTTTTGATCCCTCCGTTTACTGCCACCGTCAAAGACCACCAGAAGAACACCGCCATAGCCCTGAAGGGCACCTATCCGCTGTCATGACGACCTTCTTCCTTTTCCTGCAATAAATTAAAAACAGAGCAGCAAGTACACACGGACACATTGCCCACATATATCTAGGGCGGGAGGGTGGGAAAAACTGCCTCCTCCTGTAAGTTCATCTTCACACTGACCCTTTGCACCGCCCCCTCTATAAATATAACCACTCCCCTTTGGCAAAAACTTCTTTCTTACCTTCCCCTTTCTTGCCACTCCCATTACTCCTTTCCACATTAACCCCATATGTGTCTCCCTTAGACACACTGTCATGCCCGGCCCTACACTATCCCTCCTTGCAGTCCTTTCGTTCCGGGCCTCACTTGACCAGTGTAGTCTAAATGTCCCCTTCATTCTTATCGCTGTTACCCACTTATCTCCAACCCATACCTTACCCACCTCAAATAATGAGACCACACTTATATTTTATGGAGTAAAATGGCCATAACAGCCTATTTTATTAAAACAAACCAACTAAATAACTCCAAACCACTATATATATATATATTATATATACTGTATATATAAATATAATAAACAATAACATAACCTGTTAACCCCAGTCTGATGGTCTCTGACGGTGACCCACCTTTTAACCACGTATAACCACATACCATACCAATGCACTGTGGGACCTTTTCCAAACTGATAGGCCTCCAGCTGTGACCGCTCGGAGACAACCCCTTCCCACAGTGCAACCATTCCAGTATTCCATCCACCGTTCAGGAATACACCGGAGGGGCACATACAAACGATGAGCCCCCCACCCCTTTTTGATCCCTCCGTTTACTGCCACCGTCAAAGACCACCAGAAGAACACCGCCACAGCCCGAAAGGGTGACAACCTTACCCTTGAGGGCACCTCCACACCCTCAGGGCCCGTCCTATCCCTTCCTGTAAACCCATAGCCATAAGTCAATCCCCACTTCAGAGAGACGAACTCCATCACTCCTCAAGTAGAGCCCCACATTTTTTCCAAGCTCTCTGTGCCTAATCACAATACCCCCATTCTGTGCCACGAACCTACCCACTACTTTGTTGATACGAGTCTTACTGATGCTCACCACAGATCTAGCCCAACGCCATATCGTTCTAGCCACAATGTCAGACCACAGCAAAAAGGGGTACCCGGGAATTTAGTGCGCAAGTGCGTGAAATCGGATTTAATATCCGCGATCAGGTCCCTGACTGTCCGGATCCCCAAATCATTCCTCATGTATCACTAACACGTCAGGTGGTCTATCCAGCCTTACGTACCTCTCCACCTCCACCATCACTCTACCCCACCTCATCCCGGGTATCCCCAACCATCTCCGATAAGCCTCCCTCCTGGAAAATACCCAATTGCCTGCCATCCGGTCTTACGTCTCCTCTCCTGGCCCCCCAACACACCTAGGAGTGCCCTATGATCCAGACAAGGCGTACTGAACCTCCATCTGAAACGACAAACAAATAACATAAAGGCAGCAACACACCTGTCAACTTAACACAACCATATCACAACATGCGAATCCCACATGCACCCTCCTTTTCCTGTAAACATCCAAGATAGTTTTTTTTTTTTTTTTTTTATATCTATTCCACGGCCAAATGAGGCCTAATATAAGACCGAAATCTCACAAATCCCATCTTCCAATTCTGCGCACAGCCGCCTCATCCAACCCACATCTGGCAGCTTCTGTAGCCGCCCCTATGCGGAAGGAGTGTGAAGCGTACCCTGCCCCGTCCAACCCAGCTGCTTTACGACATTTCCTAAAAATTGATATGAACTGGAACTTTGACAAGTAGTACCCATCCTCATGCCTCAGGAATGGCCCTGCCCCATCTGTTCTAATCTTCGGAAATTCACGCACTGCCTCAACAGGGCACACCCTAGACCCAGGTAATGCGAACAGTGACACATCCACACCCTTACCCTGGTGATCAGTTTTTGACCTGCGCAGCCGCAAACACACTCTATCCACCTCCACCTGCACATCTTGCTCCCAACAGGCCCACTGCCAAACACTTCGATGGGCTAACCAACTCCCCTGTCCGAAAAACCCCAAAAATGCTAGCGAGAACACTGCTGTAAACAGCAACGCTTCATACCGCGATTTACATATTGAACCCAACATCGCACATACGGACCCCAGGCTCGCAAAAGTGACAGGCCGTCTCACATCCTTCCACATATGCTGTTTTCGATAACCCTTTATGGCCTGCTTCACCCAAAATCTTTTTTCCAGTCCTCCCCTCCCATTAATTTGAAAAGAAACGATAAGCCCGCCATTTTTTTTATCGATGGAAGAGACCGAAAAAACATTTTTCAATGTTCCTAGCTACAAAATACAATACCAGTAACCGCCCGTCAGACCCCATTTTCCCAGCCCCTGCCTCCTGTACCAACCCTGACCATTCTTTCCATACCTTTGCGTAGGCTGACCAAGTGGACTCCATCCCGCGGTGACTCCAAGGGCAGCTCCCAAATCCAGTCCGGGCAAGGAACTCCTTCTTTTTGTGCACCCGGAGCCAGCTCCCTGAACTTGTTCCATTGAAATCGAGACAAGGAGTCAGCTAGCGAATTGTCGACACCCGGGATGTGCACCGCATAAATAAAATATTTAATCTCAAACACCTCAACACCAGTTTCCGCAAAAGCCGTATAACTGGTTGTGGTGATGCAGACATGCGATTGACCACCTGCACTACTCCCATGTTGTCACAATTTATTCTCAACTTTAGAATCTGGCATGCCTCCCCCCACAGTTCCAAAGCCAGCACCACTGGAAAAGTTCCAGTCGCACTAAATTCTTAAGGAACTCCGCCCTCTCCCAAGACTGCGGCCAGGGTTCCACGCTCCACTGCCCTTGGAAAAATGCACCATAGCCCGTGGAGCCTGCAGCATCTGTAACCAGCTCTACATCGAAATTACTCACCGGGCCAGACATCCACACCGCCCTGCCATTGTATGAGGCTAAAAACTCATACCACACCTTTAAATCCTCCCTGTGTTCCCCGGTCAGGTGAATAAAATGAGTCGGGGCCTTTACCCCCGCGGTGGCTGCCGACAGCCGTCGGCAATACCTGCCCCATGGGGATGATCCTGCAGGCAAAATTCAACTTACCCAGCAACGACTGCAGAGTCCTCAACTGAACTTTCCGCAGTCCGTGGATTTCCCGAATTTCCTTCTGCAAGTCCTCCAACTTACCTCTGGGCAATCGGCACTCCATCGCCATTGAGTCTATTACTATCCCCAAAAGCTAAGTTCAGCCGTTGGGCCTTCCGTTCTTTCTGCGGCCAATGGTATACCAAACCTGCCTGCGATGTGCTGCAACGTGGAAAGTAGAATCGCACACACAGAGGAAGCAGGGGGGCCTATACACAAAAAGTCATCCAAATAATGTATGACTGAACCTAAGCCGGAAACCTCCCTAATCACCCACTCCAAAAACGAGCTGAAAGCCGCGAACATGGATTTTGGAAAAGATAAGTGGTGTATCAAGCGGAACTTGTTCGGTTCCTTATTGGGCACCACCCCCAATGGTGACACCACCAAATCCTGCCAGGGTTTGTTGGCAAAGGGCCCCCCATGCGCCCCATGGCCACTTCTCTTCCCAATTTGTCCTCCACCACCCCCGGATGCTGTAAAGCAGATGTCAGATTCCTTGCCTTTGGCAGAACCATCGCCAACGAACACGGGTTCTTAAAACCGTCCTGAAACCCCGAAGCCAATAACTTTGCCGCTTCCCTGTCTGGATACTTACTTAGAAAAGGAAGCATCCTTTCCACCCTCACCGGCGTCGTCCCTCTTTTGAGCAGAGTCGCCGGCATGCTTCCCTCTCATAAAACACCTGGACAATATATGGGCTCCCCCTCACCCAGAGCACTCGTGCTTGAACTTGTATGCTGCTCCAAATTTACAGGAGCCCTCATTGCACTGCCAGCATACTCCCCACTTCTTTCCGGCCGGCAGTCCTGAGGAATGTGTACCCCCGGCCTCCCCCTGAAAAAACTGAGGCGGGGCCCTCGCTGAAGACATAAGCCTCATCCAGAGGCTAATATCTTTATGATCCCAATGCAGAGACGGGCGGACTGCTCTGCGCTGTCTGAACTGCTCGTTGTATCTAAGCCAAGCAGTACCACCGTACACCCTATGTGCCTCTCCTATAGCGTCCATGTAACAGAACAAAGCCGAGCAATGCTCGGGGTTCTTCTCACCAATAACGCTCACCATAATGGCAAACGCTTGCAGCCAGTTAACAAATGTACACGGTATAAGCCTGTACCTCCTTCTTTCCTCGTTCTCCTTCTTGGAATCATCAGGTTTCACCCTGTCCAAGTTAATTTTTTCCAATGGCAGTAGCGAAAAATCTCCACATACTCGCCCTTGTAAATCTTATCCCGGACTTCCTGTTTTAGATGAGCTCCCAGCAGGCCCTCGAAGTAGAGGTATACCTCGCACTTTGCCGCGTTCGCAGTCCTGACCATATTGGTCCTCTCCGCCTTCTCCGTATCCCCTTTTTCCCCTGCCTTCTCGGTGACCACTCCTACCCCTGACTGCACGGGTATCGGAGCTGCCGGGGGCATCTCCACCCCAGATCCCCCAGTTCCTCCAACCACTGCCTCAAATCTACCTAACAACACCCGCAGGCCCTCCAATAAATCCGTCAGCTGCGTACCGGACCCCGCACTGGCAGGCCTGTGCCCTGCCCCCTGCTGGCCCAGCGTATCCCCCCCTGACTGTATCAAAGGAACTGCTGGCCTAACCGTACCCGCAGCTACCACCCCTAACACATCCTGCAATGCATCAGACAAAGACAAATTAACCATTGACTTACCGGGCTGACCAGGAGCTCCCCCAACAGCCGCCGCGTTGCTCTCCATCGCTGGTACTAGTGGTTCCTCCTCCCCTGATGCTTTCCCTTCTGACCTCTCGTCCTGTTCCAGGATGGGTGGCATAGCAAGCCCCCCGGGAGATGAAATCCCTAAGGCCGTGGTGCTTGGCAGTTGTGGGGCCTGCTTCACCCCCGAAATTCCTCCTTCTCCAGACCGGCGTCACTGACCTGACCTGGCGATGTCCTGGCTGTCATGTGTTGTTCTTCCTCCGCCATCTTGTCCCACCGAGCGCTGTCCCGGTAGGCTCCGCCCCCTCACCGACTTCCCGATCTCCCGCTCCACCACCTCCGTGTCTCTGCTCGGCTCTCCATCCCTCATCATCTCCCCCCTCTGATCGCTGTGTGTGGATGGGGATGCCGCCCTGCTTCCTGACCCACGATGTCCGTGCGGGGAACCGGCGCCATGTTGGCCCATGGCCCCACCCACCGGATTAGGCAGGCGGCGTGTGGACCACCCAGGGCCTGCTGAAAGCTGTGGCTGATGCTGTTTTGCCGGGGGAAGCGATCGCTCCTCTGTCAGGCTTCTGGGGAGGTGAATGGGTCTAGATGCAGGCCCTGGTGAAAAGCACGCTGGAGGCCGCGACCTCCGCGATGGGACACCTCACCTGACGGGGATCCGTCTGCCTCATCCTCCATGAGCTCCGCGCCTGTCTCTGCAGCCACTCTGGTATTGCTTCAATCTCTGCCATCATGGAGGAGCAGTGAGAAAAACTGCCTCCTCCTGTAAGTTCATCTTCACACTGACCCTTTGCACCGCCCCCTCTATAAATATAACCACTCCCCTTTGGCAAAAACTTCTTTCTTACCTTCCCCTTTCTTGCCACTCCCATTACTCCTTTCCACATTAACCCCATATGTGTCTCCCTTAGACACACTGTCATGCCCGGCCCTACACTATCCCTCCTTGCAGTCCTTTCGTTCCGGGCCTCACTTTATCATTGTAAAAGTCATTGTAACATCAATGAATATAGGGCCTAAGCTGACTCCGCCAGCCATCCAAGCCACAGTTTCGAAACATTTTGGGGACAATTCCCTCATTGAAATATGAATTTCTCTCTGGACAAAGCCCTCATGCACACAGGCTGTTAAAAAAACGCCAGTATCTTTGCAGTGATTTTTTTTTTACTTTTTTCAGCTTTTTTCAGCGTTTTTGCAATAGCGTTTTTTAGCGTTTTTGAGAGTTTTTGAGCGTTTTTCCGCGTTAGCGTTTTTGAGCTTTTTTTTTTTTTCAAAATTTTTTATTTTTTTTTTTCAATGGATCAAAAACGCTAAAAAACGTTGGTGAATGACGTTTTTGAGCGTTTTTCAGCGTTAGAGCGTTTTTACAGCTGAAAAACGTCTCTCAGAACCCACTGGTCCTGGGTTTTTTTTACAGCTTAAAAACGCCTATGCTACTTGCAGCTCAAAAACGCCTAGGTGGGCATGAAGCCATAGACTAACATAGACAGGCCTTTTTAAGCTGCAAAAAAAGCTCAAAAAAGCAGCTGTAAAAACGTCCGTGTGCATGAGGACTAACCGTATTAACCAAGCAAGGGGTTGTATCCCTTTCCTACTCAATCGAAAAAAAAAAAAAAAAGCTACTGTATATATATTCTAATGTGCACTCCAAGCTGATTTGTTCATAGAAAACAGTTTTAAGCAAAAGATCGCCTTGTCTGACCGCCGTTTGCTGTCTGTCGGTAGCATCAAAAGCAAAAAGCGTTCAGCGGAGTTCATTTTCACCTTTTCCCCGCTCATCCTCACAGGTCTGTTTATTAAACCATAAACAATGTGAAACAAGCGACATCGGATTAATTTACAAAAGAAAGGATTAACATGCTCCCAAGCAAGGATGAACTGGTCCTCTACTAGGGCTTAAAAAAGGAAATTGGTTTTGAGGCAGCCAGGCAGGATTAATAGAATTCCATTCAAAATGTGGATTTTAAACATCTGTTTTTTATGGGGAGGGGGGAATTAATGTTGCTGGAACATTTGCTTTGAAGAGGTAACATTTCCTTCAGCCCGGACTAATTGTATCATGCCATGCCATATACAAATGGGTATTGGATGTGCACTAAATAAGCAATGTGGCAAGTGAAATACCAAAGGGAAATAGATGGATTTTACATTCAGCAAAACAGAGGACGCATGAGCGAAGACATAATGTTGTGAAAATAAATGAACTCTGAATATGCTAAAGGAGGGGGGCCAGGATGCTTCATTAGGTCTTGGCACCAAACAGGCAAGAGATATTTTGCTGTGGGTTTTGCCAGGCTTCAGACATTACAGCTCAGCTGGTTATCATATGCAAAAAAAAATAACATTTACTTATTTACAAATGGGTTTAAAGTGACCCAGTGGCTATAGTAAAGGTTTTAAATGACACCATAAATATAAAAGAGGCTTGAAAATACTGACCTGCTGCCTGCAGTGCCGAACTCTGATTCTATCAGAGTTCTGAAACCGACACTTCTGGGAGTGTTGATCTCCTGGGTCCCTTACAATGGGAAAATCTCCCCAAGGGAGGACAGAGGTAGCAATAAAAACCTGACAGAGCCTCTACATTAACTCCTCAATATTATTTCAAAATAAATAAATATATAAAACTTTCAGCTGTGAAAGGCTTGAGCAAGAAATGGGAGGGAGGGGCACAAACTAGAAAGGTTGGTAGCTTCTCCTGCAGACTTGAACTCTTTACTTGGGAAAGGGGGGTGCATATTTTAGCTTCGGGTGGCATTTCACCCTACTGCCTCCTCATGTTGCCTCCTCTGTATAGTATGCTATATGCACACTGTATGCTCTTGACTTTTCTTTCTCCTACAGAAGTTAAGCAGAAGCAAAAACACAGTAAAAAGCCGCGTTTGGCATGGGCATTAATGTGAACCAATGGGTGTTAGGGTGCGTTCCTGCATCTGGCGTTAATATATTCTATTGGCCAGAATTCTGCCCATTAGAATTAATTGCCTAGTAATTGCCTAGAATTAACATGCCTAGCATTAATGTGTTTGCCTGAACTGGATCACATGGGTGTTTATACACCCATGCGATCCAGTGCGAATAAAAAAAAAATTGCCTGCACCTCATTGGTGTGGATGCAGTGCGATTTGAGCCATCCAAAATAAATGGTCTCCAATCGCACCACACAAAATTGCATGTGACTTTCACAGGAATGTGGTGAGATTCCTGTGTGATTCATATAGATTCACAGTGTGAACCTAGGCTCAAAGAAGCAGCTTCTTTGAGCTGCAATGTGCATGAGCCTTTAAAGGCAACAATTGTATTTCCTTCCTTTTCCTATCTTTCTATTCTGTTATCTGCTGTTTGAATGTCTAGTGGACTGATAAGGAGTGAAAATAGGCTTAGGGTAAAGCAACACCATATAAAGTTAAAGACCTTACTGATGGTAATACATGTGGCAGTTGGGTAGCTTCCATTTTTTAGCAAAATCACAAAATAATAGAAGAAATAAGATGGTGATTTCAAATAACTGCAAGGAGATGGGATCGAAATAGCCTCAAATCTGCCGAGAAAATTACTTTGGATAAAAACTTGCTTTTATTTTCTATTCAATTTTATCTTATAGGGAACTCTATTGAAGCTGTCAATTTATTGCCTCTGTTGACTTCTCAATCAATGGAATTGTGGCGCTTGATAGAACTCATGGCTCATAGATTGTTTAGTTCCTGAAAATTCTAAGAATCATATGAGAGATATTTGGTGGATAAAAATTGTTGCGTGTATGGCCAGCTTTACAGACCTTGGGACCCTAATCTTACCATCGGGAGGTTTGAAGTATAACTAAAGGCAAAATTTTTTGGAGTGGAGATGAATTAGAACACCTGTCACCTTTTATTGCTTCCTGTACACCTGTTAGGCCTGATTCACACCTATGCATTTTTAGTGTTTTTACATTTTTCAGATTTGCACTACAGAACGTGTTCCATAGGAAACCAAGTTAAATGGACTGTAGTGCAAATCTGCAAAAAGCACTAAAAATGCATAGGTGTGAATCAGACCTTAGGGAGATTCACCCTCTCTATTTGTCCAATTTGCCATCATCAGTGAAAGTGAAAGTAAAAGGAAACTTTAAAATTTTGGTTGTCCCCAGAAAAGTAGCAGAGGGCAAATCTTCTCATGGGGACACTAGTTCTGGTGACCTGGATGGTCCCAATGGTTTTTCATTAATTTACGGGATTTTCTCTTACTTCCTGCTTTGGCTACGGGAAAGGAAGTGAAGGTACATCTTCTCACACAGATGGCAAAAAAAACAACAACCTGATAGGGGTTATAACCGTCCCTTACTCCAAAATGAAAAAAAAAAGGTTTTCCCTTTGGTTCTACTTTAAGGCTTCATGCACAATTGCGTTTTTTTAAGCTCCTAGAAGCTGAATAGTGTTATAGTGTTACTAAACCCACAACAGAACAGGCCTGAAGCAAAGGGAACCCACATGACCCCACAAAGAACCCACAAAGAGGGCCCACATGACTGCGGGTTGCTTTTAGTGGTTGCACAAGGTGTATCCTGGAAGGGGGGTGGTTAAAAATGTTTTAGAATGGGTTTGATGCAATGAGAAAGGTAAGAGTAAGGATGGGCTCGGGCGAGTTCGCACATCCCACGTGCAGAGCTCGCCAGGAAGTCGGCACAGCGTTGAGCCAATCACAGGCAGTGAGACATTTCCCGATCTCTGCAGTCGCACATCGGGAAAATGTCTCACTGCCTGTGATTAGCGCAGCGCAGTGCCGACTTCCTGGCGGGCTCTGCACGTGGGCTGTTCGAACACACCCGAGCCCATCCTTAGATAAGAGGTGTGGTTTACATAGGTAACATGGTCAGTGGGGGAGTGGATTAGTCAGTTGGGGGTGAGCAGGAGAAGAGGCAACACCATAGAAACATTTTGTTTCTGTGTTGCACACACAATGGAAAATTATGATCGATTGCTGGGGCAGCTGCGCTCAGCTGCCACAGCGAACGGCCCAGAGTGGCTAAACGCACAGCTGGCTGCGTTTCTGCGGGGGTTGGGCAGGTTGCTGCTTTCCCTTCACCTGCCGGTCCACGTGCGAGGAGGTCTGTGCCTCCTGCGTGCTTCAGACAGGAGGAATCTCCTGCGCCCAGGGCAAAGGGACCGTCTCCTTCTCCGGCCGCTGGGGTTGGGAGGAATCCCCAGCACAGGTGGGACCCGGCCAAGAGGGTGCGCTCTGCGTCCCCCCCAGGCCGGCATCATCGCAGGCACAGGATTCGGTGGCCCACGCGGGGCCTTCCCCCGCCCGAGGTGAGGCCCGGCATGGATGTTCAGCAGTTGCTGGCGTGGGCCCTTCCCCCAGGGCGGCCGCGGCCATTGTGCACAACAGCGGAGGTCCTGGTGGAGATGAAGATGGGGGGAGAGCGGCATCTGCTGGTCGGCAGAGGGCTCAACGTGCGCTGCGGTCTGTGGTAAGCCGTGCAGGTGGTCGGGCCCAAGATGCTGACGTCACCCCTGGGCGATCGGTCCCCACTGCTACGGCAGCGTCCCCTGGTGAACAGGGGACCATCGGTCCGAGGGTGAAGTCTCGGACACAGATTTGGAGGGGCCCGCGGTGGCGACGGTCCAGCAGGGACCTCTGCAGGGGTCCGGAACAGCTGGTGGTCAGTCGGTTACCCCTGGGCAGCCTGGTAAGTCCTAATCTGTCCCTGTGTCTGTGTCTAACGCTGTGAACGTTCTGTCTGTGTCTTCCCCCCTGTTAATGGGTCTTCTGGGGTGCCACTAGGGGGTGGGCTGGTCCCGACGCCGGTCATGGCGTCTGGGGTTAGGGGGGCCCTGGGTAGTGGGATTTTCTTCCCGGGAACAGGGGATGCATTGCTGCAGCACCTGTTGTTGGCTCTGGTGGGGGGCTTTAGGGACATGGTGGGCAGGGGTGTTATTGCGGGCCCCCTCGCACCCACAGTGTCACCGGTCTTGGCCTGGATGGCCGGGGGGATGGTTCAGATCCAGCTGTGTCACTGCCTATTCGTCAGTGGTGCAGGCGGTGCCACAACCACCCGCCGCGGGTCCCAGGTTGGCTTTGGTGCTCCCCAGCAGTGTGGAATTTTCCCAGGTGAGTACGGTCGGGGGGGCCGCCCCAGGGAGTCGTCTCCAGATGACATACGGCTGGTGGATGCTGCGCGATGCGTGGTGTATGTCTGTTACGAAGGCCCCTTGGGTTCTCATTTAAAGGGGAGGTGAGGGAGAAGATTTGGAAAGGGGACTACGTGGAGATGTTTTTGTTGCTACCGATGGAAAAGTTTAACCTGAACAAAAAGGAGGAAGAAGAGAAACAGCACTATAGAATTTTTCTACGGACGTTCCCCAACAGGCATTTAATATACTAGCGAGCGTTATAGGGGAGAAGGCGCTGGAGAACTGTTCGGGTTGTTTTTTTACTTGGATTCAACTAGTGAAGCCCAAAGGGTGTATGGGGCGCATGGCTGCGCTATGATGAGCAGTTCCGGCAGTGGAAGGCTGTGAGACTGTCATTACGATGGGATCACAAAGACATCGGCTTGTGGATGACACAAGCTAGGGTTGCGCCGCCTCCCTTTCTTGAGGGGGCGGGGGGGGCCCAAGCCTCTTCACCATCGGCCGCAAAGTGCAAGGGGTTCTGTTGGCAGTTTAATGAGGACACCTGCAAATTTGGAGGCTCCTGCTGTTTCCGGCACGAGTGTTCGCGCTGCCGAGGAGCACACCCCTTGTCCAAATGCTTACTAAAAGGAAAGAAATCATCTGATGCTGGAAAGAGGGACGACGCCGGTGAGGGTGGAAAAAATGGTGCCGTATCTAAGTAAGTATCCAAACAGGGTAGCTGCACTGATGCTGTGGTTGGGCTTTAAGGAGGGCTTCCCCCCTGTTTCGGCTAACCTTAAGTCTGCTTATGAACATCCTGAGGTAGTTTCTAATAAGCTGCTGAAGGAAGTGACATTGGGAAGGATGGCCGGCCCATTTGTGTTGCAGCCAGTGGGGACTTAGTGGTTTTACCGTTGAGTGTCATACCCAAGCGGGAACGGAATTAATTTAGGCTCATTCACCACCTGTCTCACCCTAAGGGTGGGTCGGTGAACGATGCAATTGATCCTTCCCTTTATACGGTATCTTACGCCTCATTTGACCAAGCGGTGCGGTGGGTGAAGACGTTCGGGAAGGGAGCTCTTATGGCTAAGACGGACATAGAGTCCGCCTTTCGTTTGTTGCCGGTATACCCGGACAGTGTTCGCTTATTGGGTTGTAGACATGTGCACACTGAAATATTTCGTTTCGGAATTTCGTTTTCATCCAAAAAATACATTTATTTAGTTACTCCTCAAATTTGTTTTTATTTATTTCGTTTTTCATTAAAAATTGCATTCGTCTGAAAATCCATATTAAGGTCGAATCTGTCATTCAAGGCTTATGGTGTCTATCGAATGTTTAAAGAAGATTCGACGGAGCAGCTAAACTGTATGACGCCGTATAGTTTACCTGCTCCGTCGAATCTTCTTAGAACTTTCAACAGACACCATAAGCCAAAGTACGTGTGTACTTAGTTCTAGCTATTTCAATGCTCCTCCTCTTTGGTTACAATCAGCCAATAACATTCATCATCATCATTATTTTTATTCATCTTTTCTCCCCTACGTCGAATCTTTTCTCCCATACGTCGAATCTTTCTCCCCTACGTCGAATCTTTTCTCTCTATGTCGAATCTTTTCTCTCTATGTAGAATAATCTTGGACTAATAGAGTTAAGGTTAGGCACATTTGACCACAGGTTTGATGGACACAGATTGTTATTGTCATCATCATGTCGAATCTCCTATCTGTATCAAACTGTTGTAGCAACGAAAACGAAAATAAAGCATTTGTTTATGTAGGATCTTTCGTTTTTCGGATTCTGCACTTTCGTTATTTGTGAAAACGATAACGAAAATACCTGAAATTCGGACGAAAATGCATTCGGACGAAAACGAATGCACATGTCTATTGGGTTGTCGTTGGGAGGGAAAGTAGTCTTAGGTCCGTTGCCTACCAATGGGTTGCACCATATCTTGTTCTTATTTCGAGATGTTCAATTCCTTTCTGGAATGGGTCATCAAGGACTTATCCGGCCTGAGTGCGATTTTGCATCTGGATGATTTTTTGGTGATAGGCCCACGGGGTGATCGGTCATATCTCATCTTGTTGGCCAACTTACAGCATATTTTTCAAGTTTTTGGGGTTCCGTTGGCTAAGGACAAGACTGAGGGACCCACTACAGTTTTGCAGTTTTTGGGGATCGTTATCAATACCAATTTGATGGAGTGCCGCTTGCCAAGCGACAAGCTGGAGAATCTCCGGCGTTCAAAAGTGCAGTTGAGGGAGTTGCAATCATTGTTGGGAAAGCTCAACTTTGCTTGTTGCATCATGCCCATGTGGTGTGTGTTTTGTAGATGCTTGGCGGCTGCCACGGCGGGGGGGAAGGCATCACTTTGTCGGGAACAAAGGGAAGATTTGCTGGTGTGGAACATGTTCTTAGAGCAGTTCAACGGCTAGTCTTTTTGGCAAGGGCCGGTGGTGCAGGCGCCGGAGAGGGATCTCTTTACTGACGCAGCAGGGTCAGTGGGTTATGCCGCTAATTTCAATGGTCGATGGTGTGCGGCTCGATGGTGTGCGGGTCGGTGGCCGGTGGTGTTGTCGGGATCTGAGCTCATTCGGAATTTGATGTTGTTGGAACTTTTTCCTATTGTGCTGGCTGTAGAGCTTCGGCGGTCAGATTTCCTGGAACCGGCGGGTTCACTTTTATTGCGATAATCTGGGGGTGGTGCAGGCCATCAATTCCTTGTCAGCATCTTCTCTGCCTGTGGTCCGTTTGCTTCGTTACTTGGTGTTGTTGTGTTTATAGTTGAATATTTTGTGTGTGCTGTTCATATTCTAGGGATTGAGAACGAGGTGGCTGATGCACTTTCTCCATTACAGTGGGACAAATTTTGGCAGTTGGCCCCGGGGGGAGGAGCAGCTTGGAGTCCCGTGCCCCAGTTGTTTGTGGGATCTCATATTGACAATGTGATGTTGTTGGTTCGTAAGTCAGTGGCAGAGGCTACTTGGCGGGCTTATGAGCGGGTGTGGAGATAATGGCACGAGCTGGTAAGTAGGGATGGGGTTTTTTCCAGCGATGAGGACCGGCTACACATGTTGCTGTACTTTCTGGGTAAGAATTGTGAGGATCGGGTGTCTGTTGCTCGGGTTAACAGTAAGATGGCGGGCTTGGCTTTTTTGTTTAAATTGGGTGGTGTGGAGGATGTTACAAAGGCTTTCATAGTTCGGAAGGCGTTGAGGGGTTACAGAAAAGGACACGACAGGCCGGATACCTGACGACCAGTGTCTTTGGGGTTGTTGGTGGAGTTGACGGGGGTGCTGCCCAGTGTATGTTTCACCCCTTTTGAGGTTCAGCTGTTTAGGGCAGCTTTTGTCTTGGCCTTTTTTTGGGCACTGAGGGTGGGTGAGTTGGTCAGTCCTTCCAAATTGGTGGCCGGGGGTTTGGATGTCTCGGATGTTACAGTCCGGGGCGACACTGCTACACTCCTTATTCGTAAGTTGAAAATCGATTATATGGGTAGATGAGCCAGGGTGGTACTAGGGGCAGTGGAGGGTCTGGCGTTGTGCCCGGTGGCGGTGATAAGGGAATGGGTGGGTTTGCGGCCTGCTGGGCCTGGCCCCTAATTGGTCCACAGGGACGGGTCGGTGTTATCAGTTTGTGAGTGTGTTCCAAAAATGCTTGGAGTTTGGGTGGTTTCTCTTTGAGGGACTATTCTTCTTATTCATTGAGGATTGGAGCGGCCACTGAGGCGGCGCGTTGGGGTGTCAGCAATCAGATACTTCAGCGTATTGGTCATTGGTAATCTCACTGATTTCAGCTATATGTACACCCTCATCTCCTTTGAAGTGGGTGTAAAAGGGGAGGGAGGATGTGGAGCCCTCAACTCCAGGGGCTGGGGGGTCATGGGGTGTCTATGTCCCTTTTGGTGTTGTTGTGTGGTGTTGATTGTGTGTGGCCTTTCTGGTTTGGGGATGGTAGTGCAATGTGGTCTGTGTGTTTGGTGTCTTGAGTCTAGTTCTTTTTTTTTTTTTGTGTTTCTGTTTTTCAGGCCTGTTGTGCCTGATGTGGATCCTGGGTCACTCCTATGTTCACTGGGGGGCTAGGAGGGCTCTGGTTAGACAGGAAGGCAGGCAGCTGGGTTTTCTTTATCGTACATCACGGGACACAGAGCATAGTAATTACTATGTGGGTTACAGGCCACCTTCAGGTGATGGACCCTGGCACACCCAAGACAGGAAGTTCACTCCCTATATAACCCCTCCCATACCGGGAGAACCTCAGTTTTTTCGCCAGTGTCTAAGGTGTTAGTCACGAGTGAAGATGTGCTCTGAAGAGCTCCGCTGGAGGGATCCTTACTGGATTTAAACAGCCTCTACAGACTGGATCTATCCAAAGTGCCACTGAGGCCAAAGTGAATGATACCCGCACCTCATATTAGAAGAACAAGGTTTTGCCTGTAATGCCTCTCTGGAGGGCTGGACCCCCGGACCCAGTGCTTTGGTCATGCTCACATTACCATAAAGTTTTCCTGGCGGGGTACTATACAGGTCCAAGGGAGTGGAACCCCAATAAAAAGGAACCCGGTCATTGAAGGTTTACTAAAAGCAGCCTGCCGTGATGGGTGAAGGTTGGATCTGTCTGATATCAGCAGAATCCTGCGACAGAGATCAGGTAAGTGAAGAATCCTAGGAACTTTTAAGTCCACCTATGGATTTCTTCTGTGAGCAAATGTTGTCATGCCTAATTTCTCTACTAGAAATATTACTAAAAGTGAGGGGCATGTTGGGGGACGGAATGGGGCGTGGCTTAGAGCGGTGCCACGTACAGGACGCAGCATCCACGTGTATCACACGGCACAGGCGCAGGGCTGCCGAGCCCATAAGACAGCCTTGGAGCATACAGTGCACCTGGCTGAATGGACACAGGAGCAGTAAGGTCATGTAAAACTGGTGCATACAGGCATTCCCAGTACACATTTACTCAGCTTCAGGCTGAGCATTAATCACAGCTTTTCTTTGCTGAACTATAGCTCAGCAGGTGGTGCGCTGGTTACTTTAGTACCTCTGCTTTGGTGCTTAGGACTATGCCTTCCAAGAAGGGTACAGACACCTCAAAGAAAGGCTCCTAAGGCATCTCCATCAGGCTCTGAGGAGTCATGTCTCCACAGTACCTTCCTCCCCGGAGAGACCAAAGGTGGCTAATCAGGGTGAGCTGTTGGGATTGTCAGTTGCAGCTGTTTCCAATCTTCCAGCCCCTGTTTATGTTACTGAAGATGTTTGTTCTCAGCTTTGGTTGGGTTACTGTAGAGGTGAGCTGTTTAATCGCATCCTCTTCCTGAAGTGAAAAGAAATGCGATAGATCTCCCTTTCCTACACCGGGCCCTCAAGCAAGGGAGCAGCAGTGATCACATAAAAACACGTGATTGTATAACATGATCATATAAATGCATGTTTGAATGGATATGCATGGTATTTACATAATCGTATAAGATGCTTGATCGCACAAGGGTGCTTGGTCACACAAGGGTGCTTGATCACACAAGATGCTGGATCGCACAAAGGTGCTGGATCGCACAAAATGCTTGATCACATAAGATGTTTTGATCGCACAAGATGCTTAATTGCACAAGATGCTTGATCGTACAAGGATGTTTGATCACGCAGAGAGGCTTGATCGCCTAAAAGTTGCATGATCGCCTAAACATGCATGGTTGCATAATGAGGCATGTTAATACACGTTTACTTAAAATATACAGGATTCCTCATGTTCACATAGGAATGACTCTCTGCATAGATACGTGTTGCGTAAAGTGGCATAACAAATTTCATAAACGGATGCTTACTTTGCGAAGATGTTTGTTCCATGGCACGTGTTACATGGATGCGGCTGTACAGCGTACACTTTTCATTTTATGCCTAAAAGCATATTGGTATGGACCATGCTTCCATGAACGCACGCTTCCATAAAGGCATATTGCTTTGATACATGCTGCATATATTAAAGCTGTATACGTATGTACTTGCGTCTTTTGGAACTATTTACTTATGTTTATTTGTATAAAACTACGGAACTGCCTCAGGGGAGAAGCCTACCAAACAGAGTCCCAAGGCCTCCTTAAGATGGGGCATCCCCGCTCGATCAAGGTGGGGGGAAGACTTCTATGGTTTTTTTCAGGGGCTTGGCAAGCAGAGATCCTTGAGATCGGTCATCTCTGTGGTAGCTCTAGGCTACACCCCAAAGACCCTATGAAAGTAAGCCGTTATGTCTGGTGCTGAATCGCTTTGAGCGGCCCTTCCCACCAGCGAAGGGGAACCCGCTCGCCGGCAGACCGAGCCGGGTACTGCATGGGCCCGCCGCCCCTTACTTGGGAAGGGCGGAGGAGGCTCAAAAGGTTTGGAAGCCTCGAGCCCGGGTGCCCTTCGTGAGAGGGACGTCTGGCCAGGCGCCCGAATGCTCACAGCCTAGGAGGAATTAATGTCTCAGGGTGTAATCACAGAGACCCCTCAGAAGAAGCAGGGTATGTGGTTTTATTCAAATCTCTTCATGATACCGAAACCGATTGGAGATGTCAGGCCCATTTTTAGATCTCAAAGTTCTGAATTGCTTCCTAAAATTCAGCTCCCGTCACATGGAGTCAGTCCAGTCAGTCGTATCCACCCTATGGGGAGGAGAAGTTTTAGCATCAATAGACATCAAAGATGCATATCTATATGTGCCATTTTTCATCAGAAATGTCTGCTTTTTGTGGTGGAACAGTGCTACTTTCAGTTTGCGGCCTTGCCCTTCGGGTTAGCCACCGTTCCCCGGGTATTTACAAAAGTTCTGGCTCCAGTACTAGCAAGACTAAGAGGCCAGGGTATAGCAGTAATGGCATGATTAAACCAAGGGTGTCCAGTACAGTCGGTAATCTGAAACACCTGGGCTGGATTCTCAGCCTAGAGAAATCATCCTTGCGATCAATAAGGATTATTTTTGCCCCAGGCAAAATCAAGGCAATAAGGAAGCTGGTTCAGGTGGTCAAGGCGAGGAAGGGTTCTTCCATTCGCCTTGACATGAGGTTGCTAGGGAAGATACTGGCTTCTTTCGAAGCAGGTCCCTATGTTCAGTTTCAAGATTGGTGCAATACAGTATTCTGTCTGCTCGGAACAGGAAGGCCTAAACCTTGGATTATCCAATGAATCTGGCCCCAAGGGTGCGCCAGAGTCTTAGTTGGTGGTTGATAACCAGGGATTTTCAGGAAGGAAAATCCTTCATTCTGGTTACTTGGAAAATAGTAACAACGGATGCCAGCCTATGGGGCAGGGAAGCAGTCCTAGAAGAGACCATTGTTCAAAGGAAATGGTCAGAGTCCACAAAGTCCTTGCCCATCAACATCCTGAAGATTCGGGCAGTACGTCTGGCTCTAATAGCCTGGATGTTCAGGTTGCGGAATGGTCCCGTCAGGACACAGTCCGACTATGCCACAGCAGTGGCCTACTTCAATCACCAAAAAGGGGCACCAAATAACTCATGCAGCCCAGAGGGAGGTGAACCGTGTTCTCTTGGGCAGAGGAACATGTTCCTTGCCTATCTGCAATCTTTATCCTAGGGGTGGAGAATTGGTAGGCAAATTTTTCTGAGCCGCCAACAGTTGTGCCCGGGAGAATGGTCTATACATCCCGATGTCTTTCTAGCCATATGCCAGAAAGGGGGTACCCCCGGACATAGATCTACTAGCATCTAAGTTCAACAAGAGGTTGGACAACTTTGTTTCAAGGACAAGGGATCTGCTCACCTACGGGCTGGATGCTTTACTGACTCCTTGTGATCAGTTCTCACTGATCTATGCATTCCCGCTAGTTCAGCTGCTACCGCGACTGTTACGCAGGCTCAGGCAGAAACGGAAGACGGTAATTCTAGTGGCCCAGTAGATCTTGGTATGCAGGAATCTTAAAGATGGCAGTAAGGGAACCCTTGATCTCTTCCATCTCGGCCAGACCTGCTTTCGCAGGGGCTGGTGTTCCATCCTGCCTTACAAGTGCTAAATGTGACGGTTTGGCTATTGAAACCCACATTCTAAGGAGTAGGGGGTTTTCAGGTTCAGTAGTAACTACTGATTAATGCAAGGTAGCCGGCCTCTAGGACCATTTACTATAAGGTCTGGAAGGCCTACGTTTGTTGGTGTGAAACCAAAAGATCGCATCCTTAGAAGTATGTCATAAATAGAGTTCTTGCCTTCCTACAATTAGGAGTAGAAATGAAGTTAGCCGTGAGTACTATCAAGGGTCAAATCTCAGCTGCTTGCTTTGCATTCTTGGTCCGGGCCTTTATGGAAGGGGTAACGCGTTTAATTCCACCAGTTAGGTCGCCCTTGTGCCCGTGAGATTTGAGTGTGGTTTTGTCGGCTTTACAAGGTTAGCCTTTTTTTGAGCCCTTGCGCCATGTCCCCTTGATCCTTGTGACAGGGAAATTGGTGTTCTTGGTTCTGGTAACGTCCGCAAAAAGAGTTCTAGAGTTGGCAGCTTTTTCTTGTAAAAAGCCATACTTAATCATTCTTAAGGATAAGGTGGTTCTGCATCCTCACCCATCCTTTTTTACCTAAAGTAATATCTAGTTTTTCATATGAACCAAAGTTGTTTCCCTAAACTTTGCTTTTTTCCATAACTCTGTTCTGCAGAAGAAAGATTATTACACTCTCTCGATGTAGTGAGAGCTGTTAAAGTCTATCTGAAAACAACTGCTCAGATACGGAAGACTGATGCTTTGTTTGTGCTGCCAGAAGGGCCCAGGAAGGGGCAGGCAGCGTCAAAATCTACTATTTTTTTGAGTAGATTCGGCAGGTTATTATCCAGCTTATGATTTGAAAAGGAGGGTTCCGCCTTTTTGAGTTAGAGCACACTCTACCAGAGCAGTAAGTGCTATATGGGCAGTGTATCACCAAAGCCTCTATGACTCAGACTTGCAAGGTCGCAACTCGATCTTCGGTCCATACATTCACTAGATTCTATCAGGTGGATGTGAAAAAGGCATGAGGATGCCGCCTTTGGGCGCAGTGTGCTGCAGGCAGCAGTATAGGTCCTCAAGTCTGATGACGCCCTGATTTTTTTGTGTCTCCCTCCCCTCTTATAGCATTGCTCTGGGACGTCCCACATTGTAATTACTATGCTGCTCTGTGTCCCATGATGTATGATAAAGAAAATAGGATTTTTATAACAGCTTACCTGTAAAATCCTTTTCTTGGAGTACATCATGGGACACCGAGGTCCCTCCTCTCTTTTGGAATATATGTATATTGCTTTGCTGAGGTGCTCCCGGTATGGGAGGGGTTATATAGGGAGTGAACTTCCTGTCTTGGGTGTGCCAGTGTCCATCACCTGAAGGTGGCCTATAACCCACATAGTAATTACTATGCTGCTCTGTGTTCCGTGATGTACTCCAAGAAAAGGATTTTTACAGGTAAGCTGTTATGAAAATCCTATTTTTCCAGGGTGGAAGCCTTGGTCTGCTGCATCGGTATACCTGGCATGCTGTGGTTCAGAGTAGTGCCGGAGATACAGCGGTACACCAGGATGGATAGGCCTCCTGATGTGCTGCTTCTGCATGTTGGGGGCAATGACCTTAGTATCAGGGCATCCGGGGACCTCATTAGAGACATAAAGTGGGATTTCCTTCGGTTGCGTACTGCCTTTCCAGACACTGTCTTACTATGGTCAGACATCATTGGCAGAGCTGCTTGGAGGGGGGCTAGGTCGGTGGAATTGATTAATAAGGCCAGGATCAAGGTAAACAAAGCAGTGGCAAAATTTGTGGTACGCAATGGGGGGCTGGTGGTTTGCCATTTTGAGAAGATTTTGGCCTGTATTTAAGGGGAGACGAGGTTCACTTGTCAGCTGTGGGCAAAGATATGTGCTTCCTGGGGCTACAGGAAGGTCTCCAACGGGCCTTGCGGCTGTGGTGGGCTGCCCATACGTAGGGTGTCACTAGTGGGCTCCTGTGGCAGGGGTCTCTTGTACGTGAAGGTCGGAATGGTGGAAGGTGTACAGTATATGGTGTGGAACGGGTTGGGCCTATCTCGGTATGGGTACCTTCTCTATATGGTAATCATGGGCTATTGGTCATTGGCTGTATTGGGCAAGAAGGTGACAATAGTTGTCCCTGAGCTGGTGGGATCGCGGCTAGGGGCCAGGATACAGAAGTGGTGGTCGTACAGCCGATGCAATAGAATACCTTCCTTCATGAACCTCAGACATAACAGTCAGTATATATATGTTAAAAAGTTGTTATTATATATATTTAAATGGATGTTAATTTATGGAATTTTGTTATGGTTGTTAATAAAGGGGCGTGGTGTGTTTTATTGGAAAGGTAAGGGTGGTAATACAAGAGTGGGGTGGTTAACAGGTTAGAAAACCATACATCAGCATACACCAGTCAAGAACAGGCCTGGAGCAAAGTGAACCTGGGTGGAGGGCCCACATGACTGGGGGTTGCTGTTAGTGGTTGCACAGGGTGTATCCTGGAAGGGGGTTGTTAAAAAGGTTTTAGAATGGGTTTGGTGCAATGAGAGAGATAAGAGGTGTGGTTTACATATGTAACATGGTCAGTGCGGGGGGGGATTAGTCAGTTGGGGGTGAGCAAGAGAAGAGGCAACACCATAGAAACGTTTTGTTCCCTCCCTTCCTGTAGTTGATCCTGATAATTTTGATGATATGTTTTCTGTTGCAGGTGGTATGCAGGGGTCTCTGGTTCGTGAAGGTCGGAATAGTGGAAGGTGTACAGTATATGGTGTTGAACGGGTTGGGCCTATCTCGATATGGGTACCTTCCCTATATGGTAATCATGGGCTATATTGGGCTGTATTGGGCAAGAAGATGGCAATAGTTGTCGCTGAGCTGGTGGGATTGCGGCTAGGGGCCAGGATGCGGAAGTGGTGGTGGTACAGCCGATGCGATAGAATACCTTCCTCCATGAACCTCAGACATAACAGTCAGAATATATTTTATATTATATGTTCTGTGTACTGTGGAAGACCAGATATGGTGAATGCAGGGTCCTGGGTTTAGTAACACTTTCTGGATTTCTCTCTGAGTATTGTACAGTCTTCTCCTTGGGTAAAAATAAAACGATGCATTGAGTTCTGTTCTTCTTTAAATAGTAGTTTTAGCAAACACTGTATAAAGGTCTCTATATTCATTTCCTGATTACAGTGTTAAATAATAACTGGTTGTACATCCATTACCATATTTAATACTAACGTATGGAGTTGGAACAGCTGTGAGGGGAAAAAAAAAGGATTAAGCTTATTTCTCAATTTAAATTGCCACACACACACCATAGAAAGAAATATTTCCAATAGAAATCCTAATGTGTTATGCGTTTCATGTAATCAAATAAATGAAGCTGGAACCGTGAAGATCATAGCGACCCTGCTAGGGCTAATATCACTCTGGGTAATGTTTCAGAGGTGTGAAAATTTGTATTTATATGGAGCTATATCCGCTGCTCCTAATGAACTATTATCAGATAAATCTGCTAATTACCATTCAGACCCTGAGTCGTCATCTTAAAATTAGCCGGAGTATATCATAAAGAGCGTGACTAAGACTGGAGTCTTTACAGCTCAATTAATGGCCGGAAAATAAATGGGCATTACTGCCACAGGGGCAGGTGTGCGGGCTGCAAGGAAGACACACAATGCAATATTTAAAGTGGACCTTTCAATACATTTATAAGTTTGCATGAAAAGATTCCTTACGTTTTACAATATACAGCAGCAGCTTTATATTTTTATAAACGTTCCACTTTTTATGATCAAAAACCCGACCTTGAGTTCCAGTCCAGGGACTTTGCCTAGGCTGACATGAGGTCACCCGTCTGCTGCAGGCAGGAGGAAGCATTTTCTCAGTCTCCTCTCCCCTAGTGATCAGACTGCAACACTGTAACTTTGAAACAAGTCACAAGGTGAGAGGCTTCAGCAGGGGGTGATCTGTATTTGTGAACACAGCCAAGCAATGCACAGACACAAGGATTTACACAATTATGTCATCTCTGAACTAGCATCTTAGTCTAGGAAATAGAGGATGATTCCTCAATAAAGATGGTGCTGTTCTGCTGAAGAGAAAGCAGATAAAGGTTTTGTTAAGGAATCATTGTGATCTCTGGGGTAAAACTATGTTAGAAGTGGGGAAAAAGAAACATTGTTGTGTTACTGCTACTTGTGACAGACTGTATCATATTATCACGTACCATGTCGCACTGCCTGAAATGGTGAGGAAAGCCTCTTACACCTCTCACTCGGGGGCCCCTGGTAGTGTGAACAGAAGGCACAGGAGTACAGAGTGGCACGAGTGCCTGTAGGTCCTGCTAGTAGCAGACCAAGTATACATGCCAGTAGAACAGGCCCAGCGAGGAAGCACACCTGATGGGAGTCACTTACAACTAAGACAGCAGTGGAACCATGAGATGAAGAATAGAAGATGCAGACAGTATCTGCTACGAGGAGCAGAATGAGGCGTGGCTGGTTCACACCCAAAAGGGAAGGCAGACGTAGTCCCTGCACTGTCCCTACTCCTCCAAAACCTTTCCCTATCTCTAGTACTGTCCCTGATAGGCAGGGATTTTTCCCCTACACGAGCCACTCCCAAAAAACACACCAAGCCCAGGAGTTGGAGTCTTAAATAAACTCTGCCTGACCCAAGATGGCCACCGAAGTAACATAGGGTGCCAGCATCTGATTGAATAGCTGCTTCCCTGTGACCAAGGAAACCATAGAGGAACCAAGTTTCCCTTGAATTTCCTCCTCCATCTGCATTGCCACTGCGGTCAAGCTCCACCTGCAGTGGAGAAAACAGACTACACCTGCCTACAAGCTACAACATATTACATTTTTGACTCCACACTATCTTGTTCTTGCCAAAGGTTTTGGGCATCTGGGCTTTTAAATAAACTATTTCAGGAAATATCATAACTGGCTTCAGACTGATTGTTGGGTAAGATATTTCAGATGTGACTAATTCTCAATAAATCTGAACTCCGGGAAAACAGCTAAATACACAGATAGAATATTATGGGCTCCCAGTTCTGCCACTCTCTCTATCAGTCTGAGCTCTGCTGTACAGGGGATTTCCAGAGACTGATGCCAAATCATATTTAGGTATTTGCACTGTACACTTAAATGATGAATTAATTAATACAGAGATTATATCCTGGAGTTCAGCTATAAGTCATCTTATCTGCCAGTCTGTACTGTTATGTGATTGGTAGCAATGTGGCAGACCACTCCCCCCTAAAAATCATGGTCCTTTTGACTTTAGCTAAATGTCTATGATATTTTTTTTTCTCTCTCTGTTTTCCACTAAATTCATGGCCCTTCCATTATAATGGCATTATAACAATTATTCGCCTTATAGTAATTATACAATTATTCATCATGTCATACGGTTTTAGCAATCATTCCACTTGTACTTCTTCATTATTCATAAGTAATTACAATGAGTCTTAATTGCCACAAAGGATTTATCCTCATTAACGCCCACACTACTAGAAAGATGACTTATTGCAACAATTGTTGTCTTATTGTTTCCAAGTTAGAAGTCAAATTGGTATTAGGAAACTAAGCTGCCTTTGGCAGTTGTAAACTTACTGTTTATACAGTAGGATCCATCAGATGGTAATGTGGGTCAGCTAAGCATGAAATATATAGTATAACAAAAATTTATATTTTCCTTCTGAGCCAGCAGGGGGAGTTTTAGTTTCTTCTTCGCATTTTCCAGACTCTCCCTTTGCTTCTTAGTATAAAAAGTCATTTGATTACAGGCCTCAATAGTTCAAGCTGAACTTTTCACACACTAGACTCAGAAGGAGGTATGTCAGACCTCTGCAGAGAGATTACTGCTTTCACACAGAGAGAGCATACTTCTCCACAGCCAACTGGCAAAGGACAAGCTTTTCTACTGGCTGCTTTCTAAAGAAATTAGACTCTAAGGGCTCATGCACACTGCAGCTCAAAGGAGCTTAAAGAAGCGACTCCTACAGCCTTTTGAGCTCTTATATTTTTTCTGCCTAGAAACTCCCCTACATGTTAGCCAATGTGTCCATGCACACTAGGGCTTTTCCAAGTGTTTTCAGGCCTATGCTCCTACAGGCAGAACCCCCCCCCCAAACAAAATCGCATTTTTGAGAGGAGCTAGTGCCCCAAAGAGCTCAAAAGAGCTAAAAAAAAGCTAAAAAATGTGTGAAATTGCACAAAAATTTATTCCAGCTTTTTGTTTTGTTTATAGAGTGGTTAAGAAAATACTATCTAGGAGGGTTTGTGAAAAAAAAAACGCTAATGCTCTGTTCACACCTAGGCATTTTTGGGCATTTTTCTGCTGTAAGCCTCAGCTCTAAAAACACCCAACAAGACAAATCCCATTCATTTCAATGGCTCCTGTTCATATCTGAGCGTTTTGTCATTTGAAGCAAAACTCCTGAAGCTCAAAAAAGTACAGGAGCTTCTTTTTTTGGCAGATTACAGGCGTTTTCTGCTTTTTTCATTTGTGACCTTTCAACCTGTACAAAAACACGGCAAAATTGCAGCAAAAAACGTGCGACTTTCTGCCTGAAAACAAAATGCCTAGGTGTGAACAGAGCCTAATGCTCAAAAAAGCTTGAAAGAGCTTGAAAGAGCTCATTAAAAACACGAGAAAGAGCACAGAAAAGAACAAGCTTCATCAAGCAT
Organism: Aquarana catesbeiana; assembly: GCF_042186555.1. Lineage (NCBI taxonomy): Eukaryota > Metazoa > Chordata > Amphibia > Anura > Ranidae > Aquarana > Aquarana catesbeiana. Next base: position 575,770,630 of record NC_133326.1, on the reverse strand, counting down.
TTATAGGCAGAAATAAAAGCTCAAATGCCTGTAAAAGCAGTTTTTTTTTTGAGCTGCGGTGTGCATGAGCCCTAAGTCCTTGCATTCCTTTATTTAATGCATGAGGAATGTATTTAGCTGACTTAATCTAGAAGTGCATTTGGGCTTTAAAGTGGTACTAAACACACATTGTTTACTTTACATTGTCCCTTCTATTTCTGTATGAAGATAATGGCACTGTTATTATTTTAATTAAAAAAAAAAATCTAACTATCTTTTTTCTAATCGCTATACAGCCGTCACATGTCCCAGATCTTTCCCAGCCTGTCTGTGGGGAAACATAAGCAGGAGGAGCTTCTAGTTCTCTGCTGCTGGTCACATGTTCAAAATAAAAAAAAAGTAAATAAATAATATCAAAAAACAGTTTTAAGATGGCATACAAATAAATATATATTTGAAATCAAAACTTTATGTAAATAACATGGTGTTGACAGATTTCTGCCAGTCACAGGATGTGACTCGCCCCTCCAGCATGTCTTAGAATAAGAGGGAGGTGATTCCTCCATTAATCTACATGTAATATCCCACCACCATTGCGTTTAGCTGATTAGTAACCATGGAGGAGGAGGGAGGGAGTGGGCTGTCATTACCACTGTGTATACACCCACATGTGTGACTCTATAGTCACATGGGCTGCTCAGATGTTATAGGGAGGAAATGCTTGTTCTGTCCACCAGATGTCTTGCTGATTATTTGTACCTTATTTGTACCTGTGTTGTTAAATTTACATGCAAAATGTGTAATTTACTTAACCTCCCTGGTGGTATGATTATTTCGGATTTTAGGTGCTGAAAGCGGTACAATTATTTTGCATGGAAATTTGGCGTTTTATATTGTGGGTCTGTAATTCTTAACAATAACACACTTAAATCTGTCCAAACAAGAGTCTAGTAGATATCCCGGGTATGATAAAGTTTGAAACACAAAAACATAAATTATAATATAATAAATAAAAATAAATAATTAAATATAAAAAAAAAAATTAATAATAAAATAAATTTCCCCACGATTCACTATCGCTCAATTCTGCAAGTGTTCTAATTTACTATCGCTGTTTTCTAGCTGGTCTAAAGCCACTTTTGATGTAAAGGGACACTTTTTGGTTGCTATGGACAATCTCCAGTTTCCAGGCAGAAAGAACAGTATATATAACATAAAACTGCATGCAGGGCATAGGACAAAGCACTGGGGACAAAAGAGATGTGAAATAATTTCATACAGTACTGTAATCTGTAAGATTACAGTACTGTATGTGTTATGATTTTACACTTTTTTGAATTTGCCGCCAGGCTCCGCCCCCGTGCGCCGCGCCGCTCGCAGGGAACGGAGCCTGGCATGGAGAGGCTTCGGAGGAGGACGGAGCCTGCAGACACAGCGGGGGACATCGCAGGATCCCGGGAACAAGGTAAGTAAAGCCACACCAGGATCCTGCAATGTAATCCCGAGTGTGGCTCTGGGTTACCGCTAATGGTCCTGAATTTTAACCCCGAGCCACACTCTGGAAAACCGCCAGGGAGGCTACGACAATCATATGTGGTGTGCAGTCTCCATCTAGCGTTCCTTTTTGGTATTGCTACAGTTCTGTTTTATTTCTTTTAATGTTTGTGTAATATAGGAAGTTGTCAGCAAGCAGGAAATTCTGGGTAGAATCTTTACAGGAAGGGAAACAGTCACCATTCTTTTCAACACATTGCAGGGAGCAACACATGTATTTCGCAATCTATCGTCATCACCCCTTAGAGAACTTAAAAATTTCACCTGGCTTGTTCTAATAAAACTGAGATCAAAGAAATATGGTATCTACAGTTATTGGGATAAGAAGGTTTAGTTATCTGCTCCTTGAGACAGAACAGTGAAATTTTTAAGCTGACCTCTGAAGGGAAGATAAGCTGACTTCAGAAGTCTGTACAGCCCAGGGCTACGCAGTACCCATACAGTCAGAAGCCTTAAAGATACAGGCCTATGGCAGGCGAAGCAAGCAGCCAGGCTACACAGAGACGTGCTCTGTCAAGCAGTAATGACACTAGAACGGTCTCTATACAGCAAGACGGCTTCTTCCCCGCAGCCATGTCTCACAGTGGGACATCTTACAAAACACGTTCACGAGCAAGCTCATCTAAGTCGTCTGTCGCAAATGCAGCAGCTATCGCCCGTTCAAAAGCTGAAGCAGCAAAAGCCAGGGCCGCATTCACAGACCAAGAGTTGCTGATGAAAAAATAAAAGGCCCGCCTTGATGCAGAAAAGGTGAGACAGGAACAAGAGAGATAGAGAAGGAAAGAGTACGCTTGGAGCAAGAGAGGGAGAAGGAAAGAGTACACATGGAACAAGAGAGAGAGAGGGAAAGAATAAGCCTGGAAGAAGAGCTAGCCCAGCAGGAAGCATCTCTGAAATTGCAGCAAGCTATCTTAGAAGCTAACAGAGACGCTGCCGCCAGCCTTTGCAGAAGCAGAAGCTTTAGAAACAGCCGTCTACGATGAGCCATAACTAGGCAGCAGCATACTGGGTCTAGAAGAGGACCAACAAGATTCTTCACAACGCCTGTCAGATTATGTCTACCAGCACGGGGACCCAAGCAGCATCCCACAACAAGAAATCAAACATGACGTCAGTGAGTCACATCAAATAAAGCAGCAACAAGGCGACCTGGGACCCCAGCACTACAAGCAAGAAAATTCTGACAAAGATCCAGACTACCCAATCCCAACCAAACCTTCTACTCCACGAGGTACCCAGCCTTCATACAAACAGCAAACACCTGTCTTCACTCCAAGAAGGTATGCAACAAACAGGTACGAACTGCCAACCTTAAGCAAGTTTGAACCCAGCGTGCCTAAAGAAGAGACTTTTACCAGGTATACCTTTACACCACACCACAATACACCAGCAGCCTACCCCAATGTCAATCAGGCTACTGTAGACTTTGCCAAGTTCCTGGCCAAAAGAGAGTTAGTTACCCAAGGACTCAAATTTAGTGATCGCCCTCAACACTACAGGGTGTGGCGATCCGCTTTCCAGAGTGTCATTCAAGGTCTAGATCTATCCTGCAGGGAACAGATAGAACTCCTCGTAAAGTGGCTTGGCAATGATTCTGCTGAACATGCCAAAAGGATCAGAGACATTAACATAAACCACCCTGAGATAGGCCTTGCAAACATCTGGAACAGACTAGATAGATGTTATGGCTCGCCAGAGGCTATAGAGAGTACACTGTTTAAAAGGATAGAAGACTTCCCAAAAATACCTAGCAGAGGTTACCAGACTCAGAGAATTCAGTGACCTGTGTATGGAGTTACAAGTTGCTAAAGTAGAAGGAGACTTACCTGGCCTTTCTTATCTTTATTCTGCTAGAGGTATTAACTCCTTAACACAAAAACTTCCTTATGAGTTACACGAAAGATGGATTACTCATGGCTGTAACTACAAACGAAAACACAATGTGCCTTTTCCACCCTTTAGTGAGTTTGTGGAGTTTGTAGAGAGACAAGCAGGAATGAAAGATGACCCCAGCTTCATTTTTCCAGTGTCTTATACCACTTCTTCTGGCCCTAAACAACTCAGAGCTCCAGTAGCAGTGCATAAAATTAACATTTCTTCCCACAGAGTCATTTCTTCCCACAGACAGAGTCTCAGCCAAAAAATCAAGACAGCGACCCTACTAAGTTTTGCCCTCTACATAAGATGCCACATCCTCTTCTGGAATGCAGAGCCTTCAGGACAAAGACCATCCAGGATCGCAAAGGTTTCCTCAAAGAGAACAACATCTGTTACAAGTGCTGCTCTTCGTCCACACATTTCGCCAAGGATTGTAAGGTCAGTGTCAAATGTACAGAATGTGACAGCACAGAGCACAACACAGCTCTACACCCAAGGCCTACCCCAAGAACTCTCCCACCTGTTCATAGGGACAAGGAGCAAGACGGGGAGACCAAAGACTCTAGCACAGACGCCATAGCAATCACTTCACAGTGTACTGAAGTTTGCAAAGGAAGTACAGGTGGCAGGTCCTGCTCTAAAATCTGTCTCGTGAGAGTTTACCCAAAAGGACGCAGGGACAAAGCAGTCAAGCTCTACGTCATCTTGGATGATCAGAGTAATAGGTCACTAGCTAGATCTGTGTTTTATGACATTCTAAACCTTAAAGGCCCCAGCAGCCCTTACTCCCTTAGGACTTGTGCAGGTACAGTGGAAACAGCGGGGAGAAGAGCTGACGGCCTATAAATTGAATCTATGGATGGTAAGACATGCCTACCCTTACCGACCATAATAGAGTGCAACCAAAAGCCAGACAACAGATCAGAGATTCCCACACCAGACGCAGCAGCTCACCAGACTCACTTGAATCACATAGCACATCTCATACCAGAACTAGATGATCAGGCTCAGATAATCTTACTCCTAGGAAAGGGTATATCTTGCAAGTCGACAATCTTACTCCTAGGAAGGGATATCTTGCAAGTCCACAAAGTAAGAAAACTGATCAACGGTCCTAAAAATGCCCCATGTGCCCAAAAACTGGATCTCAGGTGGGTCATTATAGGTGATGTTTGCCTGGGAGGTGCACACAAACCTGCATCTGTTAATAACCTGCTCACTAGTACCCTCGAGAATGGTCGTCCTTCTCTTTTCCAACCCTGTCAAAATCACATCCTCATAAAGCAGCTACCACACAACAACCCTGTACCTCTTCCCTTCCTAAGTCCCCTCTGTGACAGCAATAACTATGACAATGACCAAAGCTTCCTTTGTTCACTGGAACAGTGTTCCAGTGAACAAAGGAAGATAACCAGGTAGCAATGTCCATTGAGGATAGGCACTTCCTAGAAGTTATGGAAAGAAGTATGGAGAAAGACGGGACTAATAGCCGAGTTGCACCTCTTCCCTTTAGACCACAAAGACGACGTTTGCCTAACAACAGAGAACTAGCATATAGACGTCTCACTTCCCTAAGACACAATCTTCAAAGGAAACCAGAGATGAAAGAACATTTCTTTTCCTTCATGGAGAAAATATTCCAGAATGGTCATGCTGAGATAGCCCCAAACCTCAAAGACTCAGAGGAATGCTGGTACTTACCCATATTTGGGGTCTATCACCCTAAGAAGCCAGGACACATTAGAGTGGTGTTCGATTCCAGCACCAAACATGAGGGCGTCTCTCTAAATGATGTCCTCCTCTCTGGCCCTGACCTTAACAACAGACTATTAGGAGTACTTCTCCGCTTTCGCAAGGATTCAGTCGCATTTATGGCAGACATACAACAAATGTTCTATTGCTTTCTTGTTAAAGAAGAACACCGAATCTTTCTGAGGTTTTTCTGGTTCAGGGACAACAACCCCTCTAGAGACATCACAGAATACCGCATGAGGGTGCACATATTTGGCAACAGTCCTTCCCCTGCAGTTGCTATATATGGCCTCAGACACTGTGCTAGAGTGGGAGAGTTAGAGTATGGGTCAGATGTCAGACAGTTTGTGGACAAGGATTTCTATGTAGCGGATTGCTTGAAATCACTACCCACCAATGAAGCCGCAATCAGTCTCCTCAAAAGAACTCAGGCAATGCTTGCATGTTCCAACCAAAGACTACACAAAATTGCTTCCAACAGTAAAGAAGTTTTAGAAGCCTTTCCTGTCCAAGATCATTCTAACGAGTTAAAGGACTTATGCCGTGTACACACGGTCGGACTTTTCGTCTACAAAAGTCCAACGGACGCTGATGGACTAAAGCTGGCTGGTAATCCGATCGTGTGTGGGCTTCTCCGGACTTTCAACGGACTTTTTCAGCCTCAAATCCGACGGACTTTAGATTTGAAACATGCTTCAAATCTTTCCGACGGACTCGAGTCCGGTCGAAAAATCCGCTCGTCTGTATGCTAGTCTGACGGACAAAAACCCACGCTAGGGCAGCTATTGGCTACTGGCTATCAACTTCCTTATTTTAGTCCGGTGTACGTCATCACGTAAGAATTCGACGGACTTTTGTGTGATCGTGTGTAGGCAAGTCTGTTCGTTAGAAAGTCCGCCGCAAGTCCGCCGCAAGTCCGTCGAAAGTCCGTCGAAAGTCTGTCGGACAGGCTGTCGGACTTTTGTAGCTGAAAAGTCCGACCGTGTGTACGCGGCATTAGATCTAGGCACAGACTCACTTCCCATGCAATGCAGCCTTGGTTTGCTTTGGGACTTAAGATCTGACACGTTTACTTTCCAAGTAAAAACAGAAGAAAAACCCTTTACCCGTAGAGGTGTCCTATCTACCATAAACAGCCTGTATGATCCCTTAGGCTTTGCAACACCTGTCACCATCCAGGGTAAAGCACTACTGAGAGACTTAACCTGTGAGTCGCTAGATTGGGACCACCCTCTCCCCACTGATAAGAAGAACCTATGGCTAGAGTGGAAGGACTCACTAACAGCTCTATCCAACCTTAAAATTCCACAACCATATGCTCCTCTGTCATCTGCTGACATTCAGATGCAAAGACTTTGTGTGTTTTTGGATGCTTCTGTTAAAGCAATTGCTGCTGTAGCTTACCTGAAAACCATAGACACTAAAGGACAATGCCACATAGGGTTTGTAATGGGGAAAGCAGAACTTGCACCACTTCCCGAACACACCATACCCAGGCTGGAACTTTGTGCTACAATATTAGCCACAGAGCTAGCTGAACTAATTTCAATCAGAGGCCCAGTTAAACTCATTTGCTCTGACAGAGGGTCTAACTTTGTAGGAGCAGTAAAAGAACTTCAAATTCCTTCTAACTTGGACATTCTCAGAATAGAAAGATATTTGAGTGAACAAGACTGCACGTGGATCTTCAACCCACCTCACTCTTCTCACATGAGAGGTGTTTGGGAGAGGATGATAGGCATAGCCCGCAGAATTCTTGACTCTATCTTCCTACAAGTAGGAATTGCAAGGCTTACTCACGAATGTTTAGTGACATTTATGGCAGAGGTTACAGCTATCATTAACGCCAGACCTTTGACATCCATTTCAAGTGACTCTGAAGATCCAGCGGTCTTCACACCTGCCATGTTACTCACGCAAAAGACTAGTCTTGCCGGTGCTCCAGCTGGAGAGTTTTGTGAGAAGGACCTTTACAAACGTCAATGGAGACAAGTACAAACCCTTGCCAATACCTTCTGGAACCGGTGGAGAGAACAATATATATCTACTGTACAAGTAAGGAGAAAGTGGCACACTGAAAAGCCTAATCTTAAATCTGGTGATGTTGTGCTCATGAAAGATTGCCAGACACTAAGGAATATGTGGCCTTTAGGTTTGATCACCAAAGTACTGCCAAGCAAGGATAAACGTGTCCGTAAGGTCGAGGCCAAGATCTTTCAACAGAATGAGGTTAAAGTATTCTTGAGTCCAGTGACCGAACTTATTCTGTTGCTTTCTACGGAGAACTCTGTTAGTGACATCACTTGATGTCAGACGGGGAGTGTTCTGTCCACCAGATGTCTTGCTGATTATTTGTACCTGTGTTGTTAAATTTGCATGCAAAATGTGTAATTTACTTAAGACAATCATATGTGGTGTGCAGGCTCCATCTAGCGTTCCTTTTTGGTATTGCTGCAGTTCTGTTTTATTTCTTTTAATGTATGTGTAATATAGGAAGTTGTCAGCAAGCAGGGAATTCTGGGTAGAATCTTTACAGGAAGTGAAACAGTCACCATTCTTTTCAACACATTGCAGGGAGCAACACATGTATTTCGCAATCTATCGTCATCACCCCTTTGAGAACTTAAAAATTTCACCTGGCTTGTTCTAATAAAACTGAGATCAAAGAAATATGGTATCTACAGTTATTGGGATAAGGAGGTTTAGCTATTTGCTCCTTGAGACAGAACAATGCTCAGCATAGAAACTCACTGAAAGCTGAGCATGTGCACTAGCTGCCAACACTGCTCTGCAAAATTCCCAAGCTGAGTGGGGACATGGACAGGAGGGGAAGACAGAGAACAGCAGAATCAACCAGTTTGTTTGCAGAATACAGAAAACAAATCCCACAGTGGCTGAGTGAGTATGAACAACATGTAAAACACCATTTATTTGTAGTGCATCCCCCGTAGGAGCCGCTGGTTAAATGGGAGCCCCGACCCTGCACAGCCAGTTACACCAAATTTTCCACAGGCTCACTGAGACAAGAAACAGTCCATGCAGCTTTGTATATTTTTTTATTAGTTGTATTAAACTTGGATGGAGATAGGGGTATTATAGTATGCCCACTTCACTGGAACAAAGTCTCTTCAGGGACACTCAACTATATACACTTTCTATGTACACTCCTCTTCCTCCAGCACTTCACTTGCTTGCACAAACACTCAGGCTCAGCTTGAACACTGTTTAGGTGGGATCTGACAGGGCACTCTGTCAGATCCAGGAAAAGCTCATTACAGGCAGGTACTGAGGGTCCTAATTGGTGTGTAGAAAAGTCCCAGTGTCCAGCTACGTTCCTGTGGCTACTGATCCCAGCACCACCTCTTCTGGTACTGCCAGCCCACCTGGCTGCGGCTGCCCTTTTCACTAGTCCTCCTGGCTAATCTTCCACAGTCCTCCCAGTCTGACTCTACATCCATCCCAGACTGCCACTACTCAGTCCTCTCAGGCTGTCTCTCAGTCCTCCCTGACTGTCTCACTCACCAGCCCTCCGGCTGTCTTCTCCCTGGAGATCTCCTGAATGTGCTCGCTGGATTTTGCTGTCCTCACACCTGCTCCCGTGCCTTTGAAAGTATGCCTCCTTGGGTATTCAGAGGATCCCTCCAGCATCCGAGCCCCAGGCCCGAGGCCACCCCCCCTAGAATAGGGGCTACCCTCAAGGGCCTGCGACAGTCTCCTCAGCACTCCATCTCCAGCTTCCACCCAAACTCCACATTGCTCCTGCTGCACTGACCAAGAGTATTTAAGCGGTCCCTCCCCCTTCCAGCCCATTTGGCCGGGGATTGGTTGGGGCCCTCATAAGTACTCCGGGCAGCTCCTCCTAACCTCTTTCCCATTCTTCTGGAAGTTTCTCCAGTAAATAGGGGGAGATAACGAAGGTGCTGCCTCATGAGTCAACCAGCCTCCCTGAATTACTCGCCCTGACTCAGATTCAAAACACACAGGCTTGGCTGTCAGCCAGGCCTCAATTTACCTACACTACAGAAAAAAAAATATTTACATTTCTAGCACACTAGATGGGGCTACACTTTGATAGTTTTTTATGATGTGAGTTTAGGTTCACATCTGTGCGGCCGTACAGGCCACGGTTTGTGCGCTCATAAGAGCCTAATCATTTGACACACAGGAATGAAGTCCCTGCACTATTTTTGAAGTCGCAGCCTACCTAGGGACCAAGGTTCCCAGTATGGGTACGATTTCCAGTGTGGGTGGCGTGCCATTAGGATTGATGGCACCCACCCAGGGGCCATGCATTTCTCTGTGTGGGTTGTTGTGACTGCTGGTATTTGTGCGGGTCCCACAGCGACACCACCCACACAGATAAACCTGGCCTAAGGCCAGGCATAGTTGTAATTATATTCTGAAAGGTGCTACACTAAGGAAGAGTTATACAGAACATTACAGCGCTAGATTTATTTTTCAATTGTATATGGTCTGTAAAATAATTTGAAAGGTAATTAGTAATATATAAATAGGTACAGTAAATAAAATGAGAGTAAAATTGTTTGCTCTAAGCCCTTTGCCATGGTAGGAGAAGCTGGGCAGTCTAATGTTCCCCCAATGCTGCCATTGCAGCAACAAAAATAATACCCCTTAGATTGATCCAAAGCCGGCAACTTCCTCTTCCTATGCCAAACACTAAAAATAAATAGTAATTTGAGTTTGTCTAATTAGACCCTGAAGCCTTTTAGCTGGAAATATGAATTAGGATCTGTAATGTTGCACCAGGCAATTAGGCTGGTGAGCCGACACCAGTGGCGAGAGTTTACAGTACAAAAAGAGATGATGTTTTACATTGATATCCAACTGGGTTTGTTTGGGAAACACTTTTTTCTAGTGTATCCCTTTGAGTTGTCTAGAGAGAATGATTGTTAGATCCTCATTTGCTTGACAATACAGACAATACCACAAAGTATATGAAGCTTTTCAAAGGATTAGTCAAACAAAAAATGATGTTTTTGCTATGACAGAGGCTTTAAAGCAAATCTGTGCTTTGCCCATTAAAGATAGCATCAGGTTTTCTTTAAAGCTAAACCCTGGGCTCAAGTGCTATCATTTAAATATACTTCTAAATAGCCACAAAGATATACAGTAAATCGGTTTTGTATAAGTAATGCCCTTGCAAACTCAGATGTTAGCTTATAAAAGAACCAGGGACATCATCTCTGTGCTGTCCAGAGAGCAGAGCTGAGGGAGGGGCCCAGTAGGCCACTCCCACTACAGGCTTACTGCAGAAAACTACATAAGGGGGCGGAGACAAGACCAGTCACCCTGCAGAAGGAGAGAGAGCAGAAGTGACCGGTCTTTATTACAGAAGGCTCCTGCACAGAGGCAATGTTTCACACTGGATTACTGCACAGAACTGGAGGAAATACACAATACACACGCCTCTTGTAATTAGACCATATTTGCTTATCACGATAGGAATGAGCTTGGGTTTGATAAGAAGTTCTAATCCTTTCATATTTATTACAAATATGTTATTTTTTGCAGCCTGGGTTCTACTGGAGAGATTTCCTATAATTTCCTGCCTCCTTCTGTTAATTTGCAATGCATTGCTGAGATGTAACTGGACCTTTAAATCTGAACTTCAGCCTTCCCTTCAGTCATGCAAAATTGTACAGGCTCCTCTCTTGTACTTATCTTGTGTGAGTTTTTCACAGCGTTCATAAGAAGCAAGTCAGATAGAATCTACTCCACTTCCTGGCTGGAGGACACCCAGCATCATCTAACTCTTTCATTGGATCATTGGATTTCAGTTCTTTCAATCATGGAGGCTCAGCATCACAAGTTGGCTTTATGTAGGGATGTCTGCATGCAAACACAGCATAGCTAGGAATGCCCACTCTAGACTGACACTCACCTACCAAAGCATTTTTACATTTTGCATAACTTCTGCCAAAAGCCAGCCTACTGCTTGAATCTGAGCTGAGGCCTCTTAGAATAGTACTGAGGCAAGGTGCTGTGATATTTATAGGAAGCTATGTAAAGCACCCTATAAGCCCCTCCCACCAGCTATGATTTGTCTGCCTTGCATAGAGCGGTGCAGAGATCCAGGCATTGGGGGTTATTTACCAAAGGCAAATCCACTTTGCACTACAAGTGCAAACTACAAGTGCAAAGTGCACTTGAAATTGCACTGAAAGTGCACTTGAAAGTGCAGTTGCTATAGATCCGAGGGGGACATGCAAGGAAATAAAAAACAGCATTTTAGCTCGCACATGATTAGATAATAAAATCAGCAGAGCTTCCCCTTATTTCAGATCTACCCCTCAGATCTACAGCGACTGCACTTCCAAGTGCACTTTCAGTGCAATTTCAGGTGCACTTTGCACTTGTAGTTTGCACTTGCAGTGCAAGGTGGATTTGCCTTTGGTAAATAACCCCCATTATATCAATGAGTCTAAATAAGGTATGTAATGAAAATGGAAAGGTTTTATTTAAAACAACTTTTTTTTGACTATGTACAGTTTGTAATTATGTATCTTCATAGAGCAGCCATATTTGCACAATACATACTCAGATTCCACTTCTGGCTTTGCAGTGTTACACATTTGTAGTGCTATATGCTCCTTCTCACAACAATACTAGTCTATGAGGCAGCTGACAATCTGAAAACATTAGACTGCCTGTGTGGCTGATACCTTACTTCAACAGTTGTTATACAAAGAGCTATTGACTGCACAGAGTGGCTGAGAGTCCCCACTAGTGGCTAATCTTTAGATATTAATATTTAACACAAAATAACATAAATGTGGAAGCATATAGTTATGAGAATGTTATGCCAAACATTAATAAAAGAAGATTTAAATTCAGTTTATAAAAGCTCATATCAATCTCTTAACATGTTAATGTAATTTAAACAGTTGTTTTTATTTATTTTAAATCTGCATCTTTATTTAAAATAATCCCTGGTCATTCTGCCATAAAGGACCTTGGTCAAGTACTTCCTGTTACAGGGTGACAATCCTCTTTCTATTTACCAATTATGCCCATGAGATGCAAAGGTGCAAGTTATCAGTTTCAACCATTAGAACAGAAAAAAAAATTATGCAATCCTGTATACACAATCCTACACTCACAGTTGATCCAGAAGAAGGCAAAAAAAAAAACAAAAAAAAAAACAACAAAGCATGATCGAATTTGCTCCAACAGAGGGATAAAAATCCTTCCTGATCCCCCAAGAGGCAATTGGATATTCCCCGGATCAACTTTACCTATAAATATTAGTATCCAGTTAGAATATGTGTATCTAGGAAAGAATCCAGGCCTTTTTTAAAACAATCTACTGAGAGCTAGTCAGAACCACCTCTGGAGGGAGTCTAGTCCACATTTTTACAGCTCTTACCGTATTTAGAGATTAAATCCATTTTCCTCTAGACGTAAAGAATGCCCCCTTGTCCATTGAGATGACCTTAAATTGAATAACACCAAGTTCACTATATGGACCACTTGTATTTATACATGTTGATCATATCCCCCCCTTAACCACTTCCCGCCTGCCATATATCAAAATGACGGCCGGAAAGTGATTTCATTATGCTCACTGGGCATCATATGATGTCCAGCAGGATAAGCCGCTAGTGCGGTGATCGGTGGCGTGGTGTGTCAGGCTGACACACCGAATCTTCGATCTAGGTAAAGAGCCTATGACGTAGGCTCTTTACCATGTGATCATCTGTGTCCAATCACAGCTGATCACAGTATAAACAGGAAGAGCTGTTTATCAGTTTTTCCCCCACTCGCACTGACAGGCGCAAGTAGAGGAGAGACGATCAGCTGCTCTCCTGACAGGAGGGTCTGCGCTGATAATCAGGGCATTGATTATCATTGCAGAACCATCGAGGATGCCCACTTCAGACCACCAGGGATGCCAACTTCAGACCACCAGGTGAGCCCACCAGGAGTGTCAATTAGTACCCATTAGGATGGCACTCTTTGCCCATAAATTATACCTGCCAGTGCCCCCTGATCAGTGCCACCCATCAGTGCCCATCAGTGCTGCCTATATGTGCCCACCAGTGCCACCTATCAGTGCCACGTATGAGTGCCCATTAGTGCCACCTATCAGTGCTGCCTATGAGTGCCCATCAGTGCTGCACATTAGTGCCCATCAGTGCTGCTTATCAGTGCCGCCTATCAGTGCCCATCAGTGCTGCATATAAGTGCCTCATCGTCAGTGCCCATCAGTGCCACCTCATCAGTGCCAATCAGTACTGCCTCATCAGTGCCCGTCAGTACAGCCTCCTCATTGCTCATCAGTGAAGGAGAAAACGTACCTACAATGCTGTGAAAAAGTATTTGCCCCCTTTCTGATTTTTTTTTTTTTTTTGCATATTTGTCACACTTAAATGACTCAGATCATCAAACATATTTTATACACAAAGAAAACTGGAGTAAATACAAAATGCAGTTTTTAAATGATGGTTTCATTTATTAAGGCAAAAAAGCTGTCCAAACCTGCCTGGCTTTATGTGAAAAAGTAATTGCCCCCTAAACTTAATATCTGGTTGAGCCACCCTTGGCGGCAACAACTGCAATCCAGCGTTTGCGATAACTGGGTAAAATGAGTCTTTCACATTGCTGTGGAGCAATTTTGGCCCACTCTTCTTTGCAGAATTGTTATAATTCTGCCACATTGGAGGGTTTTCCAGCATGAACGGACTGTGTAAGGTCATGATACAGCATCTCAATTGGATTTAAGTCCAGGCTTTGACTAGGCCTTTCCAAACCTTAAATTTTGCTTTGTTTGAACCATTTGGAAGTGGACTTGCTGTTGTGTTTTGGATCATTGTCCTGCTGCATAACCCAAGTGCAGTTGAGCTCGAGGTCACAAACTGATGGCCGGACATTCTCCTTTAGGATTTTCTAGTAGAGCTCAGAATATGAAATGCTGTATTAGTTTATTATCAGATGTAACGGGACGCACACCTTCCAAAAAGGTAAATTTTTGTCTCATCAGTCCCCAGAATATTTGCCTAAGTCTTGGGGATAATCAAGATGTTTTTTAGTAAATGTGAGATGAGCCTTTGTGTTCTTTTTGGTCAGTAGTGGTTTTGGCCTTTGAATTCTCCCATGGATGCCATTTTTGCCCAGTCTCTTTCATATTGTTGAATCATGAACACTGATCTTACCTAAGGCAAGTGAGGCCAGCAGTTCTTTAGATGTTGTTCTGGGTTCTTTTATGACCTCCTGGATGAGTCATCGTCATGCTCTTGGAGTAATTTTTGTAGGCCGGCCATCCCTGGGAAGGTTCACCACTGTTCCAAGTTATTTCTATTTGTGGATAATGACTCTCCCTGTGGTTCACTGGAGTTCCAAAGCCTTAGAAATGGCTTTGAAACCCTTGCTAGACCGATACATGTTTGTTTCTAATATGTTCTTGAATTTTTTTAGATTGTGGCTTTTTGTGATCTGTTAGCGTGCTTCACTTTGTCAGCTTCTATTTATGTGATTTCTTGATTAAACTGGGCTGGCAGTAATCAGGCCTGGGTGTGGCAAGTGAAATTTAACTCAGCTTTCCAAAAAATTGTGGTTAATCACAGTTCATTCATGATTCAGCATGGGAGGGGGCACTTACTTTTTCACATAGGCAGGGCAGGTTTGAACAGCTTTTTTCCCTTAATAAATGAAATAATAATTTAAAAACAGCATCTTGGATTTACTCGGATTATCGTTGTGTAATATTAAAATTTGTTTGATTATCTGAATCATTTAAATTTGTTTGATGATCTGAATCATTTAAGTGTGAGAAATATGCAAAAAAATAAAAAATCATGAAGGGGGAAAATACTTTTTCACATTACTGTATTTACAAAGTTTTGTAACAGAAACAAAGAAAAATTTTTATTTTTACATTTTTTGGTATTTTTTTATTTGTAGCGCAAACAATAAAACCCCAGTAGTGATCAAATACCACCAAAAGAAAGCTCTATTTGTGAGAAAAAAACTATAAAAATTTTGTTTGGGTACAGTGTTGCACGACCGCGTAATTGTCATTTAAAATGCAACAGCGCTGAAAGCTAAAAATTGGCCTGGGCAGGAAGGGGGGAAAGTGCCCAGTATTGAAGTCGTTAATCTCTTCTTCACAAGAGCAAATACATTCAGTTCATCTAATCGCTCTTTATAGCTGAGCTTCTCCATGCCTCTTATCAGTTTGGTTGCCCTTCTCTGCACTTTCTCTCTCTAGTTCCCCAATATCCTTTTTGTGAGCTGGTGCCCAAAACTGAACTCCATGTTCCATATGAGGTCTTGCTAGTGATTTGTACAGGGGCAGAATGATATCTCTCTCTCTGCAGTTCATTACTCTCTTAATTTAAGAAATAATTTTTCTCGCTTTGGAAACCACAGCTTGGCATTGCATGTCAATATTAAGCTTATGATCTACCAGAACACCCAGGTCCTTCTCCACCATTGATTCCCCCAGCTGTTCTCCTCCTATGATGCATGCATGTTTTTAGCCCCCAAGTGCCTAACTTTACATTTATCAACATTAAACCTCATTTGCCACATAGTTGCCCAATTAAACAGTGAATTGAAGTCGGCTTATAAGTTGGAGACATCTTGTAAGGACATTATTCCACTGCATAGCTTGCTGTCATCTGCAAACACTGAAATAGAACTTTTAATCCTGCATCCTATATCACTTATAAATATATTTTTTGAAAAGATTCCCAATGCTGAACCTTGGAGGAAACCACTGATATCCCTAGACCATTCAAAATATGAATCATTAATCATTACCCACTACTCTCTGTTTATGGTCTTTTAATCAGTTTTCTATCCAATCATAAACTGATTTTGTCATAAGTGCCCCGATAGAGACTACTGACTGTATCATATGCACAATACAGGCAGGAGCTCTGGCATTGACACAGGTCAAAAAGTCCATAGCCTTGCATCAGTGGTGGTAAATAAGATGGCCTGCCTACTGGAAGGACTGGAAACAACTGAGGAGAGTGAGCTGTATAGGTAAGCTGTGGGTTTAGAGGTGAGCTATAGATTGGAGTGCAGAGGTGAGCTGTGTATGAAGGTGCAGAGGTAAGCTGTGGATGGGGTTGCAGAGGTCATCTCAGAAACCAGGGTGCACAGGGGAACTCTGGATTTGGAGTGTAGAGGTGATCTGTGGATCAGGGGTACAGGAGTGAGCTGTGGATGGGGGTGCAGAGGTGATCTGTGGATGGAGGGTGCAGGAGTGCGCTGTGGGTGGGAGTGCAGAGGTAATTTGTGGAAGGGGCTGCAAAAGTGATCTGTGGATGGGCGTGCAGATGTGAGCTGTTGAAAGGGGGACAGGGGTGAGCTGGTGAAGGGGGTGTGGAGGTGATCTGTGGATGAGGGTGCAGAGGTAATCTGTGGAAGGTGTGCAGAGGTGAGCTCAGACAAGGAGTGCACAGGGGAACTGTTGATGGGTGATGCAGAGATGAGCAATGGATGGGAGCACAGAGGTGAGCGGATGGCGTGGGGAGGTAGGGAGGGGCTGGAGACAAAGGTGGCTTAAGGGAGCAGGGCTGAGTACCCACTCCCATTCTCTGACAAAACTATACTGCACATACCTTATTAAATCTAAATGTATTCTTACACCTCTATTCTTAAATGTATGCAGAGACTTTGCATGTGCTTATTATGTATTGTTTAAACAATCCCCTGAGGTCCCTCTTTTAACCTAAAATAGTGGCCAAAGAGTCCCTAGCTTCCTGCTTACTGGTGCCAGGACACGGATCATGAATCTGGAAGCTGTGGGTGGAAAACCATAGACAGGAGTCCGCTGAGTTTTCTCTGCAGACTGAATCCAAAATTACTCTTATTACATGATTCTGCATTAAATAAAAAGCAAACAAATCCAGAAAGGCTTTTTTTTATTTTCTTTTCCCTGATATCCTTGCTTCATTTTTTAGCAAGCTGACTCCATTGTTTGATGCAAACACTGGTCAGGTGGGCTCATATCTGACCTTCGTGAAAAGCTGTCTGTCTTTTATATTTTGTTCCATTAACCCCGCTTGCCATCAATTCCCTACTGGATGTTCAGTAAACCTTGACTTGTTTCTAATTTCAACCTTCTGGCTTTCTGGGTTGTTTTTAAAGGGAGAACTGCTGGGATTGATAGGAGGTTGAAATTTGTGAACATTTGTACTTTTTCCACCTAAAAAACTAAGGGATATATTTACAAATATTTCCCACTTAAACCCCATTAGAAAAGTATGTATAATTTTATAATTTTATAATATATAATATAATTAACAGGAAAGCTGGTAAAGAGCAACATGGAGCAACAAGCAAAATCCTAAATGTGACAGGTATTGTGATGACACATGGGTACAGATTTACTACAATCAAGCTTTAAGGATTCACAATCCTTCCTCTGATGGATCCAGTGGTGTGATCCTGAAATTAAAAAGACAATCTTTTTTTTGGCAGTGGGTGAGATGGTAGAGACCGTACACGCTTACCTGGCATGCAGAAAAGAGCAATAAAAACAATTTCCACATTGGCATAGTTCGGCGTGTCCCCTGTGTAGTGTAGACCCCTGACGGGCCTCGCAGATTTGCCCCAGGTTCTCTTCCCAATTGAGTGCAAAGCAGCCATGTACACAGCAGCTCCCACAGTCTCACAACACAATGACCAGGCAGAATCTTTTTAAGGTTTAATGCTCATTGAACTTGGGGTGCAGGGTAGGCCTTAGGATACTCCAAATTTAGTGCACCAAGTAGCAGAGGACAGTCTCTGCCTTTACTAGACTCTTCAAAGTAACTCCCTCCAGTCTATACTCACAATATCCCTGTGTACCTGGATGCCTCTGTCCAATACCAGCCAGACAGTTCTTCGGTGCACCTCCAGGCCAGATCCTCAGTGAACCCCCTCTGAATTAGCTCCAGTTCCACTCAGAAAATAGGCCCCCTAGCTCTCCTTGAGTTGGGACCTCAATAAACTTCTGCAGACTTCAGCTAATCTGCCCAGAAGAGCAGCAGCCCTTCAGGCTGGGTCTTCTCCTCCTGGACATGAGCCATGCTGTTCCAGACTCCAGACATTTATTCACCCCTCAGCCACCTGGACATTCTTTCCCCCCCAGTAATTGGCTGAGACCACATGAATATTCAGACCCAGGTTCTGCCTCTTCTAAAAGTGTATAAGATACTGTGTACACCACCAGAAATGTAGTAGAAACTGTACACACTGTATTAGATACTGTGTAAACCTTTACTGTATTAGAAACTGTACAACGGCTGCACTGTATTTTATACTGTGTACACCACCAGAAGTGTAGTAGAAACTGTACACACTGTATTAGGTCCTGTGTACACCGCCTAAAGTGTATTAGAAACTGTACACACTGTATTAGATACTGTGTACACCACCTGCACTGTATTAGACACTGTACAATGGCTGCACTGTATTTTATACTGTATACACCACCAGAATGTAGTACAGACTGTACACACTGTATTAGATACTTTGTACACCACCTGCACTGTATTAGAAACTGTACTACGGCTGCACTGTATTGTGTACTGTGTACACCACCAGAAGTGTGGTAGAAACTGTACACACTATATTAGATACTGTGCACACCACCAAAAAGTAGTAGAAACTCTAAACACCGTATTAGATACTGTGTACACCACCTACACTGTATTAGAAACTGTACAATGGCTGCACTCTATTGTATACTGTGTACACCACCAGAAGTGTAGTTGAAACCATACACACTTTATTAGATACTGTGTACACCGCCTGAAGTGTATTAGAAACTGTACACACTGTATCAGATACTGTGTACACCACCAGAAAAGTAGTATAAACTGTACATGCTGTATTAGATACTGTGTAAACCGCCTGCACTGTATTAGAAACTGTATAATGGCTGCACTGTATTGTACACTGTGTACACCACCAGAAGTGTAGCAGAAACTGTACACACTCTATTAGATACTGTGTACACCGCCTGCACTGTATTAGAAACTGTACTATGGCTGCACTGTATTGTATACTGTGTACACCACCAGAAGTGTAGTAGAAACTGTAAACACTGTATTAGATGTTGTGTACACCGCCTGAAGTTTATTAGAAACAGTACACCACCGAATGCACTGTAGATATAGGCTACACTGGATGCAGAGTATATATATATATATATATATATATATATATATATATATATATATATATAATACACTGCCTGCACTGACTGAATATCGAGTAAACATTGAATATATAGTCTATGCTAAATGCTATATGCTATGCTATATACATATACTAGACTGACTATATATATATATATATATATATATATATATATATATATATACATATATATATATATATATATATATATATATATATATATATATATATATATATATATATATCAAATACACTGCCACTAACTGCCACTGCCACTAACTGAATAACCTGCCTGCTTAATCAAACTTAAGCTATCTCTGTGTCCACGCCAACAACACTTGACACACGGCCGCCATGTAAGCAGCCTTATATAGTGTGGGATGTGGACTTAGTCCCCCTGAGCCATGATTGGTCAAAGGCACCTTGCCAATTATGGCTCTCTCAGCAGAGCGCGCTGTGATTGGCCAAAGCATGCAGGTCAGGTGCATGCTTTGGCCAATCATCATACAGCAATACACTGCGATCTCGATGGCCCATAATGTTTGCTGTTCTGCGAACGTGTGAGCACCTGATGTTCGAGCCTAACTTATGTTTGACCCAAACATCGAGCTTATCCCTATTCTTGTATACAGCAATACGCTTTACTTTCATGGAGGATATCTTAACATATCTTTCAGCATGGAGACAGGAACAGAATAACAAGCAAGTGCACTGAACATAGATAGACAATACATCCTATCATAGAATACATAAACTATACACTATAATACTACAGCGCCACCTGCTGCATAGATAAGTATAATGCATATACTGTATATAGTTCACAGTACAAATCAACTTTACATTACTTGATGTTGTTCTTTCAACATCCCTTCAACATGCTTTGTTCAATTATATTCAGCTTCTTCTGGATATAACTATGACATTCCTTCGACAAAGACTTGGTGAGTGCATCGGCAGTCATCTGCTCTGGTGGGCAATATTGAATGTCAATAACACATTGCTCTTGATTGTCTCTGTGTTTGGTCCTAGGATTGACCCTTTCTGATTGCGTAAGCTTTAAACATCCCTGGCTGTCTTCAAAAATGGGAATTGGTTTTGACAAGTCTACCCCAATGCCCACAAAAAGTTGACAAATCCATATCGCTTTTTGACACGCGTGTGCTGCTGCAATTTAGTCTGCTTCAGTTGAAGATAGAGCGACAGTTGTTTGCTTTTGACTAGACCAACTTATGGTTCCTTCCTCATACTGGAAGATGAATCCACTTGTGGATTTGCGGTCTGTGCAGTCCCCAGCCCAATCAGCAGCCACATATCTGACCAGTTTTGGATCTGATGTTGCTAGTAACCGTAACTTTGTTTGAATTGTTCCTTTAAGGTACTGCATCACTCTTTTTACGGCATTCCAGTCATGCTGACAGGAAGCTGAGACTTTCCTGTATAGTATGCCAACTGCTGCGGCTATGTCTAGTCTTGTCACAGTGGCAACATATAGCAGCTTACTGATATCTCTGCGATACATGTCGTTGTTGGGTAGCACGTTTTTTGCTTCATTGCTCTTTTGATAGCCTGGTTCCAAAGGAGTTTTCACTTCCTTTGCATCTTGCATATGGAATTGTTCCAAGATTTCTGAGATTTTCTGAGATTTGAGAAGATACATTCCATCTTCTTCTCTCTCTATTTGGATTCCCAGATAGTAACAAATGTTCCCAAGTTCTTTGATTTCAAAATTTTCTTTCAGCTTGTGAACTATCTGATTTTAATCCCCTTCTTGTTCAAAACAGGTTATAATTACATCAATAGATAAGGATGTACAGTATCTCACAAAAGTGAATATACCCCTCACATTTTTGTAAATATTTTATTATATCTTTTCATGTGACAACACTGAAGAAATTACACTTTGCTACAATGTAAAGTAGTGAGTGTATAACTTGTATAACAGTGTAAATTTGCTGTCTCCTCAAAATAACTCATACAGCCATTAATGTCTAAACCGCTGGTAACAAAAGTGAGTACACCCCTAAGTGAAAATGTCCAAATTGGGCCCAAAGTTTCAATATTTTGTGTGGCCACCATTATTTTCCATCACTGCCTTAACCCTCTTGGGCATGGAGTTCACCAGAGGTTCACAGGTTGCCACTGGAGTCTTCTTCCACTCCTCCATGAAGACAACACGGAACTGGTGGATGTTAGCGACCTTGCGCTCCCCCACCTTCCATTTGAGGATGCCACACAGATGCTCAATGGGGTTTAGGTCTGGAGACATGCTTGGCCAGTCCATCACCTTTACCCTCAGCTTCTTTAGCAAGACAGTGGTCGTCTTGGAGGTGTGTTTGGGGTCGTTATCATGTTGGAATACTGCCCTGTGGCCCAGTCTCCGAAGGGAGGGGATCATGCTCTGATTCAGTATGTCACAGTAGATGTTGGCATGCATGGTTCCCTCAATGAACTCCCCAGTCCTGGCAGCACTCATAAAGGCCAAGACCATGACACTCCCGCCACCATGCTTGACTGTAGGCAAGACACACTTGTCTTTGTACTGCTCCCCTGATTGCCACCACACACGCTTGACACCATCTGAACCAAATAAATTTATCTTGGTCTCATCAGATCACATGACATGGTTCCAGTAATCCATGTCCTTAGTCTGCTTGTCTTCAGCAAACTGTTTGCAGGCTTTCTTGTGAATTATCTTTAGAAGAGGCTTCCTTCTGGGACAACAGCCATGCAGACCAACTTGATGCAGGGTGCGGAGCATGGTCTGACAGCTGTAGCACTGACAGGCTGACACCCCACCCCGTTAACCTCTGCAGCAATGCTGGCAGCACTCATACATCTATTTCCCAAAGACAACCTCTGGATATGGCGCTGAGCGCATGTACTCATTTTCTTTGGTCGCCCATGGCGAGGCCTGTTTTGAGTGGAACTCAAACTCAGCAGCTCAGTTTCAGGGTCTTGGTAATCTTCTTATAGTCTAGGCCATCTTTATGTAGAGCAGCAATTCTTTTTTTCAGATCCTCAGAGAGTTCTTTGCCATAAGTTACCATGTTGAACTTCCAGTGACCAGTATGAGAGAGTGAGAGCGATAACACCAAATGTAACACACCTGCTCCCCATTCAAACCTGAGTCTGGCTGTTTTTGTGGATATTCCCTTCTGCATCTGACTTTACTTTTAACGTAAACTTATTTCCTATAGTTTTGCGGTTAGGAGGGAGCTCTGTAAGTGTCCAGGTTTTATTTTCTTAAGTGACTTTAATTCTTCTTCTGCTGCCTTTCTCCATTTATTGGCTTCACTTTTTGGCAGTTTTTCTATGTCTTCCCAGGGTGTTGGTTCAAGTATGCCCTGTGCTCTGACAGTGTATGACAGCTTGCGGGGTAATATTCCCTTTGTAGTCTGAGTAGATCTTCTGACTTCAGGCAGTTTAGCAGGATCTGGTGGGGAACTTGATTTAGGCATTGTGAGTTCCACCTCTTGTTCTGACTTCTGCACAGGTTCAGTTTGATCAACCTTTTCTTCTGGTTTGTTTGGCATATTCACTTTACAGCTTTCAGGGATTGGTGTTTCTGGTGATGGACTCTCTTAAAAATAAACACTATGGCTTATTGTCACTTTTTCAGTCTTTGGGTGTAGGATTCTGTAACCCTTAGTTTGTTCACTGTAGCCTACTAGAATGCCCTCTATGGCTCTGTTCTGCAGCTTGGATCACTTTTCACTTGGAATATAGGCATACAGTATGCTTTACATCCAAACACTATGATGAGCCCTGTGCTAGGCTTTGATCCATGCCACATTTAGAATGGAGTACTTTAATGGCTCTTGAGGGTAGTTTGTTCTGTAGGTAGGTTGCAGTTATGACTGCTTCTCCCCAGTATTTGTGAGGTAGGTTGGCATCCAACAACATGCATCTGACCATTTCTATAAGAGCGCAATTTTTTCTTTCTGCTACACTGTTTTTTTCAGGAGTGTATGGTGTAGTTGTCTGGTGTACAATTCCTTGTCTCTTCAGGTATGAGGCCATTTCTTTGCTTATGTATTCTCCCCCCATTGTTGGTGGGTATTATTCCTGGGTTTCTATGGAATTTGTTGCTAGACATGGCAACAAACTCTAGAAGTTTCTCTGATGTTTTATTTTTGTGTTTCATCAGACAAGTAGTTGTGTTCCCTGTTTATCAGTGTAAACCATGTACTGTCAGCCTTGCCAGTTATCGTCTCTCCTTTGCTTACACAAAGACAGTGTGTGAGGAAAGGACTGCAAGTCTGGTTACATGTGACCAGCTGTGATTGGATCCAGCTGATTACATGATAAAGGGGTGCTGTGATTGGCCCTTTACCATGATCTGTGATGAGCTGTGTACAAAGAACACAACAGTCACAGAGCACACCCAATGTGCAAACCAAGGGGTTCGCGGGAGGCGCAGTTCTAGGAGGATATTCTTGGATGCCCTCCCAGATCTAGAGAGCCGTGCTGTAGCAATCTTTTGGCTATAGTCTTTTGACAAGAATTGGTTAAATGGCCAACATTGTAATTCGAGATAAGCAAACCTGGTCAAGTTTGGTTCGCAGGAGATTTGAGGAGCCCAGTGGAAATTCTGCAAACCCCAAACTTAGCACCAAACATTACTAAAGTCTATGGGAGGAGAATCTTGTAATTTTTAAAAACATTTTTCAAAGTTACTTTGCAAACGTATTAAAACAATTATGAGTGGTAGGGAACAGTCATGGGTGACATGTATCAATGCACATTTTTTTTTTAAATATTGTTCAAATTCTTCTCTCTCTATCCTTCTTTCCATTTTTCTCCCTCTACAGCTCCTCTTTCCACCTTTTTTCCCTTTCACTATCCATCTCCTGATTCTTCTCCACCATCCTCTATTTCTCTTTCCAATACCTTCTTCTCTCTCTCAATCCTTCTATCAAATTTTTTTCTGACTTTCTCCCACCCCTTATTTCTTCTCTAGCCATCCCTCTTTCCTTTTATCTTTCTCCCCCTTCCCCCCTCTGCGCTCTCTCTCTTCCCCTTATATTGTATGCATACACATAGAGACAAGCACTTGTATTTCGTGACTGCTTAAAATCCCCACTTCATGCCTGCACACTGCATAATCATCTGTTTATCAACAACTGTACATTAAAACCACCTACAAGCCTCATACATGTTAGCATAAACTCAGTGTGAGCGTTATAGAAAAATAAAATGTAAATTGCATCGAACACATGTCATCATCTTGTCAGGGTATGGAAATTGTACCTTCACTGTAATCCTCCTTCCCTTGTGCACTCAGCTGTACAGTACACAAACTGGTGGCTTCCACCTTGCTTGCCTCCTACCAAGATATAGAAAATTATGTTATCTGGGCTTCTTATATACAGAGGATGACCAAAATCTATAGGGAAGGTAAAAGGAAAATGTAAACTTAGAGCTTAAAGTGATTCTAAAAGGTTAATTTTTTATTTTTTTTTAATAACAAACATGTCATACTTATCTGCTCTGTGCAATGGTTTTGCACAGAGCAGACCGGATCCCTTTCTTTTTGGGTCCCTCGCCAGTTAACAGCTAACAGTGATCTACTTAAACAGTGATCTAATTAAAGTGATTGTAAAGTCTCATTTTTTTTTGTTTAAAATAACAAACATGTTATACTTACCTACTCTGTGAAGTGGTTTTGCACAAAGCAGCCCCGATCATCCTCTTCTCGGGTCCCTCTTTGGTGCTTTTGCTCATCGTGAATGGTGGATGCAGTTTTCTGGGACCTGTCACGTGTCCCAGAAGGCTGCAGGGGAGGGGGCCAGGGGTCTCCAAAATTTCTAAACAAGGGGCCAGTGTACTGTCCTTCAAACGTTAGTGGGGCTGGAATGTAGCCAACAGGAGTAGAAAATATCCTGGTGTCAGTGGGAAAAACAGTGTCCCCTCTTTGGTATGAGAGGGAGGAATAGTGCTCCACTGGTGGTGTCGGTGGGAGGAATAGTGCCCATAATTGGTGTCAGTGGGAGAAATAGTGTCCCATCATTGGTATCAGTGGGAGAAATAGTGTCCTATCATTGGTGTCACTGGGAGGAATAGTGTCCCATCATTGGTGTCAATAGGAGGAATAGTACCCCATCATTGGTGTCAGTGGGAAGAATAGTGCTCCGGTCAGCAACTATGACACCTATGCAGATACAATCAAGTGAAGGGCCGGAGTTTGGAGACCCCTGGCCTAGGTGGTCAGAGCAGAAAAATCAGGTACCCCCCCCCCCCCGCTCCTCAAAAGTGCAAATTCTTCAAGAGGAGTAGGGACGAGGGGGCTTTAAGGGAGATTGTTGATAAATATTTCTGTTCCAAGTTGAGGAGCTTCTTCAACCCAGTCTGCAGCAAGGCCACCATATTCTCTCTGACCATTAACCTGTGCAGATTAGTAAGACACCTTTCCATCCACTCCAGAACAGAAACTTTATTGTAATCCAAGCCTCGCTCTCAGCCTTCATCACATTGTTGTCCATCATTTGAAAATGATCTGCTCTCTCTATGGGATCAGGGGCTGAACTGAGATCTTTTCCATGCTTTGAATGGGAGAAGCAGACAAAAACCCCGGTCTCCTCCATGGGCCATAATCAGTGGGTAGAGGGCTAGCCCCTAGTCCCCTCCAAAAGCCCCTGACCCAGTTGGGTCTGTCACAGTGACATATGTCACCAGAACAAGCATCCTCATTAGAAAATCCCCCCTTTTATAGTGACAACTCAACATTTTGGATCTTCCCTCACTTTCTGCCTTGGTTACAATGGTTATAAAAAAATATATAGACAGTAAATCTCTAAACAGTTGGGCACCTGATGTAAGGAGGGACTCCACTGGGGGCACCTCCTTACATCTGTGTCCCTATCAGCGGAGTCCCTCCTTACATCTGTGTCCCCGTCAGCAGAGCCCCTCCTTACATCTGTGTCCCCATCAGCGGAGCCCCTCCTTACATCTGTGTCCCCAGCGGGGCCCCTCCTTACATCTGTGTCCCCAGCAGAGTCCCTCCTTACATCTGTGTCCCCAGCGGAGCCCCTCCATACATCTGTGTCCCCAGCGGAGTCCCTCCTTACATCTGTATCCCTGTTGGAGTCCCTCTTTATATCTGTGTCCCCAGCAGAGTCCCTCCTTACATCAGGTGCCCCCAGCGGAGTCCCTCCTTACATCAGGTGCCCCCAGCAGAGTCCCTTCTTACATCAGGTGCCCCCAGTGGAGTCCCTCCTTACATCAGGTGCCCCCAGCAGAGTCCTTCCTTACATCAGGTGCCCCCAGCAGAGTCCCTCCTTACATCTGTATCCCCAGCAGAGTCCCTCCTTACATCTGTGTCCCTGTCAGAGGAGTCCCTCCTTACATCTGTGTCCCCATCAGCAGAGCCCCTCCTTACATCTGTGTCCCCATCAGCGGAGCCCCTCCTTACATCTGTGTGCCCAGCGGAGCCCCTCCTTACATCTGTGTCCCCAGCGGAGTCCCTCCTTACTTCTGTGTCCCCAGCGGAGCCCCTCCATACATCTGTGTCCCCAGCAGAGTCCCTCCTTACATCTGTGTCCCCAGCGGAGCCACTCCTTACATCTGTGCCCCCAGCGGAGTCCCTCCTTACATCTGTGTCCCCAACGGAGCCCCTCCATACATCTGTGTCCCCAGCAGAGCCCCTCCTTACATCTGTGTCCCCAGCGAAGCTCCTCCTTACATCTGTGTCCCCAGCGGAGTCCCTCCTTACATCTGTGTCCCCAGCGAAGTCCCTCCTTACATCTGAGCAGCAGTCCTCCTCACATATGTGTGCTCCTTCCAGCCGCATCTGTCTCTCCCCAGCTAGTTCCTGGCTTTCTCCGTGTGTTCAGTGGAGAGGGGAGGGGCCTCCCCTCTCCACTGAACACAAGGGGATTAGTCCTCATGGTAGCCATCTTGTTGTAGCCCGGCGGAAGTGACTTTGTTCTCACACTGACAACAAAGCACCCGGCTGGGCTCTGGGCAGATGCTGCTCGGCGCGATGGATTGCGCTGCAAAGCAGCTCCAAACTTCGCCAATGAAGCTCCACGTCTGCAATCTCGTGATTGCATAGACGTGTCGCTTCCCATAGTGCACTGTGTCTGGCGCCTGAACACAGCGCACTTAAGGACTTTATATTTATTTATTAATTTTTTTTAAAGCCCACAAACTGATCGGTTCTGTGTTCTGCTTCTTCCTGTCACACTACTTACCTTACTTACCTAAAAAAGGATTTATATTTTTGTCCATCCATTTCTAGAGATTACACAGCTCTGCCACACAGCATAGTGCTGGCTGCCAGGGGAGGAGACCTAATTTTTTTCTGCTGCTGTTAGGGCACTTTCACACTGGGGTGGGGGGGCATCGGAGGTAAAGCGCCGCTATTTTTAACGGCTCTTTAACGTCGTTTTAGCGGCACTTTTTGCCCACTAGCAGGGTGCTTTTAACCCCCGCTAGTAGCCGATAAAGGGGTTAATAGCGCCCACAAAGCTCCTGCAAAGCACTTCGGTGGCGCTGCCCATTGATTTAAAAAATGCTGAGCCCCAAAGATGCTGCTTGCAGGACTTTTTTTAATGTCCTGCAAGCACACCACTCCAGTGTGAAAGCACTGAGGCTTTCACACTGAAGTGACAGGAGAGGAGCTTTCAGGTGCTTTGCATGCCTGGAATGCCTGTAAAGCACCTCAGTGTGAAAGTAGCCTAAAGTAATATTTACAGGTCTTGTTCCCCCACTGCCCCCCCCCCCCCCAGCCTGTGACTGGACAGTGGAAGGAGAAGCAGCAGATTGCTAAATTCATGTCTTTAGCACTCTGCTCTCTCCTCCTATCAGCATGTTCCTGGCAGCGTAGCACTACTGGTTGGCTTCTTGTGCTGCTTCGACCTCATATCGAGTCAGAGCTCTGCAGTACAGGGACTATACTGTTTCATTAAAAAAATACATATAAGGAATTATAATGAATGCAGAGCTGTGTTGATGTGTGTCTTTCATATCTTCCTGGAGTGTAGCTATAAATGGAAAATCAGAGACCGGAAAAAAAAAAATGCACCACTTTGTAGAATAATTTTTTAAGGTCGACGCAATCACCTCACAAATGGAGACCCTTGCAGAATTCCAAATTTAGACTCTAGTTGTAATCAGAACTTACAGTTTTCCGAATTACTCACTTGTTCTTCCTCTTGACATCTGGGTCAGTTGAAAGTGTTAGAAGCTATGCGTCTGCCTCAGGATTGATAGGCTCTGTGTTAATTCATTCTCAGCGAACAACGTCATACGACCAATATAGCCAGTCCAAATTAATTTTGGAAAATTGGGGTCGAATTCATTTGCAAGAGGGCTGTTACAATGTTAAATGCAGAGCGTTTATGTGTGTGCATGTTTTCTTATAAGCCCTAGATGGCTTTGATGTTTTTAAGCGTTCCATAATTACATCTGAAATTTTTATTTTAAAGGATGAAAACAATTACTCTCCGAAAATGCGTTCAACCCCTCACTTTATAGGTTTTATTACACTGATTTTTTTTTTCTTCACCATTCAATCATTTGTTCTAGAAGAGCTATAAAAATCTGCAAGGTATAGAAATGAAAAAAGTGATCACTGCCAGATATTTGCACGCAGTTCACAGGCCTAAGTGCATACAAGTGACCCTGTCAGTTCCTTAAAAAGTGGAAGATCTACACTATATTTTTAAAAAGTATTGGGACACCTGTCTTTAGACACACATGAACTTTAATAACATCCCAGTCTAATGCTGGCCATACACTATACGAAAAATCGGCCAAACCCATTTTCGAAAAACGAACGTTCGGCCACGAGCGCAAACGATGGTGCCATCATGTAATGACCGATAAATCGTTCGATGGACATAAATAAATCATTTTTTTGTTTGTTTTTTTACATATACCTAGTGCAGACAGTTCGGACGGGAAACACATTAACCTTTCAATTAATCGTTCGTTCGGCAGAAAATTTCCAAACTTGTCCTTTGTTTTTCTGGCTCACAAATGTCCAAACGATTATCGATTTTGTGCCCATTAACTGACCGAAAAAC
This sequence comes from Aquarana catesbeiana, assembly GCF_042186555.1. Taxonomy (NCBI): domain Eukaryota; kingdom Metazoa; phylum Chordata; class Amphibia; order Anura; family Ranidae; genus Aquarana; species Aquarana catesbeiana. Next base: position 575,741,279 of record NC_133326.1, on the reverse strand, counting down.
GAAGGAAAGGTCTAAATTACCGAATTTCGGACGATTTTTCATTTAGTGTATGGCCAGCATTAGTCTGTAGGGTTCAATATTGCGTTGGTCCACCCTTTGCAGCTATAACAGCTTCAACTCTTCTGGGAAGGCTGTCCACAAGGTTTAGGAGTGTGTTTATGGGAATGTTTGATAATTTTTCCAGAAGCACATTTGTAAGGTCAGGCTCTGATGTTGGACGAGAAGGCCCGGCTCACTGTAATTCATCCCAAAGGTGTTCTATTGGGTTGAGGTCAGGACTCTGTGCAGGCCAGTCAAGTTCCTCCACCCCAAACTTGCTCATCCATGTCTTTATGGACCTTGCTTTGTGCACTGGTGCGCAGTCATGTTGGAACATGGGGATGGCCCCTTCCTGTTCATGTTGGAACAGGAAGGGGCCATCCCCAAACTGTTCCCACAAAGTTGGGATCATGGAATTGTCCAAAATGTCTTGGTATGCTGACTCCTTATGAGTTCCCTTCACTGGAACAAAGGGGGCAAACCCAATCACAGAAAAACAACCCCACATCATAATCCCCCCTCCACCAAATGATTTGGACCAGTGCACAAAGCAATGTCCATAAAGACATGGATGAGAGAGTTTGGGGTGGGGGAACTTGACTGGCCTACACAGAGTCCTAAACTCCACCCGATAGAACACCTTTGGGATGAATTACAGTGGAGACTGCAAGCCAGGCCTTCATGTCCAACATCAGTGCCTGACCGTACAAATGCGCTTCTGGAAGAATGGTCAAACATTCCCATAGACACACTCCTAAACCTTGTGGACAGTCTTCCCAGAAGAGTTGAAGCTGTTATAGGGTGGGCCAACTCAATATTGAACCCTACGGACTAAGACTGGGATGCCATTAAAGTTCATGTGCGTGTAAAGGTAGGTGTCCCAATACTTTTGGTAATATAGTATATGTATTCTTTAGCATTGTCCAAAATTGCATTGGTGCAGGTGCAAGACCAGGGCCACTTTTATAACATTACTAAAAACATTAGGAAAACATTACTAACATTCGGATGCCAAATTTAAACTCCATTGAAGTCAACGGGAGCCAGTAATGGCCATTTCATAAGCTAAAGGACAAACAAATTGTTAAACAAATGGCAGGAGGGAGGGCTGGGCACTGCCCCGGGTAACATGAATCAAAGCAAAAAATAAATTTAAAAAAGGGAGTCTGCTTAGCGAGGAGCCTCATTTTTAATAAAACTTTAAGCAAAACATTAAAAATACTAAATTCTTTCAAATAACATGCCCGGATATGCCCTGTGATGTGGTGCATCCTTACAATGTATACAATCTACTACAACAGACTGACATTTACAAAGAAAAATGCATGCTGTTAAATTGCTAGCAAATCGTAGCTGCTTTACTTGTGTTTGTAAACAAATAGCTTCCCTTCCCTAAACAAAAAGGATTCCCTTCATCTATGTCCGACCCTTAGGCCTCTTTCACACGGGGCAGATCAGTCATGATCCGCCCCGTGAACATCCGCTTGCTCAGCGGGGATCGCTCCGCCGATCCCCGCTGAGCAGGAAGATGACAGGTGCATCGCTGCACACTGTGCAGCGACGGACCTGTCAGAGCGCCGCTCTCCCCTATGGGGGATCGGATGATGACGGACCGTAGTGTCCGTCGTCATCCGATCCGATCCGAAAACGGAGGAAAAAGTAGGTTTTTCCTCCGTTACACTTTTCGGATCGGAGCGGGTCGGATGTCAGCGGACATGTCACCGCTGACATCCGACGCTCCATAGGGATGAATGTATGTCCGTTTTTCATCCGAAAACGGATGGATGAAAAACGGACATACGGATCATCCGTGTGAAAGAGGCCTTAAAGTGGTTGTAAAGGTAAACAAAGCTGGTAGAGACATCCCCATAGGCAGCAAAACTATTACACAGAGCAGGTAAGTATAACATGCTTTTTATTTTAATGTAAAAAAATTTGAATGTTTAATATCACTTTAAGGCCCGTGCACATGAGAATATCGAATGGAAAAAAAAAAAACGATTATGGATATAATCGTTCGATAATCTATTTATTAGTACACAGCTTTTAAGAGTCGATCATGACAGTTCATGTGAAAATATCCAAAGGGTCAAACACACAAAAAAAATTGTACGATAACAATGAATGATTTTCATGTAATAAGTATAGTATTTGTATGAAAAAAAAAATTGTGTGACCAAGTCCATGCATGCTCGGAAACAAAAGAATTACAATACATTACATCAAGTTGGATTTTGTCTTACGAGAATTTTCGTAACTTTAGTAACCTATTGGTTTTCCATATGAGACATGCAAAAAAAAAAAAAAAAAAAAAGCAGATACAGTGCCTTGAAAAAGTATTCATACCCCTTGCAATTTTCCAAATTTTCTCATGTTACAAGCGAAAACATAAATGTGGCACATAATTGTAAAGTGGAAGGAAAATGATAAATGGTTTTCCAAATTTTTTACAAATAAATATGTGAAAATGTGTGGCATGCATTTGTATTCAGCCCCTTTTACTCTGATACCCTTAACTAAAATCTAGTGGAATCAATTGTCTTGAGAAGTCACCTAATTAGTAAATAGAGTCCACCTGTGTATAATTTAATCTCAGTATAAATACAGCTGTTCTGTGAAGCCCTCAGAGGTTTGTTAGAGGATCTTAGTGAACAAACAGCATCATCAAGGCCAAGGAACACACCAGACAGGTCATGGATAAAGTTGTGGAGACGTTTAAAGCGGGGTTAGGTTTAAAAAAATTATCCCAAGCTTTGAATATCTCACGGAGCACTGTTCGATTAATCATCCTAAAATGGAAAGAGTAAGGCACATCTGCAAACCTACCAAGACATGGCCGTCCATCTAAACTGAAAGGCCGGGCAAGGAGAGCATTAATCAGAGAAGCAGCCAAGAGGCCCATGGTAACTCTGGCGGAGCCTCAGAGATCCACAGCTCAGGTGGGAGAATCTGTCCACAGGACAACTATTAGTCATGCACTCCACAAATCTGGACTTTATGGGAGAGTGGCAAAAAGAAAGCCATTGTTGAAAGAAAGCCATAAGAAGTCCTGTTTGCAGTTTGCGGAAAGAAATGTGGGGAACACAGCAAACATGTGGAAGAAGGATCTCTGGTCACATGAGACCAAAATTTTACTTTTTCTTCCACACCGCACCCCACCCTGATTACACCATCCCCACCATGTTGTTGGGATGCTTTTCTTCAGCAGGGACAAGGAAGCTGGTCAGAGTTGATGGGAAGCTGGATGGAGCCAAACACAGGGCAATCTTAGAGGAAAACCTGTTAGTCTGCAAAAGACTTGAGACTGAGACAGAGGTTCACCTTCCAGCAGGACAACGACCCTAAACATACAGCCAGAGCTACAATGGAATGGTTTAGATCAAAGCATATTCATGTGTTAGAATGGCCCAGTCAAAGTCCAGACCTAAATCCAATTGAGAATCTGTGGCAAGATTTGAAAATTGCTGTTCTCCATCCAATCTGACAGAACTTGAGCTATTTTGCAAGTAAGAATAGGCCAACATTTCACTCTCTAGATGTGCAAAGCTGGTAGAGACATCCCCAAAAAGACTTGCAGCTGTAGTTGCAGCGAAAGGTGGTTCTACAAAGTATTGACTCAGGGTTGGTATAAAATAAATACTGCGCTAACACTAATTAAACTTACATGAGCTGCGACTAAAAAGTGATAAACCATACAATCTACTAAAATTCAAAAAGTCGCGCTAAAAAAATGAGAGTGGCAACACACAAGTGCCTAAAAGCCTCATAAAAAATATGAGGATAAGTGATAATCACTGAGCAAATATTTCAATACTAATCAGTGTATGAATACACCACAATGGAAATTAAATTTATAAAACACAAATATTGCTTTCTATGTCCATGAAAAAAGAAACAATCAATAATATGTGACTTGATGCAGGCAACAAGTGAATGCCTCAAAACGCTAGGGCAAAATATAACAGTGTGACAAATAAGTGTCTATGAGAACCGTGCCAGAACACTAGAAAAAATAATATTCAGTATATAATATAAACAAAGCTTACAAGACCCAAAAACAGTCCATAACTGTACAGAGACAACTTTGATTATAGTCCGTACATGCTTTGTAGCATAAATACAAAATAAAGTGATGAGTGTCCCCAAGTGCCAGGCATGTACTGGCCATCGGGACTACAGGGAGTTTCCCGGTGGGCCGATGGCTCAGTGGGCCGATTTCAGTGACAGTGGACCGCCGCCTCCCTCCGGTCCTCTGTCCCCCCCACAGTGCTCACCTCCTCTCCCTGGCTAGTTATGCAGCGCGCCTGAATACAGACATGATGCTCAGGGGTCAACACTGAGAAGCTCATCATACGATCCGGAAGGAGGGTGGCCTCACTTTCCTGCCTAATCTTGTCCCATTGGGGGGGGCGCCAAACTGATTCTTTGCCCCAGGTGAAATAATGTCTAACTTCCCCACTGGTACTGCCTATAAGAGAAATGATGTAGAACGGCTAATGGCTAGTGGGGGGGGGGCTTGGGTGGCAGGCCGGGGGAGGCGGGTTTGTCCAGCCGGCATGGGAGAGACCTGTCAAAGTGGGCCATTCTGGATGAAGTCCAGGGCCAAATTTTTGTCCCAGTCCAGCCCTGCCAAGTGCTGAGTGAATATTGGAACCAAAACTTGCTGCAGTGAATAGGGTGCATAGACAAACCTCCACCTTTCAAAAACTGCTGCCTCTTACCAGAAAAAGTTGGTCTCTTAGTTATAGGAGACCTAAAAGAGCGGATGGCTACAACCCCAGCCAGGGATCTGTACAACAGGCACTTGTTGTCATCCGATTCCAGGAACTCTCTCCGCCAGTCATACCACAGTAGGTAAGATGTGTCCCCATAAAAGAGATAAAGAGCTCCACATAGCATAAAATCTAACGTTTATTGAATAAAAAAGGTATAGATTGCACTTACAAAATCAGTTGTGTATAAAAGCATATAGGAAAGCCGGCCAGCTCCAAAACAACCCGTGTCTTCCGGGTGTTCAAATCGCAGTGTTGTCGGGACGAGGAGGAGCTACACTTGTGTATTGACTCAGGGGGGCTGAATACAAATGCACGCCACACTTTTCACATATTTATTTGTAAAAAATGTTAAAAACCATTTATCGTTTCCCTCCCACTTCACAATTATGTGTCACTTTGTAATGGTCTATCACATAAAATCCCAATAAAATACGTTTTTGGTTGTAACATGACAAAATGTGGAAGGGGTATGAATACTTTTTTAAGACACTGTATGTGTGTACTAGGCTTTAGGGTCATTTCACACCAGAATGCAGTGCAGGAAAGGCATGTTCTAAACGTGTTTCCTGCACCGTGTTTAAAACACACTGCCTTTGCAATCTGCTGCAGGCACCAGTAAACATGTGCACACTGAAATATTTTGTTTCATAATTTTGTTTTCTTCTGAAAAATACATTTAATTAGTTACTCCCGAAATTCTTTTTTATTCATTTTATTTGGTTAGAAAATGCATTTGTCCGAAAATTGGCATTAATTAAGGTTGAATCTGTCAATTGAAGGCTTATGGTGTCTGCCGACTGTTCTAAGAATATTCAATGAAGCAGCTAAACTTTACGACACCATGATCGTAGATTTTCGGTCGAATGCTCCGCCCACAAGCTATAGTGGAATTCTAATGTTGTTTGACTAGTAATAATTATAATTATTATTATTACTAGTCAAACAACATTAGAATTCTTCTATAGCCTATGGGCGGAGCATTTGACCGTAAATGTCCGCTCGCGGCGATCGTATGTTTTTAGCTGCTTCGTCGAATCTTCATGTCTCTATAATGTCTAATCTTCTCTCTATGAATAATCTAAGAAAAATCTTGGACTAATAGAGCTAGGTTAGGCACATTCAACTGTATTTTCGATAGACACAGATCGCTTTTGTCACCATCATGTCGAATCTTCTATCTATCTATATCGAACTATTGTTGTAACGATACAAAAATATAATGGATACGAAAATAAAGCATTTTTTATTTCGGATCTTTTGGATTTCAGATTCTGCACTTTCGTTATCGCTTGTTAAAACTAACCAACACGAAAATCCCAGAAATTCAGACGAAAATGCATTCAGACGAAAACAAATGCACATGTCTAGGCACCAATACATTGTTACAGCACCCCAAACGCAGATCCCAAATGCAATGCATTTGTGGGCACCGGATGTCATCATACCACAGTACCACGCGATTTGGTGCAATATTTTTTTTTTTTTTTTAATTTTCAAAAGGTTTTTATTTTAGAACAAAAGTAAAACAAATATAAATCCAAGACAGTCAGAGCAATGAGTACAAAAAGTGCAGGGATCAAAAATTGTTTGCCAAGACTAAGTACATAAATATACTGCTGAGTTAAATATATCTATTAAAACAATCGACAGAGTCTGAAAGTCTAAACTTAGCCGAATGGATGAAACACGGCTAGATACAAAATCGAAGAGAAAATAAAGCAACTAAACAGGAGGGTAAAACATACAAAATGTAAAATAAAAGGAGAAAGGAAATATAAAACGGTCAGGTTTGGAGCCTAAATAAAAACCAAGGATTCCAGATAGCATCATACTGAGGGATAGTGTCGTGTAGGGTGTGATAAATCTTGTCAGCCAACATCATGTGATCTATTCTTGTAATAACTTGTGTATATGGAACTGAAGATGACTTCCAATGCAGAGCAATCACCCATTGCATAGCTACACAGATAGAATGAATCAGTTTAACCAACGGTTTAGGGGAGTCTGGAGGAGATTGAAACAACAGGCAATGTTGGAAGGAAATGTTAAGGGGTTTGCCTGCCAATTTGTCTATCACTTTCAGGATCTCATTCCATGTGGGACGTAATTTCTCGCATTTCCAAAAGGTATGGAGAAATGAGCCCTGTTGTATGCAACCCCTAAAACAGAGATGGGAGGATTGTGGGAAGATTTTGTGAATACGCATTGGGGTGTAGTACCAGCCTGTTATCAGTTTGATGGCAGTTTCACGAACCATAATGGATTTGGTACACTTGCGTAAATTTTGCCAGCCCTTCACCCAGTCTATGTCATTGTCATCCAAATCTAATTCTAATTCCCATTGAGATCTATATTTTAGGGTTGAGACCTCAGTGTTAGCCTCTAAATTAATGTAGACTAGTGAAATAAGGCCTTTTTGGCGAGGTGAATCATGGCAAATGTCCTCGAAAAGAGTCGTGGAGGTTGAAGAAGGGCCTGGATAATGCTTTTGGAAGAAGTGTCGTATTTGTAAGAAATGATAAAATTCACTGTTTGGGATGTGGTAGTTGGTTTGCAACTGAGAAAACGAAATGAATTTTGAATTTAGGATAAATTTGTCTAATGTAGTTAATTTTGAATCAATCCAGAGTTGGAAGGAAGAGGGTCTGTCCCAGGCCAAGGGGAATCTAGAATCTCCTAGAAATGAGGCCCCCAGAGGTACAGCAGAAACGAGATTGTATGTATTTTTATATGTGTCCCAGAGTTGAAGGTCTGCCTGCGTGATCAAATTTTTAGAACCCACTTCTGATCTAGCCGGATTATTTGACCACATAAGGCCTGGGAGAAATAAAGGGGCGATGGATTTGCATTCAAACTGCACCCAAGGGACTCTGGAGTTGTGAATGTTCCATTGCGCCTGTTGAGTGTATCTACTGGCTAGGTAATAAAACCATATTTGAGGAACCCCTATACCACCCTTCTTAGAGGAGCGGTACAAGACCTCCTTGGTGAAGCGTGGAGGTTTGTCCCTCCAAATGAATCTATTAAACAACACCTGAATAGTGTGTAGGTAGGTTTTAGATATTTTAAGTGGCAGGGATCTAAAAAGGTAGAGAAGTTTGGGGAGAATTGTCATCTTAAGTGCAGTGATTCTACCACTGTTTAAGGATACCTTTCAGTTTAGAAACCATGGGTGGGAAATTCGCTTCAAAGAGTCTACAGAAATCTTTAGTCAGGTTAATTCCTAGGTAGGGGTGGTGAGAGTCTGCCCAAATAAAAGAATAGACCGATTTAAGATGATGTAGTTCTCCAGGTGTGTAGCCTATCGGGAGGGCGCTTGATTTTGCCATGTTTATGGATAGGCCTGAAATCTCTGCAAACTTTGATAGAGTCTGAAATAAGTTCGGCAAAGAAACAAGGGGATTGGTAAGAAACATCAAAACGTCATCAGCATACATCCCAAATTTGTATGTCGAATGGCCCTTCAAATAACCAGAGATGTTAGGGTTTTGGAGTATAGCAATGGCCAGAGGTTCGAGAGCTAATGCAAAAATTAACGGTGACAGCGGGCATCCTTGTCTTGTACCCCTGCCCAGGCTAAAAAACATGGAGTTACAGCCAGGGAGTCTAATCCTCATTTTCGGGTTACGATAGAGGGCCAAGAATGCTTGTAGGAATGCTCCCTGGAAACCCATACGTTGTAGGAGTGTAGTGATGTATGCCCATGAGACACTATCAAATGCCTTCTGTATGTCTAGGCTGAGCATGAGGAGTTTACGTGAAAACAGGTTGGCATCTTGTATTATATTTGTCGCCAGGCGAATGTTATCGGTAATAAGTCTATGGGGTAAAAAAATATGACTGATAAGGGGAAATAAGAGAGGGCATAACCACTGCTAGTCTGTCCGCCATGATCCTACTAAAGATTTTCAAATCATTATTAATGACCGAGATAGGTCTATAGTTTTGGGGTAGGGTATGGTTTTTGTGAGGTTTCGGTATCAGGGACATATTGGCTAGTAACATCTCTTCAGGGAAACTACCCCCTTGTAACACCCAGTTAAATAAATGAACCAATCTAGTGGTAAGGAGGGAGGAAAATTTCTTATAGTATAGAGAGGAAAATCCGTCAGGGCCCGGGGCTGAGCCTGATTTTAAGGATTTAATCACATTCAAAACCTCTGTAGGTGTGATAGGGGTGTTCAGTTTATCTAGTTGTGTAAGGGTGAGATTTGGTAGAGGGATATTCTGAAACCAGGCTTCGTCAGATGGAGAGGGCTTTAGTTGGGAGGGGGCTAGCAGAGAAGAGTAAAATTGTTCAAAGATGTGGAGAACCTCCTGGGGATGAGAAGTGACGTGCCCTGAGGGTGTCATTAATCTATAGACGTGGGGTGGGCGGGAAGAGCGATTTAGTTTTCTGGCGAAAAGGGTAGAAGCGGAACTCTCATGAATTAAAATACTCTTCAATGGCTTGTGCTACCTCTACCTCCACGACTGCATCCGAGAGGAGAGCCTCATTTAGCCGCCATGAGTAAGAAGTGGGTGCAAGCCTAATGTATGTAGTGGTGAAGGCAGTAGCATGATGGTCCGACCAAGTGCAGGGGTGGATGCTAGCATCCGTGGTATTAGCAAGAATAATGGGGGTAGTATAGATATAATCTAATCTCGCATAACTTTTGTGGGGATGGGAGTAGAAAGTGTACTCCTTAGCACCGATGTTATGTGCTCTCCAGGAGTCTACTAGCTGATGGTCCACCAGTCCACTGGAGAGGGAGCGGGGAAAAGATTTGGAGGAGGGGGACAAGGAGGATCTATCAAGGTTAGGGTTAGCAACCATATTGAAGTCCCCTCCTATTATCATGTGTGGTGATTGAAAATGAGAAAGGCGGTCAAAGAAGGACTGAAAGAAAGAGGCAGGAGAGTCATTTGGGGCATAAATACTGGCAATGGTTAGTTCTCTGCTGTGAATCAGACCTTTGATTATAACATATCTACTATCTTTGTCTTTAAAGACCTGTTTGACTTCCATTGGGACGGAACTGTGCAAGAGTATGGCGGCGCCTCTGCTTTTTGTCTGGTGCAAAGAGCAAAAGGTCTGAGGAAAGCTTCTGTGGAGAAATTTGGGGTGTGAGGAGTGTGCAAAATGTGTCTCCTGCAAGAGGAGAATTTGAGCTCCAAGCTGTTTATAGAAGGCAAAAGCCTTCCTCCTTTTAAGTGGGGAATTAAATCCCTTCACATTGTGTGATATACACCTAATTACCATGGTGGTGGTTATAGTAATCTATAGTCTGGGGACATATAGCATCCAAGGGGGACCCAAGACAAGCACCTTGCATTTCAAGGACCAAAAAGAGGGCCGACATACTCGAGCACTGGAGGGTAGTAGAGTGAAACATATCAAACATGTATGCTATAAAGGCTAACTGGAGCATGTAACCTGTAAAATATTTCTTCAATAGAGATTTGATGCAAAAGTAGTGTGACGGCTGACCAAAACCTAAAAAAAAAAAAGAAGGAAAAAAAGATGGGGAGAAAAAAAAAAAAAATGAGAAGAACACATAAGTCTGATAATAATGCAAGTGTCATCATAACTAGTAACTGGATCAGGTAACAGTAAAAGACCTGATAAGAGAAATCACAACTCACGAGACTACAAGGTCTCGAACCCAGCCGGGAATAAGTTCTGTACTATGCTGAACTAGTAGGAGAGAAAAAAAAAAGAGAACATGCCTGCAGTAATGAGACAACCAAAAATAAAAATGAAGTCAGAATCTGCATGGCTGCGGCTGGGTGGGGTAAACATGTCGCGGCTCCAAGGGACCGACGTCCGGGTCATTGCAAACTGGAACGGGGTGCAAGTTGCTGGAGTGTCATGTGGGTGTCATCTGTGCTGGGAAGATCAACGAAAGGTGTCCTCCAGTCTATCTCCGACGTCGTATCTGATTCTTCGTCTGTCTCTCCTGGTTGGAGGTGTCTGCCAGATGGGTGAGGGTCTTGGGGTAGAAGGGGGCCGACGAATGACATCAGGATCCAGAAGGCCCAATTTAACCAACACCTCTTGGCCTTCCAGGAGTGACGTGGCAGAATATGTGGTACCATTATGGGGGATTACAAGCTTAAACGGGAAGCCCTACCTATAGCGAATGCGGGCAGCTTGAAGGGCAGAAGTAACCTCTTTCATGCCACGTCTCCTGTCCAGGGTGGCAGGGGAAATATCAGGATATATTTGAATGGTACGGTCGTCCAGAGTGATGCGTTGCTGATTGCGAGCAGCTCTGAGGATCTCCTCTTTGATTAAAAAGTCCTTCATGCAAAGAACAACGTCCCTGGGGGGTTTATCATCCGGAGGTTTAGGTCTGAGGGCTCTATGTATGCGGTCACAGGTGAAAGATCCAGCGTCCGTGTCTGGGAGCAAAGATTTGAACAGGCGAATCATTGTGGGAATGAGATCCGTAACGGATTCTGGGATACCTCTTATGCGCAAATTGTTGCGTCTATTGCGGTTATCGAGGTCTTCTATTTGGGACTGCATCAAAGAAAAGGCTAGAGATTCATGTTCTCTAGAGAGGTCACTGTAAGCAAGTGCCAGCTCGTCATGTTTAGTTTCCAGTCTTTCAGTTCTGGAGCCTAAGGCTGCAATCTCCTGGGAAAGTGTGTGAGAGGTTTTGTGCAGCTCCGTCTGGAACTTAGTGGCCAGCCTAGCGTACATGGCCTCCAGGCTGCTCTCTAGGTCTGACTTGGTAAGGGAGGCTGTGTACTCACGGCTAGGATCCAGGGTGGATGTTTGGTCAGGGAGAAATCCTGGTGATGAGGCCGGAGACGAAGGCTTGCTTCTCCCTGCAGCGCCATTTTGAGACATGCTGCCGAGGTCACGAGTGCGGAGGAGATAGTGGGTTAGGGTGTGCTGAGACGATCCTCTGGGTTTCTTCTTTCTCCCAGGCATGCACCACGTCTATGGGGCTCGAGGGGTGATAGAAACGCTGAGTTAAACGCTGATAATAGCCCTGCAAAAGCCGTTATCTTTCCGGACTGGACGGAGCTACACTATCATGCGCCCCCCTGGTGCAATATTTTAAAGGTAGTGCATGCGCTACTTTTTTGTGCATTCTGCTGCGATTTGCAGCCCATTCAAATGAATAGTCTACAAAATCGCGCTGCAGGGGAGCATGCAGTAATCGCACAGGAGCGAAGACCGTGTTCCTGTTCCATTCTGGTGTGAACCGGCCCTTATTCTAGAGCAGAGTCTGGAATGGATATTAATTAAATTAATAACAGACCGTTATCCAAGTATGCATCCTGGCTGGTCAGGAAATGGGGGGAGGGGAGGGTGTGCACCCCCACTTCCCCTTACTGAACCATAACATCCAAAAAGCCCTCAACATGTGGGGTGGGGTACCTTGCACCAAAAGCACCTGGTCCCCATGCTGATAACTACAATGGTCTCTTCCCCACGGCCACGGCCAAGTGGTTGTTATTGTTCTGTGGGCAGGAGAACTTCTCAGAATCTGGAAGCTTCCTTTACCAATAAAGAGGCTCCCAGATATCACCGTCCATCATATGAATAAGTAAGTACATACCCCTACTTATTCACAAAAAAACAAACAGTAAATAAACACAGTGACACTTTTTGACAAGTCCTGTAATTAAAAACATAAAAATAAAAAAATCCCACAACATACATGTATCACCAATCATGTCATCCAGCAATGAAGATCCATGTCAATCACGGTGAATGATGCCCAACAGTCTGTATGCAGGTTGCCTACTGTGTGTATGTAGCTAACACAGTTTCAGTTAGGAAAGGAATGTTATTGCATTATATACCTGTTTGCCAAGTTACAGTAAATGTTGATTCAACTACTCAAAGCCTGGTCTAAAGTTATTCAAGGGGTGCATTTGAGGATCTGGCATATCATCAAAGAACTTGGGTCCTTAATCACAGTATGGGGTATGTATAACATCAACACAGTAGAGGTTCTGTCAGAAACCATGAAATCAGACCGAGACAGAAGTACAGTTAAATCACACTTGTTTAATAATAAAAGTAAAAAGAACAACGTAGTCAAAACATAGTCAAAGTTCAGTAACCGGAACGGATAGTCAGCCAAGCCAGAAGTCAGGGATAAACGTAGTGAAACAGCAAGCAGGATCTGGAGCCAGAAGGGATGTCAAGTCTTTAAACAGGAACGCAGGAGATTGTCTCTGTGATGTTGACCAAGGCGAAGGCAGAGATCCTCTGGACTGGAAGGCTTAAGTAGGCAGGATTGACGAGCAGGATATCATCAACAGCTGAGTAACTGTGGAGAGAGATGGGAGCTGGCAATTAGCCGACAGCTTAGTGGCCAGCTCAGAGAAGGAAGGGCTGAGCCCAGCCCTGACAGTACCCTCTCCTCAATGACCCCTCCCCCTCAGAGGACCACCAGGCTTGAGGGGAAAACGTCTATGTAAATCACAGAGGAGGACAGGGGCATGTACGTCCGAGGATGAGACCCAATGCACCAGGTACTGTATGTGCCCACGGAACCTACGGGAGTCAACAATGTACTGTACTTCATACCCCTCATGGTTCTCAACCTGTACAGGTTGAGGACGTGGCACTGAGGTGGTACAGCGGTTGCAGACCAAAGGTATTAATAAGGAGACATGAAATAAATTTGAAATACGCATATTAGAAGGAAGGTCTAATGTGTAAGCCACTGGGTTAATCCTGTGAAGAATACGGAAAGGCCCAATAAACCGAGGTGTGAACTTCAGTGAGGGAACACGAAGTCGGAGGTTGCGAGATGACAGCCAGATCCTATCCCCAACATGGTAGAAATGCGCAGGCAGGTGTCTGCGGTCAGCGTGGAGTCTCTACCTATCATTAGCACGTCGTAAAGCCTACTGGACTTGTGCCCAAGTGGAAGGAAGACCACAGAGATGCTCCTCTAACGCAGGAATACTCTGCGGAACAAACGAGTCAGGCAACATGGTAGGTTGGAAACCATAATTCGCCATAAATGGGGACAATCGGGAAGCAGAATTCAAGGCACTGTTATGAGCAAACTCTGCCCATGGTAAGAGGTCTGACCAGTTGTTATGATGGTCAGAAAAATAGCACCATGGGAATTGCTCCAAGGACTGATTGGCTCGTTCTGCAGGCCTCATTAGACTGCGGTGATACGCAGAGGAGAAAGCAAGCTAAATTCCCAACTGTGTACAAAAGGCTCACCAGAACCGGGACACAAACTGACTACAGCTGTCCAAGACAATCACCTTGGGTAGCCCATGTAAGTGAAAGATCTCCCAAGCAAAAATGGAAGCCAGTTCCTTAGAAGTGGGCAACTTCTTAAGTGAAATACAATGACACATCTTTGAGAACCGGTCAACCACCATAAGGATAACTGTGTTGCCCTAGGAGTTGGGTAACTCCATAATGAAATCCATAGACAGGTGGGTCCAGGGCCTCTCTCTATTGGGTATGTTTTGTAGGAGGCCCACTGGATGGTGTCCTGGAGTCTTACTCTGAGCACACACAGACCGGCAGCTATGAATTCAGTTACATCAGCACGTAGACTAGGCCACCAGAATTGTTGGGAAATGGCCCAAACGAGTTGATTCTTCACAGGGTAGCCAGCAGCCTTGGGAGAATGGTAAGTCTGGAGCACGGCAGTACGGAGACTCTCTGGGACAAAGCAGCGGTCACAAGATTTCTCAGGAGGAGCATAGACCTGAGCAGCAAGAATGTTGTCACCCAAAGGAGAAGTGAGACTGGTGCGAACCGTAGCCAGAATACGATCAGGAGGAATCACAGGAACCGGAACCAACTTCAACTTGGAAGTGGAGGAAATTATCGTGACAAGGCGTCAGCACTTACATTATTAGTACTGGGTAAGAATGAGACAATGTAATTGAAACTTGACAAGAAAAGAGCCCATCGCACCCTTCTGGGAGAGAGGCGTTTAGCCTCAGACAAGAATGTGAGATTCTTTTGGTCAGTAAGGATGAGAACCGTCACAGTGGTACCTTCGAGGAGATGTCTCCATTCTTTCAGGGCTAAAATGATCGCCAACAGTTCTCTGTCACCAATCTCGTAATTGCACTCCGCAGGTGACAATTTCTTGGAAAAGTAACCACAAGGATGCATAGCACTCTTAGAGGTAGGACGTTGAAACAGAAGGGTGCCAATACCAGTCTCAGAAGCTTCAACCTCAAGGATAAAAGGTAACATAGGATCAGGATGTGCCAACACAGGAACAGAAACAAAGGCAGCCTTGAGACTTTCAAAGGCCTTAATGGACTCCGGAGAGCAACTCTGTGGGTTACCGTCCTTTCTGGTCATATCAGTCAGGGGCTTGACCAGAGACAAGAAGTTACGAATAAACTTCCGATAATAGTTGGCAAAGCCCAGGAAACGCTGCAGAGGACGTAATCCCACGGGTCAGGGCCAGTCACGTACCTAGTGGACGAGCCCAATCTGCAGGGGATGGCCTCTCTTGCGGCTCTTACTCGAGGCCCCTGGTAGGATGAACAGGAGGCACAGGAATCAAGAGTGGCATGATCAACAGCAGGAAATTGGTCTGGAGTTCAGGAAACACTGTATGAAAGGATCTCAGACAGGAACTGGACAGCAGGCTGGAAGCTGGAACCAGGACACCGGAACTGGACCACAGACTGGAGCTGGACAGCAGGCTGGAAGCAGGAACCAGGACACAGGAACTGTACCACAGACTGGAGCTGGACAGCAGGCTGGAAGCAGGAACCAGGACACAGGAACTGGACCACAGACTGGAGCTGGACAGCAGACTGGGAGCTGGAACCAGGATACACAGACTGGAACTGGAGGGTCAAACAAGCCAGGTTGGTATTCAGGCAGATGGTAAGGTACTGAAGGAGCAGGCAGAAGAGAAGTCAGACTAGCCAGGGTCGGATGTAGGCAGATGACAGGGATGGTCGGAAGCAAGTACTGGAATAGGTTTTCAGAAATCAAGACACATGTAATGCTGTAGAGCAGACAGCAAAGTCCCATTGTGATAGTCTGGTTTAAATAGCCCGCCTGGTGTTAATGGTCACGTGCTCTCCCGTGCGCGCGCACGTGTGCATTGGCGCACACGATTGCACAACAGCAAGATCAGGACGCCTGTTTCTGGCAGGATCTTCCTGACAGGGCCACTGTAGAACTGCTGAAAGTTTCTCTGGGTCCATCGAAAAAACAGCAGTGGAAATGACATAACCCAGGAATTTAACCTGTTCACGATAGAACGTGCACTTCTCCAGATTACAATAGAGATTGTTCTCTCTTTCGCATTGGCGTGCGAGATCGCGCAACAGCAAGCCCAGGACGCCTGTTTCTGGCAGGATCTTCCTGACATTTCCCCCCCCAAAGGGTAGCCTCCGGATGCCCAACCGGGCCCATTTTTCAGGATGAGATCTTTTAAAGGATTGAATTAAGTTTTTAGCACGAATGTTCTCCTCAGGCTCCCAGGAGTTCTCTTCAGGCCCATATCCTTTCCATTTAATTAGAAATTGGATTTGATTATTCCTCTTCCTGCAGCTCAATTCCCAGGGCTTTGCACAGAGCTCTCCAGAATCAGGAAGTAAATTGCACTCCCCGATCAGTGACGATATTAGCTGGTATTCCATGAAGTTTAATTACTTCTCTGATGAACATTTGCACAGTTTCAGGAGCAGATGGAGTACCTTTATCGGAATAAAGTGAGCCATTTTAGATAACCGGTCGACCACCACAAAGATGGCAGTGTGGCCCTCTTCCGGGGGCAACTCGACAATAAAGTCTATGGACAACATCTTCCATGGCCTGTCTGGGACAGGCAAGGGTTTCAATAGTCCCCAGGCCCTGGTTCTACTGGTCTTGTTCCAAGCACAGTTGGTGCAGGACTCCAGGTATCTTTTGCAGTCTCTAAGTACCTGAAGCCACCAGAAGGTGCCTTGGACAAGATCTGCAGTCTTGGTGACACCAAAATGTCCCGCCAGTGCGTGGTCATGGAAAAGTCCCAGAATCGTGACCCGTAGGCCTTCAGGTATGCAAATCTTGCTCCCGAACCAGAACAGTCCGTCTTTTGCTTGTAATTCTGTTCCTATGGCAGGTGCCGACCCTACTGAGGCTTGCTTAATCTGCAAAAGCAGGTCTTCTTGTATCAGAAGGAAATTTCCAGGGGAAAGAATGGTGTCTGGGGGAGAGGTTTCCTTAGACTTATGAAACATCCTAGACAGGGCGTCAGATTTTATGTTCTTAGAGCCTGGCCGATAGGTAACATGGAAGGAAAACCTGGAAAATAATAGGGCCCACCTGGCTTGTTGTGGTCTCAACCTCTTTGCAGATTTCAAGTATTCTAGGTTTTTGTGATCTGTGTAGATCAAAATTGGATGGGCAGCTCCCTCCAAAAGGTATTGCCATTCTTCTAGAGCGGATTTTATGGCCAATAGTTCCCGGTCACCCACGTCGTAATTTCTTTCTGCGGTTGATAGTTTGCGAGAAAAGAAGGCTACTGGGTGTAACAAGGCTTTGGTCCCTTGTCGTTGGAGAGAATTGCTCCAACCGTGATTTCGGAGGCGTCTACTTCCAGAACCAAACGGTAGGGTGGTGTCAGGGTGTTTCAGGACAGAAGCGGAGGTAAACAGTCTTTTGAGGGATTCAAAGGCGGTTTGGGCCTCTGGAGACCAATGGAAGCGGACTCCTTGTTTGGTTAACTGGGTAATAGGGCAAATGATGGCTGAAAACCCTTTAATACATTTTCTATAGAAATTGCCGAAACCAACGAAACGTTGGACTCCTTTATTGTCAGTGGGGGCTGGCCAGTCTAGAATTGCAGCAATCTTCTGGGGATCCATCTTGATTCCCTCTACAGAAATAATTAGTCCCAGAAATGGAATATTCTCTTGCTCGAACTCGCACTTTTCAGACTTTGCATATAGGCCATGTTGCCGGAGTCAGGCTAGCACACCTGTTTGGGGTGAGAATCCAGAGAGGAAAAGAAGATGAGGATGTCGTCTAAGTAGACAATGACGAACAAATCCAAGTAATCCATCTCATAATTTATGAAATACTGAAAAATAGTGGGGGCATTACACAGCTTGAAGGGCATTACCATGCACTCAAAGTGCCCAAAACGAGTACGAAAGGCTGTTTTCCACTCATCCCCTCTTCTGATACGGACCAGGTTGTATGCCCCTCGGAGGTCAAACTTGGTAAAGATGGTAGCGGCCCCCAGTCTCTGGAATAATTCTGGTACCAAGGGGAGAGGATAGCGATTTTTTTAAAGGTAATTTTGTTAAGCTCGCGGTAGTCTATACAGGGGCGAAGGGAATGGTCCTTCTTTTCCACTAAAAAGAAACCTGCACCTGCTGGGGATGTGGATGGCCGAATGAACCCTTTTTTCAAATTCTCATCAATATATACCTTCAGTGTCTCTTGCTCTAGCTCAGTCAATGGAAAGATCCTGCCAAAGGGAACTTCTGCTCCAGGGAGGAGCTCGATTGGGCAGTCATAGGCCCGATGAAGTGGAAGGATGTCTGCCCCCTTTTTGCTAAAAACATCTAAGAAGTCATGGTAGGCCTCGGGAACAGACTGGCGTAGTTCAGAATCGGTGTTCAAACACAACAGGGCAGGAGGTTCACAGGGGCCCTTAGGAATACAGGACTGCTGGCAGTACAGAGAGTGGAGCGTGACTTCTCCGGTGATCCAACCGATGGAAGGGTTATGGGCTTGTAGCCACGGCATACCGAGGACAACAGGGAATAATGGTGAAGAAATAATGTCCAAAGGATGAGTCCATAAAGCAGCTACAGACTCCGGAATCAATAATAGTAGGAATTTGTAGAGTCCTTCCTGGGAGCTGCAACAAGATAGAGAGAGCAAGGTGAGAGGTAGTCTTGAGCCAAGTAGTCGCATGATCAGAGGAGACAGACAGGCATTTCCTGAGCATGGCAGGACAGTTCCTGACATAGTGCCCGGGTTCCCCACAGTACAGGCACAGGTTGTTTACGACGTTGGCATTCTTCCATCGTAAGAGAAGGACGAAGGACTCCAAGCTGCATAGGTTCCGAAGTGTCAGATGTGGAGGCTGGTCTAGTGATATGTGCTGGGTGACTATAATTGGGGACTCTGGGCAACATCCAATTAGGACGGGCGACCCCAACACCTCTTTCCGCTCTTCGCTCTCTTAACCGCCGGTCAGTTTGTATAGTGAAGTTGACTAGGGCATACAGGGACTGGGGAATTCCTACTCGAGCCAGCTCATCTTTTAGGGAGTCGGAGAGCCCCATGCGGATCTGGTAATGGAGGGCAGCATCATTCCAGTCAGTATCCACACTCCATCGCCGGAATTCTGCAACATAGTCTTCTCCTGCTCTACGCCCTTGTTGAAGGGTATGCAGGGCAGCCTCTGCGGTTGCGGAGAGCTGCAGGTCCTCGTTTAGTAGGGCCATGGTATCAAAAAAGGTAGTCAAGTTGTTTAACACCTCGGCTTTCTGTTCCAGAAGGTGGTGGGCCCATGTTTGGGGTTCACTCAGGAGTAAAGAAACAACAAAGCCCACTTTAGTGGCTTCTAGGGAAAAGGTGCGGGGTCGCAGGGCAAAGTGTAGTTCACATGAGTTCCGGAATGCCCTAAATTTGCTTTGTTCCCCGGAGAACTTTTCAAGAGTGGGAACTCTAGGTTCGGGTGGCAGCATGACCACTGTGGGAGAAGCAGTGCTGGCTGAAGGAGTAGATGGGTGAGAAGGCCCCTGGATAGCAGTGGGTGAAGAAAGTACTTGGACCCGTATATCCTTCCTGTAGACTCTTAACGGCCTGGGTAAGGCCTGCCAGGTGCATACAAAGTTCCTCCATAGGAGAGGCTCCCTGCTCGGGCTCCGTCATGGCTGTCTGATACTGTCACATACCTAGTGCACGAGCCCGATCTGCAGGGGATGGCCTCTCTTGCAGCTCCGACTTGAGGCCCCTGGTAGGATGAACAGGAGGCACAGGAATCAAGAATGGCATGAGTGCCTGGCAGGATCAACAGCAGGAGATTGGTCTGGAGTTCAGGAAACACTGAATGAAAGGATCTTAGACAGGAACTGGACAGCAGGCTGGAAGCTGGAACCAGGACACCGGAACTGGACCACAAACTGGAGCTGGACAGCAGGCTGGAAGCAGGAACCAGGACACAGGAACTGGATCACAGACTGGAGCTGGACAGCAGGCTGGAAGCAGGAACCAGGACACAGGAACTGGACCACAGACTGGAGCAGGACAGCAGACTGGGAGCTGGAACCAGGATACACAGACTGGAGCTGGACAGCAGGCTGGAAAGCTGAAACCAGGATACTGGAACTGGAGTGTCAAACAAGCCGGGTCGGTAATCAGGTAGACGGTAAGGTACTGAAGGAGCAGGCAGAAGGGAAGTCAGACAAGCCGGGTTGGATACAGGCGGATGGGAGGGATGGTCAGAAGCAAGCCGGATAAAGTACTGGAACAGGTTTTCAGAAATCAAGACACACGTAACGCTGTAGAGCAGACAGCAAAGTCCCAGTGTGACAGTCTGGTTTAAATAGCCCGCCTAGTGTTAATGGGCGCGTGCTCTCCCGTGCGCGCGCACGTGTGCATTGGACGCCTGTTTCTGGCAGGATCTTCCTGACAGGGCCACTGTAGAACTGCTGAAAGTTTCTCTGGGTCCATCAAAAAAACAGCAGTGGAAATGACATAACCCAGGAATTTAACCTGTTCACGATAGAACTTGCACTTCTCCAGATTACAATAGAGATTGTTCTCTATTAGTTTCTGAAGCACGCGACAGACATCTGTGTGGTGGCTCTCCAGGGACTTGGAAAATATGAGGATATCAATGAGATAAACCACCACACGTAACTGCAACAAATCTCGGATGACATCGTTAATAAATTCCTGGAAAACTGCCGGGCGTTATAAAGGCCAAAAGGCATTACAAGGTACTCATAATGGCCTGTTCTGGTATTAAACGCAGTTTTCCACTCGTCACCCTCCTTAATCCTTACGAGATTGTATGCCCCTCTCAGATCAAGCTTTGTGAAAACCGTTGCTCCCTTGAGGCGGTCAAATAATTCCTTAATCAACAGAATCGGATAGGCATTCTTAATCGTGAAACGATTGAGACCCCTATAATCAATACAAGGTCTCAGTTCACCACTCTTCTTTGTCACAAAGAAGAAACCAGCACTAGCAGGAGACGAGGATTGCAGATGAAAAGTGTGTCTGCAACATACTCCTTCATGGGCTTATCCTCCAAGACCGACAAAGGGTAAACCCGGCCACGAGGGGGTATGGCACCAGGTTGAAGGTCAATTGTCCAATCATACGGCCGGTGTGGAGGCAAACTACCAGCTTGACCTTTGTCAAAGACATCGCTAAAATTGCGGTACTCTTCCGGCAGGGAGGAGAGTGAAGAGGTGCACAGGACCTTGGCTACCTTCTGGAAGCATGTCTCACTGCATTGTGGTGACCAGGAGAGAACCTCAACACAGAGCCAATCAAAAGAGGGGTTGTGCCTCTGTAACCAAGGATAACCAATAACCAGTGGAAACTTAGGTGAGGAAATAACTTGGAACTAGATTATCATATGGTAAAGAGCCCCTATGGCCATGGACAATGGAACCGTCTCATGAGTCACATAGGCAGGCTGTAGAGGTCTCCCGTCAAGAGCCTCAATGGCAAGTGGAGTGTCACACAGTTGCAGCGGAATTGAGTGCTTCGATACAAAGGCAGCATCAATGAACAGGCCTGCAGCCCCAGAGTCGATTAGATCCTGTATCTCGACGGACGACTCAGCCCAAGAAAGGGTGACCAAAACCAAGGGCTTATCCTTCTGGATAACTGGGGATGAAACAACGCCACCTAAGGTCTGTCCATGACAGGACCTCAAGGTTCGGGCGTTCTCTGGACGGTTTGGACAAAACTTCAAAAGTGACCTGCCTGGCCACAATAAAGGCACAATCTCTCCCTCCTCCTAAAGGTTCTCTCCACAGAGAGAGGTGTGAAAACCAAGTGCATGGGTTCACCTTCACTGACCGACTCGGTACCAGGAGACATGGGAGGTGAAGGAGGCACAGGTGGGACTGCAAAGCTCTGAGACAAACGTACAGGAGGCTTCCGCAAGCGCTCCTTAAAAGAGAGTCTTTCTTTGAGTCTGGAGTGAATGAGGATGGCAAACGTGATCAACTTTTCCAGCTCAGTGGGTATATCTCAGGCTGCCATCTCATCCTTGATGGTATCCGAGAGACCATGAGAAAAAGCAGCCACAAGGGCCTCATTGTTCCATGCAACCTCTGCTGCCAGAGTACGGAATTCAAAGGCGTAGTCAGCAACAGTTCTTGTACTCTGTTCAATGGACATGAGGCACTTGGCAGCAGAAGCGGAGCGTGCTGGAACATCAAATACCCTTTTAAACGAAGCCACAAACTCGGGGTAGCACAAGACAACAGGTTTTTGCGTCTGCCATAGAGGGTTTGCCCAGGCCAAGGCTCTCTCAGAAAGCAAATATATCACGAAACGCCTGGGGCAGCATCTCAAAGTATATTTCAACCTGGTTGTGAAAACCCTCTGCATTGGAATGGATCGCCCCCAGATCGCTGGGGAAGCGGAGCGGAACCAGACATACCTCTTATAGAGTTAATACTCAAGGCGGGTGCCTGCACAGAGACTGGAGCAGCAGCAGGGTCAGCCTGCAACATAAGTTGTACCGGGGCGGCCACAGTGGGAGATTCCAGGTGAGTCGTGCGACTCAGGAGCGTTTGTAATGCCATGGAGAACTGATCCATGCGGTGATCCAGTTCATCCAATCTGGAAAAAATATTACCAACAAGTGGATTGACTGCATCTTCTGAATTCATGGCCTTCGCCTACTGTCAGAAACCATGAAATCAGACTGAGACAGAAGTACAGTTAAATCACACTTGTTTAAAAATAAAAGTAAAAAGAACAACGTAGTCAAAACATAGCCAAAGTTCAGTAACCGGAACAGATAGTCAGCCAAGCCAGAAGTCAGGGATCAATGTAGTGAAACAGCAAGCAGGATCTGGAGCCAGAAGGGATGTCAGCAAAGCAAGTCTTTAAACAGGAACGCAGGAGATTGTCTCTGTGATGTTGACCAAGGCGAAGGCAGAGATCCTCTGGACTGGACGGCTTAAGTAGGCAGGACTGACGAGCAGGATATCATCAACAGCTGAGTAACTGTGGAGAGAGATGGCAATTAGCTGACAGCTGAGCAGCCAGCTCAGAGAAGGAAGGCCTAAGCCCAGCCCTGACAGGTTCATGAGTAACTACAAGGAGAAACTGCAACCAGTCATTGGCGTGGTACCTTATAGGTGACAGGGGGTTGGGACTTGAACTCCCTCCCTAGCTGTCCCTCTCCGTCAGTCACCAGGAGTGGACTAGCGTTACGGAGATCTATGGCCTGGTCACTTGGTACTGAACTAGAAAAGTTAAGCAAGAGCATGTATTAGGGCTGTGCTATGTGGCCGGCAGGACCCCATTCTGTTACTGGAAATAAGATAACAGAGGTATGCTGACTGGTGAAGTGGGTAGTGGCTCAGCACATCCCTCTGAATGCAACACATACATCAGTACAAGTGTGTAGGACACAGGACGAGGAATCTTAAGGAGAAACACCGTACTTTTGGTACTGCACACATATGGCTCATCTCCGAGTTGGGAGACTGCCTTAACATTTGACTTTTTACATGACTGCAGCTCCTTTATGGTCCCCGGGTTTTGGTGAGCATGCCTTTGGGCAAAGTATTACCCCTCGTGCAAGGGTCAAAGACCCCACTGAATGCCTAGTGTAGTCCAATGAACCCACCCCGAGGGGAAGTTCTCATCTGACCCTGCTTGGCACCCGAGAGAAGAAGACATGGAGGACGTAACGGACAACCTGTCTACTTCGCCTTACAATCCGCTGCCTCAAAAAAATCCCATTGACTGCTGACACGTTGTCAGTCCTCAGTTTAGGAAATTGGCGGTAATTAAGACCAACTCTGATCAGGCGTACAGAAGCACTTCAGTATTAAGCGCGGGCAGTGCCTGTGCTGGGAAGCCCAATTAAAAAAAATGGGGATGCTGTGTAAAATCTACATAAAAGCAGAAAATATTGATTGGCAAATATAAACCCATATTTTATTACCAAAAGAAAATATCAAATGTTTAAACTGAGATAATGTACCATTTTAAGAAAAAAATAAAGTCATTTTCAAATGATGGTAGCAAAACATCTCAAAAAAGTTACATAGTTACATTCGGTAGTTAGTCAGGTTGAAAAAAGACACAAGTCCATCTAGTTCAGCCAATAAAAGAGAAAAGAAAATCATACAATCTCATATACACAATCCTATACCCACAGTTCATCCAGAGGAAGGCAAAAAACCCCAGCAAAGCATGATCTAATTTGCTATAGCAGGGGAAAAAAATCCTTCCTGATCCCTTGAGAGGCAATTGGATATTCCCTGGATCAACTTTACCTATAAATGTTATTACCCAGTTATATTATGTACATTTAGGAAATAATACAGTCTTTTTTTAAAGCAATCTACTGAGCTGGCCAGAATCAGCTCTTGGGGGGGTCTATTCCACATTTTCACAGCTCTTACTGTGAAAAAACCTTTCCGTATTTGGAGATTAAATCTCTTTTCCTCTAGCCGTAAAGAGTGCCCCTTAGTCCTCTGTGATGACCTTAAAGTGAATAACTCAATACCAAGTTCACTATATGGACCCCTTAGGTATTTGTACATGTTGATCATATCCTCCCTGTAATCTCCTCATCTCAAGAGAGAATAAATTCAGTTCCTCTAATCTTTCTTCATAGCGGAGCTCCTCTATGCCTCTTATCAGTTTGGTTGCCCTTCTCTGCACTTTCCCCAGTTCCCCGATATCTTTTTTGAGAACTGGTGCCCAAAACTGAACTGCATATTCCAGATGAGGTCTTATTAATGATTTGAACAGGGGCAAAATTATATCTTTCTCTCGGGAGACCATACCTCTCTTAATACAAGAAAGGACTTAGCTCACTTTGGAAACCGCAGGTTGGCATTGCATGATATTATTAGGCTTATGATCTGCCAAAACCCCCAGATCCTTCTCCACCATTGATTTCCCCAGTTGTACTCCCCCTAGTATGTATGATGCATGCATATTCTTAGCTCCCAAGTGCATAACTTTACATTTATCAACATTAAACCTCATTTGCTACACAGTTGCCCAATTAATGCATTAGGGCCAGCCTGTAAATTGCAGACATCCTGTAAGAATGTTATTCCACTGCATAGCTTGGTGTCATCTGCAAACACTGAAATTATACTTTTAATCCCAGACCCTATATCATTTATAAAGATGTTAAAAAGTAAGGGTCCCAGCACTGAACCTTGGGGTACACCACTGATAACCTTAGACCATTCCGAGTAAAAATCATTAACCACTACTCTCTAAATTCGTTTTTTTAGCCAGTTTTCTATCCATTTACAAACTGATCTTTCCAAGCCTGTAGACTACCTTACACATTAGCCGTGTGTGGGGAACTGTGTCAAAAGCTTTTGCAAAATCTAAGTATACTACAACCACAGCCACCCTTCTATCCAAGGTTTTACTTACCTCCTTATAAAAAGAAATCAGATTTGTTTGACAACTTCTGTCTTTTATGAATCTTTGCTGTCTGTTGCTTAAAATATTTTTTTCCAGCAAGAACTCATCTATGTGGTCTTTTATTAAACTCTCCTGTAAACTTTCCTGTATCTTACCGACTATAGAAGTTGAACTAACAGGTCCATAGTTACTTGGTAAATTGGGACAGGGCAAAAAAAGCTGGCAAAGTACAATCCCAGTTCCAAAAAAGTTGGGACAGGGTCATGTTTACGACGGTCTTGCATCCCCTTTTCTTTTAACAACACTCTGTAAACGTCTGGGAACCGGGGAGACCAGTTTCAAGATGCGCCAAAAATGTTTGATTGATGAAAGGTCTGGACTTCAGGCAGGGCAGTTAAGCACCCAGGCTCTTCTACTACAAAGCCATGCTGTTGTCATTGTTGTAGTATGTGATTTAGCATTGTCTTACTGAAATATGTAAGGCTTTCCCTAAAAAAGATTTAATGTGAATGGGAGCATATGCTGTTCTAAAACCTGGATATATCTTTCAGCATTGATGGTACCTTTCCAAGCGTGCAAGCTGCCCATTGCATATGCACTCCCATACCATCAGAGATGCAGTTCCCTCGCCTCTTTAATCTGGAAGATGTGGCACCCATGGCTGCCAAAAAGAATGTCAAATTTCAAATTGTGTGACCACAGAAGAGTTTTCCACTTTGTAACCATTTTTAAATGATCTGTGGCCCAGAGAAGACAGCAGTATTTCTGGATTATGTTCAGATATGGCTTCTACTTTGCATGATAGAGCTTGTCCTTGCATTTTTGGATGGCGCAGCGAACAGACAGGGATTTTTGGAAGTATTTCTTAGCCCATTAAGTTATGTCCATCACAGAATCATGCTTATTTTTAATGCAGTGCCCTCTGAGCACCCAAAGATGACACATGCGCACAGTGATTTCTCCAGAGTCTCGGAATCTTTTGATGATATTATGTACTGTAGATGATGATATATTTAAAGTCTTTGCAATTTTACATTGAGGAACATTATTCTGAAATTGTTAGATCATTTTTAGACGCAGCTTTTCACAGATTGGTGAAACTGTGCCCAGGGCTGCCATTAGAAATCAGGGGGCACTGTACAGCCTATCTGACAGGAACCCCCCCCTCCTCCCAGTTCAAAACCCCTCTCCCAGCATAAATCTTTGCCCCCCAATCCCGCCTCCAAACTCAAATATCACCCCAGTTCCCCCTCCTAGAAGAAATCTCCTTTACCCCAAAAATAAAAATCACCCGCCTAGCACACGTCCTCTTTCTTCTCAAATTTTCCATTCTAGCACAAATCTACTCCCCCAAATCCCCCTCCCAGCACAAATCCTGACAATCTCTTTTTTCCTAGCTGAAATTCCGCCCAATCCCTCCCGCTAGCACATATCCCCCCCATCCCTCCTCCTAGCACAACTCCCCCTCCAATCCCTTCTCCTAGCATGACCCCCCCAATCCCTCCACAAATCCACAACCCCCTCCAATTTACCCTTCCCAGCACAAATTCTTCCTCCCTACCAAATTCCCCTCCTAGCACAAACATTTCCCCTAATCCCCCCTCTTGGCTCAAATCCCCACAAACCCTCCTTCTAGCAAATATCCCCCCCATCCTCATTACAATTCTCAGCACAGGTAGCTGCTCATAACGCTTCTTCCACAAACATCCAAAGCACAAACTATTGTCCACCCTCATTGTTTACACTATCATTTCACTGTAAGCTCAAAACCTTCCTCCCCTTCACCATCTATTGTCAGAACAGAGCTCCTCCAGCACATGAGACAGGATCATTCGCATCGGACTGTACACACATACACAGTTTGATTTCAGCCCCCTACCCACATTTCCTGCTGCCCGGAGATGAGCTGTCCTTGACAGAGATAGGGGCAGTAATCAAACTCTGCGTGTGTGCACAGTCCGATCCCATCTAAGAACGATCCTGTCTAATCTGCTGGAGGAGCCCTGTTCTGACAGGAGGGAGAGCCTGGAGAGCACAACGCAGCACATCTCCTCCCGGCTCTCTCCACTCCGCCACTTCTCCTCTCACTGCCCCAGGATGCAGCTCCCTTGTCCCAGCTCTGAGTGTGGGCAGGGGTGGGGAGAGATCAGCAGCCATTTGCCATTTCTTGTGGTGGCCACGTGCATAGCATCCAAGGGGGGGTGGACTGGGGGGGGGGAACAACTGAAATCTGCATGGCTGCAGCCCACCCCAGCACCCCTCTAGATACGGACATATCTGTGTCCCTTCCTTCAGCAGCTGAAAATCGGCGGGAGGGAGAGGGGGAGAAACCAGCTTTCAGCTATTGAAGTGATCAGTGCATTGTTCTGCATTTGCTCCTCCCCGCCCCACCAATCCCCCTGCTGTCCAGGCCCCCTGTGTGCCCTGACCCCCTACAGGAGTACCGGTGGTACCCCCCTGATGGGGGCCCTGCCTCTGCCCATCTTTACTTCTAAGACACTCTGATTCTCTAAGATGCTCTTTTTATACTCAATCATGTAACTGACCTGTTGCCAATTAACCTAATTAGTTGCAAAATGTTCTTCCAGCTTTTACTTTTAGTACCACTTACTTGGACAGCTTTGTGTTGCCCTGTCCCAACATTTTTGAGACATGTTGCTGCCATCAATTTAAAGATGACCGTATTTTTTCCTAAATTTTTTATTTTTTTCTTAGTTTCAAGATTTGATATGTTTTTTATTTTCTATAGTAAATAGAATTTGAGTTTATGTAGTTTGCAAATCATTGCCTTTTGTATTTATGTAGATTTTATTGGATGAGTGGAGCCTGATGGTGAACTGAGAAACTAGTTCCCCATCAGGTCCACTTCACTACTGAGTGAAAGTGCACAGCAGTGGGTGGATTTGTGCTATTGGACTGAATAGCAGTTATGGATCCCCACTCCCATGCTTTGTCAATCAAAAGTGGACTGGACCTGATGGGGAGCTAGTCTTTCATCTCCTCATCAGGTTCCTCTCCACTCTGGTATAAAACTCTTTGGCCAAGGGCCTGTCAATGTGATGGGCACAGTGGGCAAAGAGAGAGAGTAGTAGTAAGTGCACTGGGGAAGGAGTGTCCACACTGAACAATCCTTCCACAGTGCAGACACAGACAAATTCACGTACCTGTCTTTGACAGGTACATGAATTGGGCGCAAGCACTGAAACTTTCAGGTCTATGACACCCGTTATGAATTCCCCAAGGTTACTGGGAGTCAGTTAAGGTAGCAGCGTTGTTTTGCTAGATAAGTAATCAATGAATGAAAATGGAGAGAGGCGGGGATAGGCAGAGTTATGTAGGCCAGCAGATGAGGTAGACAGCGCTGGTTGGGGCTTCAGTACAACATTAACACTATGTTGTCAGTCCAAAAGGGAAGTTAGGAGCTCACTAAACTTCTTGCAGATCAACAGATTTTTTTTTTGTGCTTGCAGTGTTTTTAAAGGATTAAACATGAAAAAGTGTGCATGAATTGCAGAAATTTAGTTAATATTTTTTTGCCCAGACATACACTTTAAAGCAACTTCTTGAGCAGCTCAAAAGCAAATGTAATAAATTCCAAGATGAGATGAGATCAATGCGCTGAATTTATTGTGCTTCTGAGGCTATTGCCTGTGTGCATGAACCCTTTGAATTGTAGCTATTATCTGGATTAACCATGAAACTTTTCTTTCTGCACGTCTTTAAAAATGGAGTTTACCTTCAAACAAAGGTTTGGCTTAGCATGACTTCACTGATCCAGCGAGGCTTATCTCCCTAGATCAGTGAAGTCAGGCAGCTAGCATTTTCAAAAGACGGCAAACAATATATGTCTCACATGAGCCACTGAATAACAACGAGGGGCTAATATGTGACAAGCTTTATAGGCTGGCATTGGGTACTTTGCAGGACTGTAACATAATCTGATGACTTTTTATTGAGCCCATGAAAGCCGAGCTGTGAATGTTCTGAACTGTGAATATAGCTTCCTTTTATCCCAGCTATAAATGCTAATGGATGTAAAAATACCCGTAGATGCTGTGACAAATCGCCGCACTGCGCGCACAGTATATTTTTATTTCTTTTTACTGCATTACTTATTTTTTCCTAACATCAATAGAACACCTGTTTATCATTTTCAACATCTGTTCCAAAATAACACCAGAATTCTCTACCATGTAATTGGGACCACATTATTGCAATAAGATCAATTAATTATCTATCTTCCTGGACTTTTGTAAATCTCAACAGGTCAATCCACCCTAAGCCCTGGTCACACTTCTCTGGCTCTGACACACTGGGGTTAATTTGCTAAAACTGGAGAGTGCAAAATCTGGTGCAGCTATGCATGATAGCCAATCAGCTTCTAACTTCAGTTTGTTCAATTAGGCTTTGACAAAAAAAAAAAAAAAACTAAATCTGATTGGTTTCTATGCAGAGCTGCACCAGGTTTTGCACTCTCCAATTTTAGTAAATTAACTCCACTGTGTTTCAGTATTTGGACTTTATTAGAGAGATTTCTCCTGACTTCCTGTCAGCTCTGGGTGGAGGCACTGTTTCTATCACTTTAAACAAGCATAATGTATCATGTAACTGATTATATATATATATATATATATATATATACAGGGGCGTTGCTAGGTCTACAAAAGATCTGGGGCTAGAGCCCATAGCAGCGTAGTAAAGAAAGTCATGCACTTGGGTGGGCATACACATGTATACAATAATATATGTGCGTGTGTATATATATCCCCAGAGAGCCCCCTACTTACATCAGGGTCCCCAGAGAGTCCCCCCTTACATAAGGGTCCTCAGAGAGCCTGATATAGAAAAAAGAAAATGACTCCTGCGCACAAGTGGTCAACCAGATATATGGAAAAATGACTCAGAGAGCCTCCTCCTTACATCAGAGTCCTCAGAGAGCCTCCCCCTTTCATCAGGGTACCCAGAGGGCCCACCCTTACATTAGGGTCCCCAGAGAGCCTCCCCCTTAAATTTGGGTCCTTAGAGAGCCTCTGCCTTAAAATCAGGGTCCCCAGAGAGCCTCTCCCTTGCATCAGGGTCCCCAGAGAGCCCCCCACTTACATAAGGGTCCCCAGAGAGCCCCCCCCCTTTGGGGACCCCTGTACAGACTCAGGGCTATTGGCACCAGATTCGGGGCTATAGCCCCAAAAGCCACCCCCTAGCAACGCCCCTGCATATATATATATATATATATATATATATATATATATATATATATATATATATATTCTGCATATAAAACAAAGTGTCCAAGCTTGCTGTGCTAAACGGTGTTGCACCAACCTAAACTGTCAGGAAAAATGTCTACTCTGTTAGGGATCATTCACACTATCTCTGTTGAGCTGTGTTGATTTGCATAGCTCAATGCAGGGGCACATAGACACAACAACTGTTATCCAGGGCCGGACTGGGAATGAAAACCAGCCCTGGAAAAAATGTCATACCAGCCCCATAGCATTATTATACCAGCCCAACAGCATAATGTCATTATTTTCTTGTTCATAAAATGGAAAACCATGCATTTTAAAGCACATTTGAAGAGTGCATTATATATAGATAAGACACATATAAAAGCACATAGGGCTTTATATATATAGGTCAGAGGAGGAGCCGCTGCGGGACAGAGATAACCGTTGCTCTTTAACCACATCCCACCTGGCCACTGCACATATATGGCCGGGTGGGCGCTTCCTCCTTCTGAGTGGACGTTCAGGAACATCCCTCAGAAGAAAGGGGGATCGCGCGCGTGCAATGGCGCGATCCCGATGCGCTTGTGTCACCTGGACACGGCACATCTCCAATCGGCAGGAGGGCTCTGTGATTGGCCCTCCTGATCACATGACGGCTGTGTCCAATCACAGCCGTCATGTGATGTAAATAGAGAGCCGTTTGCTAGGCGATCGGCTCTCCTCTCCTCACACGGAAGTTGGCGGAGAGAAGAGTGGATCTCTGCAGCCGACTGGTGATTAGTGAGTATGAGCTGTTTTTTACAGCTTTTTACACACTGATCACCAGCCTACTGTCCCCACACATGTCCCAACACAATGTAATCACACAAAGTCCCCAAAACACTGTCCCCACACAGTAAAAACACCTGTCCCCCTCATATATAACAGTAAAATCATATGTCCCAATGATCATCTGCACACATGCCAGTGTACACCTGCGCACATCTGTACATGATCATCTGCATACATCTGTCCGTGATCACACAAACCAAATTTCCGCTCTTTTTTTTGCTTATTTCGCAAAAAATAAAAAACTGAGTCGTGAATAAATACAACGTGAGAGCGCTGAAAGCTGAAAATTGGCCTGGGAAGGAAGGGGGCGAAAGTGTCCAGTAATGCGCACAAAAAATAAAAAAAAATTGCCTGCACACCATTGCCCTTTACACATGTATGGTGTATCAAAATTTAGGAGGTGTTTACTCTGTCCCTTAATGCCCACCTCCTTTTTTATAGGGCACACAGTGTATAGGGACGTATAATGTAAAACATGGTGGTATTTCCCCACCCAGGGGAAATACAACTGGGCAGTGGCAGGACGTCCATTGCACCCGTCAATCTTCAATAGACAGATTCATGCATTGCATGAATCTATCTATTGTCGCTGCTGCTGCCCCCTATTCAGGTGTCCAGCCCCTTGTCGGGCGTCAGGAATCAGAATTACAGCGGCGGGGGTGTTTTTTGAAGTGCCTGATTAGAGCCGTCGGCTCTAATAGGCTTCCAAATTGGTAAACAGCGGGCACACTGTGTTCGCTGTTTACACAGTGCTGTGTTAGGAAATCAAATAAA
Source organism: Aquarana catesbeiana (assembly GCF_042186555.1). NCBI lineage: Eukaryota > Metazoa > Chordata > Amphibia > Anura > Ranidae > Aquarana > Aquarana catesbeiana. The sequence continues at coordinate 575,709,069 of NC_133326.1, read as the reverse complement.
TCGCTTCCCTAACATTGACCCGCCTCTCAGCCAATCAGATGCACTGGGTCTGATTACCTGTCACCTGATTGGCTGAAGCGACAGGCGCTGTGATTGGACATTGGCAGCATTTGATGGGCAAACTGGTGGCAATTGATACGGCAAACTGGCAGCAATTGATGGGGCAAACTGGCAGCAATTGATAGGGCAAACTGGCAGCAATTGATGGGGCAAACTGGCAGCAATTGATGGTTATAGTGGCTGCGTTTGATGGCAGTGGCACATTGGCTGCGCTTGATGGCACGGTGGCTGCATTTAATGGGCACAGTGGTGGCAATTTATGGGCACAGTGGCTGCGTTTGATGGTACAGTGGCTGCATTTGATGGCATAGTGGCTGCGTTTGCTGGGCACAGTGGCAGCGTTTAATGGGCACAGTGGTGGCAATTTATAGGTACAGTGGCTGCGCTTGATGGCACAGTGGCTGCATTTAATGGGCACAGTGGTGGCAATTGATGGGTACAGTGGCTGCGTTTGATGGTACAGTGGCTGCGTTTGATGGGCACGGTGGCAGGAATTTATGGGCACAGTGGCTGCGTTTGATGGGCACAGTGGCTGTGTTTAATGGGCACAGTGGCTACGCTTGATGGCACAGTGGCTGCAATTGGTGGGCACAGTAGCAGCGTTTGATGGTATACAGCTTTTCCACGATAATCTGGCATGAACATAATCTGAAACATGAACTTGTAGACCTCTCTGAAGACCAAACTAAGAGAGAGAGAGAGAGAGAGAGAGAGAGAGAGAGAGTTAAAGTTACGGACGGTGCTGGCGCCGCACGGGACGAGTCACAAAGGGAAAATCAAGCAGCACGGCATTCTCCTCCCCTCAGGCACACAGAGGCATATCACGGTTCAGTGGGCGGCGCCGGATCGCAGGAGGAGGCACACACAGCGATTGCATAGTGCGGCGGCCGCCGCTGCTCAATATTTTGCTGATACAGCCAGCCAAGCTCCTAGCGGCCCCAGGAGTACTAAGTGCAGACAGCCTACCGGGAAATTTCCTGGTATCCCGGTAGGCCAGTCCGGCCCTGCTGTTATGGTGGGTTGTAGTGCATTGTGTAAAAATAGAGATAAGAATATATTAAAAAGGCTTGTTATAATAGAAGGTAAAACAATATTTTACTCACACGAAGGTGGGTTTACTTCCTCTTTGTTTCCCTGCAAAGGTAAAGCATAATGGGCTACTATGCATCACATAGTAACCCATTATGTGTCACTTACCTGACACAGGAGTCTGCAATGTCACCGCTGTCCCTTCTTCCACAAAGCGTCCATCTTCTTTCCGGGTATCGCAGCTCCGGCGCTGTGACTGGCCGGAGCCGCGATAATGTCACTCCGACACATGCGCGCTGGTGCTGCAACTAACGGCATGATCGCCATTAGAAACGGCACACTCAGTGTGCCTGCGCGCCGTTATCTACGGCGCATGCGCCATAGACATCGGTGCCTGCCTTTTGGAAATATCTCCTAAACCATGTAGGTTTAGGAGATATTTCTTGCATCTACAGGTAAGCCTTAATCTAGGCTTACCTGTAGGTAAAAGTGGTCTGTAAGGGTTTACAACCACTTTAAGAGCGAGTCCAGCATGTTAGTGCCTTTGCCTACTAGTATATTTGCATCATACAGCCTGACTGTGATTTAAAAACTCTGGGGTATCTATATACATTGATCCATGAACACGTCTTTCACCAAAGGTTGATTACTTTGGTGTGCGTGAGATATTGCTTTTTTTAATATATTTCTAAATATTGTTTGCTCTTACCTTGCTTGTATCAGCTGGATCATCCCTGATCATAAGAGGGGCTGCAGAATTTGGTAGCTTTCTTCTAAAGGATGTTATTGAATGAAGAGGCTGACGGGGTTATGCAGGCATACCTCCCAACCATTCCTGATTCTGCGGGACTGTACTGGGATTTCAACATAATCCTGCCATCCTGCGGATCCAGAAGCTTAGTGCTGGATCCAACGTCCCTTCGTTCTGAAGTTCCAAATTTGGGAGGCAAGTTCAGGTCATATCATATCATTTGTATTTTTTATGAGTTGTTTAAAAATCCACTACAGTGCATAGTCTTCAATGGAGTATCATTTTGGGACACTTCAAATGATATTAAAGTCTTGCATTTTTTTGTTTTGATTAAAAATAACAAACATGTCATACTCACCTGCTCTGTGCAGTGGTTTTGCACAGAGCAGCCCAGATTTGCTATGGGGGCACCCGAGCTGAGACACTGCTCTGTGTCCATTCACCCTTTCTCTCCTCACTGACTCACTGTCTTTTATTGACAGCAGCGGGATCCAATGGAGCTTGCTGTGTGTCTCAGCCAATCAAGAGGAGAGTCCCAGACAGCCGAGTCTCTTGTGCAACATCGCTGGATCAAGTTGGTGCTCAGGTAATTATTAGGGGGGCTGTGGAGGGGCTGCTGCAGTATATATAATGCATTAAGATAACAAAAAACATTCTGCCTTTAGAACTACTTTCAATAAAGTTAAACGAAAAAAACAGAGACAAACATGGCCTTGAATTACAAAATCAGTACACAATGGACACCCACCCGCATGTGATTTAGCCTGTGGGCCATTGTTATTGTTTTTCACTGCCTGGGCCCCTTCCTCCTTCAAAAATCACTGACTATTAGTAGGTGTAAAATGTACCTGCAGGGAAAACAGTTAGGATTTACACTTAGCCTACCCCCGTCTTCCACCTGCGGTACCTCGGTTAGAATGACGTCACACTAGATCCTGGGGAATATAGAGCAGCCAAAATCCAGAGAAACCAGTCTTGCACAAGACTGCTCAGTTCCAATACATGTAAACAGGTCCTAAATCTAATTTTTTATTTTACAGGTGAGGTAGCAGGTAGGATATTGGTAATGACTGCTGGACAATAATGAACTTCTGGTATGCAAGATTTTTATTCCATTCTTCTAGCTAGCCAGAATGGACACTCCTGGCCCGACTAATGTCTACACACCAAGAGCTCCCGATACAGACCATTCAGTTGTACATATAACTTCCATTACATTACGTCACAAGCGTACAGACAATACATTTCCGTTATAAGACATTTTTAACCTCTTAACCCTTGTAAGCAGTTAACCTACTCTTATGGGTGCAAAGCAGTTAGCAAAGCAAATTCCTTTTGTACTCTTGCAGTTTGCACATTCTTGCCTTTGCGGTTTCCTTATCTTACTTACTAATCAGCTTGACATTTGCTAACTTATAGGAAAGTGTACGTCAGTGTGCTAAACCCAGGTGTCTGTGTTAAGGGGGGTGAAAGGGTGAATTCAGTGTCTTTTAACCACAGCCTGTAACATATTTTACAGACCTCATAAACTGTTCTTAGCATAGTATATACAGGAATGGCTTCTTAGCTGAAATTCTAAATCAGCCTTACTGCACACATAACCATGGCCATATAAACTGACCCCCGTTCCTACTTCATTCCCCCCTTTGATCATAATCATAGCGATTAATATGAGCGAGATTAAGCATCATTAAATAGCATACAGTTCTGCTTTCTAATGGATCAGAGCCCAATGTTACTGAGATTTTTTTATTTAGTCTTGGGGGGTTAATGGCTGGTATTTCCACATAGCCATAATATGGGTCGCAGACTTTCTTTCTACGGTGGCCTCAATGAAACTCTGGATCATTCTAGTCCCAAGGGGAATCAGACAGGGTAGCAGCAGACATGCTACAAGTATTACTACAACGATCCCCAATATAGCTTTCACCCCATATGCACTGGGGAAACCCCAATCCCCGAACCAGCTACCAGCGTTGAAACCATCCCATGTTTGGACTGGCACATGAGCTAACTTTTTCATTCTACCAGTGATTTCCTCAACTACTTTTCCTGTGTTGTCCACTTCTAAGCAACAATTACTCAGATTAAATTTTCCACAGACACCACCCTCAGTAGCTAACAGATAGTCTAAGGCAAGTCTATTCTGATACACATGAGCACGTAAATTAGTTCCTTGTTTAGCAAGCAAATTTAAGGCAGCAGCAGTTTCATTAGTAATTATTTCTAATACAGCCTGCAACCTTATAATTCGATTAAGCATATAAATTGGTGTTCTATAACCGTAACTGCCATCTTCGGCCCATGTGGCTGGACCATAATACTGGACAATACGTTCTGGGGGCCACTCATTATCTTTCCAGTTTCCTATTGTCAGACTAGATGACCTCCGCTTCCTCTTTGAACCTATGTACACAGGGACTCCCAGTTCTTCCCTATTTCCCAGTGGAAGAAGGAAAAATGAGGATTCTAATGTGCCTAAGACACAGGCTCCTGACCAGTCTTGGGGGAGCTCTGAATAGGCTTTATTCCCACAAATCCAGTACAAGTTTTCTGGGGCCTTCCAGTTAGACTCTTTGGTGAGATTTTCCCATAGCCCTTTTAGATGAGTGAAATTGGTAAAGGGGTGTGGGTCAGGCACGGGTACGTTTGTATCACTCCACCAGGATGTACTTTTAGAAGTGTTGTTATAAAACTGTTGTCCTAAACAGGCCATTTCTCCTACATGTGTTCTATACTGTGGACCCGACCTGGCTATACAATATTTCCCAATTATTGATGTTTTCAGGTGCCATTCTGACCTTATTCGTTCAGGGGCTGCTCAGAGGTGGCACTGAATGGCACATCATAATCTTTTTCCCTGGCTTCCCAAGGCCATTGGTCTCCCATGTTAGTTCCTCCACACACGTAGCAATCTGTCACTTGTAAATTGTCAGCCACACTTTCTGCCAGTTCAATGAACAGGTTCTTTGTGCTAGGGGGCATTTCCATACCAGTGGCTAGTTCTTCATATAGGGAATGAAATAGCTGATGATTAACACTCTTTGTTAGTTCAGTTTCTAGTGAGACATACACAATTGTACCGGGGTCTGATCCTTTACCATAAATATGAACTCCCAACTTATTTCCCCATTGTGCTAAAAACCGGACAGGGTTATGTATGGTAAAATTCACAGGGGTGCAACTTCCCACTGTGCAGCTGGATGAACTAGCTAAGGATTGTAGGATTGCATCCTGATTTTTCATACCCCATGTTCCCCAAGCAGCACACCTCCAGTTGGGGCAGTAATTCCATTCCTCACCTGCACAGCTAGGTCCCAGTTTCCCTGAACAGATGTACCTATCATTTCTCAAATACTCTCTCTCCCATTCCAATCCCCCACACCCTCCTCTTGGGAAGGGGTTGAGGTTGATCGCAGCACACGCATCAAAAATTAGGCTTGCTGCAGTGCTGGGGTCAGTGATCAGTGTACGGTTTATCAGCTTCCCGGTGGAACTAAAGCTCCGGACGGTTAGCCAGGTTTTGTAAGGTGCATAAGTGGGATCATAGCAGGTTATCTGATCTTCCACAGAGCACATTGAATAGGTAGTCCCATTATGTATGCAGGTACCAGTGTCTGTACCCTTGCATTGATAATGGGAGTGCCACAGTAACATCTTGGTAGTCACAGATCCTACTCTGGTGGTTTTTATACAAGGGTCACATGAGTTACTCTCCCCCTCTTTTAACCCGGTCAGTATCACTATTATGGCTATCAACAGTCTCATTATAACGATTTTAGTAAACATTACACCGACGTATATCCTCAGGCTTCAGCTTGTGCGTAGACCAACCAGCGTCCGGTGTGTGGTTGGAGCAGAGCTTAGTAGATATCCTTTATCTTCCGCCGTGCGTTGAGCCAGCAGCTTCCAGGAGTGTGTTGGCCGCAGGGCTGCAGTTTGTCTATCTTCTGCCGTGCGTAAATTCAGCAGCTTCCAGGGGTGTGCTGAACACAGGGCTGGAGTTCTTCCTTCTGATTTCTCTGGTCAATCTCAGTCTCAAAGGATCTTGGGGATCAACTGTACTGTGCCAGGAGTCTGTGAGGTCTGCAGCTCGCTTCACCCTAGAGTGGTGTATCCAGGGTGTCACCTCGGCTACCTTAATGGCTGTTGGGGTAGATAGCAGAACAGTGTAAGGACCTCTCCATTTTGGCCCTAGTGGGGTTAGGTTCCACTCCTTTACCCACACTGTATCTCCTGGTTTAAAAGGGTGTACTGGGTTCGACAAACTTATGGGAAGTTTCTCTTGAACCCATTTCCCTATGTCCTGCATACTTTCCCCAAGTTTCTGTATCAGTTCACGGTTAGTAACCCCTCCTATCTGATGCAAGTCTCCTCTTATCCCTCTAATGATGGGTGGGGGCCTACCATACAGTACCTCAAAAGGGGACAGATTTGTCCTCTTTGTTGGGGTACTCCGAATTCTCAGTAAAGCAATAGGCAACATCAAGGTCCACTTCATTTGGGTTTCCTGACAGAGCTTAGCCAGTTGTGACTTGAGTGTGCGGTTCATCCGTTCAACTTTTCCAGAACTTTGTGGTCTATATGCAGTGTGTAGTTTCCAAGTAATTTTAAGTGCTGTTGCTAATTCCTGGAGGCACTTGTGGACAAAGTCAGGGCCATTGTCTGAGCCTATATCTGGGGATAAACATCTTTCACAAAACTGCTTTCGTCAGTAAAGTACTCAACGTTTGGATTTTTCAAGGGGCTGTCTTTCAAGTCTGGTCAGCTTGCATATCCATTACCCGGAGACTGTCCTGAGTTAGGGGTTCTTGTGAGGTGGGGAGCAGAGTGGCTGGGTTTTAAAGTGTTTACAGTCTCTAAGTGGATACGAGGATTTTCACACAGCATAGCTTGATATTTAACCATTCGACTGTTAGTAAACCAGTGATTTCCCTTGTAATCCATTAGTGCCTGTACCTGGTGAGGGACTCGGACATAAGTCTCCTGACCTAATGACAACTTGTCAGCTTTGACCACAAGGAGGGCTGTTGCTGCGATGGCCCGCTGCAGGATGGCCATCCCTGAGCTACAGTGTCCAGTTGTTTTGAAAGGTATGCTACAGGACGCTGTCAAGACCCAGAGTATTGTGTCAGGACTCCTACTACTATTCCTTGTTTTTCACTGACATACAAATAGAAGACTTTTTGGCTATCTGGCAAGCCTAGCGCAAGAGCCGCATTAGGGAGACCTTAATGTCTTAATGCTCTGTTTTGCTGTTCTCCCCATTGGAAGGGTTCCTTTTCTCCCCCCCTTTGTGGATTTATAGAGGGGTCTGGCTTTTATGGCAAAGTCCGGTATCCAGATTCAGCAGAATTCTGCCACCCCCAGGAATTCACGTACTTGCCGTCTGGTAGTCAGGGTTGGGAATCTGACAAACAGCTTCTTTCCTGCCTTCTCCCAATTGTCTCTGTCCTTGTGATACTCTGAATCCCAGGTACTTTACAGTCTCTTGTCAAAATTGCACCTTTCTCCGGGACACCTTATAACCTGCCTCCCACAGTAATTGTAACAGTTCATTAGTGACCGCTGGGTGCATGGTCATTACAGCCTGATTGACCGCTCGGAGGTCCTGCACAGGACGATAATCTGCTGTTCCGGGTTTCTGTACTGGGAGTAAAGGTGTATTCCAAGGAGACTGACAAGGTTTCAATATTCCATAGTGTAGAAATTTGTTTAAGTACTTTTGTATTCCTATTAGGGCTTTTCGAGGGACTGGGTACTGTTTCAGGCTGACTGGAGCGGCTCCTGGTTTTAATTCAATAAGTATTGGGGGAATATGTCTGGCTAATCCAGGTGGATTACCTTCCGCCCATACTCCCGGAATATCTTGTAGTCCCCTAGGGGTAGGGAGTGGTTCTTCCGAAAGGGCAAACATTCTCCATTCCTCCTCCTTCGGTACACTGATGACCATAATACGAGCTTCAGAGGGATGGGGCAATTTTAGAATAGCCTGACCGTCGGATTGGAAGTATATATGTGCTCTGAGTTTAGCAAGTAAGTCTCTGCCCAACAAAGGAATAGGACAATCCGGCATGTATAGAAATTGATGTTGGACCTGATGCCCTCCCAAACTGCAAAGTCTTTCTGTTAGGAAGGGTCTTTTTACTTTATTTCCTGTGGCTCCAATAACGGTAATCTGCTTGTCGGAGAGGGGGGCTATTTGTTGGGTCATTACACTGTGTTGGGCCCCCGTGTCAATCATAAAGGTGGTCTTGAAGCCCCCTACATTAGCGGTCACTACTGGTTCTTGGGGGCCTAATGGGATGGGGGCCGTTTGGCGTCAGTATTGTTCTTCATCGGGATACACTGAGCCTGCCAACCCCACAAAGTCGGTATCTTCCTGTCTGTTCCTCTCATAGCGTCCATTCTGGACTTGTCCTCCCCGTATTTCTCTTCTCGTTGGGTCTGGTCCCCTTCTCCTAGGTCCTTTTTGGGGGCAGTCTTGCTGCCAGTGTCCCTCCTCTTTGCAATATGCACACTGATTCTTCCCTAACTTCTGCACATAATTTCCTCTTCCTCCCTTTGAACCTCCATTGGAGCGCTCCTTGCTTCTTTGAGCTTTTTCAGACAACGCTTCAGCTAGTAATTCAACTTTCTTTTTCATTCTCCGGTCATCTTCTCGCCTCGTCTCTATGTCCCTATTCACAAACACTTTTGTGGCTATGTCCAACAGTTGGGAAATGTTCATTCCTGCAAATCCCTCCTGCTTTTGCAATTTTCTTTTAATGTCTCTTGTCGACTGGCTGACAAATGCTGTATTTACCAAATTCTTATTATCATCCGCCTCTGGATCAAAGGGGGTATACAGTCTGAAAGCTTCACACAGTCGCTCATAGAACTGTCCTGGACTTTCATTGGGTTGTTGGAGGACCTCACTAGTTTTAGAGAGATTAGTGGGTCTCTTGCCGGCTGACTTCATCCCCTCTATAATTGCTGTCCGGTAAAGGTGAAGTTTATCCATATCCCCTTTATCATTTGGGTCCCACTGGGGATCTGTTCGCGGATAATGGTCCCCAAGCCAAGCCGGTGGGTCACATTGATTCTTCCCCAATTCTTCCATATATTTCTGCGCTGCTTGGTTAATTCTGTGTCTCTCCTCAGTATTAAAAAGGGTCAGTAGGAGTTGCTGACAGTCAGACCAAGTAGGATTATGGGTCTGAATTATTGACCGGAGTAAATCTGTCATAGCTTGGGGCTTCTCAGAGTAAGCAGGGTTATGGGTCTTCCAGTTCAGTAAATCTGTTGTGGTAAATGGGGTGTAAACTAGAGTCCGGGATCCCCCCACCGCTTGTTCTCTTAGGGGCATTTGCAGAGGTATGTTGAAGGACGGGGTAAGAGTTCGGCCATTCATATCGGGATTTCTCGGAGTGGAAGTGAACACTTGATTAGGGAGCCCATTGACTACTACTGAGTTCCCTATTTCTGTCCTACTCATACTCAGAGTGTGACGGTCAGGAGTATATTTGCTGAGATTTGGCATTGAAATACTGACTGAATCTGATGTAGGTGGACAACAACTTGAGTCCTCTTGTCTACTGGATGGGGCATTTGGACCTGGCTCTGACCTGTCTCTATCTGAGGTCCGTTCATCTACATGCGGGGGAGGCTGATCTGTCTCTTCGGGTTGAGAATATATGTGTCTTGTTCGTTTTGTCAGTGGTACTACTCTTGTCATAACCATAATTCTACACTGTTCCTCTTTGTGGCTTCTATCCACTGCAGGTCTTTATCTCCCATTTGTCCAAAGGATGCACAATCATCCAGACGGACGTTTTCTCCTAGCTGACTGACTGACTGACTGGCTGAGGATTTGTCCGAAAGATGCGCAATCATCTGGACGAACATTCCTCCTGACTGACTGGCTGAGGAGTTATCCGAGAGATGCACAATCATCTGGACGGATATTCCTCCTGACTGGCTGAGGATTTATTCGAGGGATGCACAATCACCCGAACGAACAGTCCTCCTGGTAGGTGCGTCTTGGTCATGTTTCTGTGAGTCTGACATAATATTCTCAAATAATCTGTCAATGGTCTCTAGGTCAAAGGTTCCCTGTGGGGGCCACCGCGTTCCATAACGGGGCCAATCTTTCTCACACAATGCTATCAATTTCTCAGGACTAAGTTTTAAATTACAGTTCTTAGCAAATCCCTTCCTAAAGTTGGAGATCATGGTTTGTAGGGGAGATTCAACACTATGTTTCCCACCCATTCTTATAACCTAACAGACACCAAGACAGACACAGAGGGTAGGGTAGATGATGAGAATTCAGTAAGGGGTCTGAATCCTCGACACAAGTAGGAACAATAGACAACGCTTCCCTCGGTCAGTGGCCTGGACGTGGTCTCCCAGCCAGAAAACGCACTTAAAAGAGGACACGGTCACTTCACCACAAAGTGATGTCTCATACACACATCAATCATACCAGACACTCCCACCCAAAAATTACTGACTGACTGAGAATTCGTCCGAAAGATGCACAATCATCTAAACGGAGGTCTCTTCCCGGAAGGTGATCAGGCTTCCCTTCTCTCGATCCGTCGAGAGGCCGACTGGCTGTCTGACAGTTATCCCAAAACCAAAAGTAAAAGGCTCTCACCTGTTCCCGTTGGAGCTCCAGCTATCTACTGCTCGGATTCCCAGGTCCTTTTGACGCTACGAAGGTCGTCCACAGCAGGCCACCAAATGGGACACAGCGCAGTCTCCTAGATAACAGTTCTAGAAGGCGCCTTTTGAGACTACGATATAACCCACAGGGCTGGCCTCTCGGACCATTCCTTGTAGGTCTGGTGGAAAACAGTGCCACCTGCCTCAACAGGTCACACCGATATTCCCCCCTTACGGCCAATGCACCAAATGAGGTAGCAGGTAGGATATTGGTAATGACTGCTGGACAATAATGAACTTCTGGTATGCGAGATTTTTATTCCATTCTTCTAGCTAGCCAGAATGGACACTCCTGGCCCGACTAATGTCTACACGCCAAGAGCTCCCGATACAGACCATTCAGTTGTACATATAACTTCCATTACATTACGTCACAAGCGTACAGACAATACATTTCCGTTATAAGACATTTTTAACCTCTTAACCCTTGTAAGCAGTTAACCTACTCTTATGGGTGCAAAGCAGTTAGCAAAGCAAATTCCTTTTGTACTCTTGCAGTTTGCAGATTCTTGCCTTTGCGGTTTCCTTATCTTACTTACTAATCAGCTTGACATTTGCTAACTTATAGGAAAGTGTATGTCAGTGTGCTAAACCCAGGTGTCTGTGTTAAGGGGGGGTGAAAGGGTGAATTCAGTGTCTTTTAACCACAGCCTGTAACATATTTTACAGACCTCATAAACTGTTCTTAGCATAGTATATACAGGAATGGCTTCTTAGCTGAAATTCTAAATCAGCCTTACTGCACACATAACCATGGCCATATAAACTGACCCCCGTTCCTACTTCACAGGTACATTTTACAACTATGAACAGTATCTGATTTGTAAAGTGCTAGGAGGCCTGGCCAATTTAATGTGGAACAATACTAACCTAGCTCCAGCAATGCAGTGTCCTCAAACTCCTTGCCCTGACATCTTCAGGCAACCAGCTTCTGTGTCCCAATCGCTGTCATTGGCCGCGCAGGAATGACATCACACCCATGCATGTGCGGGAGTTCAGTCAAATTCTGCATCATCTAATTTGTACTGTGAGCTGCATGTGCGTGGCTCACTGTACAAGTGCGGACAGGCAGGTAAGTAGTTTTAATGTAGAAGAGACAAAGCATATCTCTGCATTAAAAATCCTTCCTGTCCACCCATTGTAAATACTTAGCCTAAAGTTCCACTTAAAGTAGACCATTCATTGAAATGCAAGGTGTGCTTTAAGATGAAGAGGTATTTAAAAAGGTATTGGTGTCGAGGTGAAAAGATTTCTAAGACAGAAAACACCAATTGGACAGAGATACAATGTTTATCTTCATCCTCCTGAAGCCAATTTTCCTGGAGAATATAGACAGCCTGTTTGCCTATGCTTAGAGCGGCCCCACTGCCATTCTTTGTTGACAATCCCCTCTCCACGCATGATACATTAACTTGTCAGGAGCTAAGGGGAGGACGGGCGGAAAGGCAAATCTCTTGTCAGAAGCCATCGAGAACCTTATTCTTCAGCGTGTTTCCAGAAGGCCACATGAAACAAGCCTTGTCTAAATGATTAGACAACATCTTTTTATAGAGACAGAGAGTCGCTAAGAGATTTCATCTTCCTTCTGTGGATCAAAGTCAAAGAATAACAATGCCGTACTCGAACCTGCTGTTGGCAGTCACAAACATTTATATAGTAGGAAAACACACATTTCATAAATTGGAGTGGGGTGGAATTGTCTCTGATTAGTTGGGAGAGAATTGCAGAATTAGATTGGCAGTTCGTCTGCAAATTTCATCTCTGTATCCATGGCTAATTACCTATAAGGTTGAGGTATCAATGCAGACAAAGACTAAAAGCACATAGGAGATTTTTTGTAACTCAATCATGCTTATAAAATTACCATAGATTAAAGATAAAGCTACATGGGAGATCTGTAGTTGCTCAATCGCTAAGAGTAGCAATTAATCACTACGCAGATGGAACAATTAGCTCACTTTACATATATGGCAGAATCTATGCTCCTTCCAATAGCACTAAAATAAACACACGACACAAGGGTGGAGCTTGGACAAACGGGCATCACCATCAGGTGGGCCTAGGGCAGCACAGTCCAACTACAGCTCTGCAAACAACAATAACAAACACTTCTAATGCCCCGTACACACAGTCGGATTTTCCGATGGAAAATGTCCGATCGGAGCGCGTTGTCGGAAATTCCGACCGTGTGTGGGCTCCATTGGACATTTTCCATCGGATTTTCCGACACACAAAGTTGGAGAGCAGGAGATAAAATTTTCCGACAACAAAATCCGATCGCGTCAATTCCGACCGTGTGTGGCCTGTTCCGACGCACAAAGTGCCACACATGCTCAGAAGAAATTTTGACACGGAACAGCTCGGTCTGGTAAAATTAGCGTTCGCAATGGATACAGCACTTTCGTCACGCTGCAATGTTAAAAATGGTTTAATACAGCGCACTCTCTTCTTCTTTATAATGTGACAAGAATTAAGTAGTTTTGCTGCTCATATTCACACACACTTCTCACAAACTTATTTTTTTGTTTTTTTCTTGGGATTCCCTGAATATTTTGTTATTTGTCACATCTGACGGAATTTTTTTTTTTGTTTGTTTTCTTTTTTTTTTTGATTTAAAGCCATTTTTGGTTTAGATTTTATGTTTGTATTTTTTCCAAGGCTGATCTTTGTTTAATGTTATTTTTAGTTTTACTCCAGACTATTTTTGTGTGTGTTTTGTGTGTCAAGTTACCACAACACCATTGATATCTTTTATTATTTAATCTCAAGGAGATTGCTTTGTGTCCCTTGTTAATTTCACATTGTATTATTGAAATGTACCTGAATCCTCACAAACAAACTGTCCTTTTTGAAGTAAAACACACATTGGCAAGTATAATTCAAAACAAAATTCCTTTATTAAGGGCTCTGAACCAAACAAAGAGGGAGGCAACGCTGGATAAACAGGAGAAATTAGCGAAGCCTGGGACCCCCAGGGCAGACATCAATTCTTGAACATCAAAATTGGTGGCCTGAGGAGTCCATATGTAAGGGAGGCCAGTCTGGTCCAGAAGTCCCAGAGATCCGGAAAGCAGCAGATGACATCTGTGTCCCCAGGCTGTGGTACCACAAGAAGCTGCATCTTTTGGCCGACCAGACTGGATCCAGGGTCCTCACTTTCTGGTCTTCCTTCCACGCTTCATTCCGGGCTGTGGCTGTGCTGTTGGAGATGTGGCAGGAGGAGGAGTAGGACCTGGAGGAGGAGAAGGACTGGGAGGACCTGGAGGAGAAGGAGGAGGAGGACCTGCAGGAGGAGGAGGACCATCTGTGAGTTCGCAAAGGTGTGTCTGAGATGTAATTTGGGCCCTCATACCTTTATTAAGAGCCTCCAATATGAGCGACTCACACATGAGTTGTTGTCCCTCCTCCATCCTCTGCATTTTAGAGGCAATGATGGCAGCGAAGTCATCCTCCACAGTCTGTGGTGCTCCCAGGGCCTCTGTAACCCTCCAAAAGAGGCCTATGGCAGCCTCCTCTAGGGCACTCCTCCTCCTGCCACTTTCTCTTTCCAGGTGTTGGGGAGGGAGCGGCATATCAGGCAGGCGGCTCAGCCCGGCCACCTCCTGGCTGCGACTTCCCTGTGTATGAAAAAGGGACATGGTTTTAATTTTTGCATCATCAATCACAATCATAAATTAGTACTCCAAACTAACATCTAGTTAACATCATTGATTGAACAAGCAGAAATATTTAGAGGAATGCTATACCTGGCTCAAGCTGGGCTCCTCCACATGTTGTTGCCTGGAAGACCCAGGTTGGGCGTCAGAAGCCTCAGCCGGGGGGGAAGGAAGTGTGGAAGGAAGACTGGAGAGGGATGACCTGGGTTCAGTCTGGCCTGCCAGAAAATGCAGCCTGTCATAGTACCACATCCTGGGGACATAGATGTCATCTGCTGCTCCAGATCTCTGTGAATCCTAGACTTTCTGGCGCTCCCTTACATATGTGCTCCTCAGGCCACCAATTAAGATCTTCAAATATGTGATGTCTGCCGTGGGGATCATCTGCTTCACAATTTCCAACAAGGCGCTGCCTTCCTCTTTGTTTGGTTCTTATAATGTGGGTGGTTGATCTCCCACAAACAGGGCAGCTCCCTGAACATGTCAATGAATATTGACATGAAGTCATTATCTTGTAATAAGATATCCATGTTCACTGCAAGACACAACACAAGACAAAGCCTAATGTCAGACAAAACTCTCCTAATCTTGTTACAATATAGGCCTCAATCTAGAAGCAGTATAGGCACAAGTATGTCTCTTACTTTCGTTCTTACGATCGGCGCGTCCAATGCTCCTTCCTCCGCTCACAGATCGTACATAATACGCACGCGTGTTGCGCTTTATACACACTGTGCATGCGTGTAACTCCGCCCGCCCCTGACGTTCTTTCTAGTTTATTCCCCTCCCCTTTTCGTTCGGCGCAGTGGGGGAAGAGCACATAGCGGAGTCAGAGCAGGTGCGTGCTAATTATAGCAACGAGGAGGAGGAAAGCCTGGATCCGGACACGTCCCGATCCAGAAAGAGAAGATTTAAGGTCACAAATATGTCCTTTGGGAAGATGTTGGAGATGGTCGACATCCTGAAGAAGGCCGACTATGATGGAAAGTATGGGCCTTACCCCAACCCCAATATCAGAAAGGCCAAGATCATGGCGAAAGTGGTCAAAAGTCTGCACCGGAATTTCGGGGTACGACGATCGAAAGATCAGCTCAGGAAGCGGTGGTCGGACCTGAAATTAAGAGAGCCCGAGCAGTACCGAAAGATCCGGAGAGTGCTGCAAAAAAGTAAGTAGTTGTGCTGTGTTCCTATTCTTTTTGTCTTTATTAGGTTCGTGCTGCTCCATATGCTTTTCTTAATTGTACAGTTTAAAATGTCAATTTTAATGTTCATGGGCCCATTATTTCGTTCATATCAAACATTTTTTTTTTTTCGGCCTCTAAAACACCATTGTTTAGGCCATATGCATTTTCCTACATTTTTTAGGGCCTACTTGGATGCAAAATATTTGGTTGTGTAGATGGGTTTGTTACTAGAATGAAATGCAAACTAAATTCTGTGTAAGAAGAGGACACTGAGCAGCAGTTTTCACATCTGGACGCTGGAGCACTAGTGTGGGACACAAGAACACCTTTTTTATTAGGGGGGGCACACAGGTGCTCCAGTGTATACTATAGGGGGGTCTCCATCTGTGAAGCTTGTACAAGACAGGTAAAGTATTGCAGGTTGACAAAGGACACTGAAAATGCTACATCTTGGAACTCTGCTAAAACTGACAATTGTACACCACTTCCAAGCAATGTTTCCTATCTATTTATAGTTCTGCCATCAAAGATCTGTGTGCTAATTATACCATTTTTGTTTTACATAGGGGAGAAAAGACTCAGAGGACACCCCTCATCCGAGGAGATCAGAGACCCCCCACCTCGGGAAGAAGGTGAAATACCCCCAACACAAGTGGAGCAGGAGGAGGAAGAAGATGTGGTGGAAATTGGCACCACAACAGGTGAGTGTCTGCGACCACAGGCTCAGGTAAGAGATGGATGCTGGCAGATTTTTGATACCTGTTTTTGTTTGTTTTCTCTCTTTTTTAGGTGATCGTGAGGTTAGGGATCAAGATCCTTTCACATCAGAAAGTGCCCAGATCCTGATCGGGGAGATAAAGGGTGTAATTTAGAATTGGAAAACATCAAGAAAAAAATCAATGATGTGATTCAAAAAAATAATAACATCATTGATGTTTTGGGGCGAATTTAAAACCCCACAAAATCACTTTTGTTTTTTGTGTGGTACATTGTTTTAAATTTTTTAGCAATGTTTCAAAATGCCAAATTTGGAGGATGCACACAGTGTGCCAACATGTGCTATCTGCCATCACGGGAGATCAATGGACGCGTTTTGGGGGTGCAACCCCTTCCTCAATAATAAAGTAGCTGCGAGGAAGGGGTTGCTCCCACAAAACACGTCCCTTGATCCCCCGTGATGGCAGCTAGCACATGTTGACATTCGTAAATTGGTGTGCATCTTCCAAATTTGGCTTTTCCAGGGGTGACTTCACCCCATCTGAACGCAATATCAAAAACAGTTCCTAAATACTCATGTATGATATTGCCTTCAAGTTTTACCTTATGTGAACTTTGTAAGTTCAATTTTTTTGTCTTTCTTGTTGGTTTTACACAGGCCTGTTTTATCGTAAATGGACATTTCTATTTTTGATAATGCCACCCCAAAAATTGTTATACAACAAACATGTTGGTTTGTTTTAAAAAACGTTTCTAAATGCACATGTGATTGTGCAGGTATTAAAAAGATTGTTAATCAAGAATGTGTGGATTATTGTCTCAACGCTCCAAAACTTTTGTTGTGCTCAAATTGGTGTTTTGTGGTGATGTAATTGCTGTTTTCTGAGAAAATGGTGGTTATTTCCTAAGGGCAAATCCTCTTTGCACTACAAGAGCATTTTCATTGCAGTTTCAAGAGCACTTGTAGTATAAAAAGTGTCTTTGCCTTTAGTAAAATAACAGCCAACAGTGCTTTGTATAAGGTTACACAATCACGCCATTTTCAGGACTCCTCACATTTCTGTCAGGGTCAGCTAAAACAAACACAAGCAGTAAATGTCCACAAAGAATTTCTTTTTCTTGCTTTTTTATTTGAAAAAGGCTTCACAAATTTGCAGGCATATTGATGGCCCCCCTACCCGCAAAGAACTCCAGGTATCGTAACTGGACATCACGGGCACTCAGGGAGGGCAAGCCAGGACGGCCGCTTTCAAGCGCCGTCAGTGTTGTTTCAGGTATCACTCCGGCCTCAGGCCCAACTGAGCCAGCATAGTTGGCCGAATGTTTCCGTAAAAAGTTATGGAGAATACAGCACGCCATGATTATATGATTAAGTTTATACTCCGCCATTGGATAGGTGTCAGAAATAGGTGGAACCGGCTGGCCAGGATTTCAAATGTGTTCTCCACCACTCTTCGGGCTCTGGCCAGCCGGTAATTAAAAACCCTCTGTTCCGGGGTAAGGGTCCTCATAGGGAATGGCCGCATAAGATGGTCCCCCAGCTCAAACGCTTCATCAGCAACGAACACGAATGGGAGTCCTTCCACATTGTCCTCTGGAGCTGGCAAGTCCAAGCTGCCATTCTGGAGACACCTGTAGAACTCCGTCTGGGCGATGACTCCACCATCGGACATCCGGCCATTCTTCTCCACGTCCACATACAAGAAGTCGTAATTAGCAGACACCACCGCCAACATCACAATACTATTGAACCCCTTATAGTTGAAATAGTACGACCCCGAGTTGGGTGGTGGGATGATGTGGACGTGTTTCCCATCAATTGCCCCTCCGCAGTTAGGAAAGTCCCACCGCTGGGCAAAGTGGGAGGCCACAGTCTGCCATTCCTGTGGCGTGGAAGGAAACTGTTGAGGAAAAAAAAAAATGTTATATTTTTGCTCAGAAACATGGCAAGCAGATTAGGCACAAACATTCTGGGGCAACCTCCAGATAGCATTTATTAAGGGGAATTTACAAACACCAAAGTATAAGGTACACCTATCATATTCCCCCCCCCCCCTCATGGGCCATTTCTAACATTATGGGGGGTGGGGAAATCTTGGACAGGTAACCCTCTTCACTTCATTGAGAGATGAATGCCTAAATCCAGGGTATTACTTGGAACAGCCCCTCCTTAGTTACACTATTGGCAGCCCACTGGACAGGTAAGAAGTGTCATAATACAAAGATATAAAATCATCAGGATTATTCTCACGGATCTCACGGAGCAAAGGCATATGAGAGAACTGGTCACGCTGAAGCAACCAATTCTTGGTCCATGAACTCCTCCCCACCCTGTTCATGGACTGGACTTGTGTCAAGGTCAGGACCCCAACACCAAGCCCCCGCACAGCACGAACTCTACGAGGAGTACGCATACGCAACATGGCTAGAAAACGGTCGGCTGCTTAGAACGAAGTAACAGAACGCACTGAAGAACAGCAAGGCCTGTGAACGCACAAGAACACAATGACTACTTAAAGTCACGCGGAACTTGCTTGCACGCACTGAAGAGCAGATATAAACCCACAAGCACAAACTGAACGGCAGAAAACTATCTGAAAACCACGAGTCTGAAAAAGCGCGAATCGTCTCTCACAAAACTTTTACTAACATGAGATTAGCAAAAGGAGCCCAAAGGGTGCAGCGCTTGGTTCTGAAATGGCCTTTTCTAGTCTCGTCGTACGTGCTTGACGTCACCGCGTTGTTGGCGATCGGAAATTTCGATAACTTTGTGCGACCGTGTGTACGCAAAACAAGTTTGAGCCAACATCCGTCGGAAAAAATCCTAGGATTTTGTTGTCGGAATGTCCGAACAAAGTCCGACCGTGTGTACGGGGCATAAGGCTGCATTCACACCTGAGCGACATGGGCAGAAATTAGCGTTTCTACCTGGTATTGTGCAAAATGTGAAAAACATTATTTCTTAATGGTACATCAAATGCGGTTTTCTGCATGTCACCAAATGTGCTTGGCTCAGTGATAGATGGGTACTTGAGCTTATCTGGCACAAGAAAGGCAGCTAATTAAAGTCAATGCACTGTCGAGCCACAAACATGCAAAATCATGGGGTGCAAAACGTGACATTCAGATGTTAACATAGCCTAAAGCTGGCCATACATGGATCAAAATTTGGGCAGTTTGTAAGCAGGTTAGAATAGCCAGTTAACCACTGTCCTGGCCGGGAGGGAAGGAGTTAATGCCTTTCCCAGTTCTCTGCTTTTTGGTGAGTATCCTTAGGTCTGGCCTACTGGTCCTGTGAGATCTAAAAGGGACCATAGTCCGGAACCCGGGGTGAGTGAGTGAGAGAGGGAGAAAGAAAGAACTCGGTAGACATGTGCAAAATGGAAAAATGTGTTTAGTTTCCATTTGGATAGAATTGTTGTGGTACTACTTTTGTTTAGTTGGTTCAATTCAGAATTTGTTTAGTTTCGTTTATACATTTTCTTCAAAATTTTTGGAATCGGATCAGTTGAAAAATGATCGACCAATTCAAATTCTGTGTGAAGGATAGCTGGTTGATAAGAAGCAGGTTGGGAAGCCATCCTTAACCACTTGCCGACCGCCTAACGACGATATACGTCGGCAGGATGGCACGGGCAGGCAAAATCACGTACCTGGTACGTGATTGCCTTCCCGCGGGCGGTCGGCTTTGGTCTGGGAGCGTTCAGTAATGAGGGGGAGGCCATCCACTCGTGGCCCCCCCTCGCGATCGCTCCCAGCCAATCAGAATCTTCCCCTGCCTCTGTATAGTACACAGAGGCAGGGGATGTGACGTCATCTCTCCTCGGTGCCGAGGTCACGTGGTAAAGTCACGTGGTGTGACGCAACGCGTCAGGGTAGGAGGAGCCAGGTGCCGACGCTTCCCGGGGACTGCCGAACCCGGAAGCTTTACTGTTTCTGCTGCTATTTTCGTTTTTAAATGTTACATTAAACTTTGATTGAATTACTACACTATGGGAGCATCTTCTTCTTCCTTATTATCATTCTGGGGTTTGTGTGAGCGGTGGTGACTACTATAGAAAGCCTGACCCATGCACACCCTCCAGAGAGGGGGACAGCCTCTGGACCTTCATCCTCTGCATAGAAGCATTAACCATCTGCTTGACTTGGCCCATTGGGGGCCGCCATTTGAGGTGAGAGGCTGGGGGAAACACCTGTGTGCTGCACCAGTTTTTAAGTGAAAGAATTCAGCACTAAGTCACCTTTACTGGCACGTTACTATTGACTTTTTTTATGGACATTAAGAGTCACATTGCATGAAGCAACATTTAATTGGACTTAATCACAATATTTGTCACAGTTTTTGCATTTTTTCGCAGGTGGGAGGGGTGTTGATTTTGAGTCATTATTGGAGTCGCATTTATATATGCATGATTTTTGCACAATTGCCACCTTGTTTTGCACTTGATTACTTATGTATAGATGTGGGGTGCAGAGTCGCATCCTTTAATCAAGCATTGCATTGCAGTTTTTATGCTTATATTATGAGGAACTGTATTTCATTTATTCACCAGTAATATTTATTTCATTTCATTTTCTGGCTATATTTTCACACGTTGTGGTTTTTAGGAATATTATGCACATTGTATGATTTATTTATATATTTTAAGGAACTGTATTTTATTTATTCACTATTAATACCTATTCTAATTTTCTGGTCATATTTTCACACGGTGTGGTTTTAGGAACATTATGCCCACTGTATGATTTATTCATATATTCTCACTAGGAATGGTAACCAGCACTTAGCACTTTAATATAGTTTGGCTGTTTTTAAAGAGGAGAAGGTAGTAGTCAATACTGAAGTGCAGTGTTCATATCGGAAAAACATGTACACTGGTCTATGGTAACTATCTGTAGGTGCTTATTGGTTGTTATACTAATTATAGGCATTACGTGCACTGTGAATTAAGGAAGGATTTAGATTCATGCTACTTTGAGAGGTCCTTTCCATAATTGTGAGTGGTACATTTAGATAGATTAGCGCCACATACCCTTTTTACCATATATTACGCATTCATCAGGGTGTGTGAGGACACCTTTTATGTTGGCAGCTGTTCTATCTGGTACTATGGTCCATGGTCTTTGAGAGTGTGGTTTTGCGCACTAGTTTTTTGCTATTTTAAATGTGCACAACACTACACATCCCAGTAGAACATGCCAGGCACACAAAACACCCCCTTTACCCCCCGATCCCCCCCGATCACCCCTCCCCCCGTCACACTGACACCAAGCAGTTTTTTTTTTTTTCCTGATTACTGCATGGGGTCAGTTTGTGACAGTTAGTGTGGTAGGGCAGTTAGTGGTAGCCCCCTTTAGGTCTAGGGTACCCCCCTAACCCACCCTAATAAAGTTTTAACCCCTTGATCACCCCCTGTCGCCAGTGTCACTAAGCAATCATTTTTCTGATCGCTGTATTAGTGTCACTGGTTACGCTAGTTAGGGAGGTAAATATTTAGGTTCGCCGTCAGCGTTTTATAGCGACAGGGACCCCCATATACTACTGAATAAATGTTTTAACCCCTTGATTGCCCCCCAGTTAACCCTTTCATCAGTGATCACCGTATAACTGTTACGGGTGACGCTGGTTAGTTCGTTTATTTTTTATAGTGTCAGGGCACCCAACGTTTATTACTGAATAAAGGTTTAGCCCCCTGATCGCCCGGCGGTGATATGCGTCGCCCCAGGCAGCGTCAGATTAGCGCCAGTACTGCTAACACCCACGCACGCAGCATACACCTCCCTTAGTGGTATAGTATCTGAACGGATCAATATCTGATCTGATCAGATCTATACTAGCGTCCCCAGCAGTTTAGGGTTCCCAAAAACGCAGTGTTAGCGGGATCAGCCCAGATACCTGCTAGCACCTGCGTTTTGCCCCCTCCGCCCAGCCCAGCCCAGCCCACCCAAGTGCAGTATCGATCGATCATTGTCACTTACAAAACACTAACCGCATAACTGCAGCGTTCGCAGAGTCAGGCCTGATCCCTGGGATCGCTAACAGTTTTTTTGGTAGCATTTTGGTGAACTGGCAAGCACCAGCCCCAGGCAGCGTCAGGTTAGCGCCAGTACCGCTAACACCCACGCACGCACCGTACACCTCCCTTAGTGGTATAGTATCTGAATGGATCAATATCTGATCCGATCAGATTTATACTAGTGTCCCCAGCAGTTTAGGGTTCCAAAAAACGCAGTGTTATCGGGATCAGCCCAGATACCTGCTAGCACCTGTGTTTTGCCCCTCCGCCCGGCCCAGCCCAGCCCACCCAAGTGCAGTATCGATCGATCACTGTCACTTATAAAACACTAAACGCATAACTGCAGCATTCGCAGAGTCAGGCCTGATCCCTGCGATCGCTAACAGTTTTTTGGTAGCGTTTTGGTGGACTGGCAAACACTAGCCCCAAGCAGCGTCAGGTTAGTGCCAGTACCGCTAACACCCACGCACGCACCGTACACCTCCCTTAGTGGTATACTATCTGAACGGATCAATATCTGATCGATCAGATTTATACTAGCGTCCCCAGCAGTTTAGGGTTCCCAAAAACGCTGTGTTGGCGGGATCAGCCCAGATACCTGCTAGCACCTGCGTTTTGCCCCTCCGTCCGGCCCAGCCAAGTGCAGTATCGATCGATCACTGTCACTTATAAAACACTAAACGCATAACTGCAGCGTTCGCAGAGTCAGGCCTGATCCCCGCGATCACTAACAGTTTTTTTGGTAGTGTTTTGGTGAACTGGCAAGCACCAGCGGCCTAGTACACCCCCGTCGTAGTCAAACCAGCACTGCAGTAACACTTGGCGAGTCCCATAAGTGCAGTTCAAGCTGGTGAGGTGGCAAGCACAAGTAGTGTCCCGCTGCCACCAAGAAGAAGACAAACAGGCCCGTCGTGCCCTTCCTGCTGCATTCGCCAATCCTAATTGGGAACCCACCACTTCTGCATCGCCCGTACTTCCCCCATTCACATCCCCAACCAAATGCAGTCGGCTGCATGAGAGGCATTTTTATGTCCTCCCGAGTACCCCTACCCAACGAACCCCCCCCCCAAAAAAAGATGTTGTGTCTGCAGCAAGCGCGGATATAGGCGTGACACCCGCTATTATTGTCCCTCCTGTCCTGATAATCCTGGTCTTTGCATTGGTGAATGTTTTGAACGCTACCATTCACTAGTTGAGTTTTAGCGTAGGGTACAGCATTGCACAGACTAGGCACACTTTCACAGGGTCTCCCAAGATGCCATCGCATTTTGAGAGACCCGAACCTGGAACCGGTTACAGTTATAAAAGTTAGTTACAAAAAAAAGTGTAAAAAAAAAAAAAAAAAAAACACAAACAAAAATATAAAATAAAAAAAAAATAGTTGTCGTTTTATTGTTCTCTCTCTCTCTATTCTCTCTCTATTGTTCTGCTCTTTTTTACTGTATTCTATTCTGCAATGTTTTATTGTTATTATGTTTTATCATGTTTGCTTTTCAGGTATGCAATTTTTTATACTTTACCGTTTAATGTGCTTTATTGTTAACCATTTTTTTGTCTTCAGGTACGCCATTCACGACTTTGAGTGGTTATACCAGAATGATGCCTGCAGGTTTAGGTATCATCTTGGTATCATTCTTTTCAGCCAGCGGTCGGCTTTCATGTAAAAGCAATCCTAGTGGCTAATTAGCCTCTAAACTGCTTTTACAAGCAGTGGGATGGAATGCCCCCCCTCCCCCACCGTCTTCCGTGTTTTTCTCTGGCTCTCCTGTCTCAACAAGGAACCTGAGAATGCAGCCGGTGATTCAGCCAGCTGACCATAGAGCTGATCAGAGACCAGAGTGGCTCCAAACATCTCTATGGCCTAAGAAACAGGAAGCTACGAGCATTTTATGACTTAGATTTCGCCAGATGTAAACAGCGTCATTGGGAAATTGGGGAAGCATTTTATCACACCGATCTTGGTGTGGTCAGATGCTTTGAGGGCAGAGGATAAATCTAGGGTCTAATAGACCCCAATTTTTCCAAAAAAGAGTACCTGTCACTACCTATTGCTATCATAGGGGATATTTACATTCCATTACATATTACATATATATATTACATATTACATGAGATAACAATAAAAATGATTAAAAAAAAAAAAAAATGAAAGGAACAGTTTAAAAATAAGATAAAAAAGCAAAAAAATAATAAAAAAAAAAAAAAGCACCCCTGTCCCCCCCTGCTCTCGCGCTAAGGCGAACGCAAGCGTCGGTCTGGCGTCAAATGTAAACAGCAATTGCACCATGCATGTGAGGTATCACCGCGAAGGTCAGATCGAGGGCAGTAATTTTAGCAGTAGACCTCCTCTGTAAATCTAAAGTGGTAACCTGTAAAGGCTTTTAAAGGCTTTTAAAAATGTATTTATTTTGTTGCCACTGCGCAATTTTAAAGCATGTCATGTTTGATATCCATGTACTCGGCCTAAGATCATCTTTTTTATTTCATCAAACATTTGGGCAATATAGTGTGTTTTAGTGCATTAAAATTTTAAAAAGTGTGTTTTTTCCCCAAAAAATGCGTTTGAAAAATCGCTGAGCAAATACTGTGTGAAAAAAAAATGAAACACCCGCCATTTTAATCTGTAGGGCATTTGCTTTTAAAAAATATATAATGTTTGGGGGTTCAAAGTAATTTTCTTGCAAAAAAAATATTTTTTTCATGTAAACAAAAAGTGTCAGAAAGGGCTTTGTCTTCAAGTGGTTAGAAGAGTGGGTGATGTGTGACATAAGCTTCTAAATGTTGTGCATAAAATGCCAGGACAGTTCAAAACCCCCCCAAATGACCCCATTTTGGAAAGTAGATACCCCAAGCTATTTGCTGAGAGGCATGTCGAGTCCATGGAATATTTTATATTGTGACACAAGTTGCCGGAAAGAGACAAATCTTTATTTTTTTTTTGCACAAGGTTGTCACTAAATGATATATTGCTCAAACATGCCATGGGAATGTGTGAAATTACACCCCAAAATACTTTTTGTTGCTTCTCCTAAGTATAGGGATACCACATGTGTGAGACTTTTTTGGAGCCTAGCCTCATACGGGACCCCGAAAACCAAGCACCGCCTTCAGGCTTTCTAAGGGCGTAAATTTTTGATTTCACTCTTCACTGCCTATCACAGTTTCGGAGGCCATGGAATGCCCAGGTGGCACAAACCGCCCCCCAAATGACCCCATTTTGCAAAGTAGACGCTCCAAGCTATTTGCTGAGAGGTATAGTGAGTATTTTGCAGACCTCACTTTTTGTCACAAAGTATTGAAAATTGAAAAAAGAAAAAAAAAAAATTTTTTTCTTGTCTTTCTTCATTTTCAAAAACAAATGAGAGCTGCAAAATACTCACCATGCCTCTCAGCAAATAGCTTGGGGTGTCTACTTTCCAAAATGGGGTAATTTGGGGGGGGGTTTGTGCCACCTGGGCATTCCATGGCCTCCGAAACTGTGATAGGCAGTGAAGAGTGAAATCAAAAATTTACACCCTTAGAAATCCTGAAGGCGGTGATTGGTTTTCGGGGCCCCGTACGCGGCTAGGCTCCTAAAAAGTCCCACACATGTGGTATCCCCATACTCAGGAGAAGCAGCTAAATGTATTTTGTTGTGCAATTCCACATATGCCCATGGCCTGTGTGAGCAATATATCATTTAGTGACAACTTTGTGCAAAAAAAAAAAAAAAATTGTCACATTCCCGCATTTTGTGTCAAAATATAAAATATTCCATGGACCCAACATGCCTCAAAGCAAATAGCTTGGGGTGTTTACTTTCCAAAATGGGGTCATTTGGGGGGGGGTTTATGCCATCTGGGCATTTTATGGCCTTCAAAACTGTGATAGGTAGTGAGGAGTAAAATCAAAAATTTACGCCCTTAGAAATCCTGGAGGCAGTGATTGGTTTTTGGGGCCCCGTACATGGCTAGGCTCCCAAAAAGTCCCACACATGTGGTATCCTCGTACTCAGGAGAAGCAGCTGAATATATTTTGGGGTGCAATTCCACATATGCCCATGGCCTGGGTGAGCAATATATCATTTAGTGACAACTTTTTGTAATTTTTTTTTTTTTTTAGTCATTATTCAATCACTTGGGACAAAAAAAAATTAATATTCAATGGGCTCAACATGCCTCTCAGCAATTTCCTTGGGGTGTCTACTTTCCAAAACGGGGTCATTTGTGGGGGTTTTGTACTGCCCTGCCATTTTAGCACCTCAAGAAATGACATAGGCAGTCATAAATTAAAGGCTGTGTAAATTCCTGAAAATGTACCCTAGTTTGTAGGCGCTATAACTTTTGCGCAAACCAATAAATATACACTTATTGACATTTTTTTTACCAAAGACATGTGGCTGAATACATTTTGGCCTAAATGTATGACTAAAATTGAGTTTATTGGATTTTTTTTTATAACAAAAAGTAGAAAATATCATTTTTTTTCAAAATTTTCGGTCTTTTTCCGTTTATAGCGCAAAAAATAAAAACAGCAGAGGTGATCAAATACCATCAAAAGAAAGCTCTATTTGTGGGAAGAAAAGGACGCAAATTTCGTTTGGGTACAGCATTGCATGACCGCGCAATTAGCAGTTAAAGCGACGCAGTGCCAAATTGTAAAAAGTGCTCTGGTCATTAAGGGGGTAAATCCTTCCGGGGCTGAAGTGGTTAACAACTAATGACTCATCAGCTGCCAGCTGAAATGTAAACAAAAGAATGCCAGCAATGAAAAATTCTGAAGTGGGGGACATTCCTATCTATACCCATATTTGAGTATGCAACCTGGCAGGCCAGGAAAGAGGGTGGGGATGAGCGAGTGCCCCCCTCCTGAACTATACAAAGCCTCTTCCCCACAACTCTGCCCTGGTGGTTGTGGGGGTGTGGGGGGAACCCCTAGATCCAGACGCCCCCATGTGAATGAGTATGAGGTACCCCTAGTCATTCACCAAAAAAGTCACAGTCCTTTATTAAAAAAAAACATAAAAATGCTGACCCAAACAAAAAAAAGAAAAATGCAGCTTGTCCAGGGACACAGCTGAATGACAGGTAAACATAGGGGCAGGGGTTACTCAGTTACATAACCGGGTGACCCCACCCCCATGTCTACCTCTCATTGGGCGAGTGTCATTATGGGGCGGGATCATCTGGTGATGTCACCGACCCAAATGCCGACCCAAACAAAAAAAAGAAAAATGCAGCTCGTCCAGGGACACAGCTGAATGACAGGTAAACATAGGGGCAGGGGTTACTCAGTTACATAACCGGGTGACCCCACCCCCATGTCTACCTCTCATTGGGCGAGTGTCATTATGGGGCGGGATCATCTGGTGATGTCACCGGGTGATCCCATCCCCCATGTTTATCTGTCATTCAGGAATGACACCCGCCAAATGAGAGGTAGACATGGGGGCAGGATCCCCCGGTTACATCCCTGTGTAACTCCTGTCATTCAGCTTTGCCCCTGGAAAAAACTGTTGTTGTGTTTTTGTTAATTTTAACTTGCTTTTGGTGAATGAGTAGGGGTACAATGTAGTTATTAAAGGGGGCTTACAGATTCCGATAAGTCACCCCCCACACAACCACCAGGCCAGGGTTATGGGGCGGGGGTCCTTGTCCCCATGTTGATGGGCACCCCCCTGCCCCAAAGCAACCCCCCCATGTTAAGGGCATGTGCCCTGGTATGTTTCAGGAGGGGGGGGCGCTCGCTCATCCCCTCCCCTTTTCCTGGCCTGCCAGGCTGCATGGTTGGATAAGTGTATGGATTAGTTATGGATTTTGGGGGAAACCCCATGCAATTTTTTTAAAAATTTTGGCATGGGTTTGCTCTTAAAATCCATACCAGTCCCAAAGGGCTCGGTATGGATAGGGGGACCCCCACGCTGTTTTTTTTTCTACATTTTTCATTGCAGGCATTCTTTTGTTTACATTTCAGCTGTCGGCGGGGAAACATGCTGACAGCTGATGACTCATCGTTGTTAAGGACGCAGCGGCCAGATTCTCAGCCTGCTCCTTAACAACCAGCTATTCTTCACAGAGAATTTGTGACGAATATCATTCACTCAGTGTGGAGAGGAGTAACCACTTCCCATGCAGGCCAATTCTGACATTTCTCTCCTACATGTAAAATTCATAATTTTTTTGCTAGAAAATTATATAGAATCCCCAAATATTTTTTTTAGAAAAGACCCTAGGGAATACAATGGCGGTCGTTGCAACTTTTTAGCTCGCCCTGTATTTGCGCAGCAATTTTTCGAACAGGTTTTTTTTGGAAAAAAAACAGTTCCATGCTTTAAAAAAAAAAAAACATTAAAGTTAGCCCAATTTTTTTGCATAATGTGAAAGATGAAGTTACGTTGAGTAAATAGATACCCAACATGTCACGCTTCAAAATTGCACACGCTCATGGAATGGTGCCAAACTTCGGTACTTAAAAATCCCCATAGGCGACACTTTAACATTTTTTACTGGTTACATGTTTTGAGTTACAGAGGAGGTCTAGGGCTATAATTATTGCTCTCAGTCTAACGTTCGCGGCGATACCCCACATGTGTGTTTGAACACCATTTTCATATGTGGGCGGGACTTACGTATGCGTTTGCTTCTGCGTGCGAGCACATGGGGACAGGGGCGATTTCATTTCTTTTTTTTTTTTATTGTTAATTTAACTTTTCTTTTTTTGTTTGACACTTAAAAAAAAAAAAAAGATCACTTTTATTCCTATTACAAGGAATGTAAACATCCCTTGTAATAGGAATATGGCATGATCGGTCTTCTTTACAGAGAGACCCCACATCTCACCTCTAGGCTGGGAAGCCTGAAATAAAAAAATAAAATAAAATGATCTCGGCTTCCCAGCCAGTGTGGCGCCATTCGTTTGAATGCAGAGGCTGGGTGTGACGTCATAACATCGCGTCCGGCCTCCGAACGATCATAGAGATTCGGGCGACCATTGTAAGAACGATCAAGTGGCGGAACAGCTGCTATGATCGTTCTTATGGTGTAGGGAATTGCTGGCTGAAAAAGCCGATATCTGAATGATGCCTGTAGCTGCAGGCATCATTTAGATATACCCCCGCAAAGTCAAGGACGTCATATGATGTACCTTGGGCGGGAAGTAGGTAGTGTGATGACACGTGGTTATCTAGTGTAACGGAAATTTTACAGCAGCCTGTCGACAGCGTATACCCGTGATAGTTGTCCTTTATGTCCTTTACCAGTGAGGGAGATGTCGTCGGTACTCCTTCCCCCAGCGGTCTGTCTCCCAGAGCAAAGGAAGCGGAATTGTGCCGCAGATGTTCCCATCCTGTACAGAGGTATGGAAGTTCAGAGTTAAGTTGAGTGCATGTGTGGAGCCCACTGGGGAATAGTAGTGGAAAAGGTTGGACAGGTGGATGTGGAGAAGGCTCAGCTCGTCCCTCCTAAATGCGGACTACAGAGAAAGTGTGCATTACCAAGAGGACCTGATAGTTAACCACTTGTCCCCTTTAAGACCGCTGCACGGCGGGGACCTAATGCGCGTGGCCGGTTGGCGCGATCGCCACTGGCCACCCGCGATCACGGACACGAGAGTCAGCATGGGGATTTGTGTGTGTATAAACACACAATCCCTGTTCTAACAGGGGAGAAGATACAGATCGTCTGTTCCTACTAAGTAGGAACAATGATCTGGCTCCTCCTCTAGTCAGTCCTATCCCCTCACCGTTAGAAACACACCTAGGGAACACATTTAGCCCCTTGATCGTTCCCTAGTGTTAACCCCTTCCCCGCCAGTGACATTTACACAGTAATCAGTGCATTTTTATAGCACTGATCGCTGTATAAATGTCAATGGTCCCAAATATGTGTAAAAAGTGTCCGATCTGTCCGCCGCAATGTCGCAGTACCGCTACAAATCGCAGATCACCGCCATTACTAGGAAAAAAAAAAATGCTATAAAAATGGCAAAAATCTTTCCCATAGTTTGTAGACGCTATAACTTTTGCGCAAACCAATCAATATATGCTTATTGCAATTTTTTTTACAAAAAATATGTAGAAGAATATTTATTGGCCTAAACTGATGAAGAAATTTGTTTTTAAAAAACATTTTTGGGGATATTTATTATAGCAAAAAGTAAAAAATGTTTTTTTTTCAAAATTGTCAGTCTTTTTTTGTTTATAGCACAAAAAATAAAAACTGCAGAGGTGATCAAATACCACCAAAAGAAAGCTCTATCTGTCGGGAAAAAAGAATGCAAATTTCGTTTGGGTACAGCATCAAACGATCGTGCAATTGTCAGTTAAATCGACACAGTGTCAAATTGTAAAAAAGTGCTCTGGTCAGGAAGGGGGTAAAATCTTCCGGGGCTGAAGCGGTTAACTGGAGAATAGTTGCTGTGCAAGTATACATGGTGTACGTTCATCTGTAAGAGTAGGGGACCACCATAAGGTTGAGTATTCCTGCCACAGCATCCTCAGACTTGTTCCAGGGCATTGATGAAGATGGCACAAAGCAAAGGTACCCCATGTTTAGTGAAGTACAAGATGCCTAACGTAGCCCAGTAGTGTATTTAGGTTTTGTGCTGCCCTAGGCCTGACTAAACTCCTGCACCCCCTAATTTAAATATGACCCATCCCTTCCTGTCAAGGCGACACCCGTTGCTGTTTAAGACCTGCCCTGAAATTTTCAAGTGGGGACACTAGTTCTGAGGGCCTGGGGGGGCAATGGATTCCCTTAATTTGTATAGATTTTCTCTCACTTCCTGTTTGGCTATGGGGCAGGAAGTGAAGGGAAATCTCTGCAATGGGACAGGGATGGTAAACAATAAACTGACAGGGGCTATAACCCTCCCTTACTCTATCCAAAATGAAAAAAAAAAGTGTTGCCTATAGTTCTACTTTAAGCACAAATTTCTGATAATTTTATGGAGAGGACTAAGAAGATATAACCATGCCAATGGTGCAGCAGAAA
Organism: Aquarana catesbeiana; assembly: GCF_042186555.1. Lineage (NCBI taxonomy): Eukaryota > Metazoa > Chordata > Amphibia > Anura > Ranidae > Aquarana > Aquarana catesbeiana. The sequence goes on along the minus strand of NC_133326.1, from coordinate 575,677,977 downwards.
ACATATACCACAGTGAGGAAAGTTTGTGGTCCAGGATGATAGGACAGTCAAAATTATAAGCGGCACCCCCCACCACCACCACCACCAGTTGCGGAATGCCAGCCGCCCACATACCGGAAGCGGTGAGGCCGCTTTATGGGGGAGCTAGACTAATTTGCCAGGCCAGGATACAGCGTTGGCGTAGCCCAGAAGAACGCACTCTGGGGTAGGCCTCCTATGTGACCTATACATAGAGGAGGTACCACCTGCCTACCCTTACACTTGCCGCCCAACGTGGGACTACACCTACCCTTACAGGTTCAGCAAAGAGTTTTGATCCATGTATGGGGACAATAGTTGTACAGATATCAATCTACCAATCAGCTTTTGTACAACCGGCCTTTCAGATAAATACGGTATGATTAGCAACGCAGGCTATATTCTTCCTGCTGTCAGAATACAAAGGCTCAGTGTGATGATTCCCCCATCCACCTCAAATATATCATGGATAAAGGAATCAGGTCCGTTTTTTCCGTTCAACCCCCCCTGGTGGAACTGAAAAAAAAAACGGACTCATCTATGGGCTGCATAACACTTCTCTACTAAAGCAAAAAACATTTTGGAATATTCTTATATGCCCCCCACCCCATCCATCCTGCTAATGACATTTTTAAATTAAAACTTTATTTCCTTATATACCTCATTTTAGGCTATATGCCATCATCACTGGGTCTCTCTCTGGCCCTCCGTCCTGATGCAAGCAGTGGGCTGATTCTTGGCAGGAGTTATACAAATATTAAAATGCCTTGATCATTGGATATCAGTCTGCTTTCAGTGGTCATTTCCTGTGCTATTTCACTCATTGTTTCAGCCTGCCCAGGTCACCTTTGTGATCAACAAAACACATCCTTCCATAGAGAAGAAGCAAGGGGAGGTGCATAGGCGTGCGCAGGGGGTGTGCCGGATGTGCCTGGGCACACCCTAATCACCCTGTGTAAGGCAGATTCCCCCTACTGTTTGGTGCTGATATTTCACTAAAGCCCCCCCAACGAAGCTGCCAAAAAATTGTAAAAAAAAGAAAATAAATAATGTTGTAAAAAATAATAAAAAAATAAAATCATTAAAATAAATAACTACTGACACCAATCTGTGCCCTACTGACTGACCCCATCCACTGTCTTGCTGACACCAACCTCTACTCTACTGACCAACGTCCATGTCTGTATATATATATATATATACACCTCGCAACGTTTTGAGATGGGAATGAGGGACACCTACTACCAAACGTATGCAGGCATAGGACACGCCCCCTGCCACACCCCCTTAAAGGAGAATTAACCCCCAAAAAAAGGTTAATTAAATCGACAAGGGCTTTTCTTTACCACTACTATTGCTTTATATTGGCTTTTAAAATGTACATATGCAGCAATTTAGAATTTGTTGGATGAAAGGTTTAGCACTGGGAAACACTTTTTGAAAGATAAAAAGTGAATTTTATATACAACTATAAAGATCAGACCAAAATGAGGGACAAATGAGGAGGAATGAAGGACAGAGGGACATTGCTCCAAATCAGGGACAATCCCTCGAAATCAGACAGTTGGGAGCTATATATATATATATATATATATATATATATATATATATATATACACACACACAAGCACACACACGCAGCTTTGGGGTGCACACCCTAATGCAATAGGCTGTTCACACCTATGGGGAGGTGTTCTGGAGCTCTAGCCCTTTTCCCTTCCTATGGTGACAATACTGCTCCTCCATAGAGACAGTACAGGGAGCATTGTCTCCCTAGGACCAGAAGTGTGTTACTGAAAAGATTGCTGGTCGAAAAAAATAAAAACTGGAAAAAAATGCAGCCACCACATCTAAAGACTGGTAAGCTGCAATATATCTCATTTTGTTCTTGGATTTAGAAACTCTTTAACACATAGTAACTTGTTTCATTTCCAAGCCCTCAAAAATAAAGTTCACTTTATTTTAAAACAGATCAGTACCTAGAAAATAATATTCTTCTCTACTGGTTGGTCACAGCTCTCCTTCTCAGAGAAGAAGCGCGTGTTCCCGACTCGATGTGTTACAGGTTACTGAAGTTTCCTATTCAAGCCTTCTCCGCCTGAGAATCAATGCCCCCGACAGCTCGAAGGCAGGTGTAGAGGTAGGAATAATGCGATTCGTATGACAGAATCCAGGAATCCTGCTCCACTCTGCATTCTCCAGCCTCAGCTGGGTGCCCCGAATGCTGTAATTACTCTTCATGTCAGCACACTGAAAGTCCTTTAAATAGATCTGGGGACAAGTTGGCCGCAGCGATGTGGCTTGAAAATATGGTCTTAGCCTCTAGTGATACCGCTATTATGCTGAGGTTAAAGGATCGCTAAACTATAAATACTGATTAGCTTTACACAAAAGAGATAATAATAGTACTTCCCATATCTATACATAAGACATTTTCTGCTGTACTTACCCACTTAAGGACTGAAGGATTTGCCCCCCTAATGACTGGGCCATTATTTGCGATATGGCACTGCGTCGCTTTAAGACCCCTTTCACACTGGGGTGGATTGCAAGCGCTATTGCGCTAAAAATAGCGCCTGCAAACCGACCTAAAACTGCCGCTGCTGTGTCTCCATTGTGAAAGCCCGAGGGCTTTCACACTGGAGCGGTGCGCTGGCAGGAGGGAAAAAAACTCCTGCAAACAGCATCTTTGGAGCGGTGAAGGAGCAATATATACACCGCTCCTTCACTGCTGCTGCCCATTGAAATCAATGGGGCAGCGTGGATATAGCGCCGCTCTAGCGGCGCTCTGCGGGTGGTTTTAACCCTTTTTTGGCCGCTAGCGGGGGTTAAAACTACCCCGCTAGCGGCCGAATACCGCCACTAAAACAACGGTAAAGCGCTGCTAAAAATAGCAGCGTTTTACCGCCGACGCCCCCACCGCCCCAGTGTGAAAGGGGCCTTACTGACAATTGCGCGGTCGTGCAATGTTGTACCCAAACAAAATTTATGTACTTTTTTCCGCACGGATAGAGCTATCTTTTGGTGGTATTTGATCACCTCTGCGGTTTTTATTTTTTGCGCTATAAACAAATAAAGAGCGATAATTTTGAAAAAAAAACAATATTTTTTAGTGTTTGCTATAATAAATATCCAAAAAATAAAAAATAAAAAACAAATTTCTTCATCAGTTTAGGCCAATATGTATTTAACTGACAATTGCGCGGTCATGCAATGCTGTACCCAAACAAAATTAATGTCCTTTTTTTCCCCACAAATAGAGCTATCTTTTGGTGGTATTTGATCACCTCTGCGTTTTTTTTTTTTTTCGCTATAACCAAAAAAAGAGCAACAATTTTGAAAAAAAAAAAAAACAATATTTTTTACTTTTTGCTATGATAAATATCCAAAAAATAAAAAAATAAAAACAAATTTCTTCATTAGTTTAGGCCAATATGTATTTAACTGACAATTGCACGGTCGTGCAACGTTGTACCCAAACAAAATTGATGTATTTTTTTCCCCCATAAATAGAGCTTTCTTTTGGTGGTTTTGATCACCTTTGCGGTTTTTATTTTTTGCACTATAAACAAAAAAAGGGCAACAATTTTGAAAAAAAACCCCAGTATTTTTTACTTTTTGCTATAATATCCCCCCCAAAAAACCTAGTTTCTTTATTAGTTTAGGCCAATATGTATTCTTCTACATATGTTTGGCCGGTGCCCTCGATCTACACGTCCTCCCTGGGTCAGCTGATAGTCTCCCATGGTTTTCACTACCATTTATATGCTGATGACACCCAAATCTATCTTTCTGCCCCTCAGCTCACCCCATCAATCTCCTCACGCATCACTGATCTACTAACAGACATATCAGCCTGGATGTCACACCACTTTCTCAAACTGAATCTATCTAAAACTGAGCTCATAATATTTCCTCCCCCACGTGCCCCCTCCCCTGACTTCTCTGTCAAGATCAATGGCACAACTATCAGTCTGTCCCCACATGCCAGGGTGCTAGGGGTAACCTTAGACTCTGAACTGTCCTTTCAGGCCCACATACAATCCCTGTCCAAATCATGCCGCCTTAGCCTCCGCAACATCTCTAGAATACGCCCTTTTTTAACTAATGACACCACCAAGCTTCTAATTCACTCCCTGGTTATATCTCGCCTCGACTACTGCAACTCCCTCCTCATTGGATTACCTTTACATAGGTTATGCCCCCTTCAGTCCATAATGAATGCCGCTGCAAGACTCATCCACCTTACCAACTATTCAGTGTCCTCCAGCCCCCTCTGCCAATCCCTCCACTGGCTTCCACTCACCCAACAAATAAAATTCAAAATACTAACAATAATTTACAAAGCCATCCATAACTCTGCCCCCAGCTACATTACCAGTCCCAAAATACCAACCAAGTCACTCTCTTCGGTCATCCCAAGACCTCCTGCTCTCTAGCTTCCTTGTCACCTCTTCCCATGCTCGCCTCCAAGATTTCTCCAGAGCTTCTCCCATCCTTTGCAATTCCCTACCCCAATCTGTCTGACTGTCCCCTAATCTATCCATCTTTGGACGATCCCTGAAAACCCTTCTCTTCAAAGAAGCCTATCCTACTTCTAACTAATACACTGTTTTACTTCCTTCATCAGCTCATCCCCCCACAGCTATTGCCTATTGTATCAATTGACCCTTCCTTTTTAGGTCTTTGGTGCAGTGGAGTGAGAGAGAACCAAGGGCGGCTTATTTTTACAAAAGATTGTAAGCTCTAACAAGCAGGGCCCTCTGATTCTTCTTGTACCAAATTGTAATGTAACTGTAAGGTCTGCCCTCATGTTGTAAAGCCCTGCGCAAACTGTTGGCGCTATATATAAAACCTGTATAACAATAATAATGAAAAAAAATCACAATAAGCATATATTGATTGGTTTGCGCAAAAGTTATAGTGTCTACAAAAAATGGGGGATAGATTTATGGCATTTTATTATTTATTTATTTTTTACTAGTAATGGCAGCAATCTGCGATTTTTAGCGGGACTACGACTTTGGAAGGGAAAGGGTTAACACTAGGGGGCAATCAATGGGGTTAAGTGTTGCCTAGGGAGGTGTTTCTAACTGTGGGGGGAGTGTACTGACTACAGGAGGAGCGAGATCGCTGTTCCTGATCACTAGGAATGAACACCCCCGCAGTTCAGTTCGCAGCAGAACATTCGAACAGCAAAAAATGTGTGCGAACATGCGAACACCGTTAAAGTCTATGGGACACGAATGTGAAAAATCAAAAGGCTTATATGCAAGTTATTGCCATAAAAAGTGTATGGAGACCCGGGTACTGCCCCAGGGGACATATATCAATACAAAATAAAGTTGTAAAAACTGAAGTTTTTTCAGGAGCAGTGATTTTAATAATGCTTAAAATGAAACAATAAAAATGAAATATTCCTTTAAATATCATGCCTGGAGGGTCTCCTTAGTCTGCCTGTAAAGTAGCGCATCTTTCCCATGTTCATACCAGTACCATTTCTAAAGGAAAAAATTTCATCTAAAACTGCTCGTGGCTGTAATGAATTGTCAGGGCCTGGCAATATAGATAAAAATCATTGAAAAAAACGACGTCGGTTCCCCCCACCAGTCCATTATCAGGCCCTTTGGGTCTTCTACTACTGCGCCACAACTGCATGCATTACACACAGTTGTGGTACGGCCCTATTCACTTGAAGTAGTCAAAGGGGCAGTAAAATGGCTGATCAACTGATCTTTCTGAACAGATGCTCAATTCTGGGTCAATCCTGAGATAAACAACGTATAGAGGGCAGCAGGGCAGAGCACAGGGGGGAAGCATGGCAAAATATAGGAGTCAGCATGTAGGCAGGTGCAGTCTATTTTCCCCACTGCAGGTGGCTCTCAAACGCAGCAGATGTGCAGATGAAAAGGAAGTCAAGAGGAACATGGTTCCTCTATGATTTCCTGGGTCACTCAGGCAGCGAACTGGTTGGATGCTGACAGCCCATGTGACGGTGACATACATCTTGGGTCAGGCAGAGTCTGTTTAAGACACTGGCTCCTGAGTTTGGCATGCATTTAGCCTGTGGGTAGTGTAGGGACAGGTCACCCATCTGTCAGGGACAGTAATAGCGGCAGGGGGGTCCCAGATGAGTAGGAAAAGCTTAGGGATCAGCCACTCTTCCTGTAAGCCTGCCCGCTAGGGCACAGACTGGCCAGGCTGCATTCTGCCCTTCATGATAGACTCTGTCAGTTCAGCTGAGATCTGCTATGCTACAATCTGCTGTTCAACTGTGAGTGTTCCTGGTTGGGCTGCCTTCCCGCCGGGCTTCTTGTGAACAGTTACACTTTGACTACAATACAAGTTCCTTCTATTGCATCTGGACTGTGTGTAAGTTACTGCCGCCATACCATGCTGCACCCTCCCACAAGCAGGTCAGAGCACAGATGGGTGAGCAGGGCAGAGTACAGAGGTTCAGCAGGGCACTGTACAGGAGGTCAGCAGGGCAGGGTACAGGGGGTCAGGAGGTCACATTACATGGGGGCAGCAGGGCACATTGCATAGGGGCAGCAGGGCACATTACAAAATGGGGCAGGGGGGCAGAAGGGGGCACACCAATGGACATTACATGGGGGCAGTAGGGCACATTATATGGGTCACAGTAGGGCACATTACGTGGGGGGCTGCATGACAAATTATTCGGCATAGCAGAGCACATTACAGGGGAGCATGAGGTTATGTTTTGGGGCACAGCAGAGTACATTATGGGGGGCAGCAGGGCACATTATGGGGCACAACAGGGCACATTACAGGGGGGGGGCACAATAGGGCACATTACAGGAGGGCAGCAGGGCACATTGTGGGGCACAACACAGCATACTACATGGGGACAGCAGGGCACAAAATGGGGTACAGCAGGAAACATTATGGGGCACACAGAAGGGCACATTATGGGGCACACAGGAGGGCACATCCTGGGGAACAGCAGGGCACATTATGGGGCATAGCAGGGCATAATACATGGGGGTAGGAGGGCACAATATGGGGCACAGCAAGGTATATTTCACAGCAAGGTATATTAAGCACTGCTCCCCGCCCACCCCTCCTCTTTTCTTGTCCATCCCAGATGATGTCACATACAAACACCTGGGTTGGATGGGAGAGAAGGAGGGGCCGGCAGGAAGCAACGTGCCACCAGAGGTCTCATTATAGCCGCCTCCCCTGCCACTCTGCATGTGTCGGCTCAGCAGGGACCCAATCTACCCGTTAGCTGCCTTTGATTGATGAATAGATTGTGGCAGAACCCCTGGGGACTTCTTGCAGAACCCTAGGGTTCCATGTTGAGAAACTCTGCTCTAGGACAAGTAGCAAGATAGGACTATAGAACACTTACCCCTCTCCTCATCTCCATAACATAAGGGGGGAGGGGTGTTCTGTAGTCCACGGAATTGAGCTGGGCAGGGCTGATAGCACTGCTTGAGAGTTTGGTGCAGCACATGCACAGAGCACAGAAGCTCACAAGATTTCTATCATGATCAACAGGCATTGTTCTATATATATGCAGCATTTTAAGCAAACAGAACCTAGAGAGATGTGAATGTATTACAGAGATATAGTGAATATGTCTTTTGTTTTTTGTTTTTTTTCTTGCCCAGACATGCTTTAGCTTTAGATATGCATTTATATACTCCAGGAATTCACCTGGCAATGCAAATATTTATAATTTTCATAACAGGCAAGCCTATGTGCATAAATGTGCCTAGAATGACTCATTATTTCATGATATACCCTTAAAGGCAGCAAGAAATGCTTTATATTTAAAAATTGGGTATTTGTGTCACTTTTGTAAGTTTGGTAGGTTTCCGGGTTCTATATTTACAGCAGAGATGTTTATTCCTAAGATATCATTCCTTAAATAATGCAATCCACTTCACTCATTCCTTTCTGACATTATGCTTCTCTGTCTCAGTTCCTATATTTCTAGTCTTCACCAATTACCTAGTATTTTTGACTTTTGTTGAAACATGTTGTATGAGGTCCTTTGTCTCTTTTGTCTTATACACTGTGGTTTAACATGATGCCATATGGATCCTTACACATGGGCTAACTGCACCAGCATACTGATATTTTTATATGATTTATCATTATTGATTTGTTTTTTGTGACCCGTGTGAATGTGTGTAGGATGATCATGTATGGTAATCCACTGTGCTTTTATATCTTTTACATCTTTTGAAACATGTCATGTGATGTATACAGTATCTTTTGTCTCATTCCTTTTGCTGCATTTTGGCACTTTGATATTAACCTCTCAATTGCTCAGTTAATTGCTTCAATTTACCATGCAAATTGATTTTGGGTTGGAGCTTATGAGTATAAATATATTGCCATTTTTATATTCAACATGCTGCGACTAAGGCTGTTGCCGAAACGCGTCAGTGGTTTTGCTTTGTGTAACCAACCATTAAAATCATTATATGGACTACAGAGTTGCCGGCTCAATCCTTTTACTCGTATCATTCCTAAGAACTCGGCCAGCTGATAAAGGGTTACGCAGCATCACCTGCCCAGGGAGAGTTTTAAGACCTCAAAAAAAAAAAAATCAGAATTTTTATATAGAAAGTGTGGTGTGTGACAGCAGAACCTGCATGAGCTGAAGGATTTAACACTTCCCACCTGGCTGGGCTCCCACAGTGCTCATTACAGCTACAATCTGCCAGGATATTCGGAGCACAAAAGGATGGAAAGGCTAGAACTAAGCAGACTGTGTGAAAGAAAAACATCAGAGTCTGCCCATCTCACTGTCTAGGGGCTTTACCTAATATGTGACCATATATATGAGGAGCTGCCAGACACATTTGTTTTTTTGTGTCACAACCCCGCCTCCTTAAAGCTGAAATCCAGGCGGATATAAAAGACACAGATTAATGCAGCTCTGTGTTCAATGATACATCATTAAATGTATGTATTCTGCATACCTCCCAAATTTTTTAAATGGAAAAGAAGGACACATATTCTCAAATGTATGCAGGCATAGCTCACAGCCCATGCCACGCCCCCTTGAAGGAGAATTCTACAAAAAAACTATTAGTTAAACCCACAAGTGCTTTTTTTTTACCACTACAAATCCCTTATATTGGCTTTTGAAATTTGCAAATGCAGCAATTTAGAAATTGGATGAAACGTTTAACACTGGAAAACACTTTTTGAAAGATAAAAAGTGCTTTTTATATACAATTATATAGATCAGACCAAAATGAGGGACAAATGAGGAGGAAAGAGGGACAGAAGGATTTTGTTCCAAATCAGGGACAGTCCCTCGAAATCAGTGACAGTTGGGAGCTATGCTTCTATAATTTTATTTTATTTATTTATTTCAGGTACTTATATAGCGCCGTCAATTTACGCAGCGCTTTACATATATATTGTACATTCACATCAGTCCCTACCCTCAAGGAGCTTACAACCTAAGGTCCCTAATTCACATTCATACATATACTAGGGCAAATTTAGACAGGATCCGATTAACCTACCAGCATGTCTTTAGAGTGTGGGAGGAAACCGGAGTACCCGGAGAAAACCCACGCAGGCAGAGGCAGCATATATAATGCATTGTAATGTGGATTCAAGCGCAGCTTTTTAGAATACATATGTTTTATGTACTGTGTATGGTCTTCATGCTAGCTGCTATCATCAGTGGATAGTTGAGCGCAGATTCTATTGGGTTTTGAGCATCAAGTATTATTTAAACCTCATCATTTTTTATTTTAATACATGGAGCACAATAAAATAAAAATTCCACAGTGAACTATTTGTTAAATTTCCTACCCTAGTTTTCAATGCTTAAAAGAAAGATGTAGAAATTGCGCCAACTCCTAAATGTGGATAAAGCAGCCAAACACAGCAATATGACCGTTGCAAATGAAAATTAAAAGTAGAAAAGTGTGGCGCTAGTCACACTTTTCTACTTTTAGTTTTCAATGCTGCTTCCCTGAATGTCTATTCTTCACAGGAAAAAAGGTAAAGTGGTTGTAAAGGCACAAGGTTTTTACAATTCATGCATCCTATGCATGAAGGTAAGAAACGTTCTGTTTTTTACTTTCAGCAACCCCCCTAAAACTTACCTGAGCCCCACCTCGATCCAGCGATGTGCACAAAAGCAGCTGCTCTCCCCAGTCTTTTCTTCCTCATTTGCAGAGACACAAGCATGAGCCATTGTCTCCTTCTACTGTTAATCACAGCCAGTGAGCCAATGAGGAGAGAACAGGGGCAGGGCCTAGCTTTGCTCTGGGTGTGAATGGACACACAGAGCAGCAGCTCCTGACCCCTCCCACATGTCGAGTGCCCCTATAGCAAGCAGCTTGCTATGGAACACTCGGCAGGAGGGAGGGGTCAGGAGCGCCGGCAGGGGACCAGAGAAGAGGAGGATCTGGGCTGCTCTAAGCAAAATCACTGCACAGAGCAGATAAGTATGATGTGTTTGTTTGTTTTTTTTTTAAATCTGCATTTATTATCACTTTAACAGTGAACAATGCAGTTTTGAGCCAGTATGCTAGCTTGGAGATTAGACAAGGGAGGGGGAGGGAGTAGCAGGGGCATATCTTGCCATCCTAGGTTAGGACTGTGTCCTTCTCTTGATACACATTGTGTAGGGAATACCTTCATACGGGATGACTCCACTCCATTGGGTTCTGCAAGAGTCACCTTTAAACAGAAACCTAGGGCAATGTCATTGCACCAGCTTAAACTGGAACATAGGCAAGGACTAAAAGATGAAGAATCTGTATACTCAGTAGGGATGAGCTTCCTGTTCAAGTCGAACCCATGTTCGACTCGAACATCGTCTGTTCGCCCGTTCGCCGAATTGCGAACGATGTGGGCCGTTCGCGCCAAATTCGTGTGGCGCGTCACGGCCCATAATTCACTGCGGCATCGCAGTGCATTGCTGGCTGATGATTGGCCAAGCATGCACTATGACCCGCATGCTTGGCCAATCACAGCGCTGTCTGAACAGAGAGCCGTAATTGGCCAAAGCCAAGGAGGCTTTGGCCAATTATGGCTCAGGGGATTTAGCACACGCCCCACACTATATAAGGCCGCCTGCACGGCGGCCCTGTGTAGTGTGTGTGCCGGCGTTCATAGATAGAGAGAGAGAGAGAGACAGACAGTGTCATTTGATTTGAGTTAGATAGATTAGGCAGAACAGTCAGTCAGTTAGCTGCACTTACAGTGTATTGTGTATATATATGCATCCCAGGTGTTGCATATATATATATATATACACTGTATTCAGTTTAGCTAGATCCGTTCCTGTTATCTTCTTACTGACAGGCAGGCTTGTCTTGTTACAGTATTTACAGCTACCTGAAGAAAATTGCTGGTGTTCTTTTGATCCTATTAGTACCACAGTCAGGCAGCTAGACTATTTACAGTTAGTGCAGTGCGTCCTGCTCACAGTGTTCAGCTAAAACTACAAGTTAGTGGGGTGCGTCCTGCTCACAGTGTTCAGCTATACCTACAAGTTAGTGCGGTGCGTCCTGCTCATAGTGTTCAGCTAAAACTACAAGTTAGTGTGGTGCGTCCACCTCACAGTGTTCAGCTAAACCTACAAGTTAGTGCGGTGCATCCTGCTCACAGTGTTCAGCTAAAACTACAAGTTAGTGCAGTGCGTCCTGCTCACAGTGTTCAGCTAAAACTACAAGTTAGTGGGGTACGTCCTGCTCACAGTGTTCAGCTAAACCTACAAGTTAGTGGGGTGCGTCCACCTCACAGTGTTCAGCTAAACCTACAAGTTAGTGTAGTGAGACCTCTGCTCAGTGTTCATCTAAAGCTACAAGTTAGCGCAGTACATCCTGCTCACAGTGTTCACCTAAAACTACAAGTTAGTGTGGTGCGTCAACCTCACAGTGTTCAGCTAAACCTACAAGTTAGTGCGGTGCGTCCTGCTCACAGTGTTCAGCTAAAACTACAAGTTAGTGCTGTGCGTCCTGCTCACAGTGTTCAGCTAAACCTACAAGTTAGTGTGGTGCGTCCACCTCGCAGTGTTCAGCTAAACCTAGAAGTTAGTGCGGTGCATCCTGCTCACAGTGTTCAGCTAAAACTACAAGTTAGTGCTGTGCGTCCTGCTCACAGTGTTCAGCTAAGCCTACAAGTTAGTGTAGTGAGACCTCTGCACAGTGTTCATCTAAAGCTACAAGTTAGTGCAGTGCGTCCTGCTCACAGTGTTCAGCTAAAACTACAAGTTAGTGCGGTGCGTCCACCTCACAGTGTTCAGTTAAACCTAGAAGTTAGTGCGGTGCGTCCTGCTCACAGTGTTCAGCTAAAACTACAAGTTAGTGCTGTGCGTCCTGCTCACAGTGTTCAGCTAAAACTACAAGTTAGTGCAGTGCGTCCTGCTCACAGTGTTCAGCTAAAACTACAAGTTAGTGTGGTGCGTCCACCTCACAGTGTTCAGCTAAATCTAGAAGTTAGTGCGGTGCGTCCTGCTCACAGTGTTCAGCTAAAACTACAAGTTAGTGCTGTGCGTCCTGCTCACAGTGTTCAGCTAAACCTACAAGTTAGTGTAGTGAGACCTCTGCACAGTGTTCATCTAAAGCTACAAGTTAGTGCAGTGCGTCCTGTTTACAGTGTTCAGCTAAAATTACAAGTTAGTGCGGTGCGTCCACCTCACAGTTCAGCTAAACCTACAAGTTAGTGCGGTGCGTTCTGCCCACAGTGTTCAGCTAAAACTACAAGTTAGTGCTGTGCGTCCTGCTCACAGTGTTCAGCTAAACCTACAAGTTAGTGTGGTGCGTCCACCTCACAGTGTTCAGCTAAACCTAGAAGTTAGTGCGGTGCGTCCTACTCACAGTGTTCAGCTAAAACTACAAGTTAGTACTGTGCGTCCTGCTCACAGTGTTCAGCTAAACCTACAAGTTAGTGTGGTGCGTCCACCTCACAGTGTTCAGCTAAACCTAGAAGTTAGTGCTGTGCGTCCTGCTCACAGTGTTCAGCTAAACCTACAAGTTAGTGTAGTGAGACCTCTGCACAGTGTTCATCTAAAGCTACAAGTTAGTGCAGTGCGTCCTGCTCACAGTGTTCAGCTAAAACTACAAGTTAGTGCGGTGCGTCCACCTCACAGTGTTCAGCTAAACCTAGAAGTTAGTGTGGTGCGTCCTGCTCACAGTGTTCAGCTAAAACTACAAGTTAGTGCTGTGCGTCCTGCTCACAGTGTTCAGCTAAACCTACAAGTTAGTGCGGTGCGTCCTGCTCACAGTGTTCAGCTAAAACTACAAGTTAGTGCAGTGCGTCCTGCTCACAGTGTTCAGCTAAAACTACAAGTTAGTGTGGTGTGTCCACCTCACAGTGTTCAGCTAAACCTAGAAGTTAGTGCGGTGCGTCCTGCTCACAGTGTTCAGCTAAAACTACAAGTTAGTGCGGTGCGTCCTGCTCACAGTGTTCAGCTAAAACTACAAGTTAGTGCAGTGTGTCCTGCTCACAGTGTTCAGCTAAAACTACAAGTTAGTGTGGTGCGTCCACCTCACAGTGTTCAGCTAAACCTAGAAGTTAGTGCGGTGCGTCCTGCTCACAGTGTTCAGCTAAAACTACAAGTTAGTGCTGTGCGTCCTGCTCACAGTGTTCAGCTAAACCTACAAGTTAGTGTAGTAAGACCTCTGCACAGTGTTCATCTAAAGCTACAAGTTAGTGCAGTGCGTCCGGCTCACAGTGTTCATTAAGATCAGGTCCTGTTATCTTCTTACTGACAGGCAGGCTTGTTACAGTATTTACAGCTACCTGAAGAAAATTGCTGGTGTTCTTTTGATCCTATTAGTACCACAGTCAGGCAGCTAGACTATTTACAGTTAGTGCGGTGCGTCCTGCTCACAGTGTTCAGCTAAAACTACAAGTTAGTGCTGTGCGTCCTGCTCACAGTGTTCAGCTAAAACTACAAGTTAGTGCAGTGCGTCCTGCTCACAGTGTTCAGCTAAAACTACAAGTTAGTGTGGTGTGTCCTCCTCACAGTGTCCAGCTAAACCTACAAGTTATTTTTTTGCGAGCTCTGCACAGTGTTCAGCTAAAGCTACCTGTAGAAGGTTGGTGGTGTTTTCCTGATCCTATCACTACTGCAGGCAGCTAAAAAAGCTACAAGTTATTTTTTTGCGAGCTCTGCACAGTGTTCAGCTAAAGCTACCTGTAGAAGGTTGGTGGTGTTCTCATACTACAGGCAGGCAGTTGATTTTGCTAGCTGCAGTATCAGTACATATATATATATATATATATATATATATATCCCAGCTTAGTGCAGCTACAGGCCATTAGTATGTCTGGAAGGCCAAGAAGGAGAGGCAGACAGTCACAAGCCAATAAGAGAGGGCAAGCAGGCTCTGTGTCTAGTGCTGGTCGTGGAGACGGTGCATCCTCATCAGCACGTGGCCGTGGGACACGCTTGGCCTTTTTTCGGCAGCTGACCGTGTTGAGCCGCAACATGCGGAAGACTTGGTCGAGTGGATGACCAAGCCGTCCTCATCCTCCTCATCCTCTCTCACCCATGCCCAGGGTACTTTCTCTGGCAAAGCAGTGGCCTCTTCCCTTGGCTCAATGTCATCAATGACTCCTTCCCTAGCCCCACCATGTCCTCCTGAGGAGTCCCTCGAACTGTTTGACCACAGTGTTGGGTACATGCTCCAGGAGGATGCCCAGCGTTTGGAAGGCTCTGATGATGATACTGAGCTCGATGAAGGCAGTAACGTGAGCACGGACAGAGGGGGTGCCCAAGAAGGACAGCAATCTGGCAGTCATGCTCCCCCTGCTGCAGCATACTGCCAGGTTTTCTCCAGTGATGAGGAGGGAGGGGATGATGAGGTCACTGACTCAACGTGGGTGCCTGATAGGAGAGAGGAGAAGGAGGAGGCGGCACATCACCAACGAGGCAGGATGCCCTCCAGGGGCCAGCCTAAGGGCAGCACCTTGACTGCATCACACCCCAAAGCTCCACATGTGCAGGGCGCTGCAGTCTCTGCGCGTTATTCAAAAAGTTCTTTGGTGTGGGCCTTTTTTGAGACAAGTGCATCAGATCACACCGTTGCTATTTGCAACATATGTCTCAAGCGTATCTCGCGTGGCCAAAACATCTCCCGCTTGGGTACCACATGCTTGACCAGACATATGTTGACCTGCCATGCAGTTCATTGGCAAGCGTATCTAAAAGACCCACACCAAAGAACAAAGAGGACCTCTCCTTGCTCCTCATCAGCTGAGATCTCCAACCCCACTATACCTTCAGTCCTCTCTGAGACCTGCACTGAGAGGAATGAAGGTGTAGAATTAGGTGTGTCACAGCCAAGTACTTGTGGGCAATCTGCTTTTGGTACACCGACGTCAGATTGTACCAGGCAAATTTCCCTGCCCCAGCTGCTGCACCGCCGAAAGAAGTTTGCTCCCAGCCATCCACATGCCCAGCGGTTGAATGCTAGCTTGGCAAAATTGCTAGCACTTCAACTGCTGCCTTTTCAGTTGGTAGACACTGCCCCTTCCGTGAGTTTGTGGAACGTGCGGTTCCTCAGTGGCAGGTACCCAAACGCCACTTTTTCTCACGGAAGGCTCTCTACCGGCATGTGGAAGGCAATGTTCATGCCTCGCTGGACAGAGCGGTCAGCGGTAAGGTGCATATTACCGCTGACTCATGGTCCAGCAGGCATGGACAGGGACGTTACCTAAGTTTTACGGCGCATTGGGTGACTCTGCTGGCAGCTGGGAAGGATGCAGGACAAGGTGCAGTAGTGTTGGAGGTTGTTCCGCCACCACGCCTCCAAAATGCTAATGATTGTGACACACCTCTCTCCTCCACCCCCTCCTCTTCTTCTTCCTCCATGGCCTCTTCCTGTACTTTGTCCTCAGAACCAGCGGTGCTCCGTAGCCGTTCAAGGGGCTACGCAAGTACGCAGGCCAAAAGATGCCATGCGGTGCTTGAGCTGGTGTGCTTGGGGGACAGGAGCCACACTGGGCAGAGGTTTTGTCAGCTCTGCAGAGGAAGGTTAAGAGGTGGTTGACGCCACGCCAACTTAAGGCAGGAATGGTGGTTTGCGACAATGGCACCAACCTCCTCTCTGCCCTCCGACAGGGACAAATGACCCATGTGCCCTGTTTGGCTCAAGTTCTTAACTTGGTGGTGCAGCGGTTCTTGGGCAGGTACCCGGGCTTACAGGATATCCTGAGGCAGGCCAGGAAAGTCTGTGTGCATTTCCGCCAGTCATATAATGCCAGTGCTCGGCTGACGGACCTCCAAAAGGAGTTTAACCTGCCCAAGAACCGCCTAATCTGTGACATGCCCACCAGGTGGAACTCAACGTTGGCCATGCTGCAGCAGCTGCACACGCAGCAGAGGGCCATCAATGAGTACCTGTGTGACTATGGCACCAGGACATGGTCAGGGGAGCTTGGTTTTTTTTCCCCACGCCAATGTGCCATGATCAGGGATGCATGCACTGTCCTGTCACCATTTGAGGAGGCCACGAGGATGGTGAGCAGTGACAGTGCATGCACTAGTGACACTGTCCCCCTTGTCCACCTGTTGGAGCACACGCTGCGTGGAATAATGGACAGGGCACTTGAGGCAGAACAGAGGCAGGAAGAGGAGGACTTCCTTAGCTCTCAAGGCCCCCTTTATCCAGACAGTGTTCCTGCGTGCCCGCCGATCACACAGGCAGAGGAGGAGGAGGAGGAGGAAGATTGTGTCAGTATGGAGGTGGAGCCTGGCACTCAGCATCAGCAGCAGTCTTTAAGGGATCAGTCCCAAGAAACACATGGACTTGTACGTGGCTGGGAGGAGGTGGCTGCGGACCATGTCGTCCTTAGTGACCCAGAGGACTCCGGATCGAATGCCTCAGCAAACCTACGCTGCATGGCCTCCCTGATCCTGCAAAGCCTGCGTAAGGATCCTCGTATTCGTGGTATCAAGGAGAAGGACCAATACTGGCTGGCAACCCTCCTTGATCCACGTTACAAGGGTAAGGTTGCGGACCTTATCTTGCCATCGCAGAGGGAGCAGAGGATGAAACATCTTCGGGAGGCCTTGCAGAAAGGTCTGTGCAACGTGTTCCCAGAGACTGGGAGGTTACAAACTCCTGTTTCTGGACAACGTGTTGCTGAGGCTTCGGTCAGTCAAAGAAGGAGCGGTGGAGAAGGTGGCCGTCTGACCGATGCGTTCAGACAATTTTTTGGTCCGCAGCCCCAAGGTATGATCGGTTCCAGCAACCATCGCCAGCGTCTGTTTTACATGGTGCAGGAATACCTAGGGGCAAGATCTGACTTGGACACCTTTCCCACCGAAAATCCTCTGGGTTACTGGGTCTTGAGGATGGATCACTGGCCAGAGCTTGTACAGTATGCAATTGAGCTACTGGCCTGTCCTGCATCCAGCGTTCTTTCGGAATGCACATTCAGTGCTGCTGGAGGCTTTGTAACCGATCACAGGGTGCGTCTGTCCACCGACTCGGTCGATCGACTGACCTTCATAAAAATGAATCAGTCTTGGATCACCACCAGCTACCAAGCACCTGATGCTGATGTAACCAAATAATTTTTTTTGAAATCTCAGATCCCTTCAAAGACTGCCTATGCTGATGCTGAGTGACTATCCCTGAGTAATTATCCTCTTCCTCCTCAATCATCACGCTGATAGCTTGTAAGAACATTTTTGGTTCTGGGCACCACCACCAGTCCTAAGGCCCAATTTTTCAGCCCCTGTTTAACAGGGGCGTGTAATTACAATTTTTGATGCAATACTTTGCAGCAGGGCTCGTTTCTGAGTTACAACTAGAGTATCTGTGAGGGGTTGCAGTGTTGTGGCACCAGCACCAGTGCCTAAGGCCCAATTTTTCAGCCCCTGTTTAACAGGGGCATGTAATTACAATTTTTGATGCAATACTTTGCAGCAGGGCTCATTTCTGCATTCCAACTAGAGTATCTGTGAGAGGTTGCAGTGTTGTGGCACCAGCACCAGTGCCTAAGGCCCAATTTTTCAGCCCCTGTTTAACAGGGGCCTGTAATTACAATTTTTGATGCAATACTTTGCAGCAGGGCTCATTTCTGCGTTCCAACTAGAGTATCTGTGAGGGGTTGCAGTGTTGTGGCACCAGCACCAGTGCCTAAGGCCTAATTTTTCAGCCCCTGTTCAACAGGGGCATGTAATTACAATTCTTGATCTAATATTTCACAGCAGGGCCCATTTCTGCACCCACCAAGAGCGAGTGAGGACTTACAGTGTTGTGGCACCACCACCACCAAAGGCCCAATTTTTCTGCCCTTGTTCAACAGGGGCATGTAATTACAATTCTTGATCTAATATTTCACAGCAGGGCCCATTTCTGCACCCACCAAGAGCGAGTGAGGACTTACAGTGTTGTAGCACCAGCACCACCACCACCACCACCAAAGGCCCAATTTTTCTGCCCTTGTTCAACAGGGGCATGTAATTACAATTCTTGATCTAATATTTCACAGCAGGGCCCTGTGAGGGCTTACAGTGTTGTGGCCACAACAACACCTAAGGCCCAAATTTCTGCTGAGTATATAGGGCAGGCCCCTACTTTCAAACATCTAACTTACAAACGACTCCTACTTGCAAACGGAAGGAGACAACAGGAAGTGAGATGAAATCTACCCCTAGGAAGGGAAATTCTCTCCTGTAAGAGTTAATATGGGAAAAACATTTCTCCTTTCCACTGATGCTTTCCAATCCTTGTTCCACAAAAAAACCCAAATTTTCAAAAAACATTTCTCATTGGGACAAAAAGTGAGGTGAAATCTTCTGAAGAGGAGGAAAGACAGCAAAACAAATGTCACAGGGGTGATAACCCTTCCCTATGTTTTCCAAAAAGCTTAAAAAAGATTTTTTGGCTGGTGCTAAACACGTTAAAAATGTACCCGTTAAAGATTACAAACAGATTCTACTTAACAACAAACCTACAGTCCCTGTCTTGTTTGCACCGCCTGTATACTGCTGTTCAGAGTATATAGGGCCTGGTGGCCCCACACCTTTCCTTATTTTAATTTGGGTGCGGGGTTCCCCTTAATATCCATACAAGACCCAAATTGCATGGTAATGGTCTGGGGGGTACCCATGCCGTTTGTCTCACTGATTTTCATCCATATTGCCGGGACCCGACATTACATTAAACCCGCAAGCAGTTTTAAATTAGATTTTTTCCTTTAAAAATTACATTTTGTGCAGGGACTGTTCTAAACATGGGAAACACGCGCCACTTTACAGGCATACTATAGACACACCCCAGGTACGATATTTAAAGGAATATTTCACTTTTTTTTTTTTTTTACTTTAAGCATCATTTAAATCACTGCTCCCGAAAAAACTGCCTTTTTAAAAGTTTTTTTTGCATTGATACATGTCCCCTGGGGTAGGACCCGGGTCCCCAAACCCTTTTTAGGACAATACCATGCAAATTAGCCTTTAAAATGAGCACTTTTGATTTCGAACGTTCGAGTCCCATAGACATCAATGGGGTTCTAACGTTCGTGCGAATTTTCGGTCCGTTCTCAGGTTCTGGTGCGAACCGAACCGGGGGGGTGTTCGGCTCATCCCTAATACTCAGTAAGTTATGAAATCAGCTGTTGAAAGTGCTTTAAAGGGTTTCATATCACTTTACATTTTTATTTTTTAACTTCTTAAAAACCGCCTACCGCCAGATATACTATGACAGGGCAGCTCTATTGCATGAAACGATATACCTGTGGGAGCCAATCAGCAGATCCAGGGTACACGATGTCCTCCGGGACTCACCGATCATTCCCCAGAGAGGCAGAACGGCAAGCTGCCTATGTAAACAAGGCAGATCGCCATTCTGACAGGAGAGAACACAGTGATCTTGTGTTCCCCCCAGTCAGTCCATCCCCCACATAGTTAGTAAGCACCTCCTGGGGCCACACTTAACTCTTTGATAGCCCCTGGTGTTAACCCCTTCCCTGCAAGTGTCATTAGTACAGTAACAGTGCATATTTTTAGCACTGATCAAAAGTGTAAGTTTGGTGTCCGATTTGTCCACCGCAATATCGCAGTCCCGCTAAAAATTGCTGATCACCACCATTACTAGTTAAAAAAAAAAAAAATCCTTAAAAATATACCATAGTTTGTAGATGCTATAACTTTTGCGCAAACCAATCAATATACACTTATTGTGATTTAAATATGTAGCAGAATATATATTGGCCTAAACTGATGAAGAAATTAGATTTTTTACATTTTTTTTTCTGCTATCCATCACCGGCAGCTTCTCCTGCTCGGTGGCCTCCCGTTCTCCTGCTCTCGACGGTGGCAGCTTCCGTTTCCTCCCTTCTCCTCTGTGGCCAATCGGGAGTCTTCTCTTTTTGGCCAATCGGAAAACGGGTCTCACACCCGCTTCTGAGTGGCTGGATTGAGGATCAGTGTTTCAACAGCGAAAATTAATTCGCTTTGTAACACACCTGGGTGGGCTCTAGGTCGCATGCTCTGTGACCTGAGCCCATCCTATTTTGAAGCCTTTTAGAGCCGATGGCTCTAATCGGGTGCTTAAAAAAAAAAATCCCCTGCCGCTGTAATTCATTCGCCTAGTGCCCCGAAAGGGGGTGGAAACGGCGGCCATGGATAGATTCATGTTATGCATGAATCTATCCATTATGCATATAGGGGGGTGGCGTGGGCGAGGGGAGCCCCCAATGGTTGGGCTGCCACTGGTCACTGACCCATGATATGGCTAGAGATCAAACAATTGTCACATTGGTGATTCTGTACCAGGGAAATGTAGCAGACATCCCAGATAGCAAGCAATTGTGTTACAAGTTTGAAAATGACTTGCTAAGCTATTGCCAGGCTTCCCACTTTACAGGCACTATGCAGGTGCTATTATTAGCGCTGTAGCGCCTGTAAAGTGCCTCAGTGTGAAAGGGGTCTTAATGTAGCTCAGTTGTTGCATTATTTACATTCAATCTGAAGCTGTTCTCAGCAATACCGCTTTACAGTCACAAGATGTCCTCTCCTGGGTTGAACAACACTCAGCATCACTGAAACCATAAAGACCATAATACAGCATATCATGGTCCTACCTGTAAGTGTGGTACCCTACAGTGTATTTAAGCAGAGAGTGATGTCACCGGGTCAGCACTCCTTTTTGCCTTATTCAAGACTGCCCACTGTCAGGAGAAGACCAAGAAGGAAGACGTCCCAATGTTTCACAGCAAGAAACAGGTAAGAAACAAAAAGCATGAAATACTGCTGGGGGGGCTCGAGGTATGAGGGACTGGGGGTGCGGAGCCCAGAGTTGGGCTTTAAACTCAAGGAGGTAGTAAACTGGTAAAGGTGAGGGTTGTTAGTATGGCAGGGTAATTCAAAACTAGAACAAAAAAAAGGATTTTTTACAAATTAGTTCTTTTATATTAGCATATGTATATATGTAGCATATACATATGTTTAGCCAGGACAAGTAGAGACATTGGGACAGTGGATTGAAGACCTCTCCTGTTACTAATGACTTTTTCAGTGAAGAACAAAGAACAAGAACAAACTGAGCAAACAAAACAACTGCTACAACTACAGACCATGTGACCTTGGATGGCCTGGAATGTGGTGGCCATACAGCATATTACAGCCTATTTTTTGGTGGACTTTGACTACCCTTTTCTTTTCTTAAAACAATATTGCTCCGCCCACTTCAAGAAACTGCAGATACTATATTTTTTAAGTACAAGAAATATATATTTTTTTGGTGAGTGCAGCCCACACTTCAGCTGTACATGTTTAGTTGAAAATGGTGTCCCCAGCTGCCCAGAGCCTCCTAGGATACATGCATCACACATCCCACTAGGCCTCAAGAAAATCTAGAATACACTAAGCATGTGCAGCTGTGCATCATCAAGGGCTGGCTGCAAAAACATTGAAGAGAGCTGCCCCCCTGACAGTGTAAGTAAAGAAGATGGCGGAGTGGGACCCGTTGTGCAGCGGCCTTCAGTGGATTACAACAGGACAATGCCTAATTCAATGGACATGTGGGTATGAGTTTTGAAGATAACTGGAAACCAGGTAAGGGGAAAGAAAAAATGAACACAGAAAGGTAAAGTTGCTCTTTCACTACTTCATTGTCCTCCCAGATTTAATATGTTCATCACAAGCAACATGTTGTTATTCTTCTCCAACACAGCCTGTAATTATTACGAGATTATCTCCATCACTCATTAAATTCTTGCTTGCTTGACCATGTCACACGCTTCATGAATTAGGCAGGAGCTTGAAATTGACTGGGGAGTTGACTGCTCCTATTGTATAAGTAGCAGCAATCTAATTTGTGTGACCATGGAGTCCTGTCTACGTCCCAGCGCCAAGTCATTCATCGAAAAGCCTATTTATCCCCTGCCCATCGTGCAGAAAACAGAATGTCACCAGATGTCAGATGGACTGTTTCGCTTTATTTTTAATCATATTTCTGAGAATCCAGCAATGTATTCCATTGAGCTCATTCTATATATTATGTAGGCCCCGACGAGCAGAATAAGTGCCAGTTACAGCTTAGAGTTAACAATCAAAAGCTCATAGGGAGAAGCCAGTTCTAAAGGAATAATTTATGAGGTTCTGGATTCCTCATGACAATTGCCAATTTCTTTTTTTTTTCTGTATCTTAATGCCACATCCTAGGTGCAGTCAGGCGGATCTTGATATGTGCTTGGCAGACATCACATCAGTCAAATTTGACTGACTGCTTCCACACAGCACAAGAGTAACGATGTATAAATATATATATATATTGAAAACGTTACCGCCATTATTGGCTTGTTAAGTTGGCACTGGCACCCGGCCATTGTGCAGAGATCGGAGAGGCCCTTTATCCAAATGGAATTCACGATGAACCCGTTCTTATTTCACAGAACTATTTGAATGTTGGAAATTCTCATACATCATCCTATCTCTGCCTAATCCTTTTCTTAGCGTGACACAGAATTTTTTGGTAGGAAGTTCTGAGACTTGTAGGCAGCTGAGTGTCTAACAAGCTGTCACTAAGTTAAACAAAAAAAAAGGAAGGGGCTTACATGTTGATTTTGCAGGCCTTCTGGATGAAGCTGAATTATATTATTTTGATTCCCTGAATTTGTAAGTTTAACTATTTTCCAGCCTGATCTTTTTTACCATGACTTACATCGAGTTGCTGACAAAAGCAAATCTTGTAAAGAATAAAGAGAATACTCACCTCTTCTGCCTTCAAGCTGCTAAACGTGGCTAGAGAAATCTTCTGCTGAAATTTCATCTGGAACCAATACTTCCAGTAGTGTTGATCTGCTGTGCCCTTCACAGCATTCAGTTGTTTCTTCCACCAATCTCCACAACACAACAGGACGCAGGAATCATTGAGCACTGCAAGGGAGACAGCAGATTAAGGCCTCATGCTTACTGGATTTTTTTAATGGTGCGGTTAGGGGCGTCAAAAAAGCAGTTAACGCACATTAACGCTAGGTGCGCCAAACGCTTGAGCATTAATTAATTTCCATGGCCAGAATAAATTATTATTCTGGCCAATGAAATTAAATAATGCCCAAGATTTTGAAGTGCCTAAAGGTGTCTAGATGTGTTTAATAATTCTGCAAAAATGCTGCTGCCAGGAAGAAAGGCGGCTATGAGAGATAGGTAAATGCCCTTTGTGCATGAGGCTTAACACTGTGAATCTGTCACGTACACTATATGGCCAAAAGTTTTTTGTATACCTAACCATCACACCGGTACAAGCATGGCCATCACACTGGTACAAGCTTGATGGACATCCCATTCCTAAAGTATGGGCATTATAATGGGGTTGGCTCCCCTTTGCAACTATAACAGCCACCTTTCTGGGAGGCGTTCCACTAGATTTTATCTGCTGTAGTATTATTAGTATTCTTCACTGGAAACAGTGAAAATTATTTAGAGGGGTGTCCACACACTTTTTGCTATAAAGTTTATTTAGCAAGCTTACAGAATTGACTTGAAGCTTAGACAGGGCTTCGTCTCCTTAGTTCTGGGGGAACACAGCCATTGGTTAATGGAAGAACGTATAAGAAGCTGCAGGGGCTGGCATTAATTTGAATCCTATGATTTTACTGCATATACAAAACACAGGTTCACGTTAAAGCCAACTGTAAAGCCAGGTTTACTTTAAACTCACCCTCCCAAATAGATCCCCTTGTGCCCTCCACCAGTGTGCATTTTTCATACTTACTTGTTCCAGGGGTTGGGACTTTGACACCCTGCACTCACAGTATTTCTTCAGCCTTTTGTATTGAGTGATGCTGGACCATCAGAAGTAGGACATCTTGTGATTTAGAACAGTTACTGCTCCCTTTTTTTTCCATTACTTTTCTATACATGTGTTTTTCCACATATATTATATGTGGTTTTTAGTGCCTAATCATTCCACAATTTTTCTCTGTAGATTGCAATTGTAAATGTTATTTTCTGCCTATGACACAAACTTTCACATATGTCTTTTTAAAGTTTTCCGTAGTTTGACACGGTGACACACACAGCTGCAAAGAAGGGGAAAAAATGGTATAGAGAAGGAAAAATAAATAAATAAGAAGTGACAGCTCTTTTATCTTTAACTAAACCAGAGCAAACAAGAGAGAACTTGGCATGGAGGCGACACCATGCCACTATATATCTTTCATTATCGGGGAATGACAAGGTTGATCTTGCTACATGGGTTGCCTATTGCCATGAAAAACAAAATCAGAATTGTTCAGAAACCTTATTAGCTGAGTGTCTGGAGGACAAAATCAAGCAACAGATCAATGTCTAACTATCTGTCAAAGAAGGCTATGTATTGACAGAATGTGAAAGACCGGGTAGACAACGACCCACAATTTATGCAAGGGATAAACCTTTATATTTTCTTTTCTTTTCAGGCAGATCTCTTTAATGAAAGGGTAATGGAGGGTCTGTCACATAATAATGGTGCTGTAAGGGGACAGGGTCAATCTTGATGTGTAATTTTGTTTATACTTAACCAAGAGGGCGTTGAAGACTCTCTCAACTGTTTGTAAAGAGAGCTAGCTTGAAAAATGCCAACTGTAGAAATGTTGCGCATTGTTTTGCAGGATTTGTAAAACAAAAAGACTTGTATAAATGCAGTCACTTTTGCAGAGACAATTTATTTTGTTTTTTAAAGTATATGTAAAACCAGGCTTTTGTGTGCATAGTCATTAAATAGTAGGTTAGTCTACACACATTTATTCAACTAGACTTGCTGATTGCTGGACTTTTAATTATTTGCAGGGGTATGTGCAAGGGTGAAAGGCTGGTGTGTATAAATATGTTTCCAAGGCTCCTTTCACACAGACAGCCAGGGGACAATAAAAACAGTTGGTAAATCAGCTTTTTTTACTGGCCCCAACCACTCACCTACAATCGGACATGGTGTTGCTGGATGAGTACACATACCTGCAGCATCATGTTGCGGCAATTTAAATGCCACATGCTGAATCTGACAGGCCGTGTCTGTCATACTCTCCCATGTAGGCGAATAGGGCTGCACCGCAACCAGAAGCCAAACACTTGGTCGCTGTTGCCGCATGGTCCAAAATTGCTGTTCACCTTTAAAAAATTATTAAAATTCCCCCCAAAAAAGAAAGTCCCATAACAGGAGGCAGGAGCATCTCCTCCTGGAAGCCTGCAGACCTCCTTTCACTGTACTCTGAAAAGAAATTCCCTGCGGACCGCCGCTAGTGTGAAGAGCATTAAAATAAACCTTTTTTTTAAATTTGGGGGTAGATTATTGGCACAGTAGAGTATGAACAACTGACTTTGACATCAGTTAGTTGCTGTTGGCTGGCTAGAACATGTGTTGCAATAAATGCAAACAGTTAATTCCTGTTTTCATGCTAAAGTTTGCTAGAAATATGTAAAGGTGTATAGCACTTTATATTAAAGGTCCCCAAAAAAAGAAAGTTCGATAACAGGAGGTAGAAGCATCTCCTCCTGGAAGCCTGCAGACCTCCTTTCACTGTCCTCTGAAAAGAAATTGCCTGCGGACCACCGCAGGTGTGAAGAGCCTTAAAAGAAACCTTTTTTTTTTAAATTTAGGGGTAGATTATTGGCACAGTAGAGGGACAACTGACTTTGACATCAGTTGGATGCTGTTGGCTAGCTAGAACATGTGTTGCAATAAATGCAAACAGGGAATTCCTGTTTTCATGCTAAAGTTTGCTAGAAATCTGTAAAGGTGTATAGCAGTGTGTAGGTCAGACAGCAAAAAAAAAAAAAAAAGATTTGACAGGGGTTACCAGCTATTCTCTACTTTATCCAAAGTGAAAACATTTTGACTTTACCTACACGTTCAATATACTTTTTTTCCATTTTAGTTAATAGCGCATTGAAGTCAATCCGTATTCATGTAACTGACGTAGACTCGCATCAGAATGTTAGTACAGGCACCCAGAAGTTCCTTCCATTATCCTCTGTTAAATCAAGTTAGGGAGTCTCCAAACCAGACATTCAGATGAGATAGTAGACCCAGATCTTTGTAAAATATAAGTAGGTAGGTGCTTTATTCATATACTGCAGTGGAGAGACCCAATACGCACCGATATTCAGCACTATCAGGCCGAATGAAGAAGGAAGTGTCTTTGACTTAAAAACATCAAGTTTAATAATATATACTTTATGAATATGCATAAGCACTAGGCGTGTTATAGGTGTGATTGTATAGTTTAGTCCAATCAGCATTCATGTCTTCTTAGTAGCAAGGGAATGGTTAAATGGGTGGTTACATCATATGACTGATAGAATGTGAAAGAAAACATGGGCGCCTCCATGACGGTACTGGATCAGACCAGCTAGATAAGACTGTCTATTTCTCGGAGCAAAAAGGGAGTAAACTGTTGCTTTTTATCTGGCGGAGAAGGTCATCAAAGACTGAAAACTCTTTGTCTAAGAAGAAGCAAGAAAGTGTATTACAAATTCTTAAAGTAAAAGTCATATATAGATATATAGATAGATAGATAGATAGATAGATAGATAGATAGATAGATAGATAGATAGATAGATAGATAGATAGATAGATATAGATAGATAGATATCTATATCTATCTATCTATCTATCTATCTATCTATCTATCTATCTATCTATCTATCTATATAGATATATCTATCTATATAGATAGATAGATAGATAGATAGATAGATAGATAGATAGATAGATAGATATATAGATAGATATATCTATAGATATATATATCTATAGATAGATAGATAGATAGATAGATAGATAGATAGATAGATAGATAGATAGATAGATAGATAGATAGATAGATAGATAGATAGATAGATAGATATAGATAGATATATATAGATATATATATCTATATATATATATATATACTAAACATTATCAGACCCCTATAATTCTACTAATTTCCCTCCTCTTGACCCCTATGGAGGGGCCACTACTATATCTACCTAGTATGATACCAGAGGGTCCACAGTACTACTTCACATCAATGTGGAGTAAAGCTCTTCTTAGGGTGTATGTGGATACATATCTTTATACATGTGCATCACCCATCTCAGCATCATACAAACCTGCTACTCTGACTATTTGATAACACTCTATCTCTTCCTTGGGGTCATCTTCCTTCTAACTGCCATTGTAGTAATCCTTGTATTTCACATTTAGCACACCTGAAAAAAACAAATAAACAAGCAATAATATAACGATGATTCCTATGAGGACAAAAAATTATCTGTTGAATCCATGAAAATTTACCATTTCTAAACAAAGTGTAATCTGGGTTTGTCATATTTTCTATCATAATGTCACATTGTATACCTCTTTCCCTTACTAAACAAGGGGATATTCCCAAAGGCCTTAAGTTATATTTAGCATAAAATGTATTTTCACAATAATAGAACATTTGTGGTATTTCTAGACATACTGGTATTTTGGGCAGCTTTGTATATACTGCTTAAACTCAAAATGAAAGTAAATAGGGAATAGGTGCTAGGTGTATTACTAGGTGTATTACTCCTTATGCCTGTTAGCATGTGTAATTTGTACAGGTGATTTTCCTCTATAGCCTTGACTGCTAAGATCAAGAAAAGGCATAATAATAGTTTACTCATCTTTTGAAATTAGCTGTACTTTCTTGAAATGGCTGGCATGTATCCATGTCACTTTACAGCTGTAGCAGTTGTCAGGAACACTTGGAAGGGTCTTTCAAACTTTGGTCCCCAAGGTACTTTCACATGTTCTTTTACTAGGGCCCCCACCTGGCTGTAAATCATGTGTTCCAGTTATTTGATCTGGATCTGGATCTGGAACTGAATCAAAAACAAACTTATGCATCACAGTTAGTTGCTTGTATTAGACAATTACATAACAAAACAAAATCATTATACATTACAGCAGTCTGATGTGGAAAATACAACCCTGTCTTAGCTGGTTCCCCAACAAAATCTCATAAAGGCTCAAGTCCTCTGACCTATAAGTAGGGGTAGTCCCGATGTTGTAAAGAACCAAAAGCAATAGTTCTGGCCACTATTTCTTACTAACCCTTCCTCCCATTCCTGCATTAATTTAGCTAGCCTTTCTTTATTGATTCCACTATATTTTTCTACCTTCCCTGAACTCTGAGGATGATAGGGGCATGGAAGGCCTGCTCAATTGCCAAGTCCTTACATATAATTTGTATGATCTGTCCAGTGAAATGTGTTCCTCTGTCACTCTATGGTTTCAGGGACTCCAAAGCAGCATATTACTTTGGAAAGGAGCTTCTTTGCTGTTGTCTTGGCATTTGCTTTAGCCACTGGTCAGGCTTCTATTCAGCTTGAAAACATGTCTACACACAACAAAACATATTGTTATTGGCCTGATTTGGGCAATTGGATGTAATCAATCTGAAGTCTTTGGAAAAGGAAAAGTGGCTTTGCCAAATGTCTGTGTTACTCTGGTCTGTTTTCCTGGGTTATTTTTAGCACAGATTATGCATCCCTCAACAAAGTCTTGACATGAATTTCTGGAGTATCGAATAAACCATCCAGCCTTGCTTATGTTTCTCTCCATTGCCTTAGGGCCTACATGACTCGGGTCATGGGCTAGTTGCATGATCATCTTCTCTGTTTGAGGTGGGACACATATTCCAATTTCCTTGCACAAAAGTCCTTCTTAGTTCTTCTTTGCTCTGTCCCTTTCCATGATTTAATTCCAATCATCAGGTGCAGATTCTTGCAATTTCTTAATCAGTTCTTTTACTTTGAGTATCTGTTCTCTTCTTTTACTTCAATCTGTTACGGGCTTCTAATTCTTTTGCAAAATCAGTGATTAGGTTCATGATTGCTTCCATTGGTGTTTCAGCAGTATTCCTGGCAGTAGGATCAGCCAACTGGTTTCATTTTTTTCTTCCATGGGTTGTCCTCCAGTATGTGCCTTGACCTTCAGGGTGGCTACTTCCTTTGGGAGGGTGACTGCTTCAAAAAGTTCTTGAACATATTTCCAGTTTT
Source organism: Aquarana catesbeiana (assembly GCF_042186555.1). Lineage (NCBI taxonomy): Eukaryota > Metazoa > Chordata > Amphibia > Anura > Ranidae > Aquarana > Aquarana catesbeiana. The sequence goes on along the minus strand of NC_133326.1, from coordinate 575,648,492 downwards.
GAATTGGTTCTCTTGCATCTTCTGTTCTTCCGTATGGGTCCATAATCAAGGACTACTTCGAGAGCATATTAGTGTAGATGTTAACTGTTTGATCCTTTGCGGCCTCACAGACTCTGGTGAGTGCTACCACTTTGGCAACCTGTGCTGAAAGTGATGAAGGGAGTAATTGGGTCTCAATCACTTCCTCCAATGTTATCACTGCATATGCCATTCTTGGGTACTCCATCTTTGTACAGGCGTGAACCCTCTGCAAACAGGATCAGATCAGAATTTTCAAGAGGAGTGTTCTTTACTGGGGAGATTTGCTGCATTTCTTCTTCCATAAGTTTTAAGCAGATGTGGTCATCTTCCTCTTCGAGGTCTTCTTCCCTCTCTCGGAAAAAGCTGGCATGATCGATTGTAGTACATCTTTTCACTTCTATTTTGCCTAATTCAAGCAGGATTGCTTCATACTTGCTCAGCCTTGCTGATGACAAATGTTTTGTCCTTGCTCTTTTCAAGATTTAATTTGCAAATTTATTCATAACATCCGTTCTAGAGCATATCTTCCCTTTTGTACAGCACCACTGGCACAGGTTGCAGCTTTAGTTTTCTTTTTGTGTTCTTGCCGCGACATGGATCTTGGTGCATTCACCAACTGGATCTATTTCATACAGGGTTTGAAAGTATTTGCAGTCAACAGGGCAGGATGAGAAGGTTTCACACAATTTAAGAATGCAGGATATACAGAAAACATTACAACATACTTCTGGAAAGCCAGCCTCCAGGGGAATACTGTTCAGACAGATTGGACACCTCTCAGTTGAACTTAATACTAAAGTACTGGCACCAGTCACATCTTTGCCCTTTTCACCATCTTTTTCTTCATGTTGCTGGTCTCTAGCATCAGATGAGCATAAACATTTGCTCCTTTAAACCGGAAAGGCAAAGAGTTCTTGGCTCTCTTCATCCAAGGTGACACTGAAGAAAGCATTTGCCAGTTCTATTACAATGTACACCCATGTTCCTGTAGGTATGTCATTGAGCAAAGTACTGGGATTTGGGACAACAGGAGTGCCTTCCTCGATGATTTGATTGATGGCCCTTAAATCATGTACCATTCGATATACTGACTTTTCGCCCTTTCTGACCTTTTTCTTTACAGGAAACAATGGCGTCTGTGCTCTACTTTCTGTTTTCTTTATGACACCTGCTTCAAGTAATTCTTTTATTTGTACTCGTACACCAGCGAGTTGATCTGGTGACAGTGGATACTGTGGTATGTGTGAGATTTGAGCTCCTGCTTTTATTTTGACTTTAACCGGAGGGACTTGTAGAAGACCTACATCACATTATGCCTTGGCCCAGAGAATATCAGGTATTTGAGCAACAATTTCAGGTGGAATATTACCTTCAATCTCTTGCTCTAATTCAATTGCTGTCAATCCACATATAATTTCTTCATCTAATTCTCCAACATGTACTTCTACTCCGTTGGGTGTATACTGTACACAGGCTTGTAAGTAACTCAGTAGGTCTCTTCCCAATTGGTTGCATGGTACAGTGTCAGAGACAAGCAGCTTATGAAACATATTGTGGTTTCCAATTCCAATTTGTATGGGGGACGTTTCCTTGAGAGGGGTAGATTTCCCTCCCGCTCCAACTGCTAGTGGCCCAGATGTAAGGGGGATGTCTTTTGGTAGGCGGACTTTTGAATTATAGTCCAGGCAGAGCCAGAATCGACTAAGAATTACATTTCCTGATCACTTAGTTGTGGAAAGCGTAATGTTACAAAAGAGTCTTTACCATCCATCTCAGAGATGCACAAATTAGCTTCTGTGTGCCCAAAAAATTCATGCTGCTTTACTAGTCATTTATCATCATCTCCCTCTTTCTTCTGCTACATCTGTCAGGCAATCTGCATATTCTGGCAAGATAGCCAATCCTGCCACAATTTTAACATTTCCTGGTTTCTGAGAAACAGCTCCTTGACCATCATTTTGGGCTAAAAAAGCATTCAGCCTTTTCTCTTTTCTTTCTTTTTCCTGAGCCTCAATGCTACTGCACACTTCTCTTAGCAAAGCCCATTCAAATCCTTGTTTCCTTATTATGGCAGTATAGTTAGTACTCAGTCACATCCCCATTTACTGTCTGTGCCATGGACTGGACACATTTAAAGTAATCAAAACATCCTCAGCCTTTTCTTGTCTCACATCCATCAAGCCACTTGATAATAATTCTACAACATTCTGTTCACTTTCTTTATAGTACAAATCACTTTCATGTTCTTTAAACCATCAATAACCTTCTGATAACGTCTGGCATGTGCTTCCTCATCCAGCTACTGCTTCTTAACTTGCATAGTTCCTTTAATATTCTGGCATGCTAAAATACCAAATCAACCTGGTCTTATCAGTGTGTAGAACCTTTTCCCTTTTCACGCTCAGTAGGCTAGAATGGAGAACTAAACATTTTAATAACTATAATAATCATGGCTACTTTTTAGGAAGGTAAATCAGCCTTTCCTTTCTTTGTTTAAAATGAATCCTAGAGTTACATAGTGTCCATGGAAGAAGGAGAATTAGGGGGGGGGGTCAAAGGGGGAAGCTGGAAACCCGTCTCACTTCTCTCCTCTTCTATAAATTATTTCTCACTTAAACTAAAAGACTTTCTTACAAAGGCTTCTACCTTTCTCATATACCATTTTTTTTATAGTACTTAGATGTTCAAAAATCTCTGGCTTCAGACGGGAACCATCTTTTTAAGAAAATATCTGCAAACCGCTTGTTTCTCTTTTCTACAAATACACAATTTTACACAGGAATGTGAAGGGGAGGGGGGGCACCTCACTCCTTTCTTACACAAAAACCCAAAGGGTGGGAGGTGAGGAAACTGCAAAAGATGAGCAGGCTTCTCTCATCAGTATCTTACAATCATCCATATGTAGCATTATTTTTATGCTTTTCATACATTTAGATAACACTTGCATTGCCTGGTCTAATTCTCTTTTGCTAGACCCATCAGTGATATGCATTAGAAATACTTTGACAGGCTCATAACTAGTTAAAGTTTAATCATGTTTCCTACTTTCAAAAATCCAATATTGTACACATTTAATCACTTTATCCAACTCTGTCAATCTGCCATAAGAATTAACATACACAGAAACCCAAATTGATCATAACTCCTTCTGCTGGTCTTGATCTGGTCTGTTTTGGTCCAGCCTATAATAATCATGGTGTAATTTCTTAACCACTGTCCATATCTGTCTGTCATGTCTGTCATGTCAGTCATAGAACTTACTTGTGCCACATCTGCCTTTCCCGGCTTGAAAGGTCAATGAGAGCTTTGTACTCCTAATCTAGAGTCCTCACTCTCGAGTCTCTAACAATTTGTGGGTCGTCACCCAAAAATTGTATTTATTTTTTTTCTTTCTCCAGGCCACACACAGTAGCTGTCAAATGGCACTTTAATACACTTGGCCACACAGGCCTGTACGCTCACTACTACAGTCCTCTGGTCAGACCTTCTCACAAGTCTCATAAATCTAATGACACCCTAAGCATAGAAACAAAACATCAACATTGATAATTATTATCGGCTCTATTATTTCTGCAACAGGTAAAGTAAAGGAGTTATTGGGGTCAAACTGTGTAACATCAACATTACTCTAGTTTACACTTAATTTTACCTTAATCTCACCATCTCATCAACAGCATAAGACTCCTTCAGCCAATGGACCCCAGACACTGACTAATTACTCGCCACGGAGAGCAGAATAAGTAAGAATAACAGTTTCTTACCGTGGCCACTTGTCTGCTCAATGTGAGTTTCGTGTCTCTCTGGCTGGGAGCCCACTGGACTGCATCTGAGTCAATGCACCATTCTGTTAAATCAGGTTATGGAGTCTCCAAACAAGACATTCAGATGAGATAGTAGACCCAGATCTTTGTAAAATATAAGTAGGTAGGTGCTTTATTCATACACTGCAGTGGAGAGACACAACACACACAGATATTCAGCACTATCAGGCCCGATAAAGAAGGAAGTGTCAAAAGAAGAAATGGCCGCACTCTGTACTCGATCAAAATTCTTTTATTCAGAACATCCCAAAGTGTTGTCAGAAAGCTGGTAGATGCATTTCACACACTCCAAGTGTGCTTAATCAATGACTAAGCACACTTGGAGTGTGTGAAATGCATCTACCAGCTTTCTGTCAACACTTTTGGATGTTCTGAATAAAAGAATTTTGATCGAGTACAGAGTGCGGCCATTTCTTCTTTTGACTATATGCGGAGGGGAGCCGAGGCGGGCACCTGTCCATATCATCAGGCTTTTAAAACCTTACATGGAGCAGCAAGTCTTCTTGTTTGAAGAAGGAAGTGTCTCTGACTTAAAAACATCAAGTTTAACAATATATACTTTATGAATATGCATAAGCACTAGGCGTGTTATAGGTGTGATCCTATAGTTTAGTCCAATCAGCATTCATGTCCTCTTAGTAGCAAGGGAACAGTTAAATGGGTGGTTACATCATGTGACAGAAAGCAAAAGAAAACATGGGCGCCACCATGATGGTACTGGATCAAACCAGCTAGATAAGACTGTCCATTTCTCTGAGCAAAAAGGGAGTAAACTGTTGCTTCTTATCTGGCAGTGAAGTCATCATAGACTGAAAACTCTGTGTCTAAGAAGAAGCAAGAAAGTGTATTAAAAATTCTTAAAGTGATAGTCTCATATATATATATATATATATATATACATATATTCAACATTATCAGACGCCTATAATTCTACTCACCTCTAAAGCACCGTCTGAGCTGTGAACCCTGGGGTGTTGTAATATTCTAATATGGAATACAAAAAGAAAGCTAATACTTGTCACCTACTGCCTTCTATAGTTCCTCATTGGTCAAATAAGCCACCAGGATCTTTTTTACTAGTAGCCAAAGTAGACCTGTGAGTAGTAATGTGACCACATGTTTTATTCCATGGTAAGTAGATATACAGTGAACTCACATCAGCTTATTTACAATCTGTCACAATATCCAAGTCAGTTGAAGAACAGTAGAAAAAAATTGCTCTTTTTTAAATCAATATCCTGTCATGGGGTAATGTTCTGGGCACCTAAGGTTGTCTATTGTAAGGCTTCAGTAACAATTCTGGAAGCCAGCCATCACATTGATGGAATCAGAACAGCAGGAAGGGGCGGGGACAAACTATGACATCCTAGTTGCTGATAGTATTTGCGTATTAGAGAAACAATGATTCCAGGGTTCCTGGATGCTCTGGGAGAAAATTATATGCAAAACGTTTCTCATGTAGCATGCATTGGGGTAAGTACAGGTACATTTGGAAGTCTGTGTTGATCTGGATTTTTTTGTTATCCAGTATCTCATTAATCAGTTATACATACAGTTCTTTCTTCTTTTCATAATTTTCACTTTTCTGTGTCCTTCAGAATTCATTAGTTGCCATACACTGTTTGTATATATTCAGATTAAAGGAACAGTATCCCCCAAAAAATATTTTGATAGCTGTTTCAGGACTGTAATGATAATATTCAGTATATGAATGAATTTTGTTTCTAATTTCATGTGCCTTTATTTGTAAATTTCTCGTTGTTTACATGCTGTTTTAAAAAAAGTGAGCTTGCCAGGGGTTGGAGATACAGTATATATATATATATATATATATATATATATATATACAGTATCTCACAAAAGTGAGTACACCCCTCACATTTTTGTAAATATTTTATTATATCTTTTCATGTGACAACACTGAAGAAATTACACTTTGCTACAATGTAAAGTAGTGCATTAATGTCTAAACCGCTGGCAACAAAAGTGAGTACACCCCAAACTGTCAATATTTTGTGTGACCACCATTATTTTCCAGCACTGTCCTAACCCTCTTGGGCATGGAGTTCACCGGAGCTACACAGGTTGCCCCTGGAGTTTTCTTCCACTCCTCCATGACGACATCATGGAGCTGCCTCAATGAGGCCTTTAGCTTTAAACTGTATTTGGAAGGATTCCAGTCAGGTGTCTGTGAATTGGATTTATAGCCACGACCTGTACATTCATTGCAGGTGTGTGTCTGCATCTCTATTTGACATGCACATGTGACATTTGTTTACACTCTGATATCCCACTGTGATGAACCTGCCGCTGCTGACCACTTCCGGGGGGGCCACCATCCCAGATTTTACATTGTACCATCCACCTTGTACCTCCCATGTGCCTCGTGGCCTTTGACACCTTTCGGGGACTTGTTGCACCGATCAGGAGCCACATTCCCATTGCCCAGCTGTGGACACTTCCTGTGTCCCCACTCGTGACACCCTTGCCCATGTGGAGCCTGTCTTTTTGACTGGTTCCTTATGGTCTGTGCTTCACTCTGAGGTACAAAGCAGAGGGCTATTGCACGCGTCAGTGGCAGGGGTTGTGCCACACATCGTCACGCTAAGGGACTTCCTGACTGATCTGGGCTGCCACTGGCTGGCGGCCCCGACCCATCTACTGACCACCCGTCTACTGATTTTGTTTGCACTGATGTACAATCGATCTCAGCTGTGGTATATCTAGGGTATATTAACTTTACCTCAGACATCAATAGTGATGCCGTGAAGGTGAGAAGACACACAGCACATTATACATCATCTAGTGGCATGTAAGCAGCATTTATATATACAATCTCAAAATCCTTTTTTGGTAACCTGTGGCATATTTTATTATTATTTCTACTACTTCATCAACACTGTGCTTTTCTGTGCCTGGTGACAATTGTCCCATTACTGCCACATTTTTGATGTTTATATGCTTATTTATATTTTCATGACTACCTATGAATACTCCCTGTTTTACACTCTCTCTGTCTGTCTCTTTACACATGTACAGAGAACCTGATGCAGATCAGACTCTACTTACTCTGTGGTCAGGATCTAGGCTGGAGTATTTTACTCCACATGCCTGAAGTCCTTTCAGCTGGGATTTTGTGCCGCCCTTCTGTTCTCTTGCCCGTTTGTCCATATCCATTCTTATCCACTTGGCATATCACCAGGAACAAAAAAAGTTGTAGTAGGGTGAGGTCCTCATTACCAGGACACACATCACTGAAGGGCCATACACATTGTCTAAATATTGGGCAGCATTGGCCATCTCAATAGAAACCGGCTGACATTTGGCCCGTTTGTATGGCAGCCGGGCCATCTTTTGTCGGAGGGGCGTGACTGAAAAAGGAATCAGTACTTCAAGAACACAGCGGAGCATACAGATTTTTGCTAAAAACAGAAACAGTGGTGCATGCTGCAAACAAAAAGGATCTCCAGGAACAGATGCTCTCTTTTCTATTTATGGTTAACCACGTTGCTGAGAGTTTGATGTCCCGCCATTGTGCCATTAATCCATCTGACATCGAGGCCCCTGATGTCTCATTGTAGTGACACTACTTGGTTCCTTGATGGTGGTCTGGAGCAACCAGTTTTAACAGCTTACCCAGACCCTCTGTTGTGGGGGGTCATGGGTCTCTGGTAAGCGGCCAGTATCTTCATTGGTGGTGGTGGACCAAACACTTTATCCTTAGCAATCAGGATTTTAACCACATTTTTATCAACACCTGGGTGATTTATCCCATTTACTTATATGGACTTTATTAAATTACTTTGCAATTTTCACTATTGCACATGGAATATGCACTTTTGTATGTTCATTTAATGCATATGTTTAGTGATTTGTACTATATATGTTTCATATACCTTTTACCTGGTTTTTCACTAAATGATGGACAGATGTCATTTGCATAGTTTGTTTCATTAGCGCGGTTCCATTTTTTTCCAATTGTTCACTTTATGTCTGTGTTATACATAGGAACTTGCAGCTTTGTTTTATTATTTTTTGTTTACACATTTTTCACCTATGTAAGTATACCTTTGTAAGTATACCTTTGTAAGTATTACCTTCTGAGCTGTTATACTGATATAAAGCATGATTGGAGGTGCATGTCTCTTTGACTATAAAGCACTACAGATTCAATACAGATTCAACTACTATATTTACTTGTTGTTATACTAACATACTATTGTATTTACATTTTAGAATATTCATGATTCTTTATAGAAAAATAACATGATCCTCTGAAGAAGGACTACAAGGTCCGAAACATGTTTCATACCCATGTTTACCTAAGCATATTTTGCTACAAACTGTTTTATGCAAAAGTTTACATTCTCTCCTTGTTATTTTGTATATGTATAATAAAATACTTTTTTACTACATTAGCTGGTCTGTCTACAAAAATCCAGAGGGGTATTACCGTACTTTTAGCACTAGGTTCTTCCATTTTCTTGTTTTTAGTAGATTTCTTCAGACCAGGCGTTTCACACACACCACCAATCCCTGCCCTATAATATTTGAATCATGGAGTTGGTGGATGTTAGAGACCTTGCGCTCCTCCACATTCCATTTGAGGATGCCCCAGAGATGCTCAATAGGGTTTAGGTCTGGAGACATGCTTGGCCAGTCCATCACCTTTACCCTCAGCTTCTTTAACAAGGCAGTGGTCATCTTGGAGGTGTGTTAGGGGTCGTTTTTTATGTTGGAATACTGCGGCCCAATCTCCAAAGGAAGGGGATCATGCTCTGCTTCAGTATGTCACAGTACATGTTGGCGTTAATGGATCCCTCAATGAACTGTAGCTCCCCAGTGCCAGCAGCACTCATGCAGCCCCAGACCATGACACTCCCACCACCACACATCATCTTTAGAAGAGGCTTCCTTCTGGGACAACAGCCATGCAGACCATTTTAATGCAGTATGCAGCATATGGTCTGAGCACTGACAGGCTGACCCCCCACCCTTCAACCTCTGCAACAATGCTGGCAGCACTCATACGTCTGTTTCCCAAAGACAATCTCTGGATATGATGCTGAGCATGTGCACTCAACTTTTTTGGTCAACCATGGTGAGGCCTGTTCTGAGTGGAACCTGTCCTGTTAAACCGCTTTATGATCTTGGCCACCGTGCTGCAGCTCAATTTCAGGGTCTTGGCAATCTTCTTATAGCCTAGGCCATCTTTATGTAGAGCAACAATTCTTTTTTTCAGATCCTCAGAGAGTTATTTGCCATGAGGTGTCATGCTGAACTTCCAGTGACCAGTATGGGAGAGTGAGAACGATAACATCAAATTTAACACACTTGCTACCCATTCACACCTGAGACCTTGTAACACTAACAAGTCACATGACACCGAGGAGGTAAAATGGCTAATTGGGCCCAATTTGGACATTTTCACTTAGGGGTGTACTCACTTTTGTTACCAGCGGTTTAGACATTAATAGGTGTGTGTTGAGTTATTTTGAGGTGACAGCTAATTTACACCGTTATACAAGCTGTACACTCACTACTTTACATTGTAGCAAAGTGTCATTTCTTCAGTGTTGTCACATGAAAAGTTATAATAAAATATTTACAAAAATGTGAGGGGTGTACTCACTTTTGTGAGATACTGGAAATATACAGTCAGGTCCATAAATATTGGGACATCGACACAATTCTAATCTTTTTGGCTCTATACACCACCACAATGGATTTGAAATGAAACTAACAAGATGTGATTTAACTGAAGACTTTCAGCTTTAATCTGAGGGTATTTACATCCAAATCAGGTGAACGGTGTAGGAATTACAACAGTTTGTATATGTGCCCCCCACTTTTTAATGGACCAAAAGTAATGGGACAGATTAACAATCATCCATAAAACTTTCTCTTTTTAATACTTGGTTGCAAATCCTTTGCAGTCAATTACAGCCTGAAGTCTGGAAAGCATAGACATCACCAGACGCTGGGTTTCATCCCCGGTGATGCTCTGCCAGGCCTCTCCTGCAACTGTCTTCAGTTCCTGCTTGTTCTTGGGGCATTTTCCCTTCAGTTTTGTCTCCAGCAAGTGAAATGCATGCTCAATCGGATTCAGGTCAGGTGATTGACTTGGCCATTGCATAACATTCCACTTCTTTCCCTTAAAAAACTCTTTGGTTGCTTTCGCAGTATGCTTTGGGTCATTGTCCATCTGCACTGCGAAGCGCCATCCATTGAGTTCTGAAGCATTTTGCTGATTATGAGAAGATAATATTGCCCGAAATACTTCAAAATTCATCCTACTGCTTTTGTCAGCAATCATCAATAAATACAAGAGAACCAGTTCCAAGTTGATCTTGGTCTCATCTGTCCATAGGATGTTGTTCCAGAACTGTGAAGGCTTTTTTAGATGTTGTTTGGCAAACTCTAATCTGGCCTTCCTGTTTTTGAGGCTCACCAATAGTTTACATCTTGTGGTGAACCCTCTGTATTCACTCTGGTGAAGTCTTCTCTTGATTGTTGACTTTGACACACATACAACCTACCTCCTGGAGAGTGTTCTTGATCTGGCCAACTGTTGTGAAGGGTGTTTTCTTCACCAGGCAAAGAATTCTTCGGTCATCCACCACAGTTGTTTTCCAGGGTCTTCTGGGTCTTTTGGTGTTGCTGAGCTCACCGGTGCGTTCTTTCTTTTTAAGGATGTTCCAAACAGTTGATTTGGCCACACCAAATGTTTTTGCTATCTCTCTGATGGGTTTGTTTTTTTTTTCAGCCTAATGATGGCTTGCTTCACTGATAGTGACAGCTCTTTGGATCTCATATTGAGAGTTGACAGCAACAGATTCCAAATGCAAATAGCACACTTGAAATGAACTCTGGACCTTTTATCTGCTCCTTGTAAATGGGATAATGAGGGAATAACACACACCTGGCCATGGAACAGCTGAGCAGCCAATTGTCCCATTACTTTTGGTCCCTTAAAAAGTGGGAGGCACATATACAAACTGTTGTAATTCGTACACCGTTCACCTGATTTGGATGTAAATACCCTCAAATTAAAGCTGAAAGTCTGCAGTTAAAGCACATCTTGTTCGTTTCATTTCAAATCCATTGTGGTGGTGTATAGAGCCAAAAGGATTAGAATTGTGTCGATGTCCCAATATTTATGGACCTGACTGTATATATATATATATATATATATATATATATATATATATACATATATATATATATATATATATATATATATATATATATATATATATATATACATATATATATATATATACATATATATATATATATATATATGTTGTGAAAAAGAGCTGACACATACAATCACCTAAGTCAGGGTTATAGTTTGTCCCAAACCCCTTTATTTGTGCTGGACAGCTTGGCCTGCATGTAAATTTGGAGAAAAAGTATAAATAATAGCAAATGAAAACAATGTGTACACTGTGACCAAACCAACTTGGAGCTTATACAGCACCTCTTCACTCCTACTGCGAACAGGGCAAAAGGAAACAAGTAAAGCGGCTCCATGTATAAGCAGCTGCAAAGGTGACATTCACCTTCATTCACCTTCATTGGGTGCCCCCAGGGAAAGCTGCTGTCCCTGGGTCACCCGTTCAGGCTCGCTCTCAAGTCCCGCTGCTGCATCCATTCACACAGACAGCGGGACTCGGGCCCGCCCCGCCACCGCACTGGATTTGATTGACAGCAGTGGGAGCCAGTGGCTCCGGCTGCTATCAATCTGTCCAATGAGGAGAGAGACAATGGCTGGATCTGCTCGTGCACATCACTGGATCAGATCAGGCTCAGTTAAGAAAAAAGAGGGGGTCTGGGGGGAGCTGCAGCACAGAAGGCCCCCATCTCTCAACCAATTTCCTCTTCCATAAGGAGGCCCCCAGTTGAATTTTTTGCTTGTTTTTTTTTTCTTTTATTACATGTCTTAGGCAATTTGTATGACATCCCAGGTCCTCTTTCCCTCTTCATCAGCACTTGATGCTGCCCTCAGCATCATTACAGGGAGTGGGTCAATGACATCCTAGCTCTCACTACATGTCCTTAGTCTTTCTGATATGAAGGACACCTTGTGGCGAAAATGAATTACTGCTGGCAACTGTACCAGAGGGGAGGTGAGTAATTCAACCACAGCTGCCTTTTTATGTTTAAACCAGCTGGGGCAGAGTCTGTTTTAAACATCTCAGAGTGGTGCTTTAGGATACATTCACAAATGTGTTCAGCAGCGATCACTACAGGTAACTGCTGGCTGTGCAAACAGCCACAGATAGTGCAGCGGTCAACAATCTATCATTGAATTGTACGGGCTCGGCGGCCGCAGCTAGCTGTTCACATGTGTCAAACACAGTTTCAAGACACTGGGGCAAAACATCCCTTTTGCTATTTTGCCCATTGCTAGCTGCTTTCTAACCTTAGCAATGGACTGCACTCCTTCTCACCCTGCCACAGCCAATCAGACAACAGCTAGGAAGGAGATGGCTGGTTCACAACTGCAGCTTGTCTCTGTTCAGAGCACAGTTTGGGGTAGGGAGTTCCATAGGATCGGAGAGGCTCACCTTTCTGTCGCTCTGCTTTCTCCTCCTATCAGCATGCTTCCTGGCAGCTCCCGGACTGACTGGCTCTTTGTATTGCATCTTCTTTTCACACTCCAGTCCTGCTCTACAGGGACTACAAGTGGCTGATACAAGGTCAAACTCAGACACTTACACTGTTTGCATTTAAAAAATACATTTGATGATGTATTCCTGATTATGGGCCTGCATTCATTTGTACCTCTTATATCTACCTAGAGTTCAGTTTAAGCCTAAGACCACATCTGGATCCCAGGTCTTTTGATTTAAAACAAATATATATATATATAATCACACTCATCAGAAGAACAGTATTTGCTAGTCTGCAATGTCTAGCATTGTAGAACTCATGCTGCTGTCAGAACTTATTTTCGGATAGACGTCACAAAGGCACACACGTGAAAATTGCCAGAAGGCAATGAAAAAAATCTTTAGCAAAGTCACATCTTGCGATGACCTGAGCAGGCACAGAAACTTCTCTGGGGCGAAATGTGAGTTTTGGACCTGAGATCTGGAAGACACAGCAAATGATAGGAAAATGAAATGGAATTCTGCTTGTATACGGATTTGGGAAAAAAAGAATTGTTTACTGAAATGCACTAAACATGACAAGCAATTTTTTAATAAAAAACATATTTGACAAAAGTGATGGCTACATCTTCACGCTTATTCTCCCCAATTTTTCTGTTTTAAAGTGGACCTGTCATTAAATTTAGACTTCACCTGAATTAGCACTAGTCCCCCCACACCAGGCATGACATAAAGGAATTTTGCGTTTTTATTGTTGCTCTTATTGAGCATTATTAAAATCCCTGCCTCTGGCCACACCTTTAAAAAAAATGTTTTTTTTTTGCTTTTATACATGTTCCCCTAGGGCAGTGCCCAGCCAAAAGCATTACGGCTAAGGCAAAGGTTACTGGATACCTGTCAGGATCGAAACATGTGGGTTCCCTTTGCTAACTTGTTTTGGAGGAAATTGGTTTTTAATAATCTTGTGGTTTTCTAACACCTCATACTGTATATACACTATATTACCAAAAGTATTGGGATGCCTGCCTTTTACACACACCTGAACTTTAATGACATCCCAGTCTTATGCCCTGTAAACACGATAGGATTTTCCACTGGAAAATGTGTGATAGGACCTTGTTGTCGGACATTCCGACTGTGTGTAGGCTCCATCACACATTTTCCATAGGAATTTCCGACACACAAAATTTGAGATCTGGTTCTCAAATTTTCCGACGACAAAATCCGTTGTCGGAAATTCCGATCGTGTGTACACAATTCCGATGCACAAAGTACCACACATGCTCGGAATCAAGCAGAACAGCAGCACTGGCTATTGAACTTCATTTTTCTCGGCTCTTCGTACGTGTTGTACGTCACCGCGTTCTTGACGTTCGGAATTTCCGACCAACTTTGTGTGACCGTGTGTATGCAAGACAAGTTTGAAATGCATATACAAGTGTAGCGCTGTGGGTTTAAAAAACTTATAAAGATATAAGAATAAAGAAAAACGTCTAAGTCAAACAGCAGAAATTACAAAATGTAGTAGCTTGACAAATAAACAAATAAAGTCTCTGATGTTCTTCAGTGAATGGCAAACCTTCCCACGAGTCATCTCAGATGGATAGTCCATATAAGAATAAAGAAGGGGGGCCACATAGCATAATACCGTTTGGAAAAACAGATTTATTAAAATAAGTAAACAACTTACATTTCGGTAGTAAAAAAGCGCTTCAAATAAAAATTATGGCAGGCAGTGGAGTCTCCCAAAATGGTGTGTATGCTATGGTATGCTATGTGGCCCCCCTTCTTTATTCTTATTTGGACTATCCATCTGAGATGACTCGTGGGAAGGTTTGCCATTCACTTTAAGTTCCGTCAGAAGTGTGGACATGTCCTGAAGCTTTGCTACCATCCAGTCGTGAGGTTCCCCCTTTTGATTACCCATTGGGGTTACAAGCTTGATTGACTCATTGAACGTACGTTCCTATGAGTTCAATCCTTCTGGTAAGCCTTCATTTTGTCCTTATGTGGAGGGTCCATCACACTTTTGCATGTGTTATCCACGTGGTGAATAAGGAACTATACATACCTTTGGACTAACATCAGTCCTTTTCAGCTTTTAAAACATCTGAAGAACATCAGAGACTTTATTTGTTTATTTGTCAAGCTACTACATTTTGTAATTTCTGCTGTTTGACTTAGACGTTTTTCTTTATTCTTATATCTTTATAAGTTTTTTAAACCCACAGCGCTACACTTGTATATGCATTTGAAATCTTGACAAAATCCTTATTTGTTGTGTGAGCTGCTTTCTCGTTGGGTAAGCGCAGGGTTACACTCTTGTCTTTTCTGGTTTATATGCTATTTTAAGACAAGTTTGAGCCAACATCTGTCGGAAAAAATCCAGTGGATTTTGTTGTCGGAAAATCCAATCGTGTGTACAGGGCATTAGTCTGTAGGGTTCAATATTGATTTGGCCCACCTTTTCCAGCTATAACAGATTCAGCTCTTCTGGGAAGGCTGCCCACAGAGTGTGTCTATGTGAATCTTTGACCATTCTTCCAAAAGCACATTTGTGAGGTCAGGCCCTGATGTGGACGAGAAGGCCTGGCTCGCAGTCTCTGCTCTAATTCATCCCAAAGGTGTTCTATCGGTTTGAGGTCAGGACTCTGTGCAGGCTCCTCTACGCTAAACTCACTCATCTATGTCTTTATGGATTTACTTTCTGCACTGGTCCAAATCATTTGGTGAAGGGGGGATTATGGTGTGGGGTTGTTTTTCAGGGGTTGGGATTGGCCCCTTAGTTCCATTGAAGGGAACGCTTAAGGTGTCAGCATACCAAGGCATTTTGGACAATTTCATGCTCCCAACTTTGTGGGGACAGTTTGGGGATGGCCCCTTCCTGTTCAAACATGACTGCACACCAGTGCACAAAGCAAGGTCCATAAAGACATGGGTGAGTGAGTTTGGGATGGAAGAGCCTGACTAGCCTGCACAGAGTCCTGACCTCAACCCGATAGAACACATTTGGGATGAATTAGAGCAGAGACTGCTAACCAGGCCTTCTCATCCACATCAGTGCCTGAGCTCACAAATGCACTTCTGGAAGAATGGTCCAACATTCCCATATGAATATAAGAAATGTGTGGTGCTAACTAGAGTGCATAAATAATATAATTTTTGCCTGACTTTGCATCTGAACCGGACCCAAAGATGCACAGGACCCTTTTGGAATGCAGACAGCGGCCGCCCCGGACATGTGTGAACCAGCTCCATTGAGAGTCGGTGACACTTGCATGTCAATCGAATTGGATGCGGGGAAATCTGGCCTTAAAAGCAGAACTTTACTGTATCTAATCACAAAAATTCTATTCAATTATTTTTTTAATATTCAAAGCAAACTCCCCCATATTTTGTCAGGATAGAAAAAAGTGATGTTTGATGACTTGTTTTTGCAGGTGCAAGCTACAGGATATCAGCCTTTTTCTTCCTTCATGATTTTATGAAATAATGGTTCAGAACATACATGTACACTATATTACCAAAAGTATTGGGACACCTGCCTTTACACGCACATTAATTTTAATGGCATCCCAGTCCCAGAAGGCTGTCCAAGAGGTTTAGGACTCTTACCCTTAAATTTATTTCTGTTATAGCTCACTTTGGTTTTGCGCATTAGATCCCCCCTTCTTTTCAAACATTCCCATAGACACCCTCCTAAACCTCTTGGACAGCCTTCTCAGAAGAGTTGAAGCTGTTACAGCTGCAAAGGGTGTGGCTGCACTACTGCTGATCTCCTGAGCTCCAGAGAGGCCTACTGATCCAGGGAGCTTGATTATTCCCTATACCCAGAGTGGATGCAGGAATCTGGGGTGGACCCCGGGGAGGATCCCCCGGATGGCCAGAGTACCGGTCCTCCCATACCAGTGTTTGAGGACCTGGGAAATGGCCCAGCTAAAGGTGAAAGCCTGTCAGCCTACAGAAAGAAGGTTTGTGCTAGAATTGCGAGAATTGCCAAGGAGGAGGAAGTACTGGCGAAGTTGAAGTTTGACTTCAAACATAAAAAAATTGCAAATGACCGGCTTCACAGTTCTAAGAGAAGACAGATGCGGCCTGAGTTAATGGCTTTGGAGGCTAAAGTGGAAAAGCAGAGTCTGCTGGTGGCTGCATTGAAAGAAACCAGCGGAGCTTTCAAGGAGAAATATGGCAATGACATAGTTGCCAACATTGTAAAAAAAAAATGTGGGACACTTTTGTGGCTGTAGGTGGAGCTGTCCAATAATTAGGGGGCGGGGCATTCGTCAGCAGGCGTGGGCTGGTAAAAACAGACAAGTGCGGCGCCGAAAAATGGTTTACACGACATTGTGGGCGTGGCTTAAATGAGCGTGGCTCTAGAGGGTGTGGTTAGAGTCTGAAATTAATGAGGGATGGAGAGGGGGAGAGAGGGGGAGAGAGAGGGAAATGACGGGACAGCAGGCCCAGGCCCAGATCCTACACAATAGAAATATGTGTATTCTAGAAAGTTTAACAATCAGCAGATAAAGATACTCCAAACACCTGGTGTTAATGCTTCAATCATCCCGGCACCATGGTTGTTATGGTGTCAGGATGATTGAAGCGCATTATTTCTATTATTACATTGTAATATAAAATGAAATCATTCAACTCACCATAATGCAGAATCAGTGGGATCCCTGAGTGTGTCACCTGCCACGTCGCCTGCCACCAGCCGTCCGTCCTTGCTTCAGATGTCCGAGCAGAGTCCGTCCTTGCATCAGGTGCCCCCAGCGGAGCCCCCCTCACATCAGAAGTCCCCGGCGGAGCCCCCCTCACACCAGGAGTCCCCGGCGGAGCCCCCCCTCACATCAGGAGTCCCCGGCAGAGCCCCCCCTCACATCAGGAGTCCCCGGCGGAGCCCCCCCTCACATCAGGAGTCCCCGGCGGAGCCCCCCCTCACATCAGGAGTCCCCGGCGGAGCCCCCCTCACATCAGGAGTCCCCGGTGGAGCTCCCCCTCACATCAGGTGTCCCCAGTGCCCCCCCCTCACATCAGGTGTCCCCGACGGAGCTCCCCCTCACACCAGGAGTCCCCGGCGGAGCCCCCCCTCACACCAGGAGTCCCCGGCGGAGCCCCCCCTCACACCAGAAGTCCCCGGCGGAGCCCCCCCTCACACCAGGAGTCCCCGGCGGAGCTCCCCCTCACATCAGGTGTCCCCGGCGGAGCCCCCTCACATCAGGAGTCCCCAAGGGAGCCCCCCTCACACCAGGAGTCCCCGGCGGAGCCCCCCCTCACATCAGGTGTCCCCAGTGCCCCCCCCTCACATCAGGTGTCCCCAGTGCCCCCCCTCACATCAGGTGTCCCCAGTGCCCCCCCCACTCACATCAGGTGTCCCCAGTGCCCCCCCCCCACTCACATCAGGTGTCCCCAGTGCCCCCCCCCTCACATCAGGTGTCCCCAGTGCCCCCCCACTCACATCAGGTGTCCCCAGTGCCCCCCCACTCACATCAGGTGTCCCCAGTGCCCCCCCACTCACATCAGGTGTCCCCAGTGCCCCCCCCACTCACATCAGGTGTCCCCAGTGCCCCCCCCCACTCACATCAGGTGTCCCCAGTGCCCCCCCACTCACATCAGGTGTCCCCAGTGCCCCCCTCCACTCACATCAGGTGTCCCCAGTGCCCCCCCCCACTCACATCGTGTCCCACATCGGTGCGCGCGCTCACCCCCCCACCTAGAACCCCCGCCCCTTTCCATATCAGACTGGCAGCGGGGCGGGGGGTAGGTGGGCCGAGGCGGAGCGGGGCGAGGCGGAGCGGAGCGGGCCGAGGCGGGCCGAGGCGGAGCGGGGCAGGGGGTGGGCGGCGACGCAGAAGCTTCGTCTAGCCTCCCCCCAGCCGTCTTCCTGAACTTCAACAAAATGGCGGCCGGCGGAGACAATGTCTCCGCCGGCCGCCGACCTCTAGCGGCAACGGCGGTTTCAAAAACCGGAACCGAATTTTTCGGGACATTTCCCGGGACATCACAAATCCGGGAATGAAGTCCAAGTCCCGGGAATGTCCCGGGAAATTCGGGACAGTTGGCAGCTATGCAATGATGATCGCTTCCGTACAATGCGCAGAGGGACCATAGAGTCCAGTGGAGGAGAAGCATCACTGGAGTGCGAGAAAGAAAGGTCAGTGCAAAGCAAAAAAGTTTCTTCGGGCTTGGACTGTGTTTCTGGCCAGCACGCTGGAAAATCTTTACATTCTGAGCCAAGTATCAGTATGCCTGCAGAAAGTGGAGAAAGCTCTGGCACACAGGCTGCGGGTGATCAGCAGTCAGGTGTTTTGACTGCCAGTATGCCACTGGGCCAAGGAAGTTCTGTGCCCTTGTCACCGCAGCAGGAGGCTATGGAGCAAGATGATCCATCTGAGCCTGTGAAGGGAGCAGAAATGCTTAAGTTAATCACAGAAATGGAATCCCCTTTGCATGGTCGCAAGTTTGCCGTGTCTGGATCATCTGAGGATGAAGAAGAGGATAGTGATGTCCCCCCAAAACCTTTGAAACATCGGTTTGCTGAAAAAGCCGTTTTTGTTAAAGATTTGCCTATACAACATAATGGAGATGTAGTTCCTATAGATAGTGCTGTAGAGGGCAGTGGAGAGCAAGCTCATCTCCTGGCTGAGACTCCCACCTGTGTACAGAGAGCCAGTGAGGGGTGTGCAGACTCTGCTGTGAAGAGTGCTGATAAAGACATCTCCACTGTTAGTAACCCTTTAGTTACTGGTAATGAAGTAAGAATTACCAAGGGTAATGTAGATGATATTTCTGTGTCAGAAGTCTCTGTTCCATCTGTTGATAATAATGTTGTTTCTAACTTATCTAAAGAGGGGTCTGTAACTAAAAGTGATGTGCGGGATGTTGCAAGGAGTGCAGTTTCCTATGCTGCAGCGGTGGCTGCACCTGTCCCAAGGGTGAGTAGGGCCAGTTATTCTGTGGTCACTAGGACTGATGTGAGTGAAGGTCAGGCCAATCTGACACCATCTGGTAGCTCCTTTAAACGCCGCAATGTGGTCCAATTGAGGTGGACTGGAGAAGGCCCCCCCCCAAATAGGAGAGATGTGGTGGACCGTATTCTGGGGATGGGTTTTAAAGCAGAGGAGATTTTTGCCCTTATCAGCCCAGTTGGGTCATATGAGTATGACCTCTCCTTTGTCAAGGCGGAAGGATTAGATGTCTTTTGGGAGAGGTATGAGCAGAGGTGGAAGGAGTCCCCAAAATGGGCAGGTTTGTCACCCAAAGTAATCTCTCGCCAGCCATTATATAAGAACGTCACCATTCTAGTACGCAATGAGTCCATTCCTGCTGCAGATCTGGTGGTGTGGTTGGGGAGATATGCTGATGTCCAGGCTCCATTGAGGAAAGTTGTAGATGATAGGGGGATTTGGACAGGAGGTTGGACGGTGTTGGTAAAACTGCATGTCACGGGTAATGTTGTTAAGCACATCCCTTCGTCTGCCTTTATAGGTCGTGACAGGATTATTACTTTTTATGCAGGGCAACCAAAGTTGTGTCATCGCTGTGGTGAAAAGGGGCATTTTTCAAGCTCATGTTCTGTGCAGAAATGTTCCCTCTGTCAGGGCTCAGGGCATGTTGCAAAAGACTGCAATAGTATTCATTGTAATCTTTGTAACAAGTTAGGTCACCCCTATAGTCTTTGCCCTAAAGCCCTCCATAATCAGCCAGAGGTGATGGAAGAACTTCTGAGGATGGAGGAGGAGGAACGTGGGGGGCAGCAAGGGGTTGGTGAAGCTGTTTCAGCTAGTCCTGAGGACCCCCCCCCAGGTGTCAGTTTCCCAGCCTGAAGGTGTGATCCCTACTGTGTCTGCTCCCCAGTCTGTGCTCCCTACTGTGTCTGTGTCTACTTCTGTTGTTTGTTCTTCCCCAGTGTTTCAAGTGCCCAGTATTCCAAAAGTAAATAAGTCATCCAGATTGGCTGAGGCTGCCAAAGGGGCAGATTTGTGCAGATCTGAGTTGGCAGCTTCATCAGGGCCTTCCCTAAGGCAGCGTAAAACCCAGTGGCGTAGCGTGGGTTGTCAGCACCCGGGGCAAGGCAAGTAATTTGCGCCCCCTAACCTGCGAACTTTTAGCTATCCCTGAGTCCCTTCAAATACAATAGTACTGACCTACCTGATTCCTATACTGACCACTACACACTACACTGTCCACTACACTACATTGTCCACTACACTTACCACTATACTATTCTGTCCACTATACTACACTGACCACTATACTGTCCACTACACTACACTGTCCACTATACTACACTACACTGTCCACTATACTACACTACACTGTCCACTATACTACACTATATTGACCACCATACTACACTGTCCACTATACTACACTACACTGACCACTATACTACACTACACTGACCACTATACTACACTATACTGACCACTATACTACACTACACTGACCACTATACTACACTACACTGTCCACTATACTACACTGTCCACTATACTACACTACACTGACCACTATACTACACTACACTGACCACCATACTACACTGTCCACTATACTACACTACACTGACCACTATACTACACTACACTGACCACTATACTACACTACACTGACCACTATACTACACTACACTGACCACTATACTACACTACACTGACCACTATACTACACTACACTGTCCACTATACTACACTACACTGACCACCATACTACACTACACTGACCACCAAACTACACTGTCCACTATACTACACTACACTGACCACCATACTACACTATACTGACCACCATACTACACTGTTCACTATACTACACTACACTGACCACCATACTACACTGTCCACTATACTATACTACACTATACTGACCACTATACTACACTGACCACTATACTACACTAGACTGACCACTATACTACACTAGACTGACCACTATACTACACTAGACTGACCACCATACTAGACTGACCACCATACTAGACTGACCACCATACTAGACTGACCACCATACTAGACTGTCCACTATACTACACTATAATGTCCACTATACTACACTATACTGTCCACTATACTACACTACACTGACCACTATACTACACTGACAACCATACTGCACTGTCCACTACACTACACTGACCTCCCTACTAAACTACACTATACTAACCACTATACTAACCACTATACTGACCACTATACTACACTACACTGACCACTATACTACACTGTCTGTTATACTACACTGTCCACCATACTACACTGTCCACCATACTACATTATACTGACCACCATACTACACTGTCCACTATACTACATTACACTGACCACCATACTACACTATACTGACCACCATACTACACTGTCCACTACACTACACTGACCTCCATACTAAACTACACTATACTGACCACTATACTAACCACTATACTACACTACACTGACCACCATACTACACTACACTGTCCACTATACTGACCACCATACTACACTACACTGTCCACTATACTACACTGTCCACTATACTACACTACACTGACCGCCATACTACACTACACTACACTGACCACTATACTACACTGTCCACTACACTGACCTCCATACTAAACTACACTATACTAACCATTATACTATACTACACTAACCACTATACTGACCACTATACTACACTACACTGACCACTATACTACACTGTCTGTTATACTACACTGTCCACCATACTACATTATACTGACCACCATACTACACTGTCCACTATACTACATTACACTAACCACCATACTACACTATACTGACCACCATACTACACTGTCCACTATACTATACTGTCCACTACACTACATTGACCTCCAAACTAAACTACACTATACTGACCACTATACTATACTATATTGACCACTATACTATACTAACCACTATACTACACTATACTGACCACCATACTACACTGTCCACTATACTGACCACCATACTACACTACACTGACCACCATACTACACTGACCACTACACTACACTGACCTCCATACTAAACTACACTAACCACTATTCTACACTATACTGACCACCATACTACACTACACTGTCCACTATACTACACTGTCCACTATACTGACCACCATACTACACTACACTGTCCACTACACTATACTGACCACTATACTGTCCACTACACTAAACACCATACTAACCACTATACTACACTGACCTCCATACTAAACTACACTATACTGACCACTATGCTAACCACTATACTATACTGTATTGACCACTATACTATACTAACCACTATACTACACTATACTGACCACCATACGACACTGTCCACTATACTGACCACCATACTACACTACACTGACCACCATACTACACTGACCACTATACTACACTACACTGCCCCCCATACTGACCACTACACTACTGACCTCCATAAAAAACTACACTAACCACTATTCTACACTATACTGACCACCATACTACACTCCACTGTCCACTATACTGACCACCATACTACACTACACTGACCACTATACTATACTGACCACTATACTGCACTACACTGACCACCATACTACACTACACTGTCCACTATACTACACTGTCCACTATACTGACCACCATACTACACTACACTGTCCACTACACTATACTGACCACTATACTGTCCACTACACTAAACACCATACTAACCACTATACTACACTGACCTCCATACTGAACTACACTATACTGACCACTATGCTAACCACTATACTATACTACACTAACCACTATACTGTCCACTATACTGACCACCATACTACACTGTCCACTATACTATACTGTCCACTACACTACACTGACCTCCATACTAAACTACACTATACTGACCACTATACTATATTGACCACTATACTATACTACACTAACCACTATACTACACTATACTGACCACCATACTACACTGTTCACTATACTGACCACCATACTATACTGACCACCATACTATACTGACCACCATACTACACTGACCACTATACTACACTACACTGACCACCATACTACACTGTTCACTATACTGACCACCATACTATACTGACCACCATACTACACTACACTGACCACCATACTACACTGACCACTATACTACACTACACTGACCCCCATACTGACCACTACACTACACTGACCTCCATACTAAACTACACTATACTAACCACTATACTATACTACACTGTCCTGCCTACAGTCTCTCTCTCTCGCCCCCCCCCCCCGGCCAGTAACATGACTCTCACTCACCTTCTTATCCTGGCTGCATCGATCCGGAGGAGGAGGAGGAGAACACAGCAGCGGCTCACATTCTTCTCTCCCCTGCACTTTGGCTGCAGACATGTTCAGTGTCCGACGCCCTGTGATTGGGCGTATGGGGGGTCATGTGAGGAGGCGGGACTTCAGGAGCGATCTAGGACAGGCCAGCCCTACGCCTCACATGACCCCCATACGCCCAATCACAGGGCACCGGCCACTTAACATGGCCGCCGGGCCGGGGACACAGGATCGAGAAATTAGGAGGAGGCAGCCAGTGACACATACTGGCGCCCCCCTAAATGTCGCGCCCGGGGCCACGGCACCCCCTGCACCCCCCACGCTACGCCACTGGTAAAACCTCTAGTGGAGGTTCTAAGGTGAAGAAGGGGGAAGTTGCCACTGCTAATAATGTAGATGAGGTCTTTCAGGGTAATGTTTCAGGGGAGGAGGGAGAGTGGACCAAGGTGGGGAAAAGGAGGAATAAGGTAGTCCTGACCTCTGCCTCCTCGGTTTCATCCTTAGAGGTAGATGATCTACCGCTGGGAAACAAGTTTGGGTCCTTATCTGAGGGGGAGGAGGAGTCTTCTAATTCCGTGTCTCAGATGGAGGAAGATGAGGTAGAGTGTTCTCTAAAGAGGTCAAGGTCTCCAGTAAGGGGGGAGGGAGCTCAGGCTAAGAAACGCCTACCTCAATCATCCTGATGGCAGTTCCCACTCCGATAAAGTTGGCAACGATTAATGTTGCCAGCATAAAATCTGTAAGGGCTCGTAATATGGCCTTATTTTTGCTCAGCAAGATGGATGCTGATATTTTATTTTTGCAAGAGACCTGGCTAAATAGACTTGCCGATGTCCACCTGGCAAAGAGGGAGTGGAGGCGTGGGCCCTCCTTCTGGTCTCTTGCGGCTGAGCCTTACAGCGGAGTTGCAGTACTTTTTACTGGCATGGTAACGTGTCGGCAGGTTATCGAGGTAGAGATTGGAAGGTGTATGGTCCTGGACATCTCTGTGAAGGGGCATGATCTGCGTTTAATAAATATTTATGGACCACAGACTAGATGGGAAAGGAAATGCCTCTTTACAAAGATTAAGCCTTTCCTTTTTATACCTCGGCAAGTTGTCTTTGGAGGTGAATTTAACACCGTTACTAGGCCCAAAGACAGGAAAGTCTCCACTGACAGCCTGAGATATGATAGCGTTTTTCTTAATACGATAGCCAGGGAAGCAGGTCAGGAAGATGCGCATATTAAGCGTTGCCCAGACAGCACGGGGTACACATTTAGGCGAGGCAGTTGTGAGAGCAGGATAGATAGGTTTTTTTTTAAAAGGGGACTCTGCCTTTTCGGCTCCTGAGTGTCGTATGGTGGAGTTTTCTGATCACCTTTTGCTGTCTGTGATTCTCAATGCTTCAGATATACCACCTAAAGGAAAGGGTATTTGGAGGATGAATTCGGCTCTGCTGGATGACGAGGAGGTAAGACAATCTTTTGAGGATTATTTTCAGGCTCAGGTAACCATCCTGGATTTCTGCAGCAGTAAGTCGGAGTGGTGGGAGCTTGCCAAAAGCCGGATTAGTGGGTTTTTCAAGGCCATAGGAAAAAGGAAACAGCTTGGTAAGTACATTGCCTACCAGCAGCTGCGGAGAAAACTTGATCGCCTTGTCTCGAGTGGTGGAGATTCCGGGGCAATCTCTGAGGTGAAACTTCTCCTTAGGAAGTATCAGTATGACCGGCACGCTTCTTTGGTTCTGGAAAGGGACTACGGGAAATATCACTCGCCCGGCCCTTATCAGAACTGCAAACAAAGCACAGCAGTTAAGACGGTTGTTGGGCTAAGGGATAGTACGGGCTCTTTGACGAAATCCAGGTCAGGGATCCTGGAGGTCTCAAGGTCTTTTTATGTGGATCTTCTGGGGGAGAAGTACCTCGATCGGGCAAAGATGTCGAGTTTTCTGGATTCTACACCAGGTCTGGGAAATAACATTCCGCTTGCAAGTTTGACAGGGGGAATCACAGCAGAAGAGGTAGTCAAAGCTATAGATGGTATGGCTATTAAGAAAACCCCTGGGCCAGACGGATTGACGGCTGAATTTTATAAGATTTTCAATTCCAGCTTGGTACCTTAAATACCTCCACAAGATAACGGCTGTCTGCAGGAGGGTTCGCTCCCTCCCTCCATGAGACAATCTGCTGTGATTCTGTTGTCAAAAGGCAAGGATCCCTCTGATTGAGAATTGGCGCCCCATTAGCCTTCTCAATGTCGATAGAAAGATTCTGGCGAAGATAATTTTCTGGCGCTTGTCGTCAGTGGCAGACGGATTGCTTTCTCGTCAGCAGCACTGTTCGGTCCAGGGCAGAAGCACTTTTTCAGCGGTGTTAGCTGTCCGGAGGCTCTGGAACGTTGCAGGGCTGAAGGCTGGGGAAAGTATTTGCTGGCACTGGATCAGGCGAAGGCTTTTGATCGTGTCAATCATGAGTACCTCTGGCTTCTCCTTGACAAGTATGGCCTGGAGGGTGGGTTTATCAGAAGGCTAGAGAGCGGACCGTTGTGCGGGGTGCCGGTGGGCATTACTGGTGAGCCGCCCTTGAGGGTTGTAGCCTATGCTGATGACGTTTCTGTCTTTATCTCTGGGACAGAGGAGGCACAGGAGGTGGTTTTACTTATAGAGCAGTATTCCGAGGCATCAGGCTCCAAGGTCAACCGTGATAAAAGTGAAGTTTTTTGGATGAGCGAGGGAGGTGAGAGCTTTGCACTTCCGGACACCTTCCCGAGGCCTCAGCAGAAAGTCAAAGTATTAGGCATTGAGTTTGGCCCTGATAATTACAGTAAGTCAAATTGGGAAGCCAGGCTGAATGATGCTGATGTCAAGGTGAAATGCTGGAAAGGGTGGCGGCTCTCCTTGAGGGAAAGGGTGGACTTGATTAAGACCTACTTGATTCCTACCTTTTTTGTATGTCAGCTTTGTTTGCATCTTGCCAGAGTCTTGCTATACCAGGATTTATAGTTGTTTCTTCCAATTATTATGGGGGAACAGGCTGAATCTTGTGAAGCGGAATGTGACTTACCTATCTAGGTGGAAGGGTGGCCTAGGGATGGTCAACCCGGTTGTGTTCTTCTCTCTGATGTTTTTGAAACACAATTTTGGTAACATGCTAGCAGAGAGACCGCCTGGATGGGTAGGTATTTTCCAGATCTGGTTTACACCTTTTCTGGGCTGTTGGGAGAGTGGCCGGCCAGTGAAAAGCCTAAGGATCAAGCATGGTAAGCTCCCGGCTTATGTTGCCCTGTGCCTGAAAATTCTTAAACGGTGGCATGTGACAGCAGAGGATATCAGGTCCCTTCCTAGGAGACTCCTGGGGGAGAAGATCATGGGTACTGTCTTTCATGCGCCACTGGCCTTAAGGGATTGCCTAGGTCATATTATGAGGGAGGGTTTACGTTTAATAAATTCTGAGCGGATTCCCTAATAATTTAGGGACCAGGCCTGGCTCGCTTTTCACGGTAGGCTCTATGTGAGGGGGAACGTGAAATGCCGCTCTTTCGACAATCGTGGTTGTCCAAGAGTGGAGTGTCAGGGTGAAGTGGAAACCATGGACCACTTCTTGCTTCAGTGCCCTTTCAATATAGAAGTCTATAAAAAGGTGGGGAGGGCTCTGAATATTCCTTTCCTGCCTTGCATGTCTTATGCTGAGTGGGTGTATGGAGCATTGCAGAATCGCAAGGGATTTGATTTCGACACTCTTTTTCTAGTCAGCTTAGTAGTCCGATATTACACCTGGAATGCACGGTGTCAGTTATCCCTTCGGCAGAAAATCCTTCCTGTTCCAGTGGTGGTGTGTGAGATTCTTGGTGAGGTAGGGAAAATTTGGGGTCTCGAGAAAGACAGATGGCGGCAAAGGGTCTGGATAAAGGCGTGGAGGAATATCAGGCCTGTAGCTGCTGTTTGTTGATCTCTGGGTGTTGGGTTCTTTCCCTGTTTTCTCTCTGGACACTCCTTTAGATTTTCAAGGATAAACATAATTTTGAAGAAAGGCTACATACACATGATAATCTATGTTTCTTGGTCTGAATGTTAATCAAGTTAAGTAATGTGTAGAATTGTTGAAGATGTCTGTGCTATTTAGTGATATATGTATATAGTATAATATAATACAGTGATATTCCTCTTGGTTGAAAAAAAAAAAACCCTTTTGTTCATATATTATAGGTTGAAGTAAGCCATTATTATTATGTTTAGTCGTATATACAATATGTTATGCATATTTAAAAAAAAAAAAAAAAGGAAATATGTATATATGTATGTATGTGTGTATGTATGTATGTATGTATAATATTTATTTTTTTGTATTTTTGTATAAAAAAAAAAAAAAAAGTTGGAATGTGTTTCTTGTTTGCAAGATTCTCAAATAAAAAAATTGCCAACTCAATATTAAATACAACAACAGATAGCAGTGCAAGTTTCAATGTAAACAATAAACCACAATGCATATCATCAGAATAGTCCTTTGAGCAATTTATAGCTCTTTGTGAGAGATATACAGTCTGTTAGCAGGGCAGCCTTGTAAGGGGAGGTGAAGCCACTCCAATATGTAAAAAAAGAAGAAAAACAGAAAAAGGCGCCTCTTAGTAAGATTGTATTATTTAATGACAGAATTCCATTAAAAGCACTCACATGTAGCGACATGTTAGTCCGGCATGAGGAATTGCAGTAGAAGCCATAGGTGATCTCTGCAGTTTTCCGGTGGAAGGGAGCCTTGTTCCTTTACGCTGTCGGCTTGTGTGTTCGGCGCAGACTTCCGGGATACGATCGTGATCCAAAACGAGGCTTGCACCTCAGCCAGGCAGTCGAGTGGAGGGCTGGAACGCAGAGTCAATGGTATGGGCTGTACTGCCGTTAAGCCACGCGTTTCAGAGCATGCGCTGTGGGGCGCGCTCCTTTCTCAAGCTAAGGGAAATGGGTTTTTTTGCAGCCTATTAAAATGCTTTCTCATCACTGACACTTAGTGGTTAAAATTAATAATGCAGAAATATAACTATGACATCTTAAATAAAGGGATAAAAAGAGGAAGGAGGAGATTAAAATGTGCATGCACAATATATGAAATTGTAACTTGCCTATATTATGTTCGTTTTCTTTAAATGCTGGGTAATAGATCTATATGTGTTATCACAAATACATATACATATATATAGAATTAAAATCGGAAAGTGTAAAACGGGGTGGGGAAGATATAAAATATAAATAGGTAGAATGAAATAGAACGTATAAAATTATGCATATTATTACACACAGTAAATTTAAATGTTGTTGTTGAAATTATTAAGAACTACATTAAATGGACATGATTAAATATAGCAGGGGTAGGGAGAGACATTATGAAGATAATAAACAGATTTAACATGTGTGTGTATGTATGTGTGTATATATGTATGTATATGTATATATGTATGTATATATATATATATATATATATATATATATATATATATATATATATATATATATATATATATATATATATATATACACATGAATATATATACATGCATAAACACAATATGTAGGGCCACTAGAAATGATAGATGGCTAAAATAACATCAATAAAATTATTGTTATTATTACTATATTGGGTCATCAAAAGTATTGTTTTTATTATTATTGCCTATTAATATTTTAAAAATGGACGGGATACAGAAGCAAAAGCCAATATTATTATAAAATGGTAGAGATTTCCAACTCTTCATTAATTCCACCAGGGTTTAAAGTGTCTAAAGAATAAATCCAGAAGGTCTCTCGTTCGCATAGTCTATAAAAATCTTTCTGCTGCAGGAAGATTTTTAGGTATTTGCTCTATGACCCATACTTCGAGACCTTCTGTGGATTTAGTATGATGTTCACAAAAATGGAGTGGGACACTGTGTTTGTCCCTACCACCTTCTATCTTTTTCCTGTGTTCGCCAAAACTTTGTCTTAGTGGGCGTATGGTACGTCCCACATATATGAGATTACAGGGACAGCTAAGGCCATATACCACAAAATCAGAACCGCAGTTATAGAAATCACCCAACGTGTAAGTTTTTCCTTTTGTGGAAAAATGTTTCTTTCCATGTTTAACAAAACTACAGGTTTTGCACATAGCTTTTTTGCACTGGAACATGCCCCTAAGTGGAATCATATGGGCCTGTGCTGGTGTAGTTTCCTTTATGGACTTTAGTTTACTAGGTGCAATTTTATTTTTAATGTTGGGAGCCTTTCTATAAGTAATTCTGGGGTAATTGGGCAAGACTGGATGGAGGTATGGATCCTCAAGAAGAATTGGCCAATGCTTCTTGAAGACTGCCTTCATTTTGGAGAAATTGGTGTGGAACCTAGTGATGAAACACCCAGATTGGTTAAAACTCTCATCATTTTTTTGATGGGCCAAAGGTGTATGCTGTAGATAGTATTTTTGGGCCTGATCAACTAACGATTCGGGGTAACCTTTGTCTTTGAGTTTATTTCTAAGTAGGTGACTTTGTGCTATATAATCTGATATTTTGGTACAGTTTCTCCGTAGTCGACAAAATTGTCCGTTGGGAATATTGTCTTTCCATTTTTTGTAGTGACAGCTCTTATAATGTAGTAAAGAATTTCCTACTGTAGGTTTGAAAAAATTCTTAGCATGTATTTCATTACTGGCATGGTAAAGGTCAAGGTCTAAAAATGCTAGTTTGTCCTTATCCATAACATGGGTAAAATTGAGGCCATATGGGTTACTATTGCAATGAGAGACAAAATCATCGACGACATCGTCTGCACTAGGGATGAGCCGAACACTGAACCTGCGAACGGACGGAAAATTCGCACGAACGTTAGGACCCCATTGACATCTATGGGACTTGAACGTTCAAAATCAAAAGTGCTCATTTTAAAAGCTAATTTTCATGGTATTGTCCTAAAAAGGGTTTAGGGACCGGGGTCCCGCCCCAGGGGACATGTACCAATGCAAAAAAAATTTTTAAAAACGGCCGTTTTTTCGGGAGCAGTGATTTTAATGATGCTTAAAGTAAAAAAAAAAAAAAGTGAAATATTCCTTTAAATATCGTACCTGGGGGGTGTCTATAGTATGCCTGTAAAGTGGCGCATGTTTCCCGTGCTTAGAACAGTCCCTGCACAAAATGAAATTTTTAAAGGAAAAAAAGTCACTTAAAACTGCTTGCGGCTTTAATGTAATGTCGGGTTCTGGCAATATGGATGGAAATCAGTGAGACAAACGGCATGGGTACCCCCCAGTCCATTACCAGGCCCTTTGGGTCCTGTATGGATATTAAGGGGAACCCTGCACCCAAATTAAAAAAGGAAAGGTGTGGGGCCCCAATGTCCTATATACTCTGAACAGCAGTATACAGGCGGTGCAAACAAGACAGGGACTGTAGGTTTGTTGTTAAGTAGAATCTGTTTGTAATTTTGAACTGGTACATTTTTAAAGTGTAGCTCCAGCCAAAAAATCTGTTTTTAAGCTTTTTGGAAAACATAGGGAAGGGTTATCACCCCTGTGACATTTGTTTTGCTGTCTGTGCTCCTCTTCAGAAGATTTCACCTCACTTTTTGTCCCAATGACAAATGTTTTTTGAAAATTTGGGAGTTTTAGTGAAACAAAGATTGGTGATAAAGCATCAGTGGAAAGGAGAAAAGTTTTTCCCATATTAACTGTAATGCCCCGTACACACGATCGGACATTGATCGGACATTCCGACAACAAAATCCATGGATTTTTTCCGACAGATGTTGGCTCAAACTTGTTTTGCGTACACACGGTCGCACAAAGTTGTCGGAATTTCCCATCGCCAAGAACCCGGTGACGTACACCACGTACGACAAGACTAGAAAAGGCCAGTTCAGAACCAAGCACGGCAACCTTTGGGCTCCTTTTGCTAATCTCGTGTTAGTAAAAGTTTGGTGAGAGACGATTCGCGCTTTTTCAGACTCGTGGTTTTCAGATCGTTTTCTGCTGTTCAGTTTGTGCTTGTGGGTTTGCATCTGCTCTTCAGTGCGTGCAGCAAGCGACGCGTGACTCTTGTCATTCTGTTCTTGTTCGTTCGTTACTGTTTTTCAGGTCGCTGTTCACAGGCCTTGTTGTTCTTCAGTGCGTTCTGTTACTTCGTTCTGAGCAGCCGACCGTTTTCTAGCCATGTTGCATATACGTACTCCTTATAGAGTTCGTGCTGTGCGGGGGCTTGGTGTTGGGGTCCTGACCTTGACACAAGTCCAGTCCATGAACAGGGTGGGGAGGAGTTCATGGACCAAGAATTGGTTGCTTCAGCGTGACCAGTTCTGTCATATGCCTTTGCTCTGTGAGATCCGTGAGAATAATCCTGATGATTTCAGGAACTTTCTCTGGATGACGGACCCCGTATTTCACCGTTTGATGGCTTTGCTGACCCCTTATATTAGCAGGCAGGATACCTGCATGAGGCAAGCCATCACTCCGGAGCAGAGGCTCGTCGCCACCCTGTGGTACTTGGCGACGGGGAGAAGCCTGCAGGACTTGAAGTTCTCGACAGGCATCTCCCCCCAGGCTCTGGGGATCATTATCCCAGAGACCTGTTCTGCCATGATCCAGGTCCTGCAGAAGGAGTATATGAAGGTAAGATTTTTATCCTTTAATATCACATTTTATTGTATACAATGTGTGATAATATATTGTATTTCTTTCCTCATTCCCTAATTACCATGATTGGAATATGCTGTGAATGTCCCCTTTGTCCTCATGCATGCTTGATATTTTTGTAATTATTTTTTTGCTCCTTCATACATATTTGCCTTCACTTACCACCCCAGCATGCTCTCCTGGCCCTATATTCACCTCATGTAGTCACTTAACAATGTATTTTATCAGCTCCATAGTAGTGCTTTACCCCAAACACCCCTAAAATGTTTTGAAATGTGATTTGTGCTTTAAATTCAGGCAGAGTACCAGGGGCTTTTTTTTTGGGGTCCCCAAATCATTTTGAACCCTCCCTCCCCCCAACTGCTAAGTCAGCTGATACCAATTCTCTATCTATCCTCAATCATCTATCTGCTGACTTTGCCAAACCCATACACACTATACCTACCTCTTTTGTGGTCAGATGTATGGATGAATTTCCCAAAGCATGTAGTGCAAGGGCCTGCCTGTATGCTTTCAAATGGTACTGTTTAAAGTTTGGGTATCCTATTATTATCTTGATAGGTAATAGCAGAATGTCCAAATGTGCTAAAATGTGTACAGTGTGTATTTATATCTTTGTATTATGACACTTCTTACCTGTCCAGTGGTCTGTCAATAGTGTAACTAAGGAAGGGCTGGCCAAAGTAATACCCATTATTTAGGCATTCATCTCTCAACCCTCTCCCATGAAGTGGAGAGGGTTACCTGTTCAAGAGTTCCCCCCCCTTTAATGTTAGAAATGGCCCATGAGAGGGGGGGGGGGATCTGAAAGGTGTACCTTATACTTTGGTGTTTAAAAATTACCTCTAATAAATGGTATCTTGATGTTGGCCAACAATGTTTGTGTCTAATCTGCTTTCCCTGTTTACGTGCACAAAGACTAATTAATTTTTTTTATTTTACTCCACAGTTTCCTTCCATGCCACAGGAAAGGCAGACTGTGGCCTCCCACTTTGCCCAGCGGTGGGACTTTCCTAACTGCGGAGGGACAATTGATGGGAAACACATCCACATCGTCCCACCACCCAACTCGGGGTCATACTATTATAATTATAAGGGGTTCAATAGTATTGTGATGTTGGCGGTGGTTTCGGCTACTTATGAATTTCTGTATGTGGACGTGGGGAAGAATGGCCGGATGTCCGATGGTGGAGTCATTGCCCAGACCGAGTTCTACAGGCGTCTCCAGAATGGCAACTTGGACTTGCCACCTCCAGAAGACAATGTGGAAGGACTCCCATTCGTCTTCGTTGTAGATGAAGCCTTTGCGCTGGGGGACCATCTTATGCGGCCATTCCCGATGAGGACCCTCACCCTGAACCAGAGGGTTTTTAATTACCGGCTGGCCAGAGCCAGAAGAGTGGTGGGGAATAGGTTTAGAATCATGGCCAGCCGGTTCTGCATATTTTTTACACCCATACATATGGCGGAGTATAAACTGAATTATATTATCCTGGCGTGCTGTGTTCTACACACATTTTTACGGTGGGCTATCAATATGCCAGACAATGTGTAAAACCTTTTTCAAATAAAAAAAAAAAATAAGCAAATCTTTGGTGACATTTACCGCTTGTGTTTGTTTTAGCTGACCCTGACAGAAATGTGTTGAGTCCTGAAAATGGCGTGATTGTGTAACCTTACAAAGCACTGTTGGGTGTTATTTACTAAAGGCAAAGACACTTTGCACTACAAGTGCAGTTCAAACTGCACTTGTAGTGCAAAGTGGATTTGCCCTTAGGAAATAACATGCATTGTCACAGAAAACATCAATTAGAGCACCACAAAAGTGTCGTAGCATTGAGACAATAATCCACACATTCTTGATTATCAATCTTTTTAATACCTGCACAATCACATGTGCATTTAGAAAAGGTTTTTAAAACAAACCAACATGTTTCTTGTATAACAATTTTTGGGGTCACATTAGAAAAAGTAGAAATGTTCATTTAAGATAAAACAAGCATGTTTAAAACCAACAAGAAAGACACAAATCTTGAACTTACAAAGTTCACATTTGGTAGAACTTGAAGGCAATATCAGACATGAGTATTTAGAAACTGTGTTTGATAATGCGTTCAGATGGGGTGAAGTCACCCCCGGAAAAGCCAAATTTTGAAGATGCACACAAATAGCCAATGTCAACATGTGCTACCTGCCATCACGGGGGATCAAGGGACGTGTTTTGGGGGTGCAACCCCTTCCTCTCAGCTACTTTATATTGAGGAAGGGGTTGCACCCCAAAACGCGTCCATTGATCTCCCGTGATGGCAGATAGCATATGTTGACACACTGTGTGCCTCTTCAAAATTTGGCTTTTCTACAATTTGACACAAAAAGTTTAAAAATTGTAGCACACCAAAAAACAAAGGGATTTGGAGGGGTTTTAAACTCTCCCCAAAACATCAATGATGTTCTTATTTTTTTGAATAACATCATGTGTACGGGGCATAACAGGAGAGAATTTCCCTTCCTATGGGGTAGATTTCATCTCACTTCCTGTTGTCTCCTTCCATTTGCAAGTAGGAGTCGTTTGTAAGTTGGATGTTTGAAAGTAGGGGCCTGCCCTATATACTCAGCAGAAATTTGGGCCTTAGGTGTTGTTGTGGCCTCAACACTGTAAGCCTTCACAGGGCCCTGCTGTGAAATATTAGATCAAGAATTGTAATTACATGCCCCTGTTGAACAGGGCCAGAAAAATTGGGCCTTTGGTGATGGTGGTGGTGTGCTGGTGCCACAACACTGTAAGTCCTCACAGTTACTCTTGGTGGGCGCTGGAACGGGCCCTGCTGTGAAATATTAGATCAAGAATTGTAATTACATGTCCCTGTTGCACAGGGGCTGAAAAATTGGGCCTTAGGCACTGGTGCTGGTGCCACAACACTGCATCCCCTCACAGATACTCTAGTTGGAACACAGGAACGAGCCCTGCTGCAAAGTATTGCATCAAAAATTGTAATTACACGCCCCTGTTAAACAGGGGCTGAAAAATTGGGCCTTTGGTGGTGGTGGTGGTGCTGGTGGCACAACACTGTAAGTCCTCACAGTTAATCTTGGTGGGCGCAGAAACATGCCCTGCTGTGAAATATTCGATCAAGAATTGTAATTACATGCCCCTGTTGAACAGGGGCTGAAAAATTGGGCCTTTGGTGGTGGTGGTGGTGGTGTTGGTGCCACAACACTGTAAGTCCTCACAGTTAATCTTGGTGGGCGCAGAAACGGGCCCTTCTGTGAAATATTAGATCAAGAATTCTAATTACATGTCCCTGTTGAACAGGGGCTGAAAAATTGGGCCTTAGGCACTGGTGCTGGTGCCACAACACTTCAACCCCTCGCAGATACTCTAGTTGGAACACAGGAACGAGTCCTGCTGTAAAGTATTGCATCAAAAATTGTAATTACATGCCCCTGTTAAACAGGGGCTTAAAAATTGGGCCTTAGGCACTGGTGGCGGCGCCCAGAACCAAAAATATTCTTACAAGCTATCAGCATGATCATTGAGGAGGAAGAGGATAATTACTCAACATAACAGGATAGTCACTCAGCATCAGCATAGGCAGTCTTTAAAGGGATCTGACATTTCAAAAAAAATTATTCGGTTACATCAGCATCAGGTGCTTGGTAGCTGGTGGTGATCCAAGACTGATTCATTTTTATGAAGGTCAGTCGATCGACCGAGTCGGTGGACAGACGCACCTTGTGATCGGTTAAAAAGCCTCCAGCAGCACTGAATGTGCGTTCCGAAAGAACACTGGATGCAGGACAGGCCAGTAGCTCAATTGCATACTGTGCAAGCTCTGGCCAGTGATCCATCCTCAAGACCCAGTAACCCAGAGGATTTTCGGTGGGAAAGGTGTCCAAGTCAGATCTTGCCCCTAGGTATGCCTGCACCATGTAAAACAGACGCTGGCGATGGTTGCTGGAACCGATCATACCTTGGGGCTGCGGACTAAAAAATTGTCTGAATGAATCGGTCAGACAGCCACCTTCTCCACTCCTCCTTCTTTGACTGACTGAAGGCTCAGCAACACGTTGTCCAGAAACAGGAGTTTGTATCCTCCCAGTCTCTGGGAATGAGTTGCACAAACCTTTCTGCAAGGCCTTCCTGTGTGATCGGCGGGCACGCAGGAACACTGTCTGGATAAAGGGGGCCTTGAGAGCTAAGGAAGTCCTCCTCTTCCTGCCTCTGTTCTGCCTCAAGTGCCCTGTCCATTATTCCACGCAGCGTGTGCTCCAACAGGTGGACAAGGGGGACAGTGTCACTGATGCATGCACTGTCACTGCTCACCATCCTCGTGGCCTCCTCAAATGGTGATAGGACAGTGCATTCATCCCTGATCATGGCCCACTGGCGTGGGAAAAAAAAAACAAGCTCCCCTGACCCTGTCCTGGTGCCATAGTCGCACAGGTACTCATTGATGGCCCTCTGCTGCGTGTGCAGCTGCTGCAGCATGGCCAACGTTGAGTTCCACCTGGTGGGCATGTCACAGATTAGGTGGTTCTTGGGCAGGTTAAACTTCTTTTGGAGGTCTGCCAGCCGAGCACTGGCATTATATGGCTGGCGGAAATGCACACAGACTTTCCTGGCCTGCCTCAGGACATCCTGTAAGCCCGGGTACCTGCCCAAGAACCGCTGCACCACCAAGTTAAGGACGTGAGCCCAACAGGGCACATGGGTCAGTTGTCCCTGTCGGAGGGCAAAGAGGAGGTTGGTGCCATTGTCGCAAACCACCATTCCTGCCTTAAGTTGGCATGGCGTCAACCACCTCTGAGCCTGCCCCTGCAAAGCTGACAGAACCTCTGCCCCAGTGTGGCTCCTGTCCCCCAAGCACACCAGCTCAAGCACCGCATGGCATCTTTTGGCCTGCGTACTTGCATAGCCCCTTGAATGCCTACGGAGCA
The DNA here is from genome assembly GCF_042186555.1 of Aquarana catesbeiana. Classification (NCBI taxonomy): domain Eukaryota; kingdom Metazoa; phylum Chordata; class Amphibia; order Anura; family Ranidae; genus Aquarana; species Aquarana catesbeiana. The sequence goes on along the minus strand of NC_133326.1, from coordinate 575,611,167 downwards.
ACGCTGGTTCCGAGGACAAAGCACAGGAAAAGGCCATGGAGGAAGAAGAAGAGGAGGGGGTGAAGGAGAGAGGTGTGTCACAATCATTAGTAGTGGCATTTTGGAGGCATGGTGTCGGAACAACCTCCAACACTACTGCACCTTGTCCTGCATCCTTCCCAGCTGCCAGCAGAGTGACCCAATGCGCCGTGAAACTTAGGTAACGTCCCTGGCCATGCCTGCTGGACCATGAGTCAGTGGTAATATGCACCTTCCCGCTGACCGCCCTGTCCAGCGAGGCCAAGACATTGCCTTCCACATGCCGGTAGAGAGCCGGAATCGCCTTCCATGTTCCTCAGTGGCGTTTGGGTACCTGCCACTGAGGAACTGCACATTCCACAAACTCAAGGAAAGGGGGCAGAGTCTACCAACTGAAAAGGTAGCAGTTGAAGTACTAGCAATTTTGCCAAGCTAGCATTCAACCGCTGGGCATGTGGATGGCTGGGAGCGAACTTCTTTTGACGGTGCAACAGCGGGGGCAGGGAAATTTGCCTGGTACAATCTGACATCGGTGTACCGAAAGCAGATTGCCCACAAGTACTTGGCTGTGACACACCTAATTCTACACCTTCATTCCTCTCAGTGCAGGTCTCAGAGAGGACTGAAGGTATAGTGGGGTTGGAGATCTTAGCTGATGAGGAGCAAGGAGAAGTCCTCTTTGTTCTTTGGTGTGGGTCTTGCCAACGAACTGCATGGCAGGTCAACATATGTCTAGTCAAGCATGTGGTGCCCAAGCGGGAGATGTTTTGGCCACGCGAGATACGCTTGAGGCATATGTTGCAAATAGCAGCGGTGTGATCTGATGCACTCGTCTCAAAAAAGGCCCACACCAAAGAACTTTTAGAATAACGCGCAGAGACAGCAGCACCCTGCACATGCGGAGGGCATCCTGCCTCGTTGGTGATGTGCCTCCTCCTCCTCTCTCCTATCAGGCACCCACGTTGAGTCAGTGACCTCATCATCCCCTCCCTCCCTCATCACTGGAGCAAACCTGGCAGTATGCTGCAGCAGGGGGAGCATGACTGCCAGATTGCTGTCCTTCTTGGGCACCCCCTCTGTCCGTGCTCATGTTACTGCCTTCATTTAGCTCAGTATCATCATCAGAGCCTTCTAAACGCTGGACATCCTCCTGGAGCATGTGCCCAACACTGTGGTCAAAAAGTTCGAGGGACTCCTCAGGAGGACATGGTGGGGCTAGGGAAGGAGTCACTGATGCCATTGAGCCAAGGGAAGAGGCCGCGTTGGCAGCTGCTTTGCCAGACAAAGTACCCTGAGCATTAGTGAGAGAGGATGAGGAGGATGAGGACGGCTTGGTCATCCACTCGACCAAGTCTTCCGCATGTTGCCACTCAACACAGCCAGCTGCCGAAAAAAAAGGCCAAGCGTGTCCCACGGCCACGTGCTGATGAGGATGCACCGTCTCCACGACCAGCACTGTTGCCTCTAGACACAGAGGCTGCTTGCCCTCTTTTGGTTTGTGACTGTCTGGATATATATATATATATATATATATATATATATATATATATATATACTGATACTGCAAATACTGCAGCTAGCAAAATCAACTGCCTGCCTGTAGTATGAGAACACCACCAACCTTTTACAGGTAGCTTTAGCTGAACACTGTGCAGAGGTCGCACTACACTAATGTGTAAATAATTTAGCTGCTTGCGGTAGTGATAGGATCAGGAAAACACCACCAACTTTCTACAGGTAGCTTTAGCTGAACACTGTGCAGAGGTCGCACTACACTAACTTGTAGCTTATTTTGCTGCCTGCGGTAGTGATAGGATCAGGAAAACACCACCAACCTTCTACAGGTAGCTTTAGCTGAACACTTGAGGAGGACGCACTACACTAACTTGTAGCTTATTTAGCTGCCTGCGGTAGTGATAGGATCAGGAAAACACCACCAACCTTCTACAGGTAGCTTTAGCTGAACACTGTGCAGAGGTCGCACTACACTAACTTGTAGTTTTAGCTGAACACTGTGAGGAGGACGCACTACACTAACTTGTAGCTTTAGCAGCCTGCGGTAGTGATAGGATCAGGAAAACACCACTAAGCTTCTACAGGTAGCTTTAGCTGAACACTGTGCATAGGGCCCAAAAACCTAACTTGTAGCTTATTTAGCTGCCTGCGGTAGTGATAGGATCAGGAAAACAACACCAACCTTCTACAGCTAGCTTTAGCTGAACACTGTGCAGAGGTCGCACTACACTAACTTGTAGTTTTAGCTGAACACTGTGAGGAGGACGCACTACACTAACTTGTAGCTTATTTAGCTGCCTGCGGTAGTGATAGGATCAGGAAAACACCACCAACCTTCTACAGGTAGCTTTAGCTGAACACTGTGAGGAGGACGCACTACACTAACTTGTAGCTATTTTAGCTGCCTGCGGTAGTGATAGGATCAGGAAAACACCACCAACCTTCTACAGGTAGCTTTAGCTGAACACTCTGCAGAGGTCGCACTACACTAACTTGTAGTTTTAGCTGAACACTGTGAGGAGGACGCACTACACTAACTTGTAGCTTTAGCAGCCTGCGGTAGTGATAGGATCAGGAAAACACCACCAAGCTTCTACAGGTAGCTTTAGCTGAACACTGTGCATAGGGCCCAAAAACCTAACTTGTAGCTTATTTTAGCTGCCTGCGGTAGTGATAGGATCAGGAAAACAACACCAACCTTCTACAGGTAGCTTTAGCTGAACACTGTGAGGAGGACGCACTACACTAACTTGTAGCTTATTTAGCTGCCTGCGGTAGTGATAGGATCAGGAAAACACCACCAACCTTCTACAGGTAGCTTTAGCTGAACACTGTGCAGAGGTCGCAAACTAACTTGTAGCTTATTTAGCTGCCTGCGGTAGTGATAGGATCAGGAAAACACCACCAACCTTCTACAGGTAGCTTTAGCTGAACACTGTGCAGAGGTCGCAAAAAACTAACTTGTAGCTTATTTAGCTGCCTGCGGTAGTGATAGGATCAGGAAAACACCACCAACCTTCTACAGGTAGCTTTAGGTGAACACTGTGCAGAGCTCGTAAAAAACTAACTTGTAGCTTATTTAGCTGCCTGCGGTAGTGATAGGATCAGGAAAACACCACCAACCTTCTACAGGTAGCTTTTGCTGAACACTGTGCAGAGGTCGCACTACACTAACTTGTAGTTTTAGCTGAACACTGTGAGGAGGACGCACTACACTAACTTGTAGCTTTAGCTAAACACTGTGCACTACACTAACTTGTAGCTTTAGCTGAACACCGTGTGGTGGATGCACTTGTAGCTTTAGCTGAACACTGTGCAGAGGTCGCACTACACTAACTTGTAGTTTTAGCTGAACACTGTGAGGAGGACGCACTACACTAACTTGTAGCTTTAGCTGAACACTGTGAGGAGGACGCAGTACCCTAACTTGTAGCTTTAGCTAAACACTGTGCACTACACTAACTTGTAGCTTTAGCTGAACACTGTTCAGAGGACACACTACACTAACTTGTAGCTTGAGCTGAACACTGTGCAGAGGTCTCACTAAACTAACTTGTAGCTTTAACTCAACACTGTGATGAGGATGCACTACACTAACTGTAAATAGTCTAGCTGCCTGACTGTGGTACTAATAGGATAAAAAGAACACCAGCAATTTTCTTCAGGTAGCTGTAAATACTGTAACAACACAAGCCTGCCTGTCAGTAGCAAGATAACAGGAACGGATCTAGCTAAACTGAATACAGTGTGTATATATATATATATATATATATATATATATATAAACACCTGGGATGCATATATATACACAATACACTGTAAGTGCAGCTAACTCACTGACTGTCCTGCCTAATCTATCTAACTTAAATCAAATGACACTGTCTCTCTGTCTATCTATCTATCTATCTATCTATCTATCTATCTATCTCTCTCAACGCTGGAACACACACTACACAGGGCCACCGTGCAGGCGGTCTTATATAGTGTGGGGCATGTACTAAATCCCCTGCGCCATAATTGGCCAAAGCCTCCTTGGCTTTGGCCAAATACTGCTCTCTGTTCAGACGGTGCTGTGATTGACCAAGCATGCGGGTCATAGTGCATGCTTGGCCAATCATCAGCCAGCAATGCACTGCGATGCCGCAGTGAATTATGGGCCGTGATGCGCCACACAAATTTGGCACGAACGGCCCATATCGTTCGCAATTCGGCGAACGGGTGAACAGACAATGTTCGAGTCGAACATGGGTTCGACTCGAACACGAAGCTCATCCCTAGTCTGCACCATCCCAGATGATTATGATGTCATCAATGAATCGGCCATAAAAAATGAGATGCTTATGGAATGGATTATTTTGCCAGATATATCTGTGTTCCCATAATCCTATTGCCAGATTTGCGTAAGAGGGCATAAAATTAGCCCCCATGGCTGTACCTTGGACCTGCAGGTAGTACTGATCATCAAATACAAAATAATTATGTGTCAGGCAATATCTTGCACAGTCCAGGATAAAGGAGGCTTGTTTATTACTCATATATGGATCTTGAGATAGAACGTGACTAAGTGCTGTTAATCCAAAGGTATGAGGAATAGAGGTATATAGTGAGTTGACATCTAAGGATATCCAGGTATATTCGTCTTCCCATCTATAGGATTTCAATAGATCCAACAGGTGGGTTCCATCTCGAATATATGACTGTAGTCCTTGTGCCAGGGGCTGTAAATGGTAATCTATGTATTTAGACAATCCAGAAGTGATACTATCCATGTAGTCATGTATCCATGAATACTGTAAATACACCCATTACATTTGGTTCTAATAGTACTTTAGAAAATTCTTCTTTTTTATCCATACACCCCTCTCCAGCCACCCAGATAAAAAGAAAGTTCACCGGAGAGGCTGCAGAGGGGGAAGGGGTAGAAATAGAAGCGCAATCAAGCAAAAATCGGAAACGATCAAAATCTTTAATTTGTCCCAACATATCTTATCCCCAGCAGAAATCTCCCTGTTAAATCGTGGTCTTAATTTTTCACCATCTAATAAACCAGACCCATTCATATTGTTTAACCCCTTCCCGCCGACCATACGCAGATATTCGTACTCAGCTTTCCGGGGTTATACCGGGATGATGCCTGCAGCTGCAGGCATCATCCCGGTACCGTTGTTTACAGCGGGGGCTACCCGAGTATAACAACCGATGTGGCTAAAAGCCGCTCGGCTGTTATACCGGAGGAGCGGGGAGTTGACATCCCCCCTCCCGCCACCTCCCGCCGCTCTTGCCGGGCCTGCTGTGCGATCGGGAGGCCCGGTGTCCAATCGGCTGCCTTCGGCGGCTGGGGGCGGGCTGGAATGAAGCTGTGGGCGGCTTCGTTCCAGTCTTCCCATTGAAAACGCGAAAGCGACGTCATGACGTCACTTGCCGTTTACTCGGCTGCCAATGGCGCGTTTTCAGCGATCTGCATACTGTGAAGTGCAAAGGAGGGATCGGGGGTCTTTTAGACCCCCGATCCCTCCATAAAGAGTACCTGTCACCACCTATTACTGTCACAAGGGATGTTTACGTTCCTTGTGACAGCAATAAAAGTAAAAAAAAAAAAAATTTTTTTTAAACACAATTTATAAAGTATAAAAATAAATAAAATAAATAAAAAAAAATTTTCTTTAAAGTTTCCCCGTCCCCGCGAGCTCGCGCAGTGAAGAAAACGCATACGGAAGTTGCGCCCGTATATGTAAACGGTGTTCAAATCACACATGTGAGGTATCACCGCAATCGTCCGAGCAAGAGCAATAATTCTAGCCCTAGACCTCCTCTGTAACTCAAACCTGGTAACCGTAAAAAAAATTTAAAGCGTCGCCTATGGAAATTCATAGGTACCGTAGCTTGTCGCCATTCCACGAGTGCGTGCAGTTATAAAGGGTGACATGTTTGGTATCTATTTACTCAGCGTAACATCATCTTTCACATTATACAAAAAAATTGGGGTAACTTTACTGTTTGGATTTTTTTTAATTCATGAAAGTGTCCCTTTTCCAAAAATTTGCGTTTAAAACACCGCTGCACAAATACCGTGTGATATAAACTATTGCAACAATCTCCATTTTATTCTCTAGATTCTCTGCTAAAAAATATATATATAATGTTTGGGAACTCTAAGTAATTTTCTAGTAAAAAATACGGATTTTAACTTGTAAACACCAAATTTCAAAAATAGGCTAAGTCATGAAAGGGTTAAGGACCTGAATAGGTATGTCAGAAATCTAACATTGCAAAGGTTTTTCCAAGTAAAAAAATGCAAAAAATGCTTGTAATACAGACAACTCCAATCCAGCAGTCAAGGCGGACTCTTCTCCTGAGGAATATGTATTTGACTTTGATGTAGAGATGATGGAGATGCTTGAGCACCTCTATCACGATGACTCATACACTGGACTGGATCTCTTTACACAACATCTACACACTTCCCCACCAGTCATACATTCAGGATTGAAACCAAAATCGTTTTTTTATCCATACCAATCTAAGGGCCCACACCTTACCACATTTTATAACATGGTATTTTCAGACCTAAAAAAGATGTGTGCCTGTACAGAACCAAGTGTTACCAACCTTGGTAACCTTGCTCCTAAAGAAATTACAGCTCTAAAAGCCCTAACCGATAATAAAGATGTGATTATCAAAACTGCGGACAAAGGCGGTGGAATTGTGATCCAAAACAGATCTGATTATATCAAGGAAGCGGATCGTCTGCTTGCAGATAGTTCTATCGCAAGCTGAGTTCGGATCCACTACCTGAGTTCCAAAAATATATAAATTCACTTATTGATGGTGCCATCCAATTGAGCATCATTAATAAAAATGAATCCTCCTCCTTACGGAGAGACTTCTACCGCACCCCATACTTTTACCATATACCAAAAATTCATAAAAACCAGACTAATCCTCCAGGGAGACCTATCATTGCTGCCATGGATAGTATCACTTCTGGATTATCTAAATACATAGATTACCATTTACAGCCCCTGGCACAAGGACTACAGTCATATATTCGAGATGGAACCCACCTGTTGGATCTATTGAAATCCTATAGATGGGAAGACGAATATACCTGGATATCCTTAGATGTCAACTCACTATATACCCCTATTCCTCATACCTTTGGATTAACAGCACTTAGTCACGTTCTATCTCAAGATCCATATATGAGTAATAAACAAGCTTCCTTTATCCTGGACTGTGCAAGATATTGCCTGACACATAATTATTTTGTATTTGATGATCAATACTACCTGCAGGTCCAAGGTACAGCCATGGGGGGTAATTTTGCGCCCTCTTACGCAAAACTGGCAATGGCATTATGGAAACACAGATATATCTAGCAAAATAATCTATTCCATAAGCATCTCATTTTTTTATGGCCGATTCATTGACGACATCATAATCATCTGGGATGGTGCAGGCGATGTCGTTGATGATTTTGTCTCTCATTGCAATAGTAACCCATATGGCCTCAGTTTTACCCATGTTATGGATAAGGACAAACTAGCATTTTTAGACCTTGACCTTTACCATGCCAGTAATGAAATACATGCTAATATTTTTTTCAAACCTACAGCAGGAAATTCTTTACTACATTATAAGAGCTGTCACTACAAAAAATGGAAAGACAATATTCCCAAGGGACAATTTTGCAGACTACGGAGAAACTGTACCAAAATATCAGATTATATAGAACAAAGTCACCTACTTAGAAATAAACTCAAAGACAAAGGTTACCCCGAATCGTTAGTTGATCAGGTCCAAAAATACTATCTACAGCATACACCTTTGGCCCATCAAAAAAATTATGAGAGTTTTAACCAATCTGGGCGTTTCATCACTAGGTTCCACACCAATTTCTCCAAAATGGAAGCAATCTTCAAGAAGCATTGGCCAATTCTTCTTGAAGATCCATACCTCAAACCAGTCTTGCCCAATTACCCCAGAATTACTTATAGAAAGGCTCCCAACATTAAAAATAAAATTGCACCTAGTAAACTAAAGTCCATAAAGGAAACTACACCAGCACAGGCCCATATGATTCCACTTAGGGGCATGTTACAGTGCAAAAAAAGCTATGTGCAAAACCTGTAGTTTTGTTAAACATGGAAAGAAACATTTTTCCACAAAAGGAAAAACTTACACGTTGGGTGATTTCTATAACTGCGGTTCTGATTTTGTGGTATATGGCCTTAGCTGTCCCTGTAATCTCATATATGTGGGACGTACTATACGCCCACTAAGACAAAGATTTGGCAAACACAGGAGAAAGATAGAAGGTGGTAGGGACAAACAGTGTCCCACGCCATTTTTGTGAACATCATACTAAATCCACAGAAGGTCTCAAAGTATGGGTCATAGAGCAAATACCTAAAAATCTTCCTGCAGCAGAAAGATTTTATAGACTATGCGAACGAGAGACCTTCTGCATTTATTCTTTAGACAATTTAATCCCTGGTGAAATTAATGAAGAGTTGGAAATCTCTACCGTTTTATAATAATATTGGCTTTTGCTTCTGTATCCCGTCCATTTTTAAAATATTAATAGGCAATAATAATAAAAACAATACTCTTTATGACCCAATATAGTAATAATAACAATAATTTTATTGATGTTATTTTAGCCATCTATCATTTCTAGTGGCCCTACATATTGTGTGTATGCATGTATATATATTCATGTGTATATATATATATATATATATATATATATATATATATATATATATATATATATATATATATATATATATACATACGTGTTAAATCTGTTTATTATCTTCATAATGTCTCTCCCTACCCCTGCTATATTTAATCATGTCCATTTAATGTAGTTCTTAATAATTTCACCAACAACATTTAAATTTACTGCGTGTAATAATATGCATAATTTTATACATTCTATATCATTCTACCTATTTATGTTTAATATCTTCCCCACCCCTGTTTTACACTTTCCGATTTTAATTCTATATATATGTATGTGTATTTGTGATAATACATATAGATCTATTACCTATCATTTAAGGAAAACGAACATAATATAGGCAAGTTACAATTTCATATAATGTACATGCACATTTTAATCTCCTCCTTCGTCTTTTTTATCTCTTTATTTAAGAATGCATAGTTATATTTCTGCATTATTAATTTTAACCACTAGGTGGCAGTGCTGAGAAAGCACTTAAATAGGCTGCAAAAAAACCCATCTCCCTTAGCTTGAGAAAGGAGCGTGCCCCACAGCGCATGCTCTGAAACGCGTTGCTTAACGGCAGTACAGCCCATACCATTGACTTTGCGTTCCAGCCCTCCACTCGACTGCCTGGCTGAGGTGCAAGCCTCGTTTTGGATCATGACTGTATCCCGGAAGTCTGCGCCGAACACACAAGCCGACAGCGTAGAGGAACAAGGCTCCCTTCCACCGGAAAACTGCAGAGATCACCTATGGCTTCTACTGTAATTCCCTGTGCCGGACCAACATGTCACTACATGTGAGTGCTTTTAATGGAATTCTGTCATTAAATAAAACAATCTTACTAAGAGGCGCCTTTTGCTGTTTTTCAACTCAATATTAAACCCTACGGATGAAGACTGGGATGCAATTAAAGTTAATGTGCGTGTAAAGGCAGGTGTCCCAAAACTTTTGGTAATATAGTGTACATGCATGTTCTGGACCATTATTTCATGAAGTCATGAAAGAAGAAAAAGGCTGATATCCTGTAGCTTGCACCTGCAAAAACAAGTCATCAAACATAACTGTTTTCTATCCTGACAAAATATGGGGGAGTTTGCTTTGAATATTAAAAAAATGATTAAATAGAATTTTTGTGATTAGATGCAGTAAAGTTCTGCTTTTAAGACTGGATTTCCCCGCATCCAATTCGAATGACATGCAAGTGTGACCGGCTCTCAATGGAGCTGGTTCACACATGTCCAAGATGGCCGCCGTCTGCATTCCAAAAGGGTCCTGTGCATCTTTGGGTCTGGTTCTGGTGCAAATTCCTTGTCAAAAGAAGTTTATTGAGTATACAATGTTATAAAGATACATAAAGTAAGTTTACAAGGATCTATAAAGTAAGCTCATTGTTTTACAGTAGGGTTTATATAGGTAAATATCATGAAATTTCAAATATTAAACATTGGGTTTACGTAAACCTAAATTAAAGATATATATCATTTCCTTAGTTACTTTTGTAGGTATTTAAATGATTTATACCTACTATACATATTGTTTACAAGTAGAATGTATATAGGTCAAATAAATTCTGATAATGAGCTTTAATCGTAAGGTGGAGAAAAGGAAAGAAAAAGAAGAAAAAGGGTTGAAAGGTAGAGGTATGGTCCACAAGGTTGTCCCGCTCGTCAGTTTATTATTCTTTTTAGTTCTCTTTGAAGCCTTAGAATGGGTGTCTCTGTAAGTCATTTAATCTGTTACCATGGCAACAGGACAGAGAGTTCTGGTGCAAATTCAAGCATAAACTAGGACCTGATTCGCACCTGAACTGGTGAACAGAGACACACCCGACCCCATGCTAGGAATACAGCTGGACATATGTGAACCCAACCTAAGGCTCCAGGTTGTGAAGGGAAATCTCCCCAACAGTACAGAAAATGATATACCCCTTCCCTAAGCTAATCGAAAATATATATAAAAAAGTGTTGGCTATACAAAGACTTTAAAATGAGTAATTCCAACAGTTCCTCAGCTTGAAACAATGTCCAGATTTCTTGTTGGATTGGAGTCTTTGCTTATATGTTATCTTAATACTAAATCCACAATGAATTTTTGAAAGTTCTTGTTTTGCTTGCAGCAAAGTTAAATCTGTTCCCTTTAATTACTCAGCTTGGTGCCGTTCTCATCTGTAATCAATTCCCAACAAAAGGTCTAATCAACAAAGGTGCAATCATCTCACCGTTTCAGAGCATTCCCATCGAAGAGCGAAATGATTTAACCAGAGAATTGGCATGCATGAGCTAAATGTATGTTTCCTTCTAACAAAGCAATACATTTTTTATTTGATAGGGATGTTAATTAACTTTTTTTATCCCCGTTGCCTACAATCTAGAAAAATTACATTTTTATGGATAAAAATAAAAGTGTTGTGCAACGCTTTATGGAACTATGTAGGAACTTGACAGAATGTGCTGCTGCTTGAATCGATACACCATTAGGCTTGATCGCTTTTATTTTTGTTTGTGTAAAAGCTGTAATGCGGATCTCAAAATTATAAGGAGTAGAAAGTTAGCCTGAATTAACCCAGTCAGTCTTCCCGTAGCTACATTTTGTTTGATGTAGCTGTTGTTTGGTTTCAGATTTAGACCATGTCCCCACCTAGCACCCACAGTTTGCCTGTGTAGGAACACAATTGGGTCAGTTACCAAAGCGGGCCACTGACTTTTCCATGTATGCCAGTAAACGTTGGCATTCTTCCAGGTTACACAATTTTCAGTTGAAATAACAGGCAAGCAGTCAATAGTATTTAGCCCAGCCATTCTCAACCAGGGCTCAGTGAAAGATTAGGGTTGCTCCAGAGGTTGCTAAGACTTCCTTGAGCTGTGGCTAATGGACCTCCCTTGTGATGTTACATTCATAGTTCCTGGGTCATCGCAACTTGGCAGAGCCAGGTGCATGAACCCAATGCTTTTTTTTAGCTGCCTGTCAGGGAGGCATTCTTTCCTCTAGTCACCATTGTAGGGGGCATTTTTTCCCACTTACCACCAATGAACTGGATTTAGCAAAGGTTCCCTGAAACCTGGAAATTAATTCAAAAGCTGAGACAGGTTGACTTAGCTCCTTTCCATAAAAATGTCATAATTACATATGCTGGGCAGTCCAGTATGATGCTGAGAGTGACACTAATGTAATGGCATCAGCACCGCTGTCTGACTCAATGTACTAAATGTGCAAGGCACTGGGGGGGGAGGGTTGGCAGAGCCATTACATTCTGTGCTCACAGTTTTTCTCAGTCTTCTGGTTTAAGTGTCACTGAGAGTTTTTTTAGCCTAGAAGACTAGGGACATGTTATGACAAAGAAGAGAAACTGTGGGAGGACAGCTTTGGATTGAAGGTGAGTATCACTAAAGCACAGTATGGCAGGGGTACATTAAAAAATATATATGCTGGGATTGGGTTTTAATGGGTTTGTTATGGCATACCCTCAAACAGTTAAGACCGAGTTGACACATTTCTCTTTGTAACCATCTAAAATATTTTTTAAGTTTCCTATATATTCCTCGTATACAGCAGGTCACTTTAAGGTTTTTCAAACAGCCATCACCAACTAGGAGCTTATTACCAGTAAATCCATCAATACAGCTCCTCAAAAACTATTATGGAAATCAGCGATGATAAACTAATTACTTATTCACTTGAGAGATTGTATTTATCACAAGGCAGGATCCAGCTGTTAACAATGAAAATTGCTCTGTATAGCGAAGTGGGATAGAGAAGGGCAGCTGGTGATGACACAGATTGTGTGGAAATCCTGGCAGATCTTGACATGTTCTAGTATTGAGCAATGAGGTGAATAATCCTCATGTATATTCTAAGGACCAAAGCAGGAGGCAAAAGCAAAATGAACCCAAGAAAAGTATGCGAACATAAAATTCCAATGACTAAAGCACCTGGGTGTGCACAAAGAGTTTTAGCCAGGCAGGAATAACTAGACTCAGAATAAGAGCAGACGTGAAAAGTCCTTTTAAAGTTGCAAAGGCCTCGGAAGTCCAGTGAAACTGAATATTCTGTCTTGTTAGCTGAGTAATCAGGGAGATAATAGCGGAGAGAACCCCTTTGAAGAAGCTCCTGTAGAAATTTGCAAAGCCAACATAGCGCTGCACCCCCTTTTTGTCTGATGGTGCAGGCCAGTCTAGAATGGCTGCAACTTTTTGTGAATCCATCTTGAATCCCTCTGTAGATATTACTAGGCCTAGGGTCTGAATACTCTGCCGCTCAAATTTACATTTCTCTGGTTTGGCGTATAGCCCATGCTGACGGAGCCGGCAGAGTATGTTCTTGACGTGTTCCCGGTGCTGCTCCAGAGATGTGGAAAAAAATCAAAATATCGTCTAGATAGACAATTACAAAGATATCCAAACAGTCTCTGAAAATGTCATTGACTAATAGGGATGAGCCGAACACCCCCTGGTTTGGTTTGCACCAGAACATACCGAACAGGCAAAAATTCAGCAGAACACATAAACACAGTTAAAGTCTATCGGACACGAACATGAATAATCAAAAGTGCTCATTTTAAAGGCTTATATGCAAGTTATTGTCATAAAAAGTATTTGGGGACCTGGGTCCTGCCCCAGGGGACATGTATCAATGCAAAAAAATTTTTTTTTAAAGGCCGTTTTTTTCGGGAGCAGTGATTTTTTTTTTTTTTTTTTTTTTACTGCTTAAAGTGAAACAATAAAAATGAAATATTCTTTTAAATATCATGCCTGGGGGGTGTCTATAGTATGCCTGTAAAGTGGCGCATTTTTCCCGTGTTTAGAACAGTACCACAGCAAAATGACATTTCTAAAGGAAAAATTGTCATTTAAAACTGATCGCGGCTGTAATGAATTGTCGGGTCTCGGCAATATAGATAAAACTCATTGAAAAAAAGAGCATGGGATCCCCCCCCCCCCCCCAGTCCATTACCAGGCCCTTTGGGTCTGGTATGAATATTAAGGGGAACCCCGAACCAAAATTTAAAAAATTGCGTGGGGGTCCCCCTAAAATCCATACCAGGCCCTTCAGGTCTGATATGGAAATTAAGGGGAACCCTGTGCCAAATTTTTTCTCTTAGCTGGAAGTGGTGGTGCCAGATGAGAAGCCAGAACAGCTGGTGCAGGAGTTACAATAGGATAGGATGCAATTGCTGTTGATTTGCTTTGATTTGTTTTTCTTTCAGGTGTTGCTGTGTCGGTACGTCTTCCTTGGCTAAGGAGAGACAGGGATCTAATCTGCCGTCAACACTATCCCATTTCTGTATTATTACTGTACATATATTTTAGATAGAGAGCAATTAGGGTTGTTGCTTAGGCCTACCTTTAAAATTGTACATAGCTATTTTGATACTTTATTGTCCTATATGACCCATCATAACTTCTTTTATGTCTATTTGATACTTATGTTTATTGTTGTGGTACACCATATGTATATTGTAGGCAGGGGAAGGATGTAGCACCCTGGAGTTTAGGCAGGGTTGCTCCTCACAAATTTACTTGCCAGGAATAATTATCCTGGTTGATTGTTAGAGATCTATTGATTTCTCCCTAAGTTTGGCCTTGTTGCACTTTTCTCTTCTACCACTAGGTGGCCGGGTACTTTGTGGTACTAGATATGAGAAGGGCAACTCAGGGTCAGGCTATGGGTATGTGGGGTGTCTCAGCCAATGAGCAGGGTTTTTCTTGAATCCCTTGGCCTGCTGGGAGAGCATATATATTCTGGTGGAGTTAGGTGATCTATGTTCTGTACCACCTGGACGACTGGGTGGACATGTGTTGTATTGCCCGGGCTGCAAGGCTGGAGATGGGGCCTATCCCGGGCACATCTGGCTGCTAGGCTGTCTGAGGGCCTATCCAGAAGCAAGAGAGCAGCGCAGGGTTGCGACTGTGGCTTGCAGTCCAACCAGAAGTGACGGTCCTGGGGGCTGGAGAACCTGTCGTGGTCGGAGGTTGAGTGGAAGCTGTCGCCAGTAAGGGGCTATCCGCCTTATTACCAGGGACCACAGTGAGTAACTGAAGCAAGTACCGGTGCAGCATTCACACCAGACGGGGACGGTGAAGAATCGGGGAACCTTCAATGGGAACCAAGCAAGGGACCCAGCCAGCGGAGGTGACGCTTGCAGAGCAGCCTTGTGTGTCAAGCCAGGGACCAAGCAGGCCAGCGTGGGTGAAGCTTGAGAGGTATCTTGAGTGCCAAGCTAGGGACCCAGTAGAGGTGGGGGTGACGCTTGAGGAAGATACCACCGTGAAGATTGGAGGAGCTCAAGGGATTCAGTGGCAGTGAATCAGTGGGTCTAGTGAGAGACTGGGAGCTCAGTAGGCTGAAGAACTACAAGGGGTGATTGTAGTGAAAGAGAAAGGAACTGTTAAGTTTATGTTAGGAACTGTTAAAGACTGTTGCCATAGGAGACAGCATTCCTGCACATGCAGATGTGGCGTCTTGCTGGATGCCTTTCTCTGCATGGCTGTCCTCCTATTGAAGTATCGGAGTCTGCCAATTAATCTTGCAACTACCTAAAGGTGTCCTGGCCCTAACCCTCTCTACCCCAAAAAAGATTGTTAAGAGAAATAAAACTTTCTTTTGCATTCAAGAAGTGTCTGGCACCCAATAACTCTAACAACTCTGCACCCACCATGCCTCACAACCCACTACATACAGAAGGATGTCAGCTATCCCTGGTCCTGGATGTCCTCATTAGCTCAAAGGAGGCCTGGGATCTTGCTACACATATTATGTTACACAAGCAATGTAACTGTATCCTGAATAAAATTGTTTTTAAACTGTAAATTATTAATTTACCGTTAAAAAAACTACCATTTTCATTTCTTCATATGACCTTGAGGATATTTGTATATGGTAAAGCCCAATTAAAATTAGCAAAAAACATTCATTGTGCATCAAAACAAAATTGTGAAAAGTCTAGGGCTCATTTATGCAAGTGGATAACTTTTCAGAGGGTAGTTGACAGGTGGCTGGGAGGCATTATGTGTTAACCCTGAAAAGGCCTTGTCACTGTGTTGCAGGATGTCTACAACCCCTGTGTTAAAGCGGGTTCTAAACCTACATTTTTTTTCCTAAAATAAAAAACATGTTATACTTACCAACTCTGTGGTATTGAATTGAACAGAGCAGCCCAAACCTCCTCTTCTGGGGTTCCCCGCTGGTGCTCTCCACTCCTCCTCTTCTCTGAGTGCCCCCATAGCAAGCTGAGAAGAGGGGAAAAGAGCTGCTGCAGACGGAACAGCACTGGATTGAGAATGGACTCGCGTGTTTAGGCGGATGCTGGGGGAGCTGCTATTGAAAGTTTTTTTTTTTTTATCTTAATGCCTTTAGAACAACTCTAATTTATAGAGGGGAAGTAATTTGCATTAAAACCACAGCTCGAAACCTGCCCACTTCTGTTCTCGCCCACCCAATGGTGGGTGAAACGACGTGTGTGATCCAGGATTTTCCGGTCCACTTCTGCTGTTTCCCCGGACCCCTCTCCACTTACTCCCATAATCCGGAAGCCTTTGCTCGGGGTATACAGGGGGCTGGTTTTCAGGATCTAAGGTCCAGGGTTCTTTTTCAGGCCCGGAACTTTATTATAAATGGACAATGGGCTTCTGGACAACATATCATGGATGACCCGGCATTTGTGGGATTATCGTTCTGGCAAAAACTACAGCTGACCCACTTTCTTGGCTCCTTACCCTCACCAGACGCATTTAGACAGCGTCTTATCACGTTCGAGCTATTATGCATAGAGGAGTCTCAGCTATGCCATGCGGTGTCTCAGATCTAACAACTACTTGTATCCCCCCCACTGACCTTTTGACTCCCATATATCTCCAAATGGAAGAGAGATTTAGGAGTGAACTTTTCAGACAAACAGGTGGAGGGCACCAAGAATCAAGTTTCAAGGTTTTGACCCGATGGTATCACACACTTGCCAAGCTTCATGTTCCCTGATTGCTCCGACTTGTGCTAGAGGTGTGGGGAGGAGACCGGTTCCCTTCTCCATATCTTCTGGTCTTGCAGACCTAGACGTACATTGTATAATCCAAAGATTCACAGACTACGATCTACCGAGAGATCCTGCACTTTTCCATCTGCATCACCGCTGTTCTTCCAGTAGGGCCTATAGATGCTCTATCTTACCACTATTGATCACTGCAGCGAAGAGCTGCGTTCCCCTCTTTTGGAAGCAGACACAGGCACCATCTATAGCTGTTTGGTTGAAAAAGGTGAAGGAAATTATTGAGCTAGGGGACCTAGTGGCCACGGAAAGAGGCCTTCAGGAAAAATCCTCAAAATATGGTTCTACTGGCACAAATTTGTTTACTCTGAGGATTACAAGGCGCCGCTGGTTCATTCAAGCTGGAGGCGGCACCGCTGGTTCTTTTCTGTTCCGGGCGGGATGGCGGAATGAGTGGTTCCCTCTTTTCTTTGCCCTGTTCCTTTTTTTTTGTTTTTGTTTTGTTTTAGTGACCTTTTTTGGCGTTCTTTGACTTATGGTTTTTACCAGATAAAATAACACACGGGGTACAAAGACTCCTTACTATCTGGTGGTCTAGGTTACCCTTTTCCATGTGTATCTGCCTCTTTGACCTGCCAGTATCTCCCCAGTACTGGGTTTCATTTATATTAGGGACGTGCAGTCAGGGGAGGCAGGTGAGGCAGGGCCATGGACATAAAAAACAAAACAAAAAAAACGATCAAGTTTCAAGGGTTGTAGTTCAGCGACCTGGGGTCACAGAAATCCCAAATTCTGGGGGTAGAAAAAATAAGACCCTTGGGTTAGGGAACTTATATACCCCCCAATATAATGGGACTTTGTAGGCGAACCATACAGTGGATTAGATAAAAAGTGTTTTATTTATTTGAAAAATCATAAAAACATGATACATTTAGCAATGGATCTCAACAAGAATATTATTTATACAATAAAATTTGCTATCCTGTAATAATTTATGTATACTTCCATTCATAATAAAGTATTTTCTCTAGAAGCCTGACATGTTTCAGGACGATGTCCCTTCTTCAGAGGCGTATTGCAGAGAGAAAAAGTCGCATGTATAGGAGATACATTCAACAAGAGGTTTTCAAGAAAGAAAGAAAGATACATATATGACTGCACACCAACATGCAGTTTGGCATAGGGTAGCAGATTATATCTATTTAAATGAAAAGCGCACTGGTTGTCGGCTGGTCAGCCAGTGTAAGATAATGGCTATCCGTCGGCTTCAGAGATGGCCTCGCAAAGGCCCCCCAAAAAGGGAGGACAACCCCGTTGGATCCCAAGTGCCTTATTAGATACAGGGATGGTGCATAGGCAGCTGGAGCAGAGAGCGTCCTGAAGCTTAGGTGGTGGGATAACTTCTTGTCAGAGGCACTGAGCTTAATGGACAGCTTGGAGCCTTGGACCAATGGTAAAGCACCATTGGAACAAGCTGTCCAATAAAAATTCTGCAGTGGAGGCTGTCCTCTCACTGCAGTGTCATAGAAGGGGGCATGTGTCTAAAAGACACATGCTCCCTTCCAGCCCAGCCCTCTTAACTAGAAGGAAAAAGCATGGGTTTATGGGTATAATATTTACCCATAAATCTACCCATAATCCCATGTTTTTCTCACACAGTTAAGAGGGAGAATGAGAATCTGCTGCCTGCTGAAAAGGTACTGTTCTCTGAATGCCAGTCAAAGTCCTGGTCAGTAAATAATATGGTTAGCTTGCAGTCCTGTTTACACCTTGCTTCTGTTTTGCTTTCCATCGGCTTCACTTCAAAAGTTATACCCAATGTCACTTTAATGGTGCTTCAAAGCGTCTTCAAAGCCTCCATAGAAGTCTATGGTAAAGCTCGCTTGAAGCACCTGCAGCTTTTGAGAGGCTTTAATTCAGCTTTGCTTTGTTTTGGAGAAATTGCAGGTATGAGATATCTACACACACACACACACACACACACAAAGCACCACCGAAGCTTCATCCAAGCACCACCAAAGCATCAAAAACATCACATAAGCAAGTTGAAGCGGTAAGCGCTTTCATGTGTGTTGAAGCTGAAGCAAGTGTAAATGGGCCTTTATTACTTACTTATGGTAATTGACCCCTTGCCACCCAGGAAAATACTGACACTTCTCTCCTACATGTAAAAATCATCATTTTTTTTTGCTAGAAAATTACTCAGAACCCCCAAACATGTTTTTTTATTTTTTGGGAAAAACTGTTCCATGAATATTACAAAAAAAAAAAACACTAAAGTTAGCTGATTTTTTTGTATAATGTGAAAGATGGTGTTACGCCAAGTAAATAGATAACTAACATGTCACGCTTTAAAATTACGCACACTCTGTTTAGAGTTACAGAGGAGGTCTAGTGCTAGAATTATTGCTCTCGCTCTAACGTTCGCGGCGTATGTAACCTGTGCGTATCTGGCGCTTATACTAGCCAGTGCCTCACCAGCCACTGACCTCACCCCACGTCCCTGATTTATATATGTTCATTTTTTGGACATGTACAGTATGTCATATGGTTTCTGTATTCTCCGTATGTTTTCTTTATAAATAAAGTATTGGAAAAAAAAAAACAGCTTGCCTGTAGCCGCATGTGTGAAAGAACCATTACAGCTTATTTTGTTTATAAAGCAGCTACAGGCTGAGAAGGAAAGCCCTCTGTCAGCATGCTGCAGAGAACGACACTTGCTCTCTGTGTGGAAACATTGGTCTCTCTACAGAGCTCTGACACACAACCTACTGGGTCAGACCTATACCTCTGAAATCAGTCAAATGAATGCTCCCTGCTAATTGGAGAATTCCAGCTTTTGTGGCAAATCAAGGCCTTGTTACTATGCAAATGTACTTTTACTGAAACTGTATATATCATGTATCTTCTTAATATGGTGGTGGTTTTTTTCCATAGCCAAATGAAAAAATGCTTTGTATTTCCTAAGATTCAGACGTATGTGAAATTTTGTGCTTATGCAAACTATAAATAAATCAGAGGACAATCAATTCTGAAACCTTAAAACACAGACTTGTTTAATTGGCAGAAATACCCTCTATTTATCAGCATTATGCTGTTTTGTAGTCAAGGACAAAACAAACATTTATTTATCACAACCTTGTCTGCTGACTGCCAAATGAAATGTTAACTAATTCTTGTTCTGGTAACCATTTAAAGGAAACCTAGGCTTACAGTCTAACTGAAAGCTACCCATACCCAAAGATTTGTGGATATCTAACCATCACACACCTATATAGTCAAATGTTTGTGGACCTCCCTCCAAATGACTGATTTCAGTGTTTCCAGTGTGGATATTGTTAATGCTACGTTTACAAATACATTTTAGAAAATTTTGCATTTCTAAACTTGTGAAAAACAGTTTGGGGAAGGACCTAAACCCTACTGAACACCTTTTGGATGAAATGGATTTGCCAATTTTGAGCCTGGTCTTCTTGCCCAACATTTACAACATTTACAATGAATGGGCACAAATTCCCACAGGCACACTCCACAATCTTGTGGAAAGTCTTCCCAGAAGAGTGGAGGCCGTTACAGCTGCAAACGGGGGAACAACCCCATATTATGCCCATTGTTTTGGGATATGATGTTTAACAAGCTCATATACAGTCAGGTCCATAAATATCGGGACATCAACACAATTCTAATCTTTTTTGGCAGACTTTCAGCTTTAATTTGAGGGTATTTACATCCAAATTAGGTGAATGGTGTAGGAATTACAACAGTTTGTATATGTGCCTCCCACTTTTTAAGGGACCAAAAGTAATGGGACAGATTAACAATCATGCATCAAACTTTCACTTTTTAATACTTGGTTCAAATCCTGGTGCAAATCCTTTGCAGTCAATTACAGCCTGAAGTCTGGAACACATAGACATCACCAGACGCTGGGTTTCATCCCTGGTGATGCTCTGTCAGGCCACTACTGCAACTGTGTTCAGTTCCTGCTTGTTCTTGGGGCATTTTCCCTTCAGTTTTGTCTTCAGCAAGTGCAATACATGCTCGATCGGATTCAGGTCAGGTGATTGACTTGGCCATTGCATAACATTCCACTTCTTTCCCTTAAAAAACTCTTTGGTTGCTTTCGCAGTATGCTTCGGGTCATTGTCCATCTGCACTGTGAAGCCCATCCAATGAGTTCTGAAGCATTTTGCTGAATATGAGCAGATAATATTGCCCGAAACACTTCAGAATTCATCCTGCTGCTTTTGTCAGCAGTCACATCATCAATAAATACAGGAGAACCATTTCCATTGGCAGCCATGCATGCCCACTCCATGACACTACCACCACCATGCTTCACTAATGAGGTGGTATGCTTTGGATCATTAGCAGTTCCTTTCCTTCTCCATACTCTTCTCTTCCCATCACTCTGGTACAAGTTGATCTTGGTCTCATCTGTCCATAGGATGTTGTTCTAGAACTGTGAAGGCTTTTTTAGATGTTGTTTGGCAAACTCCAATCTGGCCTTTCTGTTTTTGAGGCTCACCAATGGTTTACATCTTGTGGTGAACCCTCTGTATTCACTCTGGTGAAGTCTTCTCTTGATTGTTGACTTTGACACACATACACCTACCTCCTGTAGAGTGTTCTTGATCTGGCCAACTGTTGTGAAGGGTGTTTTCTTCACCAGGGAAAGAATTCTTCGGTCATCCACCACAGTTGTTTTCCGTGGTCTTCCAGGTCTTTTGGTGTTGCTGAGCCCACCAGTGCGTTCTTTCTTTTTTAAAGATGTTCCAAACAGTTGATTTGGCCACACCTAATGTTTTTGCTATCTCTCTGATGGGTTTGTTTTGTTTTTTCAGCCTAATGATGGCTTGCTTCACTGATAGTGACAGCTCTTTGGATCTTATATTGAGAGTTGACAGCAACAGATTCCAAATGCAAATAGCACACTTGAAATGAACTCTGGACCTTTTATCTGCTCCTTGTAAATGGGATAATGAGGGAATAACACAGCTCTCATGATTGGCTGGCAAACATTCAAGGGTATACCCTATACCGCAAGGATAGAGAGGGTAAAAAAGGGGGAGGGGTATGCCTATATATCAAGAATAATGTACAAGTGAATGTGAGAGATGACATCACTGAGGGGGCTAGGGAGGAGGTGAAATCTTTATGGGTAGAGCTCCAAAGGGATGAAGCTAAGGGGAAAATAATACTGGGAGTATGCTATAGGCCCCCTAACCTGAGGGAGGAAGTGGAGACGGATTAGCAGCAAGGATGGGAAGTGTTATCATAATGGGGGATTTTAATTATCCAGACATAGACTGGGCGGAGGGAACCGCGCATTCATTTAAGGCTCGCCAGTTCCTTAATGTCTTGCAGGACAATTTTATGGGTCAGATGGTAGACGCACCAACTAGAAATAAAACATTACTAGATCTACTGATTACCAACAATACAGACCTGATAACAGATGTGGAAATACGGGGCAATTTAGGTAACAGCGATCACAGGTCAATTAGTTTCAGTATAAATCACACAAATAGGAGACATGAAGGGAACACAAAGACACTGAATTTCAAAAGAGCCAACTTCCCTAAACTACAAACCTTGCTAAAAGGCATAAATTGGGATAAAATATTAGGAACAAAGAATACGGAGGAGAGATGGGTTTGCTTTAAGAGCATATTAAATAAGGGCATTAGCCAATGTATCCCATTGGGTAATAAATTTAAAAGAGCGAACAAACATCCTGGATGGCTTAACTCCAATGTAAAAATGCATATAAAAGCAAAGGAGAAGGCCTTCAAAAAATACAAGGTTGAGGGATCATCCACAGCATTCAGAATTTATAAAGAATGCAATAAGAAATGTAAGGGTGCAATTAGGATGGCTAAGATAGAACATGAAAGACACATAGCGGAGGAGAGCAAAAAAAATCCCAAGAAATTCTTTAAGTATGTAAACAGTAAAAAAGGGAGGACAGACCATATTGGCCCCATAAAGAATGAGGAAGGACATCTGGTTACAAAGGATGGGGAGATGGCAGAGGTATTGAATTTATTCTTCTCCTCAGTCTTCACGAGTGAATCGGGGGGCTTCAGTAACCAAAACTGCAGTGTTTATCCTCATGACACAACACAGGAAGCACCTACATGGTTAACAGAGGACGGAATTAAAATTAGACTTGAGAAACTTAACATTAATAAATCACCGGGACCAGATGGCTTGCATCCGAGGGTACTTAGGGAACTCAGTCAGGTGATTGCCAGACCTAATTTTTACAGACAGTCTATTGACTGGAATGGTACCAGCTGATTGGAGAAAAGCCAATGTAGCACCAATATTTAAAAAGGGCCCAAAAAACATCCCTGGGAATTACAGACCAGTTAGCCTAACATCAATAGTATGTAAACTCTTGGAGGGGATGATAAGGGACTATATACAAGATTTTAGTAATAAGAATGATATCATTAGCAGTAATCAGCATGGATTCATGAAGAATCATTCTTGCCAAACCAATCTATTAACCTTCTATGAGGAGGTGAGTTGCCATCTAGATAAAGGAAGGCCCGTAGACGTGGTGTATCTGGATTTTGCAAAAGCATTTGACACAGTTCCCCATAAACGTTTACTGTACAAAATAAGGTGCGTTGGCATGGACCATAGGGTGAGTACATGGATTGAAAACTGGCTACAAGGGCGTGTTCAGAGGGTGGTGATAAATGGGGAGTACTCAGAATGGTCAGGGGTGGGTAGTGGGGTCCCCCAGGGGTCTGTGCTGGCACCAATCCTATTTAATTTGTTCATAAACAACCTGGAGGATGGGATAAACAGTTCCATCTCTGTATTTGCAGACGATACTAAGCTAAGCAGGGCAATAACTTCTCCGCAGGATGTGGAAATCTTGCAAAAAGACCTGAATAAATTAATGGGGTGGGCGACTACATGGCAAATGAGGTTCAATGTAGAAAAATGTAAAATAATGCATTTGGGTGGCAAAAATATGAATGCAATCTATACACTGGGGGGAGAACCTCTGGGGGAATCTAGGATGGAAAAGGACTTGGGGGTCCTAGTGGATGATAGTGTGAAGGAATGTGATGTAGATAATAATAATAGTAATCTGAAAATGTCTATTTTCTTATGTGCATACATATTTTTCTCCTTACTCATTATATAAGTATACAGATTTGCTCTGTTCCTATATTTTCTCAAAATGGCGTGTACCCCCTACCTCCCACACACAGAAGAACGCGGAACTGGAGATAAGAACAAAGAGAGCCAAACCTCGTTATGAAAATTATCCATCTTCTTTTCTATCTTGACCAATGAGATGTACCTATTAGACTGACATAGCAATGACGTATTTGTGTGTATAAAACATTAACACCGCCTTGAATAAATTAGAAGTGTAACAGTAACGAAACTGAGCGTGTCTCAGTGTGTTTACTTTTATATGCATGCATATCAACACTTTTCAAATTAGAGACAGCAGCAGATAACCTTGAGCTCGATTGGAGCTCTTAATCATTTCCATAACAGCTGGTGCCGAAACCCGGGACCTCAGGCTACGGTCGAAGTTATACCGCGACAAGCATTCGGGCGTTAATTGAAAGATAACAGAGGGGGTTTGCGCAGCCCTAACAGTACGGTAAGTTTGATTGATATTCTTACCACTGTACGACTCTCTTATCTTTCGGTTGACGGCTGGATTCTGTCGGTATGCTGAGACTGTCTTAGAGGCAGGTATTTCCTCGCCTGAGGTTGTTTTAACGAACCTGCCAATGGGTTTCTGCTGACTGTATTTTTTGTTCACTGTCTGCCATTCTTTGGGCTGCGAAACTCAGCAGTCTAAAAGTGCTACATGTGCGATTGTGGCAGTCGGTTATAGGACGGGTTACTTAAGGATTTGTCGGATCTTTAAAAAGGAAATCTCAGCTGCTGGCGATGCAGTCTGAAAGCATTACAGATGTGTCACCCCCAGATGTGCTGTCGGCCTCTGGGAGGTAACTGTAATGAATGATGGCCTATAATTGGATTGTGAAGGGGGAGTTGTCTGCCCCTGGGGTTATCTTAGCCTGCTGAAATTTTGCAGTTCGAAGAGTGGCAGGTGTAATGTCCTGTCGTGATTGTATTTGTGGTTTATTGTTTGCTATACATGAGAGGGGGTGGGGACTGGTGAAAGTCAGAGTAGGAGGCTACCCGAAAGATCTGTTGGGTCGCGGGCCATTGCTCCTCACTACCCCTGACGTGTTTGTTCTTGTTCTGAGATTAACCGTACATTACAGGGTTATAGCAAACAGTAGCAACTTGGAGCGCAGTATGAGCCCCCACCGAAAGAATTTGCTGATAAGAACGCTGAGAAAAATATTAACCCCTTGGTTGTACCAAAGAAAAGAAAGTGATTTTTTTTCAAAGAAGGAGAGAAGCAGATGTTGAAATAGTTAACAAAGTTGAAAGAAATGGCGAAAGTTATGTTGCTGAAGAGACAGGGAGAAAAATCCTGTGTGATAAAGAAAATTGGATAAAGGAAGTTAAGAAAGATGGCGATTGTATTATGTATGTCTACCACAGAGCTATGTTGGAACTTTAAACAAAGGAGGGGAGGGACAGCACTGCCCTCCGTCTAACAACCACTCCTTTCTCACTACTCAAGCACAACCCACTGTGACAACTCAGCCCGGCGGCCATCTTAGTGCACCCATGCCTTCACTTTCTGCCCAGTCCAGTGCACTTCCTGCCGGCGGCCATCTTGGTACACCCAGTAAGCTTAAACAGCCTGTACCCAGCCCTCGCTGTTTTAAACCAAGATGGTTCATACCACACACCTGTCTTCCCTAATACGGGAGCATCACATTCCCAGGCCGGATATGTTAATGATGAAGAAGCATCTGAGTGGGAAGCCCGACAACAGGCAGCAAGGCCACCCACTGATTTAACCCCCAATCCGGCTCCAGACTCTCAGTTCCGAGAGGATCTCAAACACATGCTGGCAACCGTAAAGAACAGTGCCTCTTGTCAGCCCCCGCCCCAACAACAGTCTCGGTTACCAGAAGGGGCACCAGTGATGTATGTCGCTTTTACTCTATCACAAGCAGCGGCCTTAGTGACAAGTCTGCCTGACCCAGAGAAGCAGCCAATTCCCTTCTACCACAGGATAGTGCAAATACAAGAAACTTACTCAGCTGCCTGGAGAGACTTGATCAGCCTATGCCAAATCAAAGCAGGATATGTCTTTTGGCCAGTCATGCAGATGGCCTTCAATGATGCCTGCCTGACAAGTGCCACTTCCTACACCTCAGGCGTGGAGTTCTGTGCACAACTCCACGACTGGGCAAAGGAGAAGTTGACGGATCAGAAGACCACAATCCAAGATATTACCCAAGATAAAGGGTAGTGTGTGAAGAAGTATCATGCTAGACTCATAAAGACACACACACACATGTTATCAACTGCTTTTGTTTCAGGGCTCAGAGAGGATATCAGAAAAGGCCTGATGGTGGCCCGCCCTGAATACCATTCAATGAAAATGTCTGATTTATTGTTGGTGGCCAGAGGTATAGAAAATCAAAAAGGTAAAAAACCAACGCCCCTCATGGTAACCCATGACGAAGATCCCACCTACACTCGTCCACCACCACTGCCCAATACCAGGGTAAGGATCACCTGTTACAACTGTGGGAAACGGGGTCACATAAGGAAAGAATGCAGAGCCCCAAGATGTCCCAGACGAAAAACCTACCACTTTCCTCATTGACAGGGGTGCAGCCAAAAGTGTGTTGAGAGCGGTGAACCTGCCTAATAATTCTTTCCTTTCCACTTCCTGATTTGCTTGCCAGATTTGTGGTGTCCTCTACATGTCCCTTGAATCTACTAGGAGCTGATGTGTTGTCCAGACTACAGGCCTCAATCAGGACACGCCTGAAGGGGGGTGAAGTTACATACTCCCCTATCTTTAGAAGACTCATCTGCTTTGTGTTCTCTGCCTCTCCTGATGACACTTAATGAAGAAAAAAACTTCAAGTTCAATACTGCAGGAAGTACTTGACAGAATCCCTGCGTGCCTATGGTCCACAGGACCGGGAGACAACGGTAACTTAAAGGTGCCACCAGTTTCAGTCAAGCTAAAAGAGGGCGCTTCATTGCCCCGGAAACCACAATAACCCCAAGAAGAGAATCCTAAAAAGAGAACCAGGTACCTACTGTGGATGCCTTTGACTGCAAAATACCTCACAGAGGTGGACCTTACAAACGTTTTCTTCAGTGTCCACCCTCACCCCTTCTGCTGGTACCTTTTTGCATTCATCCACGGAAAGAAACGGCAACATACCTAAACAGTTGTGCCACAAGGGGCACAGAACTTTCCAAGCCAGTTTGCAAAAGCTATGGCTATCTTTCTTAACACATGACAAGAGGAACACCCGGAAGTGATTCTCTTCCAACATGTTGATGACCTTCTCCTTTGTGCAGCTGACTTACCCTCTGTTGAAGTCACCTCAGAAAGCCTGTTGTGCTATCTTGCCAACCAGGGCTGCAAAGTCTCAAAGCCCAAATTGCAGTGGTGCTCAACACCTGTCATTTTCCTTGGACACTGTTTGTCCCATGGGACACGACACCCCACTGCCACAAGGTCAGAAATTCCTTCATGCCTTCCTTGGACTAATTTCCTAGTGCAGAGCATGGATTCCAGAAGCCTTCCTACTGATGCTCTGCAATCAGACCCTTCCAGATGTCTCCTGAAGAAATATCTAAAGTTTGAAACCCTTGAGTGCGCCACCCCCGGCGCTAGGGCTCCCAGCCTACGACAAAACGCTCAAGCTCTTTGTATCCGAACGTCTGGGACATGCTGCAGGTGTACTCACCCAATCACACGGCATCAGCCTACGCCCCATAGGATATTATTCCTGTCGGCTGGATGCGGTAGCAAGAGGAGGCCTATTGTGTCTGCGAGCTGGATTTGCGACACAAGCCTTGCTTGACAAAACTTTGAACTTGGTCCTCGGACACTGCCTCGTTCTGCTTGTTCCCCATGACGTTGTTGCCATATTCAACCAAGATCCAGCCGAAACACTTGTCCACTACCAGACACTTGAGACTCCTGTGTTCCCTCCTACTGGACAGCATTACTCTATTAAGTTGTCAAACACTGAACCCTACCACCCTTCTTCCACTTCTCGAGGGGGGAAAGGAGGAGGAGGAGTAGAGTCTTGACTTGTTACCCCCGTGACCGCACAGGACACGCGGTCACCACTGAAAACACTGTTCTACAAGCTGAAGCCTTAACACCGGTGATGTCTACACAGGAGGCAGAGCTATAAGCACTTACTACAGCACGTAAATGGGCAGAGGGAAAAAGAGCCAACATTCATATGGACTCAAGATATGCTTTCAACATTGCCCATGATTATGGTGTTATCTAGAACAGAGGATTCCTGATGGCTGCAGGAACACCTGTGAAAACTTGATTGATGCCTTGCTTCTCACAACCCAAGTGACTATTCTGAGTAAAAGCACACTACAAACTGAACTCAAAGGAAGCTCGAGGCAATCATCGAGCCAATACAGCTGCCAAACAGACAGCTGGTGGTCCACGGGAAGTGGACAGCAGGGTGGTAGAAGAAGACCACCCCGTGCTTACCTTACAGACTTTCCCAGTGGACAGAGTTTATCTAAAAGAACTACAGGAAACAACAAGTCCGGATAAGAAGGAAAGCTGGAAATGGAGAAAAGGAGCAACTCTCAGAAATGGACTATTCGAGTGCAACAAGAAACCTTGTCTACCCAGGAGTATGTACCCAGCCGTGGTGCAATGGGCACATGGAGCTGCCCACTTGACAAAGACTTTTATGAACTCTCTTATCAACAAGTGTTGCACCAAGAGTTACTCCACTGACCGACAGCTTCTGCAGATCATGCATTATCTGCACCAAATGTAACCCAGGACGCACAGAAGAAGCACCTGGCAAAAGCCCTATACCCCATTCTAGAGGATGCAAATTGATCATTCTCAAGTGCCAAGAAGTGGCAGATTCGAATACGCCCTAGTGGAAGTGGTCATGACTGCCAGGACCACAGCTAAGAAATTACTGAGTGAGATAGTATGTAGATTTGGGGTCCCAGAGGTGATATTGAGAGATCAGGGACCAGCCCTAACAACAACCCTTACTAAAGAGATTTGGGCAGCACTGGGGGTTCAGTTGGCACTACACATCCCATACCACCCTCAAAGTAGCGGGAAGGTAGAAAGGATGAATGGGACACTAAAAACAGGATGTTAAAGATGGCCCAATAGACTAACATCAGTTGGCCCATTGCCCTGTTCAGTGTCAGACACACCCCCAGGGGAAACATGCCCTATCCCCTTATGAAATTTTGTTTGGTTCAGCTCCCAGACTTGGTTGTTACTATCCACAACAGTTACAGTTACAGTCTGATGTGTTGACTAATTATGTAACCACATTATCACGAGAATTAACCTGAATGCATGTCCAGGTGTTTTCTTCCATTCCAGATCCTGAATTAGATGCAGGACCACACCAACTACTGTCTGGAGATCCTTGAGCCAAGTTATGATGGTCCATTCCAAGTTTTGGTGACCACAGCCACCTCAG
The DNA here is from genome assembly GCF_042186555.1 of Aquarana catesbeiana. Lineage (NCBI taxonomy): Eukaryota > Metazoa > Chordata > Amphibia > Anura > Ranidae > Aquarana > Aquarana catesbeiana. The sequence continues at coordinate 575,581,823 of NC_133326.1, read as the reverse complement.
TCAAGTTGGCCAGGAAGAACACCTGAATGCACGCTTATCACTGCAGGAGAGCGTGTTTTCGGGTGCTGTATATCCTTTTTCTGTTTGATCTAGGGGGGAGGGGCCCAGGAGGTGGCCATCACAAAAATGATAACATAATTACGTTTTGGTGTAACTCTTCAGGTACACATGTGACCACCTTTACCTTAGATTACTGTGACATAGTACCTTGTCCGTTTGACCCTTCATGGTGATGCCATTGGTACAGTGATATCCCTGACGGTAAGGACATATATGTATGCCACACAGACAGTTACTGGGGACAGAGTTGTGGTTTCTGTGGGGGCCAGTGGGTTGGAACACAGGGCCAGAATGGGCGACCACAGAGTGCATTAGACAAAAAAGATGAAAATAGAAAGCCCCCATATCCTAACCAAAGATATCCCTGATACATACACTGACCCAGCACACAGTCAGAGGAGGAAGCGAGCAGCTCTCTCCGGAAGCTTTGATCCTCATGTATACATACATGTCATAGGGGTTACAAGGGGGGTCCCTGATGAGTTTAAAGGCAGGGATCAGGTAAAAGCTGGTTTTGAGTCTTTGATCCCCATAACAACTGTCAGCAAGAATGTAGATTGAATTAACTACATGTCATGGTTATGCAATAGAGTTTGTCGATCAGCTTACCTGTCTCCATGTGTTCATCTCTAGAGACCAGCTGACCCTCACCTGACTGCTTTTGTAACCTCCCCTCTAAGCATGGCCCCACCCCAGGCCCTATCAGGGAACCCTATATTAACCTGTGCACTGCAAGCCAGCAGTGCTGATCAACCACTGTGTGTTAGCCTATGTGTGTACTTGCTATGTTTCCCACATCTGATTTCTGTTACCGACTTTGGCCTGTTCCCGGCCATCCCTGTTTGCCTGTGACCCTGATGTTCCAGCCAGCTCCCTCCTTCCTCTGCTCCTGTAGTCTACCGTGAGCGTGAGCTGTGAGACCCTGGGGGCCGCGACCTGGAGCCAGACTGCAGCGCAGTCCATCCTCACCACTAGAGGCTCTGGTGAACATCTGCTGGCTCTTAGACTCCGCGCCCTGGGGAATCTATGCTCTAGCTCCCAGTGGGATCTGTGTCAGTGATCCAGTAGACCTGCTTCCTGAACCTCCCAAGGTACAATCCGCAGCAGTCACCCGTAGGGTCCACTACCTTGCAGTGCACTCCTGATCCCAACGGTGTGCATCTGTCACCCAGCCTCTAGGTGACCTGACACTATACATATTATAACCAACAGAGATTTGTAAATTACTCTAAAGATGCCCTCCAGGGAATTTCTGATCAGTTAGCCCCCACTTCCTACATGACATTCCAGGACCGGATGGCCTTAGACATGGTGTTATCTGGGAAAGGAGGTGTTTTGTAAAATCATAGGAAAAAACGGGAACCTGTTGTACATACATTCCTGATAATATTGGCCCAAATGGTAAGGTTACTTTAGCTATAAAGAAATTAGAAGATCTGTCACTAGAGTTGAAGAAGAACTCAGGTATCACAGACCCATGGGATCAATATTTTAGCTGGATGAGTGGGTGGCAGAAGGTGTTCGCCCAGATACGGGTAACGGTATTAATAATCCTGGTCCTTTTAGCCCTGATTATATGCTGTATTCTACCTTTTGTAAAAAAGTTAATGAGCAAGGCTGTAGACAATAGCACACCTACATTTCTCCACCAAGAAGAAGAGGACCTCCTTATGATGGAAGATGACAAACCCTTCACTCCTCTACAGTCACTCCCTGTCCATAATCTCACAATCCTATAGGGTTATAGGGATAGATAGCGCCTGACTGCACCTCTCCAGCTGTATCGAGGAGGGAAGTGAACAGTTGCTGCCCAATTCTATATACAGCCTAAAAGAGTTGCTGAGGAGAAGGGCCAGGCTAAAAAGTAGGACCTTTAGTATTAGGGACAGAAAAGAGAAAATAGTCATTTTAGGGGGGATTGTGAAGGAATGTGATGTAGATAATAATAATAGTAATCTGAAAATGTCTATTTTCTTATGTGCATACATATTTTTCTCCTTACTCATTATATAAGTATACAGATTTGCTCTGTTCCTATATTTTCTCAAAATGGCGTGTACCCCCTACCTCCCACACACAGAAGAACGCGGAACTGGAGATAAGAACAAAGAGAGCCAAACCTCGTTATGAAAATTATCCATCTTCTTTTCTATCTTGACCAATGAGATGTACCTATTAGACTGACATAGCAATGACGTATTTGTGTGTATAAAACATTAACACCGCCTTGAATAAATTAGAAGTGTAACAGTAACGAAACTGAGCGTGTCTCAGTGTGTTTACTTTTATATGCATGCATATCAACACTTTTCAAATTAGAGACAGCAGCAGATAACCTTGAGCTCGATTGGAGCTCTTAATCATTTCCATAACAATAGGCTCAGCAATGGCATGCAATGCCAAGCTGCTGCTAATAAAGCAAACAGAATATTGGCATGCATTAAAAGGGGGATCAACTGCAGAGATAAAACGATAATTCTCCCGCTCTACAAGACTCTGGTCCGGCCGCACCTGGAGTATGCTGTCCAGTTCTGGGCACCAGTCCTCAGGAGGGACGTACTGGAAATGGAGCGAGTACAAAGAAGGGCAACAAAGCTAATAAAGGGTCTGGAGGATCTTAGTTATGAGGAAAGGTTGCGAGCACTGAACTTATTCTCTCTGGAGAAGAGACGCTTGAGAGGGGATATGATTTCAATTTACAAATACTGTACTGGTGACCCCACAATAGGGATAAAACTTTTTCGCAGAAGAGAGTTTAATAAGACTCATGGCCACTCATTACAATTAGAAGAAAAGAGGTTTAACCTTAAACTACGTAGAGGGTTCTTTACTGTAAGAGCGGCAAGGATGTGGAATTCCCTTCCACAGGCGGTGGTCTCAGCGGGGAGCATTGATAGCTTCAAGAAACTATTAGATAATCACCTGAATGACAGCAATACACAGGGATATGTAATGTAATACTGACACATAATCACACACATAGGTTGGACTTGATGGACTTGTGTCTTTTTTCAACCTCCCCTACTATGTAACTATGTAACACACACCTGGCCACGGAACAGCTGAGCAGCCAATTGTCTCATTACTTTTGGTCCCTTAAAAAGTGGGAGGCACATATACAAACTGTTGTACACCGTTCACCTGATTTGGATGTAAATACCCCCAAATTAAAGCTGAAAGTCTGCAGTTAAAGCACATCTTGTTCATTTAAATTCAAATCCATTGTGGTGGTGTATAGAGCCAAAAAGATTACAATTGTGTCGATGTCCCAATATTTATGGATCTGACTGTACATGTAATGACCAGGTATCCCCAAACAGTGCCAAATTTACATGTCAGGAGCCTATAGGCAAAAAGTTCTGCCCCCTCCCAAAAAAAAAAAAAAAAGCAGCACTAACTCAACACGCTCACCCCGAAGCATACATTCCTTCTGCAAGTTAAAATTCTCCCCAAACAAAAATGCAAAAATTCCCCATCTTCACAGTCAAAATCCCCCTTCCAGCATATATCTTTGCCCCCCAGTCCCACCTTCTGGCTCCAACCCCCCCCCCCCCCCATATATCCCACAAATCTAGCACACATCCTCTTTTGTTTCAAATTCCCCCTTCTAGCATAAATTCTTCCTCCAAATCCCCCTTCTAGCACAGGTCCTCTCCCACAAATCCCCACTTCTAGCACAAATCCCCCCATCTAGCACAAATTCTGTCCCACAAATCCCCACTCCTAGCACAAATCCTCTCCCACAAATACCCACTCCTGGCACAAATCCTCTCCCCAAATACCCCTCCTAGTTTAAATCCTCCCCCAAATCCTCACTCCTAGCATAAATCCTCTCCCACAAATCCCCAGTACTAGCACAAATCCTCTCCGCCAAATACCCCCTCCTAGTTTAAATCCTCACCCCAAATCCACACTCCAAGTGTAAACCTTCCCCCAAATCCCCCCTCTTAACCTAAATCTTCCTGCCAAATCCCCACTCCTAGTGTAAATCCTCCCCCCCAAACCCCCCCTGCTAGTACAGATTCTCCCCCTAAATTGCCCCTCCCAGCACAAATCCTCTCCCCCAAATCCCCCTCCTAATACAAATCTTCCCCCCAAATCCCTCTGTCACCCGGCAGTCATTTAGTAGGACACGCTACTTCAGGATCCACTCCTCTAGCTGCAGACTTCTTCAGTTCCTTGCTGTCATACTCGATGGTGACTTTGCTCAGATATCTTCTCTTCAGCTCTTCGGCGGTCTTGCTGGGAGACTAGAAGTAGACCCAGGGGGAGGTGTGGCATGGCGGTTGGAGCTGGGGCCGCTGAGTGCAGCCATGGGGGGAAATGACTACTGATCGCCCGGGGGGGAGAGGAGTGGAGGTCAAGTGAGAGCTGGGCAGACATAGGCAGGCGGCAGTTGTTGGCGGAAGTGTCAGGATTGGAGAGAGATCAGCAAAGAGAGACACGTATGTTCTAGAGTTCCCATATTCCGCTGATCATTCCATAACAGTGTGAGATCTCCCTGCTCTGAGTGGTCAGCTGTCTCTGAATACCCTTTCCATCCCCTCGCCTGGCTACCCTTTCTCCATTCTTCCTGATCTCCTCTTCCTGTACACAGGGCTGGTGCTAGGAGTTTTGTCTACACAGGGGGCCAGGATAGAGGGGCGGTACATTTTACCTAAGGCAAATGCTTTCGCTGGCCCTGCATGTACAAACAGGCATCCCTCTAGGAAGGGTGCCTGTAGGCACATGCCTACAGTGCCTGATGGGAAATCCAGGCCTGTCCCAAAACTTTTCACCATACAGTATATTGTCTGTTAAAAGTCTTAATGGTTGGATTAATAATAGTTCTAGAAGAGGCTAGAATTCCTTCTTTACTTTGCAAAAATATTCTCCAGGTTCCCTTTAATGCTGATCACAAAATCAAAGTCTAGACATTTAGGGGTTGATTTACTAAAGGCAAATAGACTGTGCACTTTGAAAAGTGCAGTTGCTTCAGAGCTTAATAAATGAGGTAAATCTTCATTTTGCAAAGAATACCCAAACACATGCAAGGAAAAAAAAAAACAGAATTATTGCTTGCACATGGTTGTCAGATGATGGATGTCAGTTGAGCTTTTGCTCATTTACCAAGCTCTGGAGCAACTGCGCTTGCAGAGTGCACCGTCTATTTGCCTTTAGTAAATCAACCCCTCAGTCTTGGGCTTTTTTAAGAAGAGAAGAACTAGAGTTCAGGTTTGCTGAATCTAATCATATGCCCAGCTCCTGATGAAGTCTAGATGAGAATTTACACCAGAAAAGGTAAGTATGTTATTCTTTGTAATACTTTTATTACATGATAAAAAAGTGCCCCAGCACTCACAAACACTCTGTAAACGTCTGGGAGCTAAGGAAACCGGAGTTTTGGAAGAGAAATGCCTGATGTAGGGTTCTAGCTGCTCAACAGTCCTGGGTCTTCTTTGTTGTATTTTTCGGAGATGCAGGCTTTTGAACTGAGCACTGATAACAAACCTGAAGGTCTCTCTCCTCTTTATTCCAGATGACTTGGTGCCCATGGCTTCCAAAAAAGAATGTCGATTTTCGATTCATCTGACCACAAAACAGTTTTCCACTTTGCAACAGACCATTTTAAATTAGCTTTGGCCCAGAGAAGATGGCAGTGTTTTTGGATCATGTTTAGATATGGCTCCTTTGCATGACAAAGCTGTGTCTTCTATTTTTTGAAGGCATGGCGAACTGTGTTCACAGACAGCGATTTTTGGAAGTATTGTTGAGCCCATGCAGGGATGTCCATCACGGAATCATGCTTGTTTTTAATGCAGTCTGCCTGAGAGCCCGAAGATCATGGACATCCAATATTGCATTTCAGCCTTGTCCCTTGTACACAGAGATTTCTCCAGATTCTCTAAATCTTTTAATGATATTATATACTGTAGATATTTACTGTTACTGTTATATATTTAAAGTCTTTGCAATTTTATGTTGAGGAACAATATTCTGAAATTGTTCGACAATTTTTAGATGCAGCTTTTCACAGATTGGTGAACCTCTGCCAATCTTCTGAGACACTCTGGGGTTGATTTACTAAAGGTAAATAGACTGTGCACTTTGTAAAGTGCAGTTGCACTCTGCAAGAACAGTTGCTTGAGCGCTTCATAAATGAGCAGAAGCTCTGCTGAATTCCAATATCCAATCACATGCTAGCATAAATGCTGTTTTTTTTTAATTTTCCTTGCACGTGATCTAAGATGTTTTTTACTCAGTCATGTAACTAGCCTTCTTGCCAATTAACCTTATTCATTGCAAAATGTTCTTCCAGCACTTCCATGTTAGTGCCACTTACTTTACCAGCTTTTTGTTGCCCTGTCCCAAATTTTTGGAGACGTGTTGATGCCATAATTTTCAAAGTTACCTAATTTCTTTCATAACATGGTAGATTTTCTCAGTTTGATCATTTTATATATTTTCTATTATCTATTGGAAAAAAAATGTGGGTTTATGAGATTTGCATACTATTGCAATTTTTAAATGTAGATTTTATACAGTGTCCCAACTTTTTTGGAATTGTGGTTGTAAATTATTATCTGTTCTTTTTTATCTCTTACAATAAAACAGTATTATGCTTTACAGTTTTATGCTTCATTCTGTTCTCTGTGGCCAATACTGATGCTGATTGTGGAAGATGTTTTTTTTTTTTTTATATTTTTTGGGCCATCAGTGTGATTTGACAGATTAATTTGCTTATACGGTGTATGAAGCTCTATAAGACTTACCTAAAACTTGGTGGTCGCCTCTTCTGATGAGTGCTTTTCCCTTAGGTGAAGGGCTGTAAAAAGCCCCCTTGTGTTTTGCAATCTAATATACGAACTGCACCTTTAAAAGTTATCTTGCTGATTAAGTAAAAATATATTGTTGTGTAAGATGGGTCTTGTGTTGAAAACGAAGCTAGACATAGGAAGTGACGTATGTGTCATAAGATGGTCTACATTTATATCTGTCTAGGTGACATAATAGTATTGTGACATTGTGATTGGTTGATGTAATTTGAACATGTACCCTTATGTAAGCCTATCTTTCATTCTTACTTAACCCCCCGTCGGGGATAATACATTGGAACAGTGTATAAGCATCGTGTTGTGTGAATTATTCATATACACTATCTCTTATACATAGAGATATATTTGGGTATGAAGCAACGGAATCGGCCGATGGTAAGGTAATTATAATTAGATAATAAGATAATAGTCAGGACTAGTGTTTAAAGGTGAAATGCACCTTTCAGCTGTACTGGTATCATGTGGACACATTGTGAATGTACAATTAAGGAAAGATCATCACTTCACATGGAAGATACATTAGAAGAGCAGGGAAGGTTGCAGATAACAGGGTTTTGATGGAGACCACTGAACAATCTCTTTAGGCAGTGCAAGACTTTAATAAGTCTACTTGATGCCAACACCATTGCTGGGCATGCATGCTGCCCATGCACACATCAAGAGGTCTGCATAAAAGCATTCATAGCACACATGTGCACAGCTGTGTTCACGATAGCATCAGGGCACAGTGGTTGGTTTCACCTTCCTGACAGAAAAGTGGCTAGAAGTCACCTTGGGCAGAAAGGAGGCCACAGACCACAAGACAATATTATTCATACTAGGAAGGATAAGACCTACAGGTCTTGAAGAGGTTAGCAATGAGGAGGGCAACCTTGTGAGCGAGGGACCACAGGGGATATCCCTGAAAGGCTCAAAGGGCAGTTTCTGAGGAACCGACAAGACCAAGTTGAGGTCTTATGGGGTTCTGCCATTGGTAGAGGAGGATTGTGACCTTTATTTGGACCCCCTTCTTTCACAGAACATCTTGCATTCAGTGAAAAGCATGCAAGGTATTTATGAATGAAGGAGGTGCTGATAAAGTGACCTTCTGTGATATCTGTACTACAGCTGGAACGAAGTTTCAGTGCTAAACATCTGGCTTCGACAGAAGAATGTGGGCTGAATAAAAATACACAGCAGTCAAAGGTGGGGCACATACCTTTTACAGATAATTTATTTTTACTATGCCAATGTGCAAAAGTAATTTTTTGCCCATACTTCAGCTTTACATAGCAAGATTTGAAATCTATATATATATATATTTTTTTTTTTAGTTACAGTCAAAAGTATGATGTATGGCTCAACAAAAAAGGTAAAGCAGTAAGTTTCCCAGTTGTCACTGACCACTTGACAACTTTTATTCACTGCCAATAAAAAGACTTCCTATAAAAATGATTTCCTATTATAATAAAATACCATCTCATGATAGCAGATGGACACTTAATCGATTTGAAAATCTTCAGAAATGTATGTATAAAAACCAGGCCAAGCGGGTAGAAAGGGAAGTTCTGAAACGGTAATGTTCCTTTCTTGCTTTTAATCAGATTCTGCATTGCATTTGAGAGCAGATGTTACCTAAAAACCTTAATTAAATCATTTAGTATCTCTCCGTGACTCAAGATAAATATCCACCTGCTCAAGGTACACTGATGCGGAAGATAAAACAACTTCAACAGCATCTATTTGCCTACACTCCTTTAAAGGTCTGTGTGTTTCACCCTTTTATCATCATTATTATTCCAGCAGGCTTTTAAATACTCTGGAAATAAAAGAGGCATCAGAAAAAAGCAGCAAAAACTGCGTAAGACCCAATTATTATAATTACATCCCCTGGGAATTAGTTTTGGAGTTTTAGCTGGCGGGCCAGAAATTGTATATTCATAAGATTGCATACATTTTTTTTATTTAAGTGCGTAATTGGGAAGGAGGAGGTTTGAAATCTTCTGCCTGGTGCCCCTACTTAATATTTAGAAAGCAAAGATACAGTTTTCCTCCAAGGTGCTGACCGCAAGTTAACCTGATTCATTTGAGAAAACAAAAATACAGAACCTTGTTAAGATGGGAATCAGCCATTAGAATTATAATGCCAAATGGGTATCTTTATTAATAAGAAAGTACAATGTAATGCTCCCTTGGTTTAGTTGGACAGATGTGTGCATATGTAAACTAACCGCTGCTGTATTATATGGCTGCACACAACAAAGACGGTGGATATCATGCCCCTCTAATGTCATAAAGAATTTTGTGGTACCCACCCTGGCCCTTCTGCTGTAAATTGGATTCCAGGCATACACCTAAATCCATAAGGGGTTATTTACTACTACTTACTCTCTCTGAATAATGATCAACAGTGATTTGCTTTTTAGAGGACAGTTGTCCTTGTTCCAGATTTCCTTTCATCTTTTTTTTATTTTTGATTTTTTGGTGGCAGCTCAAAATTTTGGATCTCTCTTCACTTTTTGGCAAGATAATTATAGAGGGCGAATCTTCTCATCAAGGACACTGACAGCAATAAAAGCTTGACAGAGCTTTTACAAGAAGAACTTTTGACTGCAGATAGACTCTATGGGGTTGATTTACTAAAGGTAAATTCACTCCGCACTACAAGTGTACTGCAAGTCACTGTAGGGGGACATGCAAGGACAAGGATCGTCCCCTCAGATCTATAGCGACTGCACTTCCAAGTGCACAGTGAATTTGCCTTTAGTAAATCAACCTCATAGAGTCTATTTGCAGCCAAAAGTTCTTCTTGTAAAACCTCTGTCAATATTTTTTGCTGTCAGTGTCCTTGATGGGAAGATTTGGCCTCTATAATTATCTTGCCAGAAAGTGAAGGGAGGTTCAAAATTTTGAGCTGCCCAATCCATCTCCTGATAAGACAGAGCCTTAAATGTAGAATTATTAGGATATATCCTGTGCTTTTTCGATTGTAAATAATTGATTTTAAACTGAATAAACTGCAATCGGTCACTAGATAGTGATAAGTACTGTACTCTAATAAATTCCTATGATGCTCCATCTAGTAGCCAAAAAGAAACCCCGGTTTTATTTTTTTTTGCAAAATGCAATCTGCTTACTTTCTCCCTCAAAAATTGCAGTATTTCCTTTCAAGGCTTCAAAAGTGTGGTACAAATCTGTACAATGTATATCTTTTCAATAAAAAAAACAAAAGTAATGATTTTTTTTTATTTACAGATGCAATATGCACACTTAATCGCTCAGAAAGTATGGCCTGTCCAAAAAGTCTTCAGGCGCTATTAAACCCAAAAATAAAAATGTAATATATTAAAGCTTACCAATTCTTTTCTGTAGTGGCTAACTTCCTAACAGACGAAACTGTCGAGCAAAAGTGGCATTTAAAGTGTCTGTAAAGCTTTGGGGGGGTTTTTTATGTTTTTTAAATAAAATAAGAAACATGAGTATACTTACCTGCTCTGTGCAATGGTTTTCCACAGAGCAGCCTCGATCCTCTTCCTCTGAGGTCCCCCACTGGTGCTTCAGGCCCCGCCTCTTCATTGGGTGCCCCCAGGGAGATTGGCTTACCCTGGGGGCACCCATGCGTGCTTCCTCTCAAGTCCCGCTGCTGCATCCATTGACACAGACAGCGGGACTCAGCCCCACCCCCCACTCCTGTGTCATTGGATTTGATTGACAGCAGTGGGAGCCAATTGCTTGTCCACATTGCTGGATTGGATGGGCTCAGGTAAGGAAAAGGGGTTGGTCTGGGGGGGGGGAGCTGAAGCACAGAAGGCTTTTCATCTTAATGCATTAGAACCACTTTAGAACTGCTTTAAGAGTGTTGAGACAAACTATTTAACACTGGCAGGGCTACTTACAACAGTCATTTTTAATTTATTTATGTAAAACATTTTCCCAAAAGAAAAAAAAAAACGTTGTAACTGATTAAAAAGTGTTAAGTGGGTATTAGATTTAATTTGCTAATCAACGTCATCTAAATCTGTTAGTGCATCTACTGTAATACTACCCTCTCCCCAAACTGAGAAGACTGCTGTCCAAGGGTGTCTCTTCCAAGGGTGTTGTTCCTCCACCCAAAATAAAGACACCCTAAGACAGGAAGTCTGTTACTGGTGAGATTACCAGGTGAAAATAAAGGTAAAGAAAAGCCAAAATTATTTTTTTTTTAATTTTGGGTTTAATACTGCTTAAATAGCTGTGATGCAAACATGTGAAATTTTTATATTTCCAATCTTAAACAAAAAACACTCATCATGATTCTTTATTTCCAGATGCCACAATTTGTCTGAAATTGCAGCCTGGCCCAAAAGGCTCAATAGCTCTGGTGCAAATCTGTAACATTTTGCCATTTTCAGTCTAATGCTGGCCATACAAGCACAGAATTTCGGGCCGAAACTGGTCGTTTTCTAAAAGATTGTTCCACAGTTAGTAGACCCAACTTTACCGAAGATTTTGATGGATCCGAAGCAAAAGCTTTTAACGTTTCAATGAAAGTGTATATGTGTATGTTAAATACAATTAATAGTGCGCTAAACCCAAAATAAAAAACACACAGTGCATAATATTACATACACATGTAAGGAAAGGTCCATACGCATGAAATTGCTTGAGAAACTTAAAAAATAACAGAATAAATATAATAATCCTTCCTCCTATGACCAGAGGCGTCGTTAGGGGGTGGCTATTGGGGCTACAGCCCCGAGCCTGGAGCTAATAGCCCCGAGTCTCTTGTCCCGGTCCTAGAATGCCGGGGACAGGGGCGGACTGCGCCGTGGTAGCGCTGGCTCCGGCTCCGCCTCCACCCCCGCCTGACTCTACTTTTGGTCACTGGTTGCTATAACCGCCTAGCGGCTAGCAACCAGTGACGTCACTGCCCACTGTGCTCACACTTCCCAGCATTGAAAGCGGAGGAGGATTGCACTTCCTCCTCCTCCGCGCTAGTGCTCATGGGCAGGGCCGGCCCTACCATGGGACCTGGTGGGACCATGGGTCCCGGGCGGCATGTTCTGAGGGGCGGCACATTGATGCCTAAGAAGATGGTGGCGGAACTCCCGCCGATCGCTCCACTTCTTATCCCGCTGTGAGGGTGGCCTGGGCGGCGCCGCTGCTTTTAGAGGTGACGGCAGAGAACTCGCTGCTATACCCGCACAGCGGACCGCCGCCCATCCTTTCCACGGCTCCCCCCTACTGCTGCTGACATGTCGGGACAACAAGAGAAAGTCAGCTGACGGCTAACAGCGGAGGGGAGGAGCTTCCTGCTGTGCACTGAGACCCCCTGATGAAAGAGGGATCGCTGGAAGCGCGGCTGACACTAAGAGAAAGTAAGTGTCAGCACCATTGATCTCATCTCCACCACCCCTGCCTGTGTCTAACCCCCCCTCACCACCCCTGCCTGTGTCTAACCCCCCCTCACCACCCCTGCCTGTGTCTAACCCCCCCTCACCACCCCTGCCTGTGTCTAACCCCCCCTCACCACCCCTGCCTGTGTCTAACCCTCCTCACCAGCCCTGCCTGTGTCTAACCCTCCTCACCACCCCTGCCTGTGTCTAACCCTCCTCACCACCCCTGCCTGTGTCTAACCCCCCCTCACCACCCCTGCCTGTGTCTAACCCCCCCTCACCACCCCTGCCTGTGTCTAACCCCCCCTCACCACCCCTGCCTGTGTCTAACCCCCCCTCACCACCCCTGCCTGTGTCTAACCCCCCCTCACCACCCCTGCCTGTGTCTAACCCCCCCTCACCACCCCTGCCTGTGTCTAACCCCCCCTCACCACCCCTGCCTGTGTCTAACCCTCCTCACCACCCCTGCCTGTGTCTAACCCTCCTCACCACCCCTGCCTGTGTCTAACCCTCCTCACCACCCCTGCCTGTGTCTAACCCCCCCTCACCAGCCCTGCCTGTGTCTAACCCCCCCTCACCACCCCTGCCTGTGTCTAACCCCCCCTCACCACCCCTGCCTGTCCTGTGTCTAACCCCCCTCACCACCCCTGCCTGTGTCTAACCCCCCCTCACCACCCCTGCGTGTGTCTAACCCCCCCTCACCACCCCTGCCTGTGTCTAACCCTCCTCACCAGCCCTGCCTGTGTCTAACCCTCCTCACCACCCCTGCCTGTGTCTAACCCTCCTCACCACCCCTGCCTGTGTCTAACCCCCCCTCACCAGCCCTGCCTGTGTCTAACCCTCCCTCACCACCCCTGCCTGTGTCTAACCCTCCCTCACCACCCCTGCCTGTGTCTAACCCCCCCTCACCACCCCTGCCTGTGTCTAACCCCCCCTCACCACCCCTGCCTGTGTCTAACCCCCCCTCACCACCCCTGCCTGTGTCTAACCCCCCCTCACCACCCCTGCCTGTGTCTAACCCTCCTCACCACCCCTGCCTGTGTCTAACCCCCCTCACCAGCCTTGCCTGTGTCTAACCCCCCCTCACCACCCCTGCCTGTGTCTAACCCCCCCTCACCCCCCCTGCCTGTGTCTAACCCCCCCTCACCACCCCTGCCTGTGTCTAACCCCCCCTCACCACCCCTGCCTGTGTCTAACCCCCCCTCACCACCCCTGCTTGTGTCTAACCCTCCCTCACCACCCCTGCCCCCTCACCACCCCTGCCTGTGTCTAACCCCCCCTCACCACCCCTGCCTGTGTCTAACCCCCCTCACCACCCCTGCCTGTGTCTAACCCTCCTCACCACCCCTGCCTGTGTCTAACCCTCCTCACCACCCCTGCCTGTGTCTAACCCCCCCTCACCAGCCCTGCCTGTGTCTAACCCTCCCTCACCACCCCTGCCTGTGTCTAACCCTCCCTCACCACCCCTGCCTGTGTCTAACCCCCCCTCACCACCCCTGCCTGTGTCTAACCCCCCCTCACCACCCCTGCCTGTGTCTAACCCTCCTCACCACCCCTGCCTGTGTCTAACCCCCCTCACCAGCCTTGCCTGTGTCTAACCCCCCTCACCACCCCTGCCTGTGTCTAACCCCCCCTCACCACCCCTGCCTGTGTCTAACCCCCCCTCACCACCCCTGCCTGTGTCTAACCCCCCCTCACCACCCCTGCCTGTGTCTAACCCCCCCCTCACCACCCCTGCCTGTGTCTAACCCTCCCTCACCACCCCTGCCTGTGTCTAACCCCCCCTCACCACCCCTGCCTGTGTCTAACCCCCCCTCACCAGCCCTGCCTGTGTCTAACCCCCCCCTCACCACCCCTGCCTGTGTCTAACCCTCCCTCACCACCCCTGCCTGTGTCTAACCCCCCTCACCAGCCCTGCCTGTGTCTAACCCTCCTCACCACCCCTGCCTGTGTCTAACCCCCCCTCCCCACCACTTCCTGTGTCTAACCCCCCCTCACCACCCCTGCCTGTGTCTAACCCCCCCTCACCACCACTTCCTGTGTCTAACCCCCCCTCACCACCCCTGCCTGTGTCTAACCCCCCCTCACCACCCCTGCCTGTGTATGTCTAACCATTCTCCTCTACCCCTGCCTGTGTCTAACCCCCCTCACCACCCCTGCCTGTGTCCAACCCCCCCTCACCAGCCCGCCTGTTTCTAACCCCCCTCACCAGCCCGCCTGTGTCTAACCCCCCTCACCAGCCCTGCCTGTGTCCAACCCCCCCACCACCCCTGCCTGTGTATGTCTAACCCTCCTCCTCTATCCCTGCCTGTGTCTAACCCCCCTCACCACCCCTGCCTGTGTCTAACCCCCCCTCACCACCCCTGCCTGTGTCTAACCCTCTACCACCCCTGTCTGTGTCTAACCCCCCCTCACCACCCCTGCCTGTGTCTAACCCCCCCTCACCACCCCTGCCTGTGTCTAACCCCCCCTCACCACCCCTGCCTGTGTCTAACCCAGTCAGTGTGGGTCAGGTAGGTCAGTGTGGTTTAGGTAGGTCAGTGTGTGTGGGTCAGTGTATGTAGGTCAGTGTGAGTCAGGTAGGTCAGTGTGGGTGGGTCAGTGTATGTAGGTCAGTGTAGGTCAGTGTGAGTCAGGTAGGTCAGTGTATGTAGGTCACTGCATGTCAGATAGGTCAGTGTATGTGGGTCAGGTAGGTCAGTGTGGTTTAGGTAGGTCAGTGTGTGTGGGTCAGTGTATGTAGGTGTGGGTCAGGTAGGTCAGTGTGGGTGGGTCAGTGTATGTAGGTCAGTGTAGGTCAGTGTGAGTCAGGTAGGTCAGTGCATGTCAGCTAGGTCAGTGTATGTGGGTCAGGTAGGTCAGTGTATGTAGGTCAGTGTATGTCAGGTAGGTCAGTGTATGTAGGTCAGTGTATGTCAGGTAGGTAGGTCAGTGTGTGTATGTCAGGTAGGTCAGTGTGTGTCAGGTAGGTAGGTCAGTTTAGTGGTCAGCATTGATGGGCACTGGTAAGCCAGGCAGCAACCAGCAAGTCAGCGTACCCCCCGCCACACAACCACACAACCCCTCCGCCCAACCAAAAAAACCCAGCGCCACTAGAGGCCCTCCCCCCGTGCCGGCCTTGGACTTCGGGCTGAAGCCCCTGGTCTTTTTGCCACCTAGCAACGCCCCTACCTATGACCATAGGTTATAAAAAAAATATATATAGTGAAATGAAAGAAAAATCACCACCACCTCAGTGTGAATTTTCTGCTCACCTTCCAAAAATAAACTTTGAATCAGATGTAAATTTTAAACAGGGACCCTCCCTACGTTCAGCTTAATATGTTTTCCGTGTTTAAGCAATGATTTAAAAATGTCTGATATTATGCACCGCGTGTTTATTTTGGGTTTAGCGCACTATTAATTGTATTTAACTTTTAAGTATGTGGTGTCAGAGCACATTTGAATAGCTGCAGCTGAATTCATTATTTAATAAGTTCCTACATTTTTTCATAATAGCGCTTAAGTAAATTATTTTTAATTTTATATGTGTATGTTATAATCAAAACGATAAGAATATTCTGTCTTGTATAATATATATATGTTTTTATTATTATCCAGCGGTCCTTATGATCATGGAAATAATCACTTAAACAAGTTTATTCTGTCAGTTAGTGGCCAATTCGCTGTCGACCGACGAATAATCCTTTAGTCTGCAAATGAGCATAAACTAGCATAAGAAAAAAAGACACTAATTTTTTAAGTCCAGATTCAATCTGATTTCTCTCTCCCTCAAAAATTGCGACTTATGCAATAAAGGATTAAAAAGAGTGCTTCAAATCAGTACATTTTTTCAGTCTTCAGTTTTTTTAAATTAAAAAATATATTTTTTTTTACACATGAAATCTGCTAACTTCCTCTGAAATAGCAGACTATCAAAAAGGCTTAAAAATCTCTACTCTAGATTTGAAAAATTTTGCAGTCTGTTATTTGTTTACTCCAGATAAAATGTGCCTGCTATCTCCCTCTTATATTGCATCTTAGCAAAAAAGGAATACATACTGTCCAGTTGGATTTTCCTGGCATTTGGCTCTGAAAAAGCACACTCTTATTTTTATCCCAACCTGCCTCTCTGTCATCCATTGGTAAAAATGCTTACATGGTGTGCAGCATGTCCATGAAACATTTCTGGCTATTGATTGTGGCATAATAAACTGATTTCTTTTGCACAATAAAATATGCCACATCTCTTCCTCCAACATAGTGCCCAAGTACAATTGCTTGCATAATGTGCAGCAAGTATATATAATATTTATGGCTGCTGTCAAAGAAATATACTCTTTTCTTGAAAAGAAAAAATACTTATTTCTCCTTAAATTGCTGGCCTGGACCCCAAGTAAAATACCTATATATTTTCTAGTTACTGTGCCATATGTTTGGCTTTTCTTTCTAAAATATGACTGTCATTTTTTGAATTCATTTGAGAAGTGCCTCATCTCTGAAATGTGGGTTTGTGGTTGTGAGGTGTTTTGGTTCACTCTGGGTTGACATTTTGTTAAACTTTGTACGCAATACAGTATAGTACTCATAAAAAAGATTTCAAACTAAGCTATGTGACTTTTTTTTTTACACTGTCTGCATGAAGTTGATAGCGTTCAGTTTTCTTTTTCTTTTTTAGCTAGTGTATATTGTCTCTGGTGCTTCAAACATATAATTATGGTGTGTCACTGCTACAAAAAATCACAAAAAGAATCTTGTCTTTGAAAAAACTACCAATTTTGAGTGGAAAGTAATCATACTGAGTTTTCGCTGTATGCAAGCAAATAAATAATATAAAAGTAAACTAAAACTTTTATCTTTTTATTTGCAAAACAGCAATTTTACTTTGCGGGGCCACACTGTAATGTTAGGATTCAGGTGGGTGGCTGGTGGGGAGGTAAAACTGCAGCTTAGATGCCTATTTTTACCTTGCCCCGGCCACCAATGTGAGAGAGCCCAAACTGTGACACCTGTAAACTAAAACAAACATTTTCCCACAGTTACTGAAACAGTGACATCTGCAGGCCAAAGTAATGTCTTACAAAACAATGTCTTACAACAGAACCTAAACAGTGACCCCTGCAGTCTAATTAGATGCACTGCACTAACAATAGCTAAAGCAGCATACCAGCAAACAAACAATTTTACTAAAGTCCATTAAAATATTTGACCTAAAAACATTAAATACATCTAGTTTTTTTATGGAGTAAACATTGAGCTTTTTTTTCCATATTTTAAACTGGACCCTATAATAGGTGATATATATATATATACAGTATCTCACAAAAGTGAGTACACCCCTCACATATATGTAAATATTTTATTCTATCTTTTCATGTGACAACACAGAAGAAATTACACTTTGCTACAATGTAATGTAGTGAGTGTACAGCTTGTATAATAGTGTAGACTTGCTGTCCCCTCAAAATAACGCAACACACAGCCATTAATGTATAAACCGCTGGCAGCGCTGGCAATTTCACCCCTAAGTGAAAATGTCCAAATTGGGTCCAAAGTGTAAATATTTTGCGTGGCCACCATTATATTTCAGCACTGCCTTAACCCTCTTGGGCATGGAGTTCACCAGAGATTCACAGGTTGCCACTGGAGTCCTCTTCCACTCCTCCATGACGACATCACAGAGCTAGTGGATGTTAGAGACCTTGTGCTCCTCCACCTTCCATTTGAGGAAGCCCCACAGATGCTCAATAGGGTTTAGGTCTGGAGACATGCTTGTCCAGTCCATCACCTTTACCCTCAACTTCTTTAGCAAGGCAGTGGTCGTCTTGGAGGTGTGTTTGGGGTCCTTATCATGTTGGAATACTGCCCTGCGGTCCAGTCTCCAAAGGGAGGGGATCATACTCTGCTTCAGTATGTCACAGTACATGTTGGCATTCATGGTTGCCTCAATGAACTGTAGCTCTCAAGCAGCCCCAGACCATGACACTCCCACCACCGTGCTTGACTGTAGGCAAGATACACTTGTCTTTGTACTCCTCACCTGGTTGCCGCCACACATGCTTGACACAATCTGAACCAAATTAGTTTACCTTGGTCTCATCAGACTACAGGACAGGGTTCCAGTAATCCATGTCCTTAGTCTGCTTGTCTTCAGTAAACTGTTTGCGGGCTTTCTTGTGCATCATCTTTAGAAGAGGCTTCCTTCTGGGACGACAGAAATGCAGACCAATTTGATGCAGTGTGCGGCATATGGCCTGAGCACTGACAGGCTACCCCTTAAACCTCTGCAACAATGCTGGCAGCACTCATACGTCTATTTCCCAAAGACAACCTCTGGATATGACGCTGAGCAAGTGCACTCAACGTCTTTGGTTGACCATGATGAGGCCTGTTCTGCATGGAAACTGTCCTGTTAAACCACTGTATGGTCTTGGCCACCGTGCTGCAGCTCAGTTTTAGGGTCTTGGCAATCTTCTTATAGCCTAGGCTATCTTTATGTAGAGCAACAATTCTTTTTTTTTCAGGTCCTCAGGGAGTTCTTTGCCATGAGGTGCCATGTTGAACTTCCAGTGACCGGTATGAGAGAGTGAAAGTGATAACACCAAATTTAACACACCTGCTCCCCCTTCAAACCTGAGACCTTGTAACACTAACGAGTCACATGACACCGGAGAGGGTAAATGGCTAATTGGGTTTTTTATAAGATATAATAAAATATTACAAAAATGTGAGGGGTGAACTCACTTTTGTGAGATACTGTATATATATTTATTAGTATTTTCCCTATTTTTCATATGCGCTTACTTGGAGCAGTATCCAACAGAGACAATAGAAACAGCTATGTAATATTATGGTTTGGAAGTGATCTATACTAAAGGATTATGCAAATATATATAACTATAGAGTCATACATTCACAACAGGAATACTTTCCATTTTTTTTTCGAATTTGTTTATATGACTTTATATGATTTATGGATCAATATACAGTGGGGGTTATTTACTAAAGGCAAATCCACTTTGCACTACAAGTGCACTGCAAGTGCACTTGGAAGTGCAGTCGCTGTAGATCTGAGGGGGACATGCAAGGGAAATAAAAAACAGCATTTTAGCTTGCACATGATTGAATGATAAAATCAGCAGAGCTTCACCTCATCTCATAGCTTCCCCTCAGATCTACAGCGATCTACAGCAACTGCACTTACAAGTGCACTTTCAGTGCACTTGTAGCGCAAAGTGGATTTGCCTTTAGTAAATCAACCCCAGTGTGACATTTCTGTGTCTGATGTCCAAAAGGTATTGTGCTCTTTTTTTTTTTTTTGTTCCTATAAATGCCTAAGTGTCTGTTGTATAAAAAAATTAAAATTGATTATTGATATAATGGACCCTATAATGACTATATTTTAGAACATTTCTACAGTATGTGCTCTGATTTTAGATCTGTTGAAACTGCAGCTAGATTGTTGTTTCTTTTGTGAAATAAGGGGTCAAAGATTTGTCACTGAGTTTAATGGAGAAGATCACTGCAGGTTCTCAGCAGTAAATTGCACGGGAAGGTAATGCCAGGTATTACTGGGGTAGCAAATAGAAAGGTTCCAATTTCCTTGTAATAAGCAACCTGAACAGTTAACGTTTCTTTTATGTAGGTTTCACTGTCTATTTACTCAAAGTGGATGCCAATACAGCCAACTATTAGTCACTTGAATGCTTTAGCATGAAAATAGGTCTTTGCCTGTTCTCAAATGCTCTTTTATTACATTTATCACATCTGGGCTTTAAAGGATTCCTAGGGGTTATGGATGCTAATTTAAACTATCCTGGACCTCCTCCACAGTCTCACTATTTTAGTTTTTTTCCAAGTAGTAAACTTAAAAAAATGAAACAAATATAAAAAGCACTACATAAAAAAGAAACTACCCTAGATACACCAAAAAAGCACACACCCTTCACATAAAGAAAAAGAATAGCTAATTTCTCAATGAATAAACTTGACAGTTTACGCTTCAGTGAAATATAATGGAAGGTAAAGTCAATTTCTCCAACATCTGCTTCTCCTTCTTCAATTATATTTGTGAGGATGTGGAAAGCCTAGTGAATGAAGTATGGCATGTTCACTCAGATTTCGAGGATTTTGCTTGTTACTGTGGAGATATTAAAGGATACGTTCACCTTTGTTTTTTTTTAAATTCCAGCTCACCTATGCACCATTATAGCATTCATGTACTTTTTTTGCAAAAATATCAAAGCTTTCCATTATATCTACAGACACTTACTTTACTTGTCTTCATCCATGTTTCCAAACGTATCCATTGCCGTATCCAACCCACAAAGCGCCAAAATGTCCCATGAGCCACATGTAGTGCATCCCATATGAGTGTCACAGGAAAAACGAGACACAAAACATTCGCTTCCACTATGCTAGATGTGAATGGGTCCTGAAAGTGAAATTGGTGTGATAACACAAGAACAATGAGGCTCCATTCACATCTGTGCTTTCCTTTGCATTTCAGAACTGCACTGCACCAAAAATTGCATTAAAAAACGCACCAAGCTCCACTTCAAAAAAAGTTCTTAAGCCTCTTTGGGGAGATTGCTGTGTGTAGGGAAGCCCATTCAGGTGGATGGGCTCCCCTATGCGTGATGAGTGAAAATGCTCCAAAACACCTCCCCCTCATCAAAAAAAAAAAACGCCTATGGGAATGCAAGTTCCGCTATGCAGAGTTGTGAAACGGGGCTTGACAGCTGAGTGTTTCTGTCCACTCCCTTCTATGTACTTGTATAAATATGGCCATACACTATGCAATCAGATTGTATATTGTGTCTTTGGTGAGAAGGGTGATCAATGATTGATCGCATTTCATTTAACAAACGTACAGCTGAGAATAGGTGGGTAGGTAGGCGGGTGGATGATGCAGGGTGTGTGCTAATGAGGTGAGCTGGTCAACTCCTTCCTGTGTTATGACCACTAATCTGTCCAGGAAGTATGGAAGAAGCAATGGATATGTTTGGAAATATGGATGAGGGGGGGCAGGAGGCGGAGCCTAGCAGAGCAGACATGCATTGTTAGAGCTCCACACCCCTGAGGAGAGAAGAGAAGGACAAAGCGGAGCCTGCAGGCTCAAAAGGTATCCATTTGAACCTTTTTGCCCCAGGGAACAAACTGTGAAAGTTTGGGCAGGAAATATGGTACTGGGAGGAAACCGTGGCAGAAATAAAAATCACCTCACAAAGAGCTCACAGGCACTCACTGCAGCTGAAGCAGCTCCAGTCACCTCACAAGATACAGCATCAGGGCGCTCTCACAGACAGAAAATGTCACAGCAAGACTCTCCATTTGAGTCAGATACAGAACAAATCCTCTCACAAACTTCTCCACAAGCCTCCTCAGTATCCCCAGTAATATTATTACAATTTGAAAAGATGCTTCATAAGGCTTTAAAACAAACCTCAGACCAAATAACAAAAAGCCTAACCAAAGAAATAAGAGAGCTGGGAAACCGCACCGCAGCCTTAGAAATAAAAATGGATGAAATTGAAATTACAACCCAAGAAAATATAACAGAATTGGAACAATTAAAAAAAGAGAATTTAATACTTCAAACTAAGCTCGAAGATTACGAAAATAGAGCCAGACGTTCAAACTTGCGCATAAGGGGAATACCTGAAACTGTGACAGACCTGCAATCTACTATTACTGCTCTATTACAAGAACTAAAGCCAGATATCCCTATTGAACGTTTAGAACTGGACAGAGTACACAGAGCCCTCACAGCCAAAAAGAAAAATGGACCCCCACGTGATATAATCACAAAATTTCATTATTACAGAACGAAAGAACAAATACTAATTGCTGCAAGAGAAAAAAAGGAACTTAATTTTCAAGGACACAATTATCAAATTTTTGCTGACCTATCCCAACTTACTATTACTAAAATACGATCCATGAAACCCCAACTAATGGAACTGCAACGCCACAACATTATGTATCAATGGGGCTTCCCCTTTTCAGTTAGATTTAACTACCAAGGTACAATTTACAGAAGCAGATCAGCAGATGAACTACAACAAACCCTTTTAAAATTAAATCTGACAGAACCCACAAGCAGCAACACTCCCACACGCAGAAGAATGGCGTCATCTTCACCTTCAGGCAGCACCCAGAAAATTTCAGAACAAAATGGGAATCATCATTCTCACAAAAGAGGCCGTTATGCCACATCATCCATGGACCAAGAAGATTCAATGGACTGACATCCTAATTCCTGATTTCTCTTCATTTATTATACTAAGAGATGGTTCTCTATAAAAAACCTATATTTATAACTGAATGTAACTGCATTCTGATAGTCACACACTGTGTGGGATCATGTTACATTCCAGTTATATTTCTTATTACTTCTGATTCATATAGCCTTAGAATATATAAGTGAAATAAGGAAATTCTTGTTCAGTTATATATTATCAGGTAATAACAATAGATTTATTACTTTTTAGGACAAATATGTTCAATAATCCAGAAGTAATGGAAGCTTTTTCTTTCTTTTCTTAAAACAAATATATTATTACCTAACTAGTTCCTAGAATTATGTTTTTGTTTATTCTAATCTGAAGCAATACAACCTCAATTTTATGAGTTAACATATCTAAACAGTTACATATGAATAAAATATGTAATTGTTTACTCTAAAAGGGTTAAAATCCCAAAATAATTCAAACTATCTTCATCAATACCAAAGTTATTAACAGTACCTTTCTAACTGAATTATTTAGCCTAGGGCAAGACTAACCATATACAACCACCCTGGAATAAATCATTTCAACAAAAACTATATTCTGCACTCCAATTAATGAAACATCATTTTGATGTCTTTTGACATAGCACTTCTCTCCTGTAAGCGGAAGATCCGTGTACCCCCATTAGCCCTCCTCATTCTCCCAACCATATTATGTGGGAGTGTGACGAAGGCACTTATTCCCCTGAGAGAGATATTTATTCTCTTTCACGAGTAAATTGTGATTACTTGCAAAAAATAATTTATACAATGTATCATCTAATCTCATATGTTTTTTGTTTACTCTTTACTCCAGAATTCACTGGTTTCTTTTCTATCTATTCATCTCTTCAGTCCACACAGGTTGATCTGCGCAGTCAGCTCTGCATAAAAAAAAGTAAGTCAAAACTATTTGATCTATTGCCATGGCACCACTGAATATACTTTCCCTGAATGTTCAGGGAATAAATGTCCCTCAAAAAAGGACCAAAGCCTTCCGTACTTTCCATAACAAAAAGGCTCACATAGTATGCCTCCAAGAAACACACTTCACCAAAGATTCTACTCCAAAATATATTTCTCCTTTTTATCAACAAATTTACATGGCTTCTGCCTGTACCAAGCAAAGGGGAACTCTAATTGCATTTCACCGATCCACACCATTCACCTTATCATCAGAAATTAAAGACCCAGAAGGTAGATACCTGATACTCATGGGTTATATAATGGATACAGCAATCACGGTGATTTCCTACTACGCTCCTAACAAACAACCTACACCATTCCTCTCACATATATTACAAGTGATTAATACACACAAAATAGGAACAGTGATAATGTGTGGGGATTCGAACCAGGTCCTCCTCCCATTTCTAGATAAATCACCTTTTACACCATCCAAAATAACCTCTAGATTACCTTTTTCTCAACTTCTTTCCAAATACAATCTGGTAGATTCATGGAGAGAAAGTAACCCAATGAAAAAGAAATTCACTTATTTCTCGCACCCTCATCAAACCTTCACCAGAATAGATCATATTTTTCTAACAATAGGAATGATACCAGAAATTATTGCATCAGATATAATTCCGATTCCGTGGTCTGACCATAATGCAGTATACACTACTATAGCCTCAGCCATACCAAAAGCGCATGACCCAACGTGGTACTTACCGGACATAATGCTCAAACACCCACTACATCAGGTGGCCATTGAACAAGCTTTAAAGGAATACATATCAATTAATAACAGACATCTCCCCAATAACACTGTGGGAAGCTCATAAGCCTGTCTTGCGTGGTACAATACAAAGACAAATGGCACTATTTAAACGGGAACGCAAAAATCTAGCAAAAAAACTAGAACTCAATTTTAATGCAGCCTACATATCATTTCAAGATAATCCATCTCAGAGTACAAAATCTCATCTGGAAAAATCTAGATTGGAATACGATCTATTTCTCACTGAATACATGAATACAAACAAACCAGGTACATATTTGGCTCGGGCATTAAATTCAACTAACAAATCTTTCAAACCAATACGTTTGAAATTATCAAAAAATGTTTACACTTGTAATCCAGTTAAAATAGTCCATAAATTTCACTCACATCTCGCAACTTTATACAAGACAAACAATGAATTTAATCCTACAGAAGCTGAATCCTTCTTCTCAAAAATAACCTTACCTGAGTTATCTCAGAATCAAAAAAGCAGTTTGGATGAGCCTATAACTATAGATGAAGTTGCTAACGCCATAAAAGACCTAAAACTTAACAAAAGACCAGGCCCAGACGGCTACTCAGCTTTATACTATAAAACATTCTCAGAAATACTCTCTCCCATTCTCACTGAAACTTTTAACAAACTTCTAGATGGACATTCTTTTCGGCAAGAAACACTAATGGCAATTGTTTGTATGATCCCAAAACCCCTTTCTGATGATACTTCCTGTGTGAATTATCGGCCTATCTCTCTGTTAAACCTCGATATTAAATTATTAGCAAAAATAATAGCAAAACGCCTCAATAGCATTATAGGAAAATTAATACATAGAGATCAAGTAGGCTTCATGCCAAATAGACAGGCAGGCGATAATATACGCAGGGCAGTGTTATTGGCACATATTGCTAAAAAACGGAAAATCCCTTTATGTTTTCTATCTCTCGATATTAAGAGGGCATTTGACACAGTATCCTGGCAATATATGCAATATTCATTACAAAAATGGGGTTTTGGACCCCACTTTTTAACATGGATCAAAGCATTATATATTAAACCCAAAGCCTATATAAAATATGCTGGATACAAATCTGAAGCCTTTAATATCGAAAGAGGTGCCCGACAGGGTTGCCCATTATCTCCCTTATTATTTGCCCTTATACTCGAACCCATGGCCCAATACATCAGAACAAACCAAACTATAACTCGCATTGAAGTAGGAGGTATTACACACAAATTATGTATATTTGCAGACGATATATTACTTTTTCTATCATCACCACAGGTCTCTGGTCCTAACTTAATACCAGCTCTTGATGGATTTGCAGCCCTATCCGGCCTTATGATTAATCCTAAGAAATGCCTAGTGCTTAATATTTCACTCACAAACATGGAATTGATCCCGGCTAGGGCTGCACTCCCATTCACATGGGCAGAAAAATCAATCCCATATCTTGGAATTCATTTAACAGCATCTCATTCTGACTTATTCTCAACCAATTATCCTCCAGTATTAAGACAGATCACAAATCTAATAAAACAATGGTCGCAACTTCCTTTATCCTGGATAGGGAAGATTAATGCAATCAAAATGACTATTCTACCCAAATTGCTTTATCTATTCAGAGTCCTCCCTATTCCAATTCCTTCCTATTTTTTGAGAATAGTACAAAAAAGAGCAACTTCGTTTATATGGGGCTCTTCTAAACCACGTATACCTATACACACACTACATCTTCCCAAAAATAAAGGAGGCCTGGGATACCCTAATTTTACTAACTACTACAGAGCAGCACATTTGGCCAGTCTGTCCAAATACCATGCAAAACAGGAAATCCCATTATGGGTATTTATAGAGGCTTCAGAAAATGACCCTCTATTAATATCAAATTTATTATGGCTTGATCCTAAAGACCGCTTTAAAATTCATAATCCCATAACTAAACACTTCTTATCTCTCTGGGATAAACTAAAAACCAAATATCAGTTACAATCTCCACACAATCCTCTCCTTTCTTTTATCAGAAATCCGGCCTTTTATCCGGCATGGATCTACCCAAATTCTTTTAAAGCTTGGACAACATCAGGCATTCAGACACTAAATGACTTCATAGCATCTAAATCATTCCTTTCATTCCCATCGCTTAGAGAAAAATATGATCTACCAAACTCTGAGATATTTAGATATCTCCAAATCAAAAATTTCTATACACCATTCCTAAAGGGGGATACACCAATATCCCAATTATCCATTTTTGAATCAATCTGTACAAAAGATCCATTTGCTAAAGGTACAATTTCATCACTTTATAATCAATTATATGGAGTAGCAAATCTTAATAGACCCTCTTACGTTCAGAGGTGGGAGGAGGACCTGGGACGAACTTTAGAAGACACGGACTGGTTTAATATATGGCTCACATCTAAGTCATCTTCACCCAACATCTTAGCACTGGAGACAAATTATAAAGTCCTAACTCGCTGGTACCTTGTACCCGCTAGAGTGGCAAAATATTCACCTAATACCTCAACTCTTTGTTTTCGAGGATGCCCAGAAATAGGCACATATTTACACATATGGTGGACGTGCCCAGTAATCCAAACCTTCTGGAAGGAAGTCTTCGTGATTGCATCTAAAATATTTAAAAAAATAATACAACCAGATCCATATTTAACTTTACTTAATCTAAAACCGGAATGGTTAACACTCTCTCAATTCAAACTTATGATCCAACTAATAACGGCTGCAAAACAAACAGTGGCCAAGGCATGGAAATCTCCTACATTGGTACTAGCAGAAACAATTCACAGAATGAATAATACAATATCCCATGCTAAGATGGTAGCCATCGATCAAAATCAAATTCCAAAATTTGAAAAACTTTGGCATCCTTGGATAAAACAACAGTTCCTGTCAAATTTCAATGACACTGTCATGTTGCCATGGTAACAGATTAAATGACTTACAGAGACACCCATTCTAAGGCTTCAAAGAGAACTAAAAAGAATAATAAACTGACGAGCGGGACAACCTTGTGGACCATACCTCTACCTTTCAACCCTTTTTCTTCTTTCTCTTTCCTTTTCTCCACCTTACGATTAAAGCTCATTATCAGAATCTATTTGACCTATATACACTCTACTTGTAAACAATATGTATAGTAGGTATAAATCATTTAAATACCTACAAAAGTAACTAAGGAAAAGATATATATCTTTAATTTAGGTTTACGTGAACCCAATGTTTAATATTTGAAATTTCATGATATTTACCTATATAAACCCTACTGTAAAACAATGAGCTTACTTTATAGATCCTTGTAAACTTACTTTATGTATCTTTATGTATCTTTATAACATTGTATACTCAATAAACTTCTTTTGACAAGGAAATATGGATGAGGACAAGTGAAGTAAGTGACTGTAGGTTTAATGGAAAGCTTTGATATTTTTGCAAAAAAAACTACATGAATGCTATATTGGTACATAGGGGGGGACAGAATTTTGAAAAAAAAAAAAGGAACAAAGGTGAACTTATCCTTTAACCACTTCAGCTCTGGAAGAATTTACCCCCTTCCTGACCGGGCCATTTTTTGCAATATGGCACTAAGTCGCTATAATTGACAATTGCGTGGTCGTGCCACGTTGTACTCAAATTAAATCGATGTCCTTTTTTTCCCACAAATAGACCTTTCTTTTGGTGGTATTTGATCACCTCTATGGTTTTGTTTTTTTTACGCTATACACAAAAAAAACAACACCAATTTTGAAAAGAACTGCTTTTTTAATTTTTGCCATAATGAATATCCCAATTTAAAAAGAAAAAAAAATTCCTCAGTTTAGGCCGATATGTATTCTTCTACATATTTTTGGTA
This sequence comes from Aquarana catesbeiana, assembly GCF_042186555.1. Classification (NCBI taxonomy): domain Eukaryota; kingdom Metazoa; phylum Chordata; class Amphibia; order Anura; family Ranidae; genus Aquarana; species Aquarana catesbeiana. The sequence goes on along the minus strand of NC_133326.1, from coordinate 575,553,746 downwards.
AAAAATATTGCAATAAGCTTATAGTAATTGGTTTGCGCAAAAGTTATAGCGCCTACAAAATAGGTTATTGATTTATAAAATAGGTTATTGATTTATGGCATGTTTATTATTTTTTTACTAGTAATGGCGGCGATCTGCAATTTTTATCGGGACTAGCGATAATGCGGCGGACAGATCGGACACTTTTGACATTTTTTTGAAACCACTGATATTTATACAGTGATCAGTGCTATAAAAAGCCACTGATTACTGTATAAATGTCACCGGCAGGGAAGGGGTTAACACTAGGGGGCGATCAAGGGGTTAAATGTGTTCCCTAACTGTGTGTTCTAATGGTGGGGGGATGGGACTGACTGGGGGAGGAGACTGATCAGTGTGCCTATATACTAGGAACACACGTTCTGTCTCCTCTCCCCTGACAGGACGTGCATTTGTGTGTTTACATACACAGATGCACGTTCCTGCTCTGTCACGAGCGATCGCGACCGATGGACTCGCACATCGGCTACTCAGTGAAGCGGCGCCGCGTCCGCTCCCCCTATACCCTTAAAGTGGCCACCGTACAGCTACAGCGATTTGCACAGGGGAGCCATTCTGCCGCAGTCAAACGACGGCAGGCGGTCGGCATGTGGTTAAACAGTATTTGGGCTATTTCCTGTGCTGATCAATTGATTTTCATTGATTTAAAACAGGAAATACCACTTCTGGCCACTAGATGGCGTTAAGTCTTATAGGAAATGTTGAAGATACTCTACACAAGGGATATGCAATTAGCGGACCTACAAGTCCCATGAGGCATAGCAAGGTTCAGAGAGCCGCAAGCGTGACACCAAAAGGCGGAGGCATGATGGGACTAGTAGTTTTGCAACAGCTGGAGGTTTTCTAATTGCATATCCCTGCTCTGCACCATCTAGTGGCCAAAAGCAGTATTTCTGTTCTAAATCAATTAGAAACATTTTACAGACACAGGAAATAGCCTAATGATTTTTTTTACCCATTCGCAAAGACGTAACTCTAATGCCCTGTACACACGGTCGGACATTGATCGGACATTCCGACAACAAAATCCATGGATTTTTTTCCGACGGATGTTGGCACAAACTTGTCTTGCATACACATGGTCACACAAAGTTTTTGGAAAATCCGATCGTTCTGAACGCGGTGACGTAAAACACGTACGTCGGGACTATAAACGGGGCAGTAGCCAATCGCTTTCGTCTCTTAATTTATTCTGAGCATGCGTGGCACTTTGTGTGTCGGATTTGTGTACACACGATCGGAATTTCCGACAACGGATTTTGTTGTCGGAAAATTTTATAGCCTGCTCCCAAACTTTGTGTGTCGGAAATTCTGATGGAAAATGTGTGATGGAGCCCACACACGGTCGGAATTTCCGACAACAAGGTCCTATCACACATTTTCCGTCAAAAAATCCGACCGTGTGTACGGGGCATAACTCTGAGGCCGCTAGAAGCCATGCCAAAAGTGATTCTGAGCAAAAGATTTGATATATACCTGTTTTGAAAAAAATGTGTAACCAAACTATCGTAGATCAGCTTTAATTACTAGTTCAAAACTTGTTGGTCTCTGGGAGATTATCAACCTTACCATTTATAAATGATAGTACATCTTTCCTTTTAATGCTCAAGTGCATTGGCGGCTGGTGAAGTTTTAGCATGGGGGGGCAGACCCCGCCCTTCATTTTTGACCCCTCCCGCTTCTCATAAGCCCCACCCCTTATAGAATCCACCCACTCCGTCCCCTGTATTCCACTTGCTTCCACCCATAGTGTCAGGAGTAAACAGCTCAGCATCACAGGACAGAGTATATAACCCCAGCATCACAGGACAGAGTAAATAGTGCAGCCTCACAGATCATGGTATATAGCGCAGCCTCACAGATCATGGTATATAGCGCAGCCTCACAGATCATGGTATATAGTGCAGCCTCACAGATCATGGTATATATAGCGCAGCCTCACAGTTCATGGTAAATAGCGCAGCCTCACAGATCATGGTATATAGTGCAGCCTCACGGATCATGGTATATAGCACAGCCTCACAGATCATGGTATACAGCACAGCCCCACAGATCATGGTATATAGCACAGCCTCACAGACAATGTATACCCCACAGGTGATATCTGCACAATGTATACCTCACAGGTCATTTCTATGTAAAATGTATCTACACAGGTCATATACTGCATATGTACATTGTATACAATGAACACACAAATCAATTACTGTGTGTACACAAAAGTCATATATGTACAATGTATATACTATACACACAAGTCACATACACCAAGCAGCCATAACATTATGACCACTGACCAACCATCTGTGAATAATACTATTTATCTGATTACAATGGCATCTGAAAGTTGGTGGGATATATTAGGCAGCAAGTGAACATGTTGTCCCTGAAGTTAATGTGCTGAAATTTAAGGGGCAGGGACTTCTTTCCTGCGTTTCTTTGGGTAGGACAGCCGTACACCCAGCACACAGATACAAAGATGTGATCGAAGCCTAGGGGCTCATTCACAAATGAGGTTTGGGGACAGTGAAACCATGCGGTTGAGCTATGTTTTTACCACCCCCAGCTGCACCGCCTTTAGCTGCAGAAGCAGCGGCTGAGGTCATACACATGCTTCAGTCACAGCAGGAAATACACCCAGTCACATTCAACGGCACTATCAGTTAAAAATAACATACATACATGTAGTGCTGGTAGATTTATGATCTACCATTTGATAGGTAAATTTAGTGAATTGCTCGTTATAGGAAGTTAGATTTGCCTCTGTTCCACTTGGCTGACGTTGCGTGTGGTTCCACATTGTGCCGGTGGGTGTCGTTGTCACCATCGGCGGATGTTGGAAAAGCAACGTGTTAAAGCGGATGATTACTCCTCTGTCCCGGAGACAACTCGGTGGAGGTGGTCCTCCGAGTTGCATTCTGGGAGAGGGTATTTATGGGACAGACGCCATGTTTAGGGGTTCGTTTTCAGCCTCCTGCTGGCCCTCCTGGCTGACAGGTATGTGTTAGGGTACCACCTCGTGGTCCTCCGTTCCGGAGGCCCGCGTCGCTGCGGCGCGTAGGTGGGCCAAGAAGCCTGTCTGGGGCCTACCACAGCAGCCAAGGAATGGTCCTGAGCTGTCTATCCAGAGGGAAGAAGCTGGACAACCGAGAAGATCCCAGGGGAGGACCCATCATGGAAGGATCATACAGAGTGCTGGTCTGGAGAGGGGCCTGGTGACTCGGTTGGAGGACGTATCCTGAAGTAGTCTTATTAAATGGTACTGCTGGCTTAGAGGTCCAAGTACTGTGTCTGACATTCATCGTGAACCAATACATCCTGTGGCAGAGGATTGTACGGGTTTATTTCAAGCAAGTCTGTGGCAGAGACTTTTGTTCGTGCTACCTACTGGCTGCTAGGCAAGTGAGAGATGTCTATCCAGGCGAGCAAAGATCGTGTCCAAAAAAAGGGGATTGCATTCAATTACAGTATTCAACCTTAAATGATGTTCTGAAGGAACCTAAAGAAAGGTATTTGAGCTTCCCTGCAGTTTTCCTCCTGCCTCTTTCCTGCTAATTCCTTCGTTACTTGGTTCAATAAAGCATTGAAAACGTACTCAAGTGTTGGTACTTAAATCGTCCAGAGGTAGACTCAACGGAACCCTAGACCCGGTGCCGGTGAAACAGAGGTACCGAGAGTGAAGGTAACAATCCGCTTTAAACCAGCAGCTCTCTCCACCGAGAGTTAGTGCTACATACATATACATACAAAGGGCACATACATAAACTCACAAACTTTAATATACGCACATAGACTCACCTACACACATACAGTATATACACACATTCATACATAAGGTCACATAGATACACACACATATTTACATACATACAAACACACATACATATACACACGCATACACTCATAAGCTCATATACACATATTTACATACATACATACATACATACATACTCATACATACTCACACATATATAAACTCACATACATACATATCATATACATACATGCACACACATCTATACATACACACACACACACTGTACATATATGAAGCCTTTTTAAAAACTGCAGTACTGTACATATACCTGCACTTCTGGGTCCTGCACTGTAGGGGAGGTGCAGCAGGTCAGGCCTCAGGAAGACATCTCCCCCTTCCACTGCTCTTAACTTACTGTCCTGATTAAGCTCCCACTGTGCATTTGTACAAATGAGCGGAGCAGTAGGAGCTCAATCATAGGCTCTCTCAAACAGGATGCTGCAGCACCCCTGGCAAACTCTGGTGATACCCCAGTTAGGAAATGCTGGTCTAAGGGGAGCAGGTAAATCAGTTTTGCTTACCTGATCTTCTGCTCCCACATGCTCCTCTGCTCTAACAGACCTGTTCCTGCAGCCTCTTCTTCCCTGCACTTTGGTGGTCTAAGGTCCTCTGATATCATCAAGACCGATGCAGGGACCATAGCCTTGCTCTGGAGATGAGCATGCTTAGGGACAGACCACCTGTCAGAGTGGAGGAGAGTGCAGTTTGTCAGGGAAGTGGAGGATCAAGTAAGTAAAAGTGCTGTTCTGTCCCATAGACTAAACAAGCAGTTAACCCATGCAGTGTGGGCTTAGTCCCACTGTAAGGGAGGACTTTTAGTATTCTTAGAGTTGGGCTTAAAGGAGTACAATATGTTATTGGCTAGACAATCTCCAGGAAAACTGCTAGATAAGAAATTCAGCTAGGAATCTCTTTTGCGGTCTGCAATAGGCCTTAGTTACGAGTATCAGGGTTCCATCTCCATCACTGCAGCCTCTCCTATGGACCCCGCCCCCCTTTATTGATGTTCACAATCCTTTATTTATTGGTCCTAACGTGGCTTAGAATATTGTGACAATGTGTAAAAAGGCTGATATGACATGTTTATTCTTCTAGAGATGATTGGTAAAGTGTGTGGTCAATGATTTCCCTGTGCCAATTACAGGCACAAGCCTACTGTACCTGATGGTAAATCCAGCCCAGAACACCATCATTGTGCGGCACTACTAAGTGATCAGCAGGCTGTCATTATAATATCTATAGGTAGCTTTATTTATCCATTCTCCTTCCGTCTTACACATCATCTGCTGAACTCATTGTCATTTCCTGGATATGTTGCAGTGATTTGTGTTCTCTTCTCTTTCCTTATAAATTGAACCGTCAAGCACTCTCTGTAAAGGTAAATGACTGAGCCTTCCCTTGTTCAGTGTTCTTATATTCAAGTGCTTGTATCCTATGCAAACACGGAGACAATTGCTCTCTGCAATGAATGCTGGCATCTGTAATAATTTCTCTCCACTGGATGTTACTTTATTATTATTATTTATTATTATTATTATTATTATTATACAGTATTTATATAGCGCCAACAGTTTACGTAGCGCTTTACAACTTGAGGGTAAACAGTACAAATACAATTTGATACAGTAGGAATCAGAGGGCCCTGCTCCTTAGAGCTTACAATCTAAGAGGGAAGGTCAAGAGATACAAGAGGTAATAACTATGGGTGATGTGCTGATTGAGAAGATAAATGTACAGTTGTTAGGTGGGGGCCAGATAGGCTTCTCTGAAGAGATGAGTTTTCATGGATCGTCTGAGAGTGGATAAAGTAGGAGAAAATTGGACGGATTGGGGTAGAGCATTCCAGAGGATGGGGGAGGCTCTGGAGAAGTCCTGAAGGTGAGCATGGGATGAGGTGACAAGGGAGTTTGAGAGCAGGAGGTCTTGGGAGGAGCGAAGAGAAAGATTAGGTTGGTATTTTGTGACTAGGTTAGAGATGTTGCTGGGGGCCAGGTTGTGGATGGCTTTGTAAGTTATAGTTAGTATCTTGAATTTAATTCGGTGACTGAGTGGCAGCCAATGGAGAGATTGGCAGAGGGGTGTGGCAGACGCTGAGCGGTTTGTGTGGTGGATGAGCCTGGCAGCAGCGTTCATGATGGACTGAAGTGGAGATAGCCTATTTAGAGGTAAACCAATGGGGAGGGAGTTGCAGTAATCGAGGCGGGAGATGACCAGGGAGTGGATTAGAAGCTTTGTGGAGTCATTGGTTAGGAAGGGGCGTATCTTGGAGATGTTGCGAAGACTGAGGCGGCAAGCTTTGGATAGTGATAGAATGTGGGGTCGAAAGGTTAGTTCAGAGTCCAGGATTACACCTAGGACCTTGGCGTGGGGAGATGGGTTGATAGTTGAGCCATTGATCTTGACAGGGAAATCAGGGGAAGTGGCACCTGAGGGAGGAAATATCATGAGCTCAGTTTTGGATAGGTTGAGTTTGAGAAAGTGATGTGACATCCAGGCTGATATGTCTGCTAGTAAGTTGGTAATGCGTGAGGAGGCAGATGGAGAGAGCGGGGGGGTGGAGAGATAGATTTGGGTGTCATCAGCGTAGAGATGATATTTAAAGCCGTGGGAGGCAATCAACTGACCCAAGGAGGTGGTGTAGATTGAGAAAAGGAGAGGTCCAAGAACAGAACCTTGGGGGACCCCAACGGAAAAAGGAAGAGGAGAGGAGGAAGTAGAGTTGTAAGTGACACTGAAGGAGCGGTGGGATAGGTAGGATGAGAACCAGCGAAGAGTACAGTCACGGAGACCGAAGGAGTGGAGTTTTTTGAGGAGGAGGGGGTGGTCCACTGTGTCAAAGGCAGCAGAGAGATCCAGGAGAAGTAGTACAGAATAGTGTCCATTGGCTTTAGCCATTAGTAGATCATTTGAGAGTTTAAGGAGAGCAGTTTCCGTGGAGTGTTGAGGGCGAAAACCGTACTGAAGGGGATCAAGAAGTTTATTCATGGTCAGATGGTCGCTTAGTCGGTTGTAGACCAGTCTTTCAAGAAGTTTGGAGGAGAAGGAGAGTAAGGAGATGGGACGTAAGTTGTTGAGATTGGTGGGATCCAGTGAGGGCTTTTTTAGTATGGGGGTGACTAGCGCATGTTTTAGAGAGTTTGGGAAGATGCCACAAGAGAGGGAGAGGTTGAAAATGTGAGTTAGAGAGCGTAGAATCGAGTCAGAGGGTGAGCGTAGCATTTGCGAGGGAACAGGATCCAGGGGGCAAGTGGTTAGATGAGTGCTAGGTAAAAGTTTAGCAACCTCAGTAATAGTAGCAGGGTTGAATGAGGGAAGTAATGATTGTGTCTGTGGACATGGGGTGTTGCATGGGGGAGGTTTTTGCACATTGGCAATCTCCTCATGAATTGTATCAATCTTAGTTTTGAAGTGATTGGCAATCTCCTGGGCAGTGAGTGAGTTGGTGGGTGGAGGCAGTGGAGGACAGAGTAGAGTGTTGAAGGTAGAGAAGAGTTGACATGGACTGGATGAGAAGGTGTTAATGAGTGTGATAAAGTAGGTTTGTTTGGCAGTGTGAAGGCAGGAGTAGTATTTTAGGAGGGCAGATTTATATTGTGTGAAGTCTTCCTGGGTTTTAGTCTTATGCCACAGGCGCTCAAGAGCGCGGCTACGTTTTCTGAGACTCCTGGTGTCATCTGTTTGCCAGGGTTGTAGCAGTCGGGGCCTAATTCTGCGTGTAGTGAGGGGGGCAAGCTTGTCTAGGGAGGAAGACAGTGAGCTGTTGTAGATGAAAGTAGCTAGGTTGGGGCAGGACAGAGGTGAGATTTTATCATAGAGGTGATCAGTAGCAGAGTAGAGAAGAGAAGGGTTGAGGTGGAGAAGGTTTCTACGTGTAATTGTTAGGCAGTTGGAGGGAGAAGAGGTGGAAGACAAGGAGAGAGCAAAACTAATAAGGTGGTGATCAGAGAGTGGGAGTGGATTGTTGGAAAGGTTGCACAGAGTGCACAGATAGGAGAAGGCAAGGTCAAGGGTGTTGCCGTTGGAGTGGGTAGGAGCCTGTATCCATTGCTTCAGGTCAAGCGATGAGGTTAGACTGAGAAGTTTAGAAGTAATAGTAGTGTTAGTGTTGACAGGGATATTGAAGTCCCCAAGAATAATTGTGGGGATTTCAGAAGAGAGAAAGTAGGGTAGCCAGGCAGAGAAGTCATCAAGAAAGGCTGATACTGGTCCAGGGGGCCGGTAGATGACAGCAATTCTTAGAGAAATGGGAGAAAAAAGACGAATGCAATGTGCCTCAAAAGAGGAGAGTGTCAGAGAGGGAGGTGGGTGAAGAACCTGATAGGTGCTGTATGGGGCTAGAAGAATTCCCACTGCACCTCCCTTCCGTCCACTTGGTCTGGGGGAGTGAGTCCAGAGAAGGCCCCCATGGGAGAGGGAAGCAGGAGAAATAGTATCCGATTCATGAAGCCAGGTTTCAGTAATGGCAAGTAGGTTAAAGGAATTTGTGATAAAGAGGTCGTGAAGGGCGGTGAGTTTGTTGCAGACAGAACGTGCATTCCACAGGGCACAGGAAAAGGGGGGGCTGGTTTTGGAAAGAGGAATAGAGACCAAATTCTGTGGGTTACGGCTCCTGCCAGAGGGTGTAGGGGGATGGGAGCAATGGGCAAAGACAGATGATGGTGGCCCAGGGTTTGGGGATATGTCACCAGAGATTAGGAGAAGCAGGAGGGTGAGGGAGGTAATGTGGGACTGTGATTTATGTGAAGGGGCATGTCTCAGAGTACTGGAGGTGTTATCAGTGTATGGATGTAGAATGAGCGAGAGTTGGTAGGAGCAGTAGTAGGGAGAAGACAGAAGGCAGGGTGATATGTATAAGCAGGCGGGTGGAGAGGGGGGGTGAAAGTAAGAGAGTTTGAGGAGAGAGGAGAGGAGTGACAGAAGCAGTGGTGGAGAGTGCATGTTACAGAGCGGAAGGAGAGCCTAGTAGAGAGACAGGGTCACCTGCAGTCTGTTAGCTGCTTTCCAGTGCAGATTGCTATATTTGTTTGCTTCGTGCAATCGCTGAAGTGCAGAGATTGAAGTGCATATCAAATGTAGAAAGAATCACTTAGAGATAGAAGCCATTGCAATGTGCACCCCGAGCAATGTGCTCACCCCTTAAGGATGCTCAAATATATACTGTTATAAGGGTGGGGTTGAAGTTCGTTAATTAATCATGAGTGCCTATAAGAATGCCTAACAATCAAAGTTGACTTTTTGCTTCAAAAATCAGAATAGCAAGAGGCCAAGATAAGATCAACACATAAAACTTAGGTAAGACAGTCCAGAGCAGCAAATAACAACGTCATGGTTGTGCGCACAGGGCAACAGATAGAGAAGGACACATACCAGAGACACACACAGAGACAGCAAGCAAATCCCAATTTCAGTTAACGGTGGAAGATGTGGGTGAGCTGACACATACCAGAGATACACACATACAGACAGCAGGCAGATCCCAATTTCAGTTAACGGTGGAAGATGTGGGTGAGCTGACACATACCAGAGACACACACACATACAGACAGCAGGCAGATCCCAATTTCAGTTAACGGTGGAAGATGTGGGTGAGCTGACACATACCAGAGACACACACATACAGACAGCAGGCAGATCCCAATTTCAGTTAACGGTGGAAGATGTGGGTGAGCTGACACATACCTGTAAGAGACAGAGAAGGAATGATCAGGTGAGGCAGAACTTGAAGCAGAGATTGAAGTACATATCACTTGTAGAAAGAATCACTTAGAGATAGAAGCCTTTATTTATTGGTCCTAACGTGGCTTAGAATATTGTGACAATGTGTAAAAAGGCTGATATGACATGTTTATTCTTCTAGAGATGATTGGTAAAGTGTGTGGTCAATGATTTCCCTATGCCAATTACAGGCACAAGCCTACTGTACCTGATGGTAAATCCAGCCCAGAACACCATCATTGTGCGGCACTACTAAGTGATCAGCAGGCTGTCATTATAATATCTATAGGTAGCTTTATTCATCCATTCTCCTTCCGTCTTACACATCATCTGCTGAAGTCATTGTCATTTCCTGGATATGTTGCAGTGATTTGTGTTCTCTTCTCTTTCCTTATAAATTGAACCGTCAAGCACTCTCTGTAAAGGTAAATGACTGAGCCTTCCCTTGTTCAGTGTTCTTATATTCAAGTGCTTGTATCCTATGCAAACACGGAGACAATTGCTCTCTGCAATGAATGCTGGCATCTGTAATAATTTCTCTCCACTGGATGCTACTTTAATGCTATTTGCAGTGTTTTTGATGTGCCCAGTCACCAGCAGGCGGTCATTATAATAAAAATACCTATACTGCCCCCCGGAAAAACTACCTTCTTCATAGTTTTGAGATAAACCAAAAATACATATCAGCAAAAAAGCCTAGAGGAAAAGGAGAACAGTTAATGTAAACCTTCTCACATCCAGACAGTGCAGAGTGCACTGCAGAGTGCAGACACATTGCTTACTTACCAAAATAGCTCCGCTCGTGCCGTGCATGCCACGGAGCTGCTGACATCACTTCGGGTTTATCACTGGCACAGGGAAACTGAAAGTGACGTCGTAACTTGGAGGGAAAGCACCACCCATGTACTAGGGTGGTGGCAATCTAGAATAAAGCACCCGGCCGTAGTGATACTACGGGTGGAAGTTGTCCGGCGTGATGGATTGCACCACAAGGCAGGTCAAAACCCTGCAAATGAAGCGTCTCATCTGCAATCTCGTGATTGCATAGACGTGGCGCTTCCCATAGTGCACTGTGTCCGGCGCCCAAACACAGTGCGCTTAAAGGACATTTTTTTTTCTTTAAGGGCCCTTTTTTCATTTTTTTTGTGAATGCCTGGGGGGGGGGGGAGGTGCCCCCTATAGATGGGCCACCACTGCTCAAAATTTCCCAACATAATTTTTTTTGGGGGGGAGATTTCCTTTTAATCTCTGTCCTGGAGATGCAACTGAAAGTGGAAGGAAATCTCTACAAAGTCTGGTGAATAGCCCACTTAGACAGTTGTCACAAGACCATGTGTCCCCATTCTAAGATTTGCTTTAAACTCTTTTTCTGGTGAATCTATGGGGACATGTGCTATCACAGACTGGGGGCGGCCCCATGACCTCCTTTCAACCTGGCATACTGAAGACATCTTTTTTTTTTTAAAAGGTGTTTATTTTGATTTTGTAACATAAAAATACAAGAGGAAATAACAAAAGAGGGACTGTAAGTACATCTGTGTAAGGAGCACTTGGTAGAGCCCTTACATAGTAAAAACATTGGAACAAGTTTACTAGTCCAGGAGACAGAAATGCCCCAACAGAAAACATTCATAGGTTCATACATACAACCATTCAAACCTGCAACACATGCGACCCCGTAAGGACAGCCAAGGTCCAGATTCCCCCTATATAATAGGTGCTTCATAAAAGATATCCCATGATTCTCAGTTTTGGTATCTTGCCAGGCAATAATATGAGGGTACTGAAGACATCTACTCAAAGAAAATAAGTACTGTGGGGCTCCAGATTGGGAGTGAGTATTGCAGCAAAAGCTGATTTTTTATTATATCTTTTTAATTACCGGTAGCTTTTTAAAAACATTTTTAAAGTGGATGTAAACCCGAAAAAAAAAAAAAAAATTTTTGATATCATACTGTAGAGTATAAGATTTCCTATCATTTGAGCCCAGTCTTGCCACACAGAGTTAATCCATCTCTGAGCAATTCTCTTTTATTTTTCAGTGAGAAAAATCTTGACAAAGTGAGGAAAACTTTGTCAAATCCTCCCCCTTGCTGTGAGTGACAGCCTAAGACACATGCAGTATTTTTTAATTCCCTCCCCCACTCCTTTCTTCAGCAGCTCTGCAAGGATTGGCTGTTCCACACCTCAGTATGATTTGGCATGCTGAAGTCATGTGGTTACTTTCCTGTTGTTTCACTGGATGTTAGAGATCATAGCAGAAGTTCAGTGTTAGAAATACACAGGGGAGTGTAGAGGTAGGCGGGGAGTCTACTGACATCACGACTCCACCCACCGAGCTCCAGACAACAGACCCACCCACAGAATCTGCAGTTTTTCGGGTCTCATAACAGACAGAGGGGAGACATTTGACAGGTAAAGATACATGCAGGAGGCATGTATATCCTTATAGATAACCCCTATGGCAGTAGTTTAGAAAGGATGACATTGAGTTTACATCCACTTTAACTTACTGCAGTCCTACTTTAATGTCACATTAAACCTACTTCCAGTGAACATTTCAGTGATGAATAAAAATGTATCTTACAGAAAATGCACTATTATTTAAATCTACAATCTACAAATACCACAATAAATATAAACATTCTGTATGAACCAGTATCACACTTTGCTCTAGTTGCAGATCATTCAATTGATGCATTCATATCTTTGTGTATTCATTATTTAACATGTCCTTATTGGATCAATTGGAATTGACTGCTGTGCCATTTAAAGTTATTGGACTCGTGATTTATGTTTGCTTGCACGTGTGTGAGTAAGTGATGATTAGTGGCATAAATGTCATTTCATTTTAAAAGGATGAGGAGACATCTTATTGATAATAGCTTGAGGTGGTTTGTGTAGCCACTAAGAAGGATGCAAACAAGGACAGACACCTGACCTTGGGAAAAGAAAGAAAGCTCAATTCACTATACTGTAGTACATATTTAAATTGCCGCAATGAAACTTTACTTTGGTTTTGTGCTTGGTATCTTTCTTTCTATATTGACTTTCACAGTTGAAAATAACAGTTGTTATGCTAAATAATAGCTCCTATAGCTGAAGGGATCATGCACATGGGTCTAATTTACCACCTCCCATCTGGCCAATGTAAATATACAACCAGAAGGGAGCAACGCTGATGCAGGTGGACGTACCTGTACTCTCAGGAACATGCAGCGGTGCGACCTGTGAGCTCTCATTTCAGATTAGGATACAAGGCTGCTGTGATTGACCCGGTAGTGATCATAGTAAATAATGGTTGTCATTAATGATGCTAATGTTTACTACAGTGATCTCTGTGATTAGTTACAGCAATCACAAGGTGCAGGGCATTCTTGTACCATGTGATAGCTGTGGCCAATCACAAAAGTTCTCAATGGCTGCATGATTGCAGCCGAGCACAGTCATGGCTGTAAAAGCAGTCACGGTGTAAAAAAAATCCTGCTCACCCTGCAAGCAGCACATGCAAAAAAAAAACCTGGAAAAAATGTTCTCTTTTTTTTTTTTTTTTTTACATACTGTCACGAGAACATTGCAGTGATCAAGTATAATAGCTGGTTGCTCTAATATCACTGTATGAATGTCAATGCCACCAGCTATTGTCTCTGATCACTGCCACAGCAGTACAATGACACCAGACCAGTGCCGCCAGTCAGTGTCCCTAATCACCGATGCCCCAATCAGTGTCACAAATCACCACCACACCAGTCACAATGTCCCTGATCGCAGCCACACCAGTCACAGTGTCTCTGATTACAGCCACACCAGCCATATTGTCCCCGATCACCACCACATCAGTCCCATTGTCCCTGATCACCGCCTCACCAGTCATACCAAAAGGACTTGTGCACATGTATAATACTCTCTGAAGAGCCATCTGTGTTGTTGCTGTTGATGTTTGTGATTAAATACCACCAAAATAAAGCTCTATCTGTTGCTAAAAAAGATATACAATTCATTTGGGGACAGTGTTGCATGACTGAGCAATTGTCATTCAAAGTGTGACAGTACTGAAATCTGTAAAATGGCCTGGACTGGAAGGGGGTGAAACAGTGCGAACTTGAAGTGGTTAAATACTCATAAACACTGGATCTTGCTGTCAGAAGCATACATGTGTACACGTGCATTTTTACATATGTTTAGAAACATAGGAGCTGATTTACTAAAACTGGAGAGTGAAAATCTAATGCAGCTGTGCATGGTAACCAATCAGCTTCTAACTTCAGCTTGTTCAATTAAGCTTTGACAAAATAAACTGGAAGCTGACTGGTTTCTATGCAAAACTGCACCTCATTTTGCACTCTCCAGTTTAGTACACCAAAATACTCTTCCCTGAACACAGGACTTGACTGTTTCAGTTTTATGCCTCCCAACGCTGCGATACTTAACTTGCCAGTGTTCTCCTCATGACTTTATCCACTCTTTTGCTTAGACTAGTAGATTGATGGCATTGGAACCTTAAAGTAAAACTGAAGGCATTTTAATAAAACTCACGAGCAGGCAGGCTATTTGTCACAGAAAAGACAAGGAGAGTCTCTTCTGCAATACACCTTCCTAACGTACTGTATAATTACTTTAGTTCTGCTTTATGATGATGGTGGAGTGATATTTTGTTACTCAAAATGTATGTTCTGCCAATGATGTCCTTGTGGGGCATCAGGGTAATGAATGTGATGAGTGGGTAGGTTCCAGGCACTGAGGAACTACCACAAAAATCTCAGGATTTGAAGACAATATGTGAATCTAGAATCAAAGCACCACATTGAAATATTTCCAAGATAAGGTTTTATTCCAAACATCAACTGGGTATAAGAGCCAATGCATTTTAAGAGGGACAAATTACTCCCTGTGGTATGTTTCAGGAAGGACTCAGCAACATTCAGCTTCTGGGTTAGGTCACCTCCTGACAGGCCAAGAAATACTCCATACTCCCAAATATCGGGTAGCAAATTGCCCTTTACCTTTCTCCCATCTCCCACAATGCATCTCTCATTGCCTGAATGGCAGGTCACCAGATCAGGCACAGTTGAAAGATCCTGCATTGCTCTGATTCTCAGCAAATCAAAACATGCACAGTAGACGTGTGCACAACAGAAAATTTTGTTTAGTTTAGTTTCGTTTTCATTCGTAAAATACATAATTTCGTTCTGTTATATTCATTATGTTCCGTTAATTAATTTTCGGATAATTCATTATTTCTGTAGAGTATTGATATCCGTTATACTGAATCTCAAATAATGTCGAATGCATTCGTTATATGCGCTATAATTTCTTACGTATTTGTTGAAATTCTAAATTTATGTATGTATATTGATTCCTAATAATGATTCGGAGTTTGGAAAGTTGTTTGTTTATATAATCTATTCACACAATGACAATATCTCTTCTCCTCTGCTCAAATACAATACAACACCCTTCTCACTCAGTTCTCAGGAATGCACAAAATTAATCAGCTGATTGGACTGTAAGATTTACTTTGACTTGACCTTTTGTTTCATTATATCTTTAGCAAATTATCGAATCATGTTGAATTCATTCCTTATATCCGCTATAATTTAATTCAGATGAACATTAAGATGCATTCGATTCGAAACAAATTGCACATGTCTAATGCACTGGCATTTTGGGTGGTTTGATGGTCAAATAGGGGCAGTAAGAAGGGTAAGCCAAGCCTTCTCATGGTCCCTCCAATAAAGTGAACTTGTTTCTTTGTCTAGCATAGGAAAACTACAAGTTCACTTTAACGGCACAATAATAACTCAGAATAGGAATTAAAGTGGTTGTAAAGGCTGAAGGTTTTTTACCTGCATGCATTGTATGCATGCAGGTAAAAAACCTTCTGTGTGCTGCTCCCCCCACAGCCCCCCCCAATACTCACCTGAAACCCCTCTTGATCCAGCAATGTGCACAGGCATCTCAGCTGTCCCCAGTCTCTATTCTCTTTGGCTGAGACACAGCAGCAGAAGTCATTGGCTCCCACTGTTGTGAATCACAGCCAATGAGCCAATGAGTAGAGAGCGAGGCCGAGCCTTGGCTCTTTGTGTCTTATGGAGCAAGCCCGCACCAGTGCCCCCATAGCAAGTGACTTGCTACTGGGACACTAGTCAAGGGGGAGGAGACAGGAGCACCGGGAAGAAGAGGATTGAGGCTGCTCTGTGCAAAACCATTGCACAGAGCAGGTAATTATAACATGATTTTTTATTTTTTTATTTTTTTTTTTTCTTAGACAAACCTTTATTATCACTTTAACTAAAACACAATATACATTAAAATACAAGTTTTAACAAAAAAATATATAATGGAAAATAAAATGTAATCAATAGGCAGGCATTTTTTCCTTTTAACATACTGCCAGGTCCAGAGATCTGCCAGCCTCTGACCAGCTGACAGCAATCCAGTTTATTGATGTGCACAGCAACTGGCACTGTTCTCTGAGAAAAGTTCCAATTAATTTGACGCTGTTTTTGCTTAGGAAAAGAGCTCTTCAGATGTGCACTACATATCATAACAATAAAATGTTCTGCGAGAGAAGCCAAGCACCCTCTGATCACATTAGCATATTAGAATATACCTTTCCCTTTGGGTTTTTGCAGAATTCTTTGCTGAGGTTGGAGATGTAATCGTGCATTGTTATTTCATGACAGGTGGAGGGGGTTATTTCCATATGGATTTGGTGAGAAGAGGAGAGAATTCATGCAATGGTAACTCACTTTAAAAGTACCTTGAAAATTTTATGCCATTTTTTTTCTGTCATCTGTCAAATGAAAAAAATATTTTCAACAGGATTTTATGGATCTGTTGAAAAGAGACAAAATCAGACATCTCATATTGAGTTAACACTAATCGTGTCTAGGGGTAACTGCAACCTTCAGAAGAACAAATTTTTGTTATTTTTCTGTATCTGTCACTATACTTAAAGTGTATGTGAAGGCATGACCAAATTGACCCCAAGCCCCCTCTTTTGTTTCTTTTTATTACTGTGACATCATTACCAGACTCTGTTCTTATTCATGTAAGCACCCCCCCCCCGAACTACATCTCCCCAGAGCCTTTTTCCTACACACAGTGTGTGGACAGACCCTTGAGAGTCAAAGCAGCAACATTGTTTTGCTAGCTAAAATTAATGTATGCATGTGTAAAGAGATGCAGAAGGTGAGGAAAGATCGAGTTTTGTGGTCCAGGAGGCAGACAAGGCTACTTAAGATTTTAGTGCAGTATTGTTGTCAGCTCACACAAGTTAGGAGCTCTTGGGATTTCTTACAGATTAACAAGTTTTTTTTTTTTTTGTTTTTTTCTGTACATGCAGTAAATCCAGACTTGCTGTTACAACATTGTTGTTACACAATATTGTGTATTCTCTTTAGTTTTCCATTATAAGGTATGGCGCAACCCCCAAAAGAGTTGCTAGATGACTGGGTTCCTTGGTTCCTAGTGATACTGACCCTTCAGGCAATACTATACCCTCTGACATACAAGGGCTGGAAAAAATATGTTCATTTGGGTGGCACACCTGTCAGAGTAAATAAAAGTGACAACAGCAGTTACAAAAATGCACAGGGTACAAAAACCTGGCTGAAAGAAGTAAAGTCCACCTCTTCTAGTCTTTGATTTATGGGGGAGCCCTAAATATGGGATATACTGTATATATAAACTGAGGGCCTAAAAGTCTAACAGTCCCTCCTTATCCACTCCCACTAGACAGTGGCATACCTGTTGTAATTCCAATAAAAAGTGAAGTATTCTTCAAATAAATCCCAAAGGGGGGTCCCAAAAGGGGTCATACTGTCTCTTGAAGAATGCCTGGTATTGATATGTTTACATAGAAACACTGTTCCAGCTTAGACAAATGTAACTATGCATATAACATAGATCCCCCTTGAAGCTGGACATCACTGTAGTAGGCACTGCTAATACAATGATCTCCACTAGCTTCCGGGCCCCATGCCAAGCAGCCGTCCTACTGCGTTGTGAACACAGGAGGCCAACCGCTTGGCACAGGTGCCATTTAGAGAATGCTTTGCAGTTTTTAAGTGATTGCAAAGCATTCTCTGTCTCGATGGATGAGGTGGAGATTGTGATGTCACTGTCCCACCTCTTCACCTCATCCTATCAGAGGATACTTTGCATCTCAATGCATTCATTGATAAAATGCAAAGCAATCTCCGAATGATGTCTGTGCCAAGAGGGCAACCCCCTGCGGTGTGTACTACAGTGATTTCCAGCTCCTAAAGGGATCCCAAAAGGTATGGTACAGGATTTCCAAAGTTACCTTGGTCCAAGCTGTAAAAATATCCAAACCTGGAATTCTTCTTTAAATAGAAGAGCAGCAAAGATGGTGGCCAATGTACAGACAGGTGCCTACAATGTACTAATTTTGTTATTGCTTAGTATGTTTCTTTAAAGCGATTGTAAATTCTCATTTTAAAAAAAAGGTTTTGCACAGAGCAGCCTGGATCCTCCTCTTCTCTGCTCCTGGCTCATTCCTCCTGTCGAGTGCCC
Organism: Aquarana catesbeiana; assembly: GCF_042186555.1. NCBI lineage: Eukaryota > Metazoa > Chordata > Amphibia > Anura > Ranidae > Aquarana > Aquarana catesbeiana. The sequence goes on along the minus strand of NC_133326.1, from coordinate 575,535,634 downwards.
CCACAGCAAGCAGCTTGCTATGGAGACACCCGAGCTGAGTCACAGCTCCGTGTGTCCATTCAGACATGGAGCCCTGACCCGGCCCGCCCCCTCTCTCCCCTGATTGGCTAACTGACTTTGATGGACAACCGTGCGAGCCAATGGCGCTGCTATTGTATCTCAGCTGATCAGGAGGAGAGTCTCAAATGGCATAGAATGCATTAAGATAAAAAATCCTTCTGCCTTTACAACTTCTCCGCAGAGGTTAAAGTATTTCTCATTATGACATCTTTTCTCATTTTCCTTTTCAAAGGAATATATAGTGGGGAACACGAGCCTAATAGTGCTGTCCAGTGTGCAACCAGTACAGTGAGAATTTGTTGTAAGATGAAATCTGGTTTTGGCTTCAGTGTAACCCTTTAAAAAGTGCCCACAGAGATGAACCTTAACTGTTATTGCAGAGGTCGACTTTCCTAACTAAAAGGTATGGGCAACACCATAAGTGGGGGATAGCCTTACCAATCATGTAGCACAGTCAATCACAGAACAGCCAAATGTAATGTATTGGACAGTTCTGTACTTGCAAAGATATGTTTTACTTCAATTTGTAATCAACATTTACTTAAAGTGACTGTAAACCCAAATCATGAAATTTGAGCTGGGCACATACATATATCTGCAGTGTTTTGTTATCTCTCTTCAAAGCACTATGTCCCATAGCTGTGTCCTGCTCCGTTCTTCTGTTATCAACCTGATAACTAAGTTCGCCATCACATATGATAAAAGCAGCCAGAGTTTTGTGTTGGGGAGGATGCTATAAATAGATTAGCACTAAGATGAACGATTCAACGATCAGAGCCTGAAAGTCTCTACCTATGAGGAGAGGGGGGTGTGTGGCTTTCCTCCAATCAGCTGTCTTGGCTGTATGCCCAGGCTTCACTGCAGTGTTAACCAGGAAGAGAAAATCTCCTAACACGATGTGCACTTTCTAAACAGTATATAATGCTGAAGACAGAAGATATACAGTATCTCACAAATGTGAGTACACCCCTCACATTTTTGTAAATATTTTGTTATATCTTTTCATGTGACAACACTGAAGAAATGACACTTTGCTACAATGTAAAGTAGTGAGTGTACAGCTTGTTTAACAATGTCAATTTGCTGTCCCCTCTAAATAATTCAGCACACAGCATTTAATGTCTAAACCGTTGGCAACAAAAGTGAGTATGCCCCTAAGTGAAAATGTCCAAATAGGGCCCAATTAGTCATTTTCCCTCCCCGGTGTCTCAGATGTGAATGGGGAGCAGGTGTGTTAAATTTGGTGTTATCGCTCTCACTCTCTCATGCGGGTCAGTTCAACATGGCACTTTGTGGCAAAGAACTCTCTGAGAATCTAAATAATTGTTGCTCTGCATAAAGGCCTAGGCTATAAGAAGATTACCAAGACCCTGAAACTGAGCTGCAGCACAGTGGCCAAGACCATACAGCGGTTTAACAGGACAGTTTCAGAACAGGCTTCGTCATGGTCGGCCAAAGAAGTTGAGTGCACATGCTCAGCATCATATCCAGAGATTGTCTTTGGAAAAAGATGTATGAGTGCTGCCAGCATTGCTGCAGAGGTTGAAGGGGTGGGGGGCCAGCCTGTCAGTGCTCAGACCATACGCCGCACACTGCATCAAATTGGTCTGCATGGCTGTTGTCCCAGAAGGAAGCCTCTTCTAAAGATGATGCACAAGAAAGCCCACAAACAGTTTGCTGAAGACAAGCAGACTAAGGACATGGATTACTAGAACCATGTCCTGTTGTCTGATGAGACCAAGATAAACTTATTTGGTTCAGATGGTGTCAAACGTGTGTGGTGGCAACCAGGTGAGGAGTACAAAGACAAGTGTGTCTTGCCTTGTCAAGCATGGTGGTGGGAGTGTCATGGTCTGGGGCTGCATAAATGCTGCCAGCACTGGGGAGCTACAGTTCATTGAGGGAACTATGAATGCCAACATGTACTGTGACATGCTGAAGCAGAGCATGATCCCCTCCCTTCAGAAAATGGGCGCAGGGCAAGATTCCAACATGATAACAACCCCAAACACACCTCTAAGACAACCACTGCCTTGCTAAAGAAGTTGAGGGTAAAGGTGATGGACTGGCCAAGCATGTCTCCAGACCTAAACCTATTGAGGGGACAGCAAATTTACACTGTTATACAAGCTGTACACTCACTACTTTACATTGTAGCAAAGTGTCATTTCTTCAGTGTTGTCACATAAAAAGATATAATAAAATATTTACAAAAATGTGAGGGGTGTACTCACTTTTGTACATGTATACTGTACATGTAGAACGTATGTAGGAGGATTTGTTTCATCCCTGTGTATCATCTGAGGCTGTTCACTTCACTAGGTATCTGTGAGCAGGGCTGCTGTTAGAAGTTAAGGGGCCCCGTACGGCCTACCTGGCAGGCCCCCCTAAAAAAATATCAAAACAATACTTTCACTAAAGATGCACAAAAAAATCATTTTTAGCGGACACAAACACAACATAACTTATAAACTTACGGGGGAACAGGAGGGTACAGTATGGGGGGGGCAGGAGGGTACAGTACAGGGGGGGAGGAAAGGGGGCAGTAAAGGAGGAGCAAGAGGGCACAGTACGGGGGGGGGGCAGGATGGCAAAGTATGGGGGGAGGCAGGAGGGCACAGTACAGCAGTCAGGAAGGTACAGTACAGGGGGGCACAGTAGGAGGGGGACAGGAAGGTACAGTACGGGGGGGAGGAAGGCACAGTACAGTGGTTAAGAGGGTACAGTACAGGGGAGCGCAGGAGGGCACAGTATAGGGGCAGTAATGTATAATACCGATTTGGTCTTCTCAAGAAGAGCTGTGCAGGGAAGCTGCTGTTGCCGATCCAGAGTTTCTGGCTCTCTTCTGGTGCTTTGCAGTAGTTAAGGAAGAACTCTGAGGTAGAGCATCTTATTACTGCTGCTTGTGTGGACAGGATGTGTACTGCGCCAATAACATGGAATGAATAGGAGAGGAGGGTCAGCAGAGATTGGCGCAGTACACATTCCACCCACACAAGCAGCAGCAGCAGTAAGATGTTCCACCTTGGGGTTCTTCCTTAGCCCCTGAAAAAAATAAAGGGGGGTGGAGATGGGTAGGGGAGAAGAAGGAAGAGGGGTAAAAGTAGGTGTAGTTAGGAGTCTAATGAGTAGTAAAGAGACAATGTTGGGGGGTGTGCAGGGTGGGGGATTCCAGCCATTTGCAGTGTTTGTGTATGCAGGGACACACACCTGCGTGAAATGTCTCCAAAGAAGAGGGGGAGGGGGGTGAGTGTGGGAAGTGAACTGGAGGGACTATTGTCAGGAAAGTGTCAGAAAGTGAATTACAGCCAGCTGGGGAAGATGCTGTAAATTAGCAGAGCTGCTAGATGTTTGCAAATCGGCTGGGAGAAGGGAGTGAGAGATAACAGAGATCAAACAAACGAAGAGAGAGGCAGTTTGACAAGCAGAGATAGATCTGTGTGAAGATGAAAAGATGGAGGACAGGATTGTGGCTGAGGCAGGGAGGAGAGAGCCATGAAGACAGCCGGACATGAGACAGAAAACAGAACTGGTCAAAACGAGTGGGAACTGTTGCCACTTGCCAGAAAACTGCGGGGAGGAAACTTCAAGGACCCCTCATGCACCTACAACCCCTGGGCAGTTCCCAGAGGTGCCTGTGCGTTAAGACAGCCCTAGGTAGGGGCTGGTAAATTCCATATTTACCAGCCCCTTCCCTACTCTCCATCCTGACACTGACACATTCCTCTATTTTCTGGGAGAGGAAAACAGGCAGCGCTGTGGGGCGGGCACCCATGGGGGGGATCATATGTAGCCTGGACAGGGAGGTGGATTGGGGCGGTGTGGCAATGACAGAAACAATGCCACGCGTCTCTCTCCTTCCAGCAGCTGAGAACCAACAGGAGGGAGAGGAAGAGAAACCGGCTCTTAGCTGCTGGAAGGAGAAACATGCAGAGCATTGTTTCTGTAATTGCCACACCGCACCAATCCACCTCCCTGTCCAGGCCCCCATATGTGTTCAGGCCCCCTACGGGAGGACCGGTGGTCCCCCCCATCAGCGACCCTGTCTGTGAGGGTTTACATCCACTTTAACCTCCCTGGCGGTATGATTATGTCAGAGTTTTGATGCTGAAAATGGTACATTGTTTCGCATGGTGATTTGGCGTTTTATATTGTAGGCCTGTAATTCTTAGGAATAATTCACTTAAATCTGTCCAAATAAGAGTCTAGTAGGCATCCCAGGTATGATAAAGTTTGAAACACGTCATCATAAATTATAATATAATAAATAACTATAAATAATTATAACAAATAATAATATAATAATAATAAAATGTATTCAATAATGTAATCAAATCAAAAACACAGAAATTTGCTCAGTTGCAGAATTGTCGCTGTCCTTATGTTCAGTGTTTGATAACGAATTTCCCCACGAATCACTATCTCTAAATTCTGCAAGTGATTCTAATCATTATTGCTGTTTTCTAACTGGTTTAAAATCGCTTTTGATGTAAAGGGAGACTTTTGGTTGCTGTGGATATTCTCAAGTTTACAGGCAGAAAAAATAGTATATATAATATAAAACTGCAGGCAGGGCACTGGACAAAGCATTAAGGACAAAAGGAATGCGAAATAATTTGATAAAGTAATGTAATCTGTAAGATTACAGTGTACTGTATGTGTTTTTCACTTTTTGAATTAGGCGCCGGGCTCCATCCCCATGCGTCTCGACGCTCGCAGGGATCAGAGCTCGGCACTGTGATAGATTGAGCGGAGAACACAGCTGGCACACAGAGCGGGGAGACATTGCAGGATCCTGGGGACAAGGTAAGTAACTTTGCCTGGATCCTGCGAAGTTGTCTCATCTCTCTTACTTGAAAAAGGGGTTTAAATGATAAAGTGTGTCAACAGAAAGTGTATTCTTGGTGTATCTAAAGAGCTGGAACTTCAGTAAAAGCTTTATTTAATCCTCTGGTTTATGGTTATAGAATGAACATTACAGTTAGCCTTAATGGTCATGGAGATGTGAGCAGAGAGGAGGAAAAGCAGCTAGGTGGATGTGGAGGCAGTGGCAGTGGCTGGTGATGGAGGTTCTGGCAAAGAGGAGTAGCTTGGTACGTCATTCACATTCAGAATACTTTATTGATCCCAAAGGGAAATTATTGCAACACATGCCACACTCAACAAAGGCAACACAAATCACAACAATGAACAGAACAAGACACAAGACATAACAACATTTCCAATAATAGCCATTATCACAACAAATTTCAATTAACAAAATTAAAACTACACTCTAATAAATATCTATACAATTAAAATACAACATAGAATAAATAACAGAAAGTCAAACTCCAAAAATGCAAATAATGCACCACTTTCTCTAGCATTACCTCAAATAATAATTAACATAATACCAACATACTTTAGAAACTACATATAAATTCTGATCATAAACCTAATTAAAATCCTCACCTCCAGCCCTCACAGAGAAGAATTATATAACCTCATGGCCACAGGCAAAAAATATTTCCTATGTCACTCTGTGGTGCATCGTGGTTGTAGCAATCTGTCACTGATAGTACTCTGCAGACTGACGTACTGTGTAGTGGGTGGGAGGAATTGCCCAAGATTGAATATACCTTGAACAACATTCTCCTCTCCAACACTGTTTTTAAGGACAAAGACCAACATTGTTTTAGAGGAGAATGTTGTTCTCACTAACCTCACTAAGTGGCAGGGTATCTATCTTGAAGCCCACTGCAGAGCAGAACCCTCTAAGGGACCAAGTCTGTAAGCCAAGGTGTGGGAGGCTTCGTGAGGTGAAGTTAATGGTGCAGCATTATGAGTCAAGACAAGCTTGTGGAGATAAGTAAATGCTTTATGCTACTTTCTCGAAATTACTTTGTAGTCATATGTTGGGAAAGGTAAGAGCAGATCTGTAGTAAAGTAAGAAAAGGAAAAGTAAGAGCTGTAGTACTCCCCAACTCCTGGGGAGGACCTGGTCACAAGTGGCCTCTCACCACTCAGAAGTTCATTGTAGAGTCTCCTCCCTCTCGCTTGTGTCTGGAATACTGGGCGCATGATTGGGTTTCCTCCTGCAGTCCCCAAGGGTGATTGTAGAAGCTCTAATCACTGTTGTAGCAATCTCGAGTACAACTACAGACATTCTGATCACATAAGTCCTCCTCATAGCTTGCTGGGTCCCTCTGTTCCAGAACACAGTCCCCTGTGCATGCTCGGCAGTCATTCTGGAAACAGCAGCCACTGGATAGGTGCAGCAGCACCGCCCCGGTACTGCAATGTGTCACACCAGCTCTCAGAGACAGGCTCCACAAAGCACACTTCTCCTTGCCCTTCACATCTTTCCATTGTCTATTCTGCGGAGTACACAGAGAAATCCAATTTCTTGGTTTAGAGTGGATAATACACCCAAATAATAAAAAGTACAACAAAGTACCTGGAGACAGCTATGCATCTCACCATTATAAGCCAGGTAAATCATGACTAAAGATGAGGAGATGCCTTGTAGATTTTTTAAATGGTTAAAACATGGGGTAATGTGCATGTTTTGTGGAGTATTGTACTTTACAGATTCTTTTTATTTTGCCCAGAAAAGCACTTTAAGTGTTTTTTTTTTTTTTTAGGGACATTTCTTGGTTTTCTTTATTTATTAAAGGTCAGGAGTACCAAAATAGAAATTGTAATATTTATTTCATTAGATGAAGCCTATGTAAAATTCTACTTCCTCAGAAAATCAAAACCTAAACTGGGCTTTTGGACAATTAATAATGGTGTGCAAGCATGGGGAAGGCAAGAAATGTTGCTTATACTGCCTTTTGTAATGTGCATATATTTACCCAATATGGATAAATCACTGCTTTGCTTTGAAATTAACCTTATGACTGCTTTGCATGGGAAATACATTTTCACGCATCCACGCTACATTTTCAAGTCACAGAGGATTCCATTTGGTAAATAGCTTTATTAAATAGTTAGCATATATTTTGGTTATGAGAGTAGGAATAGACAGCAGGCTTCATTCACTAAGCTATATCACGTGTGTTGTTTATTATAATAATCTTTATTTTCGGACATGTGACAGCTCTTGTTGCTGAAAATGACTGTTTTATAGCAAATAACTATAATTCGATATTAGTGAATAATGTCTTGAATGTTAAAAATGCACTTTTAACCTATTTAAACTGGAACCAAACTGAAACAAAAACATTTGAGAAGGCTGGCTTTTTATAGGAAAAGAGAAACGCCATGGGGTTGTTGGAATACATTGTTCATGCATTTTTGTACACTGTGCAATGTTTGTTCTGTAGGGCTATTTACAGAAATTCTAACGAGGGTTAAGTTACTAAAGATAAATAGACTGTACACTTTGCAAGTGCAGTTGCACTCATTTTCCTTAGTAAATGCAAGCTCTGGAGAAAATGAGTGCAACTGTACTTGCAGAGTACACGTCTATTTGCCTTTAGTAAATCCGCCCCATGTCTCTTCTACCATAAAACAAACTTACCTGCCTGTTCACAATAGGCAGTTCAGTGTACATGACCAGTGTAGTCTAGATGTACCCAACCTTCCTTTTACTGTTCAACCACTTGTACTCCAACACTCCCATTTCTTACCCTTCTAAAATGATGAGACCACACCTTAATTTGGAGTATAAATGGCCATAGCAGCCTATTTATTAACACAATATAAATAACTCCAATATCAAAATATATAACATCCGTAACAACTTGTTTAACCCCAGTCTGTTGATCTTTGACGGCACCCAGAACTCCAACACATATTCCACCATACACTACGGGACCTTTTTCAGCATGATAGGCCTCCAGCCGTATAACCAGCTCGGAGACCACCCCCTTCCCGCACTGCAACCATTACAGTATTCCAGCTAACCTTTCAGCTGGAAAATACCGGAGGGGCACATACTACCGATGAGCCCCCACCCCTTTCCATCACATATGTTTACTGCCACCGTCAAAGACCAACAAAACACCGCCAATCCACAGCTGCCATGACGACCATATTCCAACGCTCCTGAAAGAAAGAAAATAAACAAACACACAAACAACAAACAACATATAGGGAGGGCGGGAAAAACTGCCTCCTCCTTTCTCTCTCCCCAATTTTCTGTTCCCCAGCCCGGGACCGCCTCCTCCTTAAATAACACCACACCCCCTTGGACTTTCCTCACTGTCACCTCCCCTCTTAGCACATCTCATATTAACCCCTGCATTGTCTCCCCTTAACACACTGTCATGCCCGGCCCTGCACTACTTTCCTTTCTTTCTTTTCCGTTCCAGGCCTCACTTGACCAGTATAGTCTAGATGTACCCAACCTTCCTTTTACTGCTCAATCACTTGTACTCCAACACCCCCATTTCTTACCCTTTTAAAATTATGAGACCACACCTAATCTGGAGTATAAATGGCCATAGCAGCCTATTTATTAACACAATATAAATAACTTCAATATCAAAATATAACAAAATATATAACATCCATAACAACTTGTTTAACCCCAGTCTGTTGATCTTTCTGCTGGAATACACTGGAGGGGCACATACTACCGATGAGCCCCTCACCCCTTTCCATCACATGTTTACTGCCACCATCAAAAACCAACAAAACACCACCACAACCTTAAGGGCCCCTCCAGACCCGCAGGGCCCACTGGATCCCATCTTGCACCGCCAACGCCCAGAGATCAATCCCCACCGCCGATAGGTGTACCCCATCACTCCTCAAATACAGGCCCGCATTAGTTTCAAACTCGACATGCCTTATGACCATGCCCACATTCTGAGCAACAAACCTCCCCACCACCTTGTTTACTCTTATGCTCGTTAATTCTCGCCACGGACCTTGCCATCCTCCACGACGTCCGCGAAACAATGTCGGACCACAGCAGCATCGTGTCAGTAAAAGCCGTGCAAAGTTTCAAAAAATTGGACTTGACGTCCGAAATCAGTTCCCTGACCATTCCGACCCCTAAATCATTCCCACCTGCATGCAGAACCAAAACGTCTGGCGGCCTATCCAGCCACGCATAACGTTCCACCTCCGACACCACCTTGCTCCATATCATCCCGGGTACCCCTAGCCACCGAACACAAGCCTCCCTCCTAGAGATACCCAATTGTCTGCCATCCGGTCTATCGTCCGCTCTCCTGGGCCCCCAACAAACATATGAGTGACCAAGAATCCAGACAAGGTGTATAGGCACTCCATCTGAAATGAAAAGATGAACAAAACAAAGGTAGCACCAACACTAAACACAAAACGTGCCCTAAAACAACCAACAGCACAGCATATGTGTACAGCCATAATTCACCACTAAATGAGGGCATATGTAATTTCGGAATCTCCTCGATTCCCATCTGCCAATCCTCTTCACCACTGCCTCATCCAACCCACACCTGGCAGCTTCAGTAGCTGCCCCGATGCAGAAGGAGTGTGAGGCGTGATCAGCCCAATCCAAGCCTGCCTCCTTGAGGCATTTCCGGAATACCAAAACAAATTGGAACTTCGACAAATACGACCCATCCTCGTGCAATAAGAACGGCCCCTCCCCAGCCGGTCTAACCTCAAGAAACTCTTTTACTGCCCGGGCATACCCTGGAGCCCGGCAGTGCAAACAGCAGCACGCTTGCTCCTCTTCCCGTTTGGTCAGTTTTTGAGCTGCGCAGCCGCAAACATACCCTGTCCTCCCCCACCCACATGTCCTGTTCCAGAAGCCCACCCGCCAGCCGCTGGGACAGGCATACCAATTCCCCGATGCGAAAAGCCCCATATAACGCCAAGGAAAACACTGCTTTAAACAGGGAGGCCTCATACCCAGAGATACAAACATACCCCAAGGTATCACAAATGGCCTGCAGATTGGAAAAGGTAACCAGCCGCCGTGCGTCCTTTTTCTTATGTAGCTTACGGTATCCTTTAATCGACTGTCTAACCCAAAAATCTTTCGTCCAATCCTTCCTGCCCATGAGCTTAAAGAAAAATGCCAACCCAGCTAGCTTACGTTCAATGGCAGACACTGAAAGTACAAAGCACAAGACCAACAACCTTACCTCCGACCAATCCATGCTAACCCCAGCCTCCTGCACTAAGCCCAACCATTCCCGCCATACCTTCGAATAAGCCGCCCATGTAGACTCACTTACTCATCGCCGCATCCACCCCGCGGCGACTCCAAGGCCAGCTCCCATATCCAACCAGGGCAAGGAACCCCGTCCGCCTCCGTGGCCAGGGCCAGCTCTCTGAACTTGTCCCACTGAAAACGAGACAAGGAGTCAGCCAACATGTTGTCGATGCCCGGCAGATGAACAGCATAAAGAAAAATATTCAACTGCAAGCAACGCAACACTAAATGGCGCAGCAGCCATATTACAGGTGGTGACAACGCGGACATGCGGTTGACCACTTGAACCACACCCATGTTGTCACAATTCAACCTCAGTTTCAGGTTCCTACACGCTTCTCCCCACAGCTCGAGAGCCAGGACCACCGGAAAAAGTTCCAGTAGCACCAGGTTATGAAGGAACACCGCTTCCACCCATGCCAGGGGCCAAGGTTCCGCGCTAAATTTTCCCCCGAAAGAAAACCTCATAGCCTGTCGACCCCACCGCGTCCGTGACCAACTCCATATCAAAATTGCTCACCGGTGCAGATATCCACACCGATCGCCCCATAATAGGAGGCCAGAAACTCATACCAAACCTTCAAATCCTCCCGATGTTCCCTGTTAAGCTGTATAAAATGTGTCGGGGCCTGAACCCCAGCTGTAGCAGCCAAGAGCCGTCGGCAAAAAAACCTACTCATTAGAATAATCCGACAGGCGAAATTGAGCTTACTCAGTAATGACTACAATGTCCTCAACTGTACCTTACCCCCCAAATCTTTTTCTACAGTGCCTTTTCTACAGTGCCTCCAACTTGTCCACCGGCAGACAACACTCCACCATCGCCACCAAATCAATTACAATGCCTAAAAAGCTAATCTTTGTCATCAGGCCTTCTGTTTTGTTGGCTGCCAATGGCACCCCGAACCTACCCGCAATGTGCTGCAACATAGAGAGTAGAATCGCACACACACTGGAGGAAGGTGGCCCCACGCACAGAAAATCATCCAAATAATGGATGACTGAATCAAGGCCCGACACGTCGCAAACCACCCACTCCAAAAAGGAACTCAACATCTCAAACAAAGCGCAAGAAATAGAGCAGCCCAGTAGCCGAAAGCTATCTGGATGAACCGGAAGCAAGCGAAGCGCGGATTCGATATCCGATTTTGCCATGAGTGCCCCCTTTCCATAGCGCCTAACCCACCTGAGGGCCACATCAAATGAAGTATAAGATACAGTGCACGCCTCTGGGTCAATGAAATCGTTGACCGAACCCCCTTTAGGGAAAGACAAGTGGTGAATAAGGCAAAACTTGTTCGGTTCCTTCTTAGGCACCACCCCCGGATCTGGTGGAGATACCACCAGATCTGGCAAAGGTCGCACCGCGAACCCCCTCATGTGACCTAGCGCCACCTCCTTAGCCAATTTGTCCCCAACCACCCCCAGATGCTGCAGGGCTGACTTCAAATTCCGCGTCACCGGTGGAACCCCCGACAATGAACACTGAATCCTCAAACCCTCCAAAAACCCAGAGGCCAGCATCCTAGCCGCTTCCCTATCCAGGTATCTATTTAGAAAAGGCTGCATCCTTTCCCCCCTCACCGGCGTCATCCCTTTTGTGCACAGGCTCGCCGGTACGCCTACCCTTTTTGAAGCAACGGGACAAGGGATGGGACCCCCCGCAACCCGAACACTCATGTTTGAAATGGCAAGACCCCCCCGAACTTACATGAGCTCTTGTTGTATTGCCAACACACCCCCCACTTCTTTCCAGCCGGCAGTCCTGAGGAAGGTGTACCCCGGCCCTCCCCTGAAGAAACTGATTCGGGGCCCTCGCTGCCAACATAAGCCGCATCCAGAGGATGATGTCCTTATGATCCCATCGAAGCGACGGCCTGACTGCCCTACGCTGTCTAAACTGTTCATCATACCGCAGCCAGCCAGATCCCCCATACACTCTGTGGGCCTCACCAATGGCATCCATATAACAGAACAACACTGAACAATGTTCGGGGTTCTTCTCACCGATGACACTCGCCATAATGGTGAACTCCTGCAGCCAATTAATAAACGTACGCGGAATCAATCTGTACTGCCGCTTCTCTTCATCCTCCTTGGGATGAAGGGCAATAATGAAAAAAGCTCCACATATTCACCCTTGCAAATCTTATCCCGGACCTCCTGCTTCAAATGTGCTCCCAGCGGACCCTTAAAGCACACATACACCTCACGTTTTGCCGCGTCCGCAATCCTTACCACCTCCGCCCTGCTCTGGGCCTCTGGCGCCCCCCCTTTGTCTCCCGTCTACTTGCTACCTGCCGCTTCTCCCGAGAGCTCAGCCAGAACCACCGCAGGGGACGTTGAAGCCCCTGGGCCCACAGCCAGAGTTGACCCCCCGCCATCCGCCACAGTGATGCTACCGGGCTGCACCCAAGAAGCCACTGGAGGGGGCTGTCCCTGCCCCACGCAAAACAGACCACCAGATCCCGCAGGCCCCCCAGCAAATCCCGCAGCTGCGCCTCTGTCCTGGAACTGGTGGGCGCACCGACCGTCACTTGCGGGCCAGCATCCGCCACCGTGACCACCGCCCTCAGTGTACTCCCACCCCCAACAAATCGCTGGCCTGCATTGCTGAGTCTCCTCCTCCTCCGTGAGCTCACCCTCAGACCTGTCTTCCGGGTCCAGGACCGCTGGTGCTGATAGCCCCCCAGGCAAAGGGGTCCTGGAGGCCGTGGAGCTCCGCTGCTGCAACGCACGTCTCACCCCTGAAACTCTGCCCCCTGCTGCGGTTCCGCGCTGTCCCTCCCCTTCTGGGCCCGACCAGCCTGTCTTGTCCGTCCACCGCCATTATATCCCCTCTCCTGCCGCTCGGGTACGCCCGGCTCATTCGTGGAGCTGCCTGCCACGTCCATTAATGGCCCGACGGCCGTGCCTGTGGTTCTCCCCCACCTAGCCTCCCCCCTAGTGGAAACTGAGGGGGGGGGGGGCCGAATGCTATGCATTCCTGCGACGCTCGGACGGGGAAGCGGCGCCATGATGGCCCGTGGCCCCGCCCACTGAGCTCGGCCTGTGGCGAGGAGTCCGCCCAGGCCCAGCTGCGGCGGCTGTTTGACTCCGCTTTGCTGGGGGAGCAGATGGGTCCCCCAGGGGGCTCCTGCTAGACATGTGCACAGCCAAAAAATGTGTTCATTTTCGTTTTCGTTTCATTAGTTTATTTTTTTTTTTTTTCGTTTTTCAGGTCATTCGTTATGATCACAGTTCGTAAATTGGTACATTCGTAAATTCGTTCATTCGTACATTCGTAAATTTGTACATTCGTTCATTCGTACATTCGTGAATTTGTACATTCGTACATTCGTAAATTCGTACATTTGTAAATTAGAAATGTGAAAATCCAAAAACCCGAAAATTTGAAAATCTGAAATAGTAAGGTATCGTAATTTGCTTTCAAATTTGGCTGTCAGTGAATGTAACTTTATCCGAAGTTACGAATTATCCGAAATAACGAATGCTGCATCTAAACAAATGGAACAGAACAAATTAATAATAATAATAAAAAGTTTTTATTATTATTATTATTATTTATTTATTATTATTAATTCATTACGTTCCATTCGTTTGGATACGGCATTCGTTACTTCGGATAATTCGTAACCTTTGGATAAATTTGTAGGTGTTACATTCACTAACAGCCAAATTTGAAAGGAAACTACAATACCTATAATTTAATAGTTACTAGTAATAGTAGTTAAGTTATTATTACTGTATTTATTGGCGTATAACACTCACTTTTTCACCATGAAAATCAGGTTCAAATATCGCGTGCGTGTTATACGCCAATACTTCAATTATAGCTGCCTCGGAGGGGACAGGGAGGGGGGCGGGGCGAGCGCCATCAGATTACATACAGTGAGAATCTCCTGTTTACTTGGCGGCCTCTGTAATAGGAAGTCCCGTCTCTTGGGCCGCCTTTGGACCACTGTCTATCATAGGAGATTCTCACTGTATGTAATATGTCGGCGCTCATCCCGCACCCCTCTAGGCTGCAGATGGCCATCGATCAGGCTGCATTGTTGGCAATGGTGAGGCTGCTGCACTGATGGCAATGGTGAGGCTGCTGCACTGATGGCAATGGTGAGGCTGCTGCACTGATGGCAATGGTAAGGCTGCTGCATTGATGGCATTGGTGAGGCTGCAGATGGGCATTGATCAGGCTGCATTGATTGATGGTAATGGTAAGGCTGCTGCATTGATGGCAATGGCGAGGCTGCTGCTTTGATGGCAATGGCTAGGCTGCAGATGGGCATTGATCAGGCTGAATTGATGGCAATGGTGAGGCTGCAGATGGGCACTGACTCTTATTTTGCTTCAAAGTTCCTTATTTCAAATTTTAAGTTTTTTTCCTAAAACTTCCCTCTTAAAATGAATGTGCGTGTTATACGCCGATAAATACGGTAGTTAATTATTGTTGCAGATTTCCGAATTTCCGAATTTACAGATTTACGAATTCACTAATTTACTAATATACGAATGTACATTTGTAAATTACGAATGTACGAATTTACGAATGTATGAATTTACAAATTTTCCGAATTTACGAATTTTCGGAAAAGATCGTTAAACGGGTTTTCGTTAATTCGGACATTTCCGAATTAACGAATTTGTCGAAATTCGTAAAAAAACGAATTCGGAACAAAACGAATTGCACATGCCTAGCTCCTGGGATGGCGCACAGCACGGGGGAAAGCCCTGGAGAAAAACGCGTGGGACACCTCACCTCCCTGCGCGTGGGGACACCTCACCTCCCTCAGCGGAGCCGCTTAACTGGTCCTCAATCAAGGCCACAACTTGGCTGTGTAGCCACTCTGGTCCCCGGCTGGTCACAGCTGCTCTCAAGCGTGCCAAAATAAGATCTACATCAGCCATGTTGTAGGAGCAGTGAAAAAACTGCCTCCTCCTTTCTCTCTCCCCAACTTTCTGTTCCCCAGCCCAGTACCGCTCCTCCTTAAATAACACCACACCCCCTCGGACTTTCCTCACTGTCACCTCCCCTCTTAGCACTTCTCATTCTAACCCCTGTGTTGTCTTCCCTTAACACACTGTCATGCCCGGCCCTGCACTGCTTTCCTTTCTTTCTTTTCCGTTCCGGGCCTCATCTCCTCGACACACGTCAGTGCCAGAATAAATGAACTGCTGTGCGTGTGTGCTGTAGTTACATAACTTCAAGATGGCCCTAAATCCTGAACCCAAAGAAGACTAGGTGAAGATAATGACACTGGCGAGGAGTTGTGTTTAGAGCTGCTACAGCTGAACTGTATTAAAAAATACAATTTAAGCATTTTATACACTTTTTAAAGCACACCTCTATGCACTTATGCACTTTTTAAAGCACAATTTTGCTGTGATTCTAGATCCTTAAAATTGTGCGGACATCAGCAATTTTTTGTATAGCAATCATCGTTCAAAATCATCCCCTGATTAATTAATAGCCATTGCTACACATAAGGAAAAATACAGTATAGCATTTAGTAGTCACTAATAACAGTAGTAGATTGATCGCTACGACATGCAATTGGAGCGAATGCTTGTATGCTAGTGATTACCTGCAGGGTAATCATTGGAGACGATCACTATACCAAAAATTGCCCATGTGTACCCAGCCTAACAGTCTGTGTCCTTACATTGTGGATATACCTGAGTCCCCCACCAACCCCTTTTTTTCCAACCCTTACTTGATTACACGTTTCAGCAGTGATGCAGGGGTTGGGTCCACAACACGTGTCAGGAACAAAGGCATCTGACTCTCCAGGAAGTGGTTGATTGCTGTAAAGACTAGCAAAGGCTGCAGCTGTGGAAACAGAGGGGAGGAAAGAATCATGAGCCATTATAGAGGTATACCCAATTCAGCTCCAGCAGATTTACCCCCCTTCCCGACTAGGCCATTTTTTGCTATACTGCACTACTTTACTTAAACTGACAAATGTGCAGTCTCGCGACACTGTACTCAAATACAATTTTGTCCTTTTTCTCCCACAAATAGAGATTTTTTTTGGTGGTATTTGATCACCTCTGCATTTTTTCTTTTTTGCGCTTTAAACAAAAAATAATTTTGAAAAGAAAAAAACTATATTTTTTACTTTCTGCTATAAAAAATATTTAATAAAAAAATAAAAAAAAACAAATTTGTTCATCAATTTAGGCCAATATTTATTCTGCTTCATATTTTTGATTAAAAAAAATGCCAATAAGCGTATATATTGATTGGTTTGCACAAAAGTTATAGCATCTACAAACTATGAGATATATTTATGGAATTTTTATTTATTTTTAACTAGTAATGGCAGCGATCAGTGACTTATAGTGGGACTGCGATATTGCAGCGGACAAATTGGACACTAACTGACACTCTTGACACTTTTTTGGGGACCAGTGACACTAATACAGTGATCAGTACTAAAAATTTGCACCGTCACTGTACTAATGACACTAACTGGGATGGGGTTAACATCAGGGGCGATCAAAGGGTTAACTGTGTGCCTAGCCAGTGTTTTACTGTAGTGTGGGAGGTGATTTTACTAGGGGAAAGCATCGATCCATGTCCCTGCTTTTCAGGAACACAGGATCCATGCCTTCCTTACTGACAGAACAGCGATCTGCTTTGTTTTCATAGGCAGATCGCCGTTCTGCCTGTGTACGGAATGATTGGCGGACAACGGGTCCACGGGACCCAGTAACCAGCTCCCACTGTGCAGAATCACAGTGAGAGAGAGCTGTCGGTGGCCTGCACTCGCGCTTGATACCTGAAAGTGCATGAAAAGGTAACCCAAATGTATCCTGACTCTTTGTATCCAACTTACTGTCCCACCCCATCTTAATTGCCCCCACTATAATCACCTAAAAATATACTGACACAAAGGTTGGGAGTAAACTGGCAGTTTTCGGCTCCTTTATTTAAAATTTAACAATTATGTAAATAATAATTACACCAACAACAAAAACATAACCTTTTTGGTTGCCTATCCTTGGAGGCACTACGTATCAGAAATATTTCCTTGTATCTGTATAAACCATTTCCACAGTCCCTGCCACACTGCACCGACTCGGGGAAGAAAACCTTCTGCAGATACACCATTGTACTCCCAGTTAATCCACTATAACTGGTATACCACCAGGGACCCATACCTTAGATGTGTCCCAATCCTCTAATTACAGCAGATTATTTAAAAATGCCTCCAAAGACCCAACCGCCACAGCGCAAAGTGTGAAACCTCACACCTTTGTGCTCCGCCACAAATGTAATGCCTGTTGTATCCCGTCCTGCAGGCCCAGCGACCATAGATCCATGCCCACTGCATTCAGATGTACCCCAACACTGCGGAGATACCTCCACGTGTCCACTTCAAGCTCTCTGTACCTAACTACAAAACACCTGTTACGCGTTATGAATCTCCCAACCTCCTTGTTAGCCTTCACTCGTGCCCTGTTTAGCTTTGCCACTGATCTGGCATACGCCAGGTGGTGCGGCCAACCATGTCCGACCATATCAACACTGGAAATGCAATCTTCAAACGTAGCATGTGAAACTTGACGTCACTTATGAGACTAAAATGTCAGGTGGCCTGTCCCATCTAGTGACTCTGGAACCACCCTGCTCCATAACAACCCAGGAACGCCTATCCACTTAAAGTGGATGTAAACCCAATGTCATCCTTTCTAAACTACTGCCATAGGGGTTATCTATAAGGATATACATGCCTCCTGCATGTATCTTTACCTGTCAAATGTCTCCCCTCTGTCTGTTATTAGACCCGAAAAACTGCAGATTCTGTGGGTGGGTCTGTTGTCTGGAGCTCGGTGGGTGGAGTCGTGATGTCAGTAGACTCCCCGCCCACCTCTACACTCCCCTTGTCAATATGCATTTTCTCCTGTGTATTTCTAAAACTGAACTTCTGCTGAACTTCTGCTATGATCTCTAACATCCACTGAAAAGACAGGAAATTAACCACATGACTTCAGCATGCCAAATCATGCTGAGATATGGAACAGCCAATCCTTGCAGAGCTGCTGAAGAAAGGAGTGGGGGAGGGAATTAAAAAATCATGCCTGTGTCTTAGGCTGTCACTCACAGCAAGGGGGAGGATTTGACAAAGTTTTTCCCAGTTTGTCAAGATTTTTCTCACTGAACAATAAAAGAGGATTGCTCAGAGATGGATTAACTCTGTGTGGCAAGACTGGGCTCAAATGATAGGAAATCTTATACTCTACAGTATGATATAAAAAAAAATTCGGGTTTACATCCACTTTAATATTAGCCTCGGATCTAGGGAAGCCCAATTGACGACCATTAGACCTCACATCAGCCCTCCTAGCCCCCCCAGTGCACAAATGAATGTCCCAAGATCCACATAAGGCAGGCAATATCTGAAAAGAAAATACAACACATAACATATAACACCAGAACAAGACTATAATAACTGCTATGCATTTAAAGAGGACAAACAACACCCATTGAACCCTGGTTTATTAAATCAAGCGTGGGTGAACATAAATTCTGAACCTGTCTGCTTCACCACTGCGTTATCCAATCCCCACTGGGCCGCTTCAGTGGCTGCCCTGATGCGGAAAGAATGAGAGGAGCTACTGGCCTCAAGACTGGCAGCTGTGAAGCAGCGCCGCAGAACAGACACAAATTGAAAAGTGGACAATGCCGAACCATCTAAATGGACCAGAAATTAACCCACCCCTACTGGGTGGAGCCGTAGGTATTCACCCACCACGGCCACCGGGCATATGGGCAACCCAGAAATCCACATTCATTTTACGTGCGCCCCTTTTCCAGCTTAATCCGTCTTGGATCAACGGATAAACAACATAACAGAAACCTCATCGCAGCGGATGTCCGCCGCTGACAAACCCCCATGTGCGGCCTTGGACGGACTGACTAATTCATCCACCCTAAGGGCCCCATAAAAAGCCAAGGCAAAAGCCGCCCTGAACAGCAAGGTTTCAAAGCTGGACGAACAAACAATGGGCTTCTGTAGAAATAATGATTGCAAAATATAAAAAGTGATTGGCTGGCAGCCATCCGGCCGCCGAGCACCCTTCCAATAGCTTCTAAGGGCCTGTTTTACCAAAAGATCTTTGGTAAAATTGGGTATGCCCCGCATTTTAAATTTTCGGTTCATGGAGGAAAAAGATACGCCGGCTGTGAAACACTGGCAAACAAAATAAACCACCAAATGTCTGAATTCAGAACCTTCACTATCAACCACAGCCTGCTGCATTATCTCCCCCCATTCCCTCCAGACCTTAGTATAGAAGGACCAGGTTGATGCACTCAAGGAGCTTCAATTTAAATCGGAGGTGATTCCAATGCAATCCACCACAGCCAAATCGGACAAGGGGTTCCGTGTTGCTCCACGCCAGGTGCCAACTCCCGGAACCTGTCCAACTGAAAACGGGAAACAGCGTCAGCCACCGTGTTCTCCACTCCGGTAATATGCACAGCGTACGGAAAAACATTTAGCTGAAGACAACATAGAACCAGATATTGTAATAGGTGTATAACCTGGGCGGAGGACCCTGAAAGAGAATTGATAACCTTCACTACACCCAAGTTGTCGCAGTGGAGACAAACCTTCTTATTGCTAAACAGTTCCCCCATAGCTACATGGTAACCACCACTGGAAATAGCAGCACCAAATTCTTTAGGAATCCCACCTCCCGCCATTCTGCAGGCCAGTGCTCCGCACTCCACCGACTCGCTAAGAATGCTCCATAACCAATGGATCCCGTCGCATTTATGAAAAGCTCGAAATCGTAGTTGCTGACTGGCACTTCCATCCAGATAGACCGACCATTGAAGTTGCCCAAAAATTCATGCCCCACCCACAGATCTGCCTTGTGTTCCCTAGACGGCCGAATGAAATGCCTGGGCGAATTGACCCCAGCCGTGGCGGCATACAGCCAATGACAAAAACTCTCCCCATTGGCATAATACGGCATGCAAAATTAAGCTTCCCGATGAGCGACTGTAGCTCATGAAGATGAATTTTCGGACCTCTTCCTGTAGAGCATGCAATTTGTCATCAGGCAGACGACACTCCATTGCCCGAGAATTTATCTCTATACCCAGGAACTTAATAACCTCTTCCGGGCCTTCGGTCTTGTCCGCCACGAGAGGAACATCAAAACGCTCTGCTATGTGCTGTATCGTAGCCAGCAACACGCCGCATAAATTTAAGGATGGAGGGCCAACACATAAGAAATCATCCAGGTAATGAATCACTGAATTGACACCTGCCACGTCCCACACGACCCATTCGAGAAAAGAACCGAAGGTTTCAAAAAAGGCGCAAGAGACGGAGCAGCCCATAGGCAGGCAGCGATCCACGTAAAAGGCCCCCAATCTGCAGCCTAACAGATGAAAGCTGCGCGGGTGAACCGGTAGTAACCGAAAATCCGACTCAATATCGGTTTTTGCCATAAGGGCCCCCTTGCCGTAGCACCTTACCCAATACACTGCGGCATCAAACGATGTATATAACACCGCACATGCTTCAGGGTCAATGGCATCATTGTCTGAGCCGCCTTTTGGAAAAGAAAGAAGGTGGGTCAGGTGAAACTTATTGGGCTCCTTTTTCGGAAAGACACCTAAGGGCGAGATCACCAAATTATCTAAGGGGGATGCGGAAACGAGCCGCACATGCGGCCCAATGAAATTTCCTTAGCTAGTTTCACAGAAATCCTGCAGTATCTCTGGGATGAGCCTTCCCAGCCCTAAAGCAACATGACAAGGGGTGAGTCCCCCCGCAGTGAGAGCATTCGTGCTTGAATCGGCAACTAGTTATGATTGAAAATGTATACTTTATTTTACAAGAAAATATACAAAAAAACAAATACTTCAACAGGGTACATTCCATTCTGTACTGCGACGCAGCGCATAAATACACTACATAACAATAAATTTCCAAGCATACAAATAAATTACATTCATCCTGCTGTATGATGCCTGATGTGTTGTGCAGAGTAATAATACCCTGAAACATCACATCATGCATGACGCCGCATTACCCTGAAAGCATTACTTCAAAAACGTCACAAAAAGTCATATACTGTCAGATAGCGTTCAAATGGGCGACGGGTGTGATGGGGGGGGGGGGGGGGTGGAGGAGATGGGGTAGGGGAGGGAGAAAAAGAGTTCACAGGCCCGAAGCCTTATTGAACTGCCAAAGGATACATGGGGGAAAGGGGAGGGGGAAAGGGGAAATCTTCAGACCTCCTCTTCCTCTTTGAAGTCCATCAAGTGATAGTCTCTGAGCAGATTGTGGACCAGTCTGCGACAGTCCTCGATGGACATCCTCTCCCGCTGGTGGATGAGGCGCTTTCTGGCGCACCACAAAGCGTCCTTAAAGCAACACAGCACCCGCCAGGCACCGTCAATGTCCTCCTGTGAATTAGTTCCACAGAAGAGTCCGTTCAACACACCGAAGTGTGTGATAGCAGTCTGTGGTACAAACTCTTTCAGAATCGGCAACTAGTGCCGAACTCGCAGGAACCTTCATTAAACTGCCAGCATTGACCCCCACCTTTTTGCGGCCGGTTGTCCAGGGGCGGTAGGACTCCCGGCCCCTCCGCTGGAGAAAACAAAGTCGAGGCTCGTAGATAAGACATAAGTTTCATCCACAAACTAATATCTTTATGATCCCAGCACAGCGAGGGACGTATCGCCTTGCGTTGACGGAACTACTCATCATAACGCAGCCAAGCTGTGCCCCCATAAACCCTCTGGGCCTCGCTAATGGAATCCAGATAACAAAAAAGTGGAGAACAATTTTCAGGGGTTTTCTCGCCGATAACGCTTGCCAAAATGGCGAATGCCTGGAACCAATTGTTAAACGTACGCGGAATCAACCAATAAAGCTGCATCTCTTCATCTTCTTTCTTGGACTCTTCTGGTTTTACCCTAAATTAAACTTTCTCAGAGGGAGCAACTTGAAGATCTCCACATATTCCCCCCCCCGCCAAATCTTTTCCTGTATCTCAGATTTGAGGTGCGCTCCCAGGGGACCTTCAAAACAGACATACACTTTGCATTTGACTCACAGTAACCTGTGTCGCTGCCCGACCCGCCCCCAGGGAGTCTGAAACCCAAATCGACACCGGCGTTGAGCTCACCGACGTGCCTGCGTCAAAGCGTTGGACCAAAGAACGCAGCCCGACCAAAAGGTCCAGTAAGGCTGCAACATCACCTGTCGTGGTCAGCCCTAGGCCTGCTGTCCCATGTGAGGGGGGGGGTGTGGCAAAATCCAGATCCCCGACCCCTTGCTGGGGATTCTAAATTGTAAAATACCTGCAGGTCACCATCCATAAGACAGCATAGGTGCCAGGCTAGGGGGCGGTAAAATGAGCCTGTGAAGACATCCCCGGACTCTCCATCTCCCGTTCCACCCTGGATGGATGCCCTGCATGTTAAGTCCAGGCTTGCCATGATTTCTCCTCCCTCTTCCTGGACTGTCGGGGATCTGTGGTGGGAGGACAGGCAGCAGTGCCGCCCTCCTCGAGGTGAGGCCACCACCGCCATTGTCTCAGGTAGTGGGAGAACAGGCAAAACAAGTGCATGGTATTGTGTACAGAGGGAAACAGGTGCGTGGGAGTACAGGGCTAAACTGATTTGAGGGGGTACAGAGGGGAACCAATGTGTGTGGGGGTACAGAGGGGAACTGATTTGGGGGGAACTAATGTGTGTGTGTGGGCGGGGTACAGGGGGGGAACAGATTGGGGGGGTTTATTTGAGGTGTGGAGGTTCAAGTTCAGCTTTGTTAAAAAAATAAAATAAATGCAGACATTTTTGCAGGTAAAAAAATGTGCATTTGTTATTATTTTTACTAGGAGCCCGTAAAGCATTGCCAGTGTATCTGTCTGCTCATACAGACAGGCAGTTGCATAGTTAGCCTGTTCGTATTCTACCCTAGCCTGTCCGTATAGTACCCTAGCCTGTCCGTATAGTACTGTAGCCGGTCCATATAGTACCCTATCCTGTCCGTATACTACCCTAGCCTGTCCGTATACTACCCTAGCCTGTCCGTATACTACCCTAGCCGGTCCATATAGTACCCTATCCGGTCCATATAGTACCCTAGCCTGTCTATATACTACCCTAGCCTGTGCATATACTACCCTAGCCTTTCCGTATACTACCCTAGCCTGTCCGTATACTACCCTAGCCCACCGTATACATGGACAGGGCAAAGGGGGTGGAGTCAGTGATCCAATGGGGGGGGTGGCAAAATTAGGTTTCGCCTAGGGTGTCAAAAATCCTTGCACTAGCCCTGCTCCTCACTAACACTGGGAGGTCTATAACAAACGCCAATGACAACCTTTGGAGTACACACACCCATGTACAGTTCCACCCATAATGCTTCAGACTCATCACACTCTCCATCAACTAGGTCCTCTTTCACAGTCGCTTTGAGAATACTTTTCACATAGAGACAGACACCTCCTTTTTACCCTCTTTCCGAAAGAGAACATAGCCAGGAATATTAATAGCCCAGTCATGAGAAGAATGAAGCCAAGACTCAGCAATACCAACTAGATCATAGTTCTCCTCGTGCCCCAGAGCTTCCAAATCACCTATTTTGCTTTGCAGACTTCTGGCATTGGTGAACAAACACTTTAATTCATAGTCACATTTTGCAAACGTATGTTGCATATTTTTTATTTTAGTACAAATAGTACCATTTGCAATGGTTGATTGTAGCATAGGAACCTTCATCATATAATCTGCCATAGCCCTCCCCCCATCTATTCCCATTCCACCCACCAATAGGGGGTGACACCTGTCTGCCCCATTATAATCTAATTCACCCTCCCCCCACACTCCTAGTTTAAATACTCCTCCAGCCTTCCCATAAACCTCTCCCCCAGCACAGAAGACCCCCTTCCATTTAAGTGCAAACCATCTTTAGCATATAGGTTGCATCCCAATGAAAAGTCAGCCCAGTGCTCTAAAAAAAACAAATCCCTCCTCCTTACACCAGGTCTTTAGCCATGCATTTAGCTCTCTAATCACCCCCTCCTCTGTTGCCCATGGCACAGGCAATATTCCAGAGAATATCACCTTGGAGGTCCTTCTCATTAACTTGGAGCCTAGTTCTTTAAATTGGTTCTTAAGGAGCCGCACCTTCCATATATTCTGTCATTGGTTCCAACGTGGACCAAAACAGCTGGGTCATGCCCCGTCCCTCCCAGTAATTCATCAACCCGGTCCACCACATGCCGAACCCTGGCACCAGGGAGACAGCAAACCATTTGGTTAAGGCGATCCTGGCGACAAATATTTCTCAGTCCTTCTGATTATAGAATCCCCTATTACCATCAACTGTCTAGGCCAATGGTTCTCAACCATTCTAGTGCCATGACCCCTTGATAAATTTTCCCAAGTTGTGGGGACCCCTAACTGTATTATTTTCATAGCGTGGGTTGTCAGCACCCAAGGCAAGACAGGTAATTTGCGCCCCTAACCCACGGACATTTAGCACTCCCTGAGTGCCTTCCACTCATACAGTATTAAAACCCCTTATGGTACATTTTAGGATGTACCACTCTTTCTCCTTGGTTTCCTTTCTTTCCCTGTTATCTCTCTCTATCCTATTTTCTTGTTTTTTTCCCCATCCCTCTCTCTAGCTGTCTTTCTTGTTCTTTCTCTTATTCTTTCTCTCCCTTTTTCTATGTTCCTCCCCCTCTTTTCCTCTCCCTTCCATGTATTCTCTAATTTTATTCCTTCTGTTAGTCCTTGGTGGAGGGAATGGGATCAGTGGCAGTGCTGGTTGGGGGGGGGGGGGATAAGTGGCAGTGCTGATGGGGAGAGGGGATCAGTGGCAGTGCTGGTGGAGGGGGGATCGGTGACAGTGCTGGTGGAGGGGGATCAGTGGCAGTGCTGGGGAGCTGGAGTTCTGATCAGCCAGCTTAGGTGCTCTTGGTGAAGGTCATCTGCTGATCTGAGAACTGTAGTGGGGACTTTTAATGGCAACTATAATCACAGGTAGTGTTACTCACTGTGTCTCCGACTTTGTGGTGTCTCGCAGCAGTGACAACTATGCCGAAATCAGGAGATATTGTCTCCTCCAGCCCCTCCCACTTCACATTCCTCACCAGTCAGCAGACCTCTGGTCTCTGCCCCCCAGCCATGCCGGGAACTGAATAGGTGGCTGCGAAGAGGTTGAGTGGGCGGCCACAGGGTCCAGGAACAGCCCTGCTGGGTGACCATGAAAAGGCTGGGAGAGCAGTGTGGGATTCAGGAACAGCCCAGGATTTGGTGACCCCTGGCAAATCATCATTCGACCCCTGAGGGGGTCCCAGGTTGAGAACTACCGGTCTAGGCCTACCTGCACCCCCCCCCACCACCCCTACTAGATGGGCTGCTCTGTTAGGGGGAGCAGTGACATCTAGGGCTGCCACCTCTGAGCTTGATACCCCCACATCTTCACCAACTTGCCAAATCTGTTAGGGTGCTCAAACCCAGAGCTGGCCTTCCTTTTCTGTGAGCCCTTACAACTCCCTCTAACTGTACTAAGCCATCTTCCTACCTGATAATCCTGATTTACCCCTCCCCATTAACCCCACTCAATGTTGTCAGTTCTGCCCAGTGTTGCAATTTTCTCCTCCAGATCTCTAATGCGAGCTTACAGAAGGGCAACCCATTCACATCTGTCACAGTGGTATCCATCCTGGAGCTGTTGCTCCATTGTTGTATACATGTGGCACACTGTGCACTGCACAAAACCATTAATCTTGCTAACCCCCATTTTCCCAGTTACAAATAATATTACTAACAGGAAATTTCAGATGTTACTTACAGGTTTGATGATTTCTGTTATAACCTCCTGTTTTAAACTCACCACTTAATCCAGTTCCACTTTGTCAGAGTTCCAGCAAGCAAAAAGGTGGCAAGCTCAAAGATGATCAGACTTAAAATGAGTTCTACAGAAAGTTATATAGCGCCTAAAGCACCTGTGACCAATTAACCACTCCCCTTAATTAGTAGTCTGAAGGAAGTAAAGAAAAAACAAAAAGGCTGTTTAAAAAGTGACAGAAAAGGTATTAAGAAAGCTGCAAGGAAAGACCCCAAAAAGAACCTAAAAATGCAAACACAGCAATCAAAAACTGTTTTTCACACTCTTCAGCTTACAACCAGCAAATCTGGCCAGACTCACTGACACGTGGTGGATCCCTACTGGAGACTTGCCCAGCAGTGTTCCCCGCTTTCCTCTCCTGCTCCTGTTCAGGACACCCCTAGAGTTGTGTGGGGATCCTTCTCTGAGCCCCTGGCCCAAGGTCATCCCCCCAGACAGGGGGGCTCCCTCCAAGGCCCTGACAACCTAACACTCCATCTCTCAGTTCTTCCACCCGAACAACTTCTCTCCAGCTGGACTGACCCAAGGTATTTAAGGAGGCCTGCCCCCTGCCAATACTAGTTGGGGTTCTCAGGGCTTCTTACCACCCCTAGACAGCTCCACCTCTCTTCCCCTCCTCTGCTTCCAGAATCTTCTGAGAGCCAGAGGGAGGTAACCAAGAAGTGACACTGCCTGTGAGTCACCAGCCTATACTAAACCACTCCCAGCCCCACAGATCAAAACAGGCCTAGCTGATAGCTAGGCCTACCTAAATTTACCTGCACTGGCCAAAAATATAACTTTAGCACCTACCAAAGGTAGAGGGTGCTACATTGGTGTCCATGCAGGGAAAAGCAACAGATTCACAAATGGGAGGGAAGAGGAAATACTGGGTATGAGGGGCATGTAACTCACTCCCCTTCCTCCTTCTATATGACAGCACTGCGCTTAGTGCTATTATACAGGGCAGCAAGAAAGTCCTCCTTGTTCAATGGAAGAAACTACAGACAGTGTGACAGACTCCGGACACCCTGTTGGGTATTTCTGCCAAGAAGCTGCTTGCCAAGTCCTAGAACATGAGACCAATGGATCTGGCTATAGAAACCCCAAGGACCAGACAACACCATTCTTGGAGTACACCAGAAAATTAACTGCTTTATTTTTAGAAACACACTGAATTTATACAGCAAACCATCAGATAAGGGCTACTCCCATTATCACAGACAAAGGTCACCTTACACAGTAGAGCTAGTCCTATTATCATAACAATGGCCTCCTCAGACAGTCCGGCTCCCCAGACTAACTTGCATAAGAAGCCACAAGCAATTAGTGACCAGCTCTGGATAACTTAAGAACACATTAAAACACAGAGTTCTCCAGGGAATGGTTCTCCTGCAGGCCAAAGTCCGTGACAATACTCCCCCCCCCCTGTTCCATAGTCTGGCAGACCCGGCTAGATCCAATACGGGTCAGCTTGGGGATGTCCGGGAGCTATAGTAAAATCAAAGTTCAGTTTGCCGCGAAAGTCCATTTGCGTTGCCGTTTTGTCGGCCCGGCCTGTACTGCACAGTATAGTTGTAGGGCTGCAGGGCAAGACTCCATCTCAATAAGCGTCCGTTGTCCCCGGATACTCGATTTAACCAGATCAAAGGGTTGTGGTCCATGAAGGATCGTCCATAGAGATACGGCTGACATTTTTTCAAGGTCCACACCAGTGCTAAACATTCTTTTTCTATGGCTGCATACCCCACCTCCCGGGGTAGTAGCTTGCGACTGATGTAGGTAACAGGGTGCTCACTGCCGTTGGCTCCCACTTGGCTTAGCACTGCTCCCAAACCGAAGGTGGAAGCATCTGTATGTACACAAAAAGGTTTGTTTGGGTCAGGAGTAGCCAAAACTGGGGCAGAAACCAAAGCATTTTTCAGGCGCTGGAAAGCATTTTTCACACTCTGGGGACCACAGGACCTGGCGGGAAGATTCTTTCTGGTCAAGTTAGTCAGGGGTTTAGCTATCATGCTATAGTTGGGAACAAACCTCCTATAGTATCCTGCAGTGCCTAGGAATGCCAAGACCTTGGTTTTCATCCGGGGGGTGGGCCAGTTGGCTACAGCCTCTACTTTTGCTGGTTCAGGACACTGTTGCGCAGGACCTACCCGATGCCCGAGGTATTGAACCTCGGACATCCCTATGCTACATTTCTCTGGCTTTAATGTTAGTCCTGCAGTCCTGAAGCGGTTTAACACAGTACCCAGGTGGAGTAGATGTTCCTCCCAAGTATCGCTGTCCTTTATCTCCTGCCTCATACCCTCTCTCACTGACTCAGGTACCCAGTAAGCCGCCTGCCGGATAGGTGGCTGTTCCGGGGTTTCCACTCGGTGCACTGTCATAGTAGTGTATCCAGGCTTGGTGGAAAACACATGATGCTGCCTAAGGACCAGCCTGGCCTGGTCCTTCTGCTCCGGTCCTAGCTGCCTCTAACCTCACTGTCTCTACACCTGCTCTGTCTCCATCTCTCACCGGTAGCTCTGGCAGGGGAAGGTTCTCGGAATCTTCCCTGGCTGGAGCACATATGGCAGCTATCTCCACAGGCCTCTCTTGGTACGCTTTGAGCATGTTCACATGGAAGGTCCGCCAGACTCTTTCATCTGAGCACTTAGCTACCAGGTAGGTAGTGTCACATATTTGCTGCACTACCTTGTAGGGTCCCTGTCAAGAGGCCTGTAATTTGTCCGACTTGGTAGGCTAGAGAGCAATAACTTTCTGCCCTACAGCCAAGGTGCGATTCCAGGCAGTACGATCATACCACTGCTTCTGCCGCCCCTGTGTGGTCTGAAGGTTCTCCCGTATGGTGTCCGTGAGTTCTTTGAGCCGGTCCTTGAGCGGCCCTACCACAGAGGTCTCTTCAGCCCCTACACCTCCTTCCCAATGGGCTCTAAGTAGATTTAGTGGCCCCCTCACCCGTCTCCCATACAATAACTCAAATGGGGAGAACCCCGTAGATTCCTGCGGCACTTCCCTGTAAGCGAACAGGAGGTGCAGCAGAAATTTCTCCCAATCCCAGTGAGAAGTTGCGAATGTCCGCAGCAATTGCTTTAGCGCTCACATAGTCCATTAGTCTGGGGGTCTGGGGATGGTAGGGAGAGCTGCGTATAGGCTTAATTCCACAGAGCTTCAACAGCTGCTGGGTTAGGTCCGCAGTAAACTGAGTCCCTTGGTCTGAGATAATCTCCTGAGGAACCCCACCCTGGCAAAGATTCGGAGCAGGGCCTCCACTACTGTCTTTGCATGGATGTTTGTCAGAGGAACTGCCTCTGGGTAACGAGTAGCATAATCCACCACCATCAAGATATATCTCTTTCCAGAGGGACTGGGTCAGGGTAATGGTAATACCAGGTATACGGCTATCCGGCTAAAGAGCTCAGCTATGATCGGTAGGGGGTACAAAGGAGCTTTAGATCACCCTTCTTTCCCACACACTGACAAGTATCACAGGTGTGGCAACACTGTTTAATATCCCCAGTTATCCCTGGCCAGAAGAATAGCTGAGTCAAACGGTGAACAGTTTTGGTCACTCCAAAGTGACCAGCTAGGGGAATGTCATGTCCAATGCTAAGCAGGTCATGCCGATATTTCTGCGGCATGACCAGCTGTCGCTTGGGCACTGGATAAGATCCCTTCCCTTCGGTCACCTGATAAAGTAATTCCCAATCCCACTCTATCCGTTCCCTTTCCTAATCCCCCGGGTTCCATCCCTGCCCTCTCCCGGTAACTAGCTAACATTGAGTCAGATAGTAGTTCCCGGGTAAAGTCATTTGGGGTATCCCAGGTAAAGGGTGGTACAGTCTGGTCAGGGTTAGGGAAGTTAGGCCTCACCTGGGTCCCATCATCGAGTGCCTCCTCCGCTCGCCTTGCTTGCTGCCGAGTGGTCACAGGGAAGGCTTCTGGGATAAAACCACATGGAAAGATGAAGAAAGATGTCCCAAATCATTTCCAAGTAGAACATCTGCGGGTATATCTCTCATAACTCCAACTTCCACATCTCTGTATCCCGAGCCCCAATCCATATGCACTTGGGCAGTAGGGATGCGTAAAACTTTGCTTCCAGCCACTAGCACAGCTATGGACCTCCCAGTTTTCCCAGTCATTGTAACCATCCTGGGTTGCACCAAAGTAATAGTAGCTCTGCTATCCCTGAGTCCTTGGGCGGGTCGCCCATTCACCCATAAAGCCTGTCGGTGATGCCTGCGATTGTCATTGGCAGCAACTTGTATTGGGTTCACCTCATGGAGTAGCCCAAATTCCTCTTCAGCCCAGCCAGTTGAGGTAGATGGTGGGGTGGCTTGGGGAGGCCTGGTTTTCTTCATGGGTATAGCCGGTTGGGCCATTGCAGGGAGGGCAACTAACTGCTGGGTGGATGGCTGGATATGGGCAAGTGCTGGCGGTGATCTGGAGATGCCGCGAGGCTTCGGTTGGTGGGATCTTCGGGTATCCATATACTGGTCAGCTAGTTCCCCTGCTTTGTCTACCGTCAAGGGCTTTTGGTCTTGGACCCACTGGCGAAATTCACTATGGCATTGGATGTAAAACTGTTCCAGTAAGATCAGTTGGGCAGCATCTGCTAAGGTAGTTGCCTGACAGCTGGAGAACCATGCATCTACCTATCGGGACATCTGATGAGCCCATTTCGTGTAGGGCTAGCCCTCTTTCAGTTAGAGGCTGCGAAATTTGGACCTATGAGCTTCGGGGGTGATTGCGTATCTTGTCAGTAGTCTTTCCTTGACTCGCTCGTAGTCTTTTTTCTCTTCCCCAGGTATGGCTTCAAAAGCATCCAGTGCTCGACCAGACAGCTTGCTGATGGGGATGGTGATCCAGTCAGCTTCGTCAATTTCCTGGAGATTGCACTGGGTCTCGAAGACATGAAGGTACCGGTCGATTTCCTCCACCCCATCCTGGAAGGGTCAAAAAGCTGCGTAGGGAAGTTTCTTGAGGCTACCCCATTCTGCAGCTGCAGTACCCCCTACCTCCTTCTGAACCTCAAGCATTTGCAGACATGTCATGTCTGCAATTATCTGGGTGATCACCTCTTGGGGGGGAGTGGTGCTGTATAGCTACAGCCGCCACTGGATCTCTCGCTGGAGCTCTGCCATCCTGGACCCCTCCATAGCTGGCCCTCTGCTTCGGTCGCTGGCCTGGTCACAACTTGGCAATTAGAGTTGCCTTTGACTTGTTGCTGGTGTTCTGTCCCCTTGATTCCAGCAGATCCTTGAGTATGCTTCGCTTAAGGCTGGAGTAGCAAAGATCCATCCGACAAGGTTGGTGGTTTGAATGTTCCAGGCACAAGAAAGCATCCCACCGCTGCCAACCAAATGTGACGGACTCCGGACAACCTGTTGGGTATTTCCGCCAAGAATCTGATTCCCAAGTCCTGGAACACGAAACCAATGGATCTGGCTATAGAAACCCCAAGGACCAGACAACACCAGTCTTGGAGTACACTAGAAAATGAACTGCTTTATTTTTAGAAACACACTGGATTTATACAGCAAACCATCAGATAAGGGCTACTCCCATTATCTCAGACAAAGGTCCCCTTACACAGTAGAGCTAGTCCTATTATCAAAACAATGACCTCCTTAGACAGTCCGGCTCCCTGGACTAACTTGCATAAGAAACCACAAGCAGTTAGTGACCAGCTCTGGATAACTTAAGAACACATTAAAACACAGAGTTCTCCAGGGAACGGTTCTCCTGCAGCCCAAAGTCTGTGACAGACAGGATAACTTATTACCCCAATGGGGCTTTCTAGCTAGTTATTGTAAATGCTGAAGTCCACACGTGTGACTACTTATTTGTTTTCACTGACCAGCAAAAATGTTCCCTCTCTAATCTGTGTATTCGTCAAAAAAAAAAAAAAGATTTATATATATATATATATATATATATATATATATATATATATATATATATATATACACATACATATATATATATATATATATATATATATATATATATATATACACACACACACATATTATTTTTTTATTTTTTTGACACAGGTCCTTCTACTCCCACGGCAGTGGTGGACTGTCCTTGCTTCTGCAGTGAATGGCATTGCAATAATGACGCTCAGTTTAGTCTTATGCCGCATACACACGGTCAGACTTTTCGACCGGACGGGTCCGACAGACTTTCCAGCGACTGACTTTTGACGGACTTCTGACGGACTTTCTAACGAATGGACTTGCCTACACATGATCACACCAAAGTCCTACGGATTCGTACGTGATGACGTACACCGGACTAAAATAAGGAAGTTGATAGCCAGTAGCCAATAGCTGCCCCAGCGTCGGTTTTTGTCCGTCGGACTAGCATACAGACGAGTGGATTTCTGGGTCCGGCGGAGTTACGACGTAAAGATTTGAAGCAAGTTCCAAATCTAAAGTCCATCAGATTTGCGACAGGAAGAGTCCGCTGAAGGTCCGGTGAAGCCCACACACGATCGGATTGTCCGCCGGATTTGGTCCGTCAGCGTCCATCAGACCAGTCTGGTGAAAAGTCCGACCATGTGTACATGGCATTACTCTAGGTAGAGGCCTTTGTGATGATGTCCAACCATATTGAATGATGCTGGCAAAAATTAATCTTAGACAACTGGTGACATCTAGATGCCAAAAGAAATACTGTAATGACAGCTCAGAGTTGAGTGTAAATTTTGCTGCAAAAGCTGCTTTTCATTTTTAGGGTTTTTTGCTGGGATTGTTAGTTATTCTACATTAAAAGCGCAATCTTCACATAAGGTCAGTGACTCGCTAAGTACAGAAACCAATATGAAGTTTACAGCCACATAGCTAGAACTTGCAAAGTTAACAATGGCAGGTCCCTTATTTCCATTTGGTTTCCCTTGAGCTTCTTGTAGGGTCCAAAAAAAGGTAGAGTTTGACTCATAATAATAAAAAGTTGTAGTTGCTCATCTCACCTACCCCGTGACACACCAAAACACAGAGCTGAACTTTCATTAATGGCAATTCATAAGGCAATAGACAAAAATAATAATGCTTTGATACATAACATTCTAATTTCCCTATGAATGGGATCAGTGGTCTCGCATGAGGTTGCTGTTGCTATGATGTTTCCATGGCAATTCTATTATTGGACCAGGCAATCTTGGAGTGTTTCAATACTCTGCTACATTTCTGACTAGCTTATAGAAGAAGACAAAAAAAGGGGACGGATGTTGAATCATCTGAAGGGAAAGCCTGGCGTAAATTAGGAAGTCTCAGGTGGGAATATGGAGATACATTTCCTTTGCAGAAGTGCAGCTTCAAATGTGACATTTCTAGCATCCATCAGATAAGCTTTTAGAGGCGAAATGAGGCAGATGATCACAATGCAGCAGACACATAGCTTGCACTTTGTAACTGAACCCATCTGAGAAGCCAACTCAGGTCAAGATTTCAAAAGAGCTTAAAGTGAACTTGTACTTTGTCCATGCAAAGCAACAGCATCATTTACAGGCAACATATCAGGTCTCTAAATTAATTAAAACAGCCCTCTGCTGAAAAAGAAGAGACATTATACTCACCTCTGTGGCAGGCTATATCTCCTACCTTTCCTTCAGCGCTGGAGTTTCTTAAGCATTTGACTCTTCTGGAAGTGTTGGAAATCTGCGTCCCTCGCTGTGTGCCATCATTCCTTCCTCAAATTCCTACATCACTACAGGACTAAGCAGTGATGCAGTGGTCAGAGAATGGACCCACAGTACATATAGTGCCATACAGAAAAACACTGTAAAGATCTGAAAATGTGTTCATGCATTGTTTATGCATTGCAGTGATAAAAATATGGTACATCATTCTTTGCTCCATTTCTTTTTTTTTCGTTATTCCTAAAGGAGAAGTACAGCCAAAGCTCATTTGGGAATGCTGTTCTGCACTCCTGTGACCAGTTTTTAGCAGACAGGGGACTGAAGCCTGTTGTCAGCTGATGTCACAGAGCTGGTCCAGGCTCGGGAAAGATCGCGACCATATGGTTGGGATCTGCTCACATGCCTGGACCTGCACCCGGCTCAGCCTCTCAGAGAGCCGCTGAGAGGCTGAGCCGATCACTCCCACCCCCACCACAGCCCAGCGCTCCAGTGAGCGCTGGGGAGGCAAAGCAGAGAGCCGTTGACTGACAGTCACCAGCTCTCTCCTCAGCTCTGAGAACTGAGTGATCAGCGGTGTCTGATGGCTTGGTTTTCAGTCTTACAGCCGACAGGGGACAGATGCAGCTTCGGAGCAATGCTGCATCCACCTAGATAAGTATGATTCCCAAAAAACTGAAAATTCCCATACTTCTCTTTTAACCTGATAGTAAAGTATTTACTGGTACTGGCAGTCTCTAATTAACCTGGCCTCTTCCTTTTGTTAAAGCGAGGCTTTTTTGTATTTGTATACTAATACTCTACTAAACACAGTGCATTCTTCACACTGGTTTTTGTCAGACTGCCTTCTATTCGCTGTTTTGTTTTGAGGTTTTTTGCCTGTTTTTTGTATGTTTTTTAATTGTTTTTCATTTGGCTGTATATCTGTTGTTTTTGACCAGTGTAGCCCAGATGTCTCCAACCTTCTTAAACTGCCCAACCACTCATACTCCACAATCCCCTTCTTACCATTCTAAATTAACGAGACCACACCTGAATTTGGAGTATAAATGGCCATAGCAGCCTTTTAATAACAAAATATTAATAATTCAAAAACTTTTAACATATAACTTCTGTAAGGACAACTGTCCACCCTCAGTCTGTTGGTCTTTGAAGGCTCCCCGTACTTCACACATCTTTCCTGCAGTGCAACCATTACCATATTCCATCTAACTGTTCTAACTGGAATACACCAGAGGGGCACATACTACCGATGAGCCCCCCAACACTTCCATCTTGTATGTTTTCTGACACCATCAAAGACCAAAAACACAGCCACAAGGATAACACCTTAACCTTAAGGGCCCCTCCACACCCGCAGGGCCCACTGAATCCCGTTCTGCAGACCCAGCTCTGCGTGTCTGATGACCATACCCCCATTCTGAGAAACAAAACCTCCCCACCACTTTGTGCACTTTTATGTGAGCCTTGTTGAGCCTCACCACCGATCGTGCCATGCGCCAAGTTTTCCAAGCAACGATGTCAGACCACAACAACAGCATGTCAGGAAAAGCTGTGCGGAGCCTCAAGAAAACCGACTTGACATCCAAAATCAGCTCTCTGATGGACCTGACCCCCAAATCATTTCCGCCCACATGAAGCACCAAAATGTCTAGCCGGTCCAGCCTTGCATAACGATGCACTTCCGGCACGACCCTACTCCACATTATCCCAGGTATCCCTAGCCAGCGAATACATGCCTCCTTCCTAGAGATACCTGGCTGTCTGCCATCTGGTCTAACATCTGCTCTCCTGGCCCCCCCAAAAGACATAGGAATGCCCCATAATCCAGACGAGGCGTATGTGCACTCCTTCTGAAATAAAAACGAAAAAAACACAGGATAGCACTAACACTAAAAAACAGTGCACACATACCACAGATGATGAACAAAGAACAAATGAACATTCCCACTATCATCCCCCTTACATTCTACATCTAATCCACCAACAGTTGCGGATGAATGTAAGTCCTGAGTCTTTAGATTCCCACCTGCCAATCCTTTTTACTGCCACCTCATCCAACCCACACCGGGCTGCTTCCATGGCTGCCCCGAGGCGGAAGGAGTGCGAGGCGTATTGTGTGTAGTCCAAACCCGCTGCCCGAAGGCTTTTCCAAAAAACAGCTACAAACTGAAATGTCGATAAATAAGACCCATCCCTATGTATCCAGAATGGCCCTTCCATGACTGGGCAAACTGCCAAGAACTCCCAAACCGCCCCCACCGGGCAAACTAGGGAACTCAGCAGTGGAAACAGCTGCACACTCACTCCTTTCCCCCCCTGGGCCTTCTTTGACCTGTGCAGCCGTAACAGCACCCTGTCTTCCTTGCAACTCACGTCCCGTGACATAAATCCACCTGCTACCCTCTTAGATGGGCTTACCAACTCCCCAATACAAAATGCCCCAAAAAATGAAAACGCTACCTTAAATAGGGGGATCTTGAAACCCGATGTACACAAGAACCCCAAGTGATTACAAATGGCCTGGAGATTCAAAAAGGATACGGGACACCTAGTATCCTTGTGCTTGTGTAGCTTACCATACCCCATAATGCTTGGCAGATCCAAAAATCCTTTGTTAAATATGCCATGCCCTGTAGTTTGAAGAAAAAGGCTAAGCCAGTCAGCTTCCGTTCAATGGCAGACACTGACCCACCTCGTTCCATGGTTCTGGACACGAAATACAGAACCAGTAGCCTCACCTCCACACCCTCCTGGTCCGCCCCGGCTTGCCGAACCAAACCCAACCATTCCTGCCATACTTTGGCGTAGACCGCCTACGTGGACTCACTCAACGACCGTCTGATCCATCCAGTGGCGACTCCAAGGCAATCTCCCATAGCCAACCCGGGCAAGAAACCCCCTCCTTCTCCGCCTTCGGAGCCAACTCTGAACCTGCCCCACTGAAACCGAGATAAGGAGTCAGCCAAAGTGTTTTCGACACCTGGTAGATGAACGGCATATAGAAAGATGTTTAATTGCAAGCACTGCAGCACCAAGTGGCGCAGAAGCCGTATTACTGGCTGTGACGACGCTGAGATGCAGTTGATGAATTGCACCAGTCCCATGTTGTCACAGTTCAACCTAATCTTCAAGTTCGGACAAGAATCACCCCATATCTCCATAGCCAGAACCGCCGGAAAAAGTTCCAGGAGCACCATGTTATGAAGGAAACCCGCTTCCACCCAGGACCTAGGCCAAGGTTCTGCACTCCAGTGTCCCTGATAATAGGCCCCATACCCGGTAGACCCAGCCGCGTCTATAACTAGCTCCAAGTCAAAATTATTCACCGGGTCAGACATCCAGACCGATCGACCGTTATATGATTCCAAAAACGTGTGCCGCACTTTCAAATCCTCTCGATGTTCCTTATTAAGACAAATAAAATGGGTTGGGGCCTTAATCCCTGCTGTAGCCACTGACAGCCGTCTGCAAAAAAACCCTACCCTTCGGGATAATACAACAGGCAAAATGAAACTTCCCCAGCAATTACTGTAACGTCCAAAGCTGAACTTTGCGCTGTCCCAAGATCCCACAAATCTCTGACTTAAGCGCCACTAATTTATCCTCCGGCAGACGGCATTCCATGGCGCCAGAGTCTAGAACTATGCCCAAGAAACTGATCTCTGTAGTCGGGCCGTCAGTTTTATCCGCCGCCAATGGGATACCTTCCCGCAATGTGCTTCAATGTGGAAAGGAGAATTGCACACACATTAGATGAAGGCAGCCCCACGCAAAGGAAATCATCCAAATAATGGATGATGGAATCCAGGCCCGACACATCTCTAACCACCCATTCCAAAGAGGAGCTGAACATTTAAAACATGGCACATGAAATGGAGCAGACCATGGGCAGGCAGCGATCCACATAAAACTCCTCTTGCCAGCAGCACCCCAGCAGTCAAAAACTGTTCGGATGTACTAGAAGACAGCGAATAGCGGATTCAATGTCAGATTTCACCATCAGCGCCCCCCTGCCCATATTGCCTAACCCACCTAACAGCTGCACCAAAAGAAGTATAGGACACAGTGCAAGCTTCGGGGTCTTTCAAACCGTTAACCGAACCCCTTTTGTGAAAAGACAGATGGTGAATAAGGTAAAACTTGTGCGGTTGCTTCTTAGGTACTACCCCCAGAGGTGAAACAACTAAATCCTGCAAAGGCTTCACCGAAAACGGCCCTCCCATGCGACCCAGTGCCACTTCCTTTGCCAACTTCTCTGAAACCACCCCCGGATGCTGCAGTGCAGATCACAAATTCTTCGCCGTAGGCGGGACATTCGACAGGGAACATGGGATCCTAAAACCCTCCAAGATTCCCACGGCCAAAAGTTTTGCCGCTTCTCGATCAGGGTATCTATTTAGAAAAGGTGGCATCCTTTCCCCCCTCACTGGTGTCATCCCTCTTGTTAGCAAATTCAGCAGCATGCTTAACACTTTTGAAGCATCTGGACACGGCATGTGAACCCCCACAGCTGGAGCACTCATGCTTGAAACAGCAGGACCCCCCAAACTTACAGGCGCCTTGGTTATACTGCCAGCATATCCCCCATTTTTTCCCAGCTGGTAGTCCCGAGGAAGGTGCACCCCAGGCCCCCCCCCCCCCCCCTGAAAAAACTGACTTGGGGCCCGAGCCGAGGACATCAAGCACATGCAGAGGCTGATGTCTTTATGATCCCATCGAAGCGACAGCCGGACCACCCTGTGCTGCCTAAACTGTTTGTCATACCGTAGCCAGGCCGACCCCCCATATAACCGATGAGCCTCGCCGATGGCATCCATGTAACAGAACAGAGCCAAACAATGTTCCTCTCACCTATAACGCTTGCCATTATGGCAAACGCCTGTATCCAGTTCGTGAAAGTCCGCTGAATCAATCTGTACCTCCGCTTCTCCTCATCCTCCTTCTTGGAGTTGTCGGGCTTGACCCTATAGAAGTTACATTTTTCTAGAGGCAGTAAGGAGAAGATCTTCACATACTCACCCATGCAAATTTTGTCCCGGACCTCCTGCTTCAAATGTGCCCCCAACGGCCCTTCAAAGCACACGTACACTTTGCATTTTGCGGCATCCGCAATCTTAACCACATCCTTCCTGCCCATGACCTCCTGAGACGTTCCCGCTTCGTCCCCAGCTTTTGAACTCATACTGCTTCCAAGGGGGATGCCGGAGGCTCCGCAGGGGCCAGCGGGACTCCTGTGACCTGGGAAGGTGTAGATGGGGCCCCCACATTCTGGCCCTTCCCCCGGCCATCCACACTACCCCCTACAAACAGTTGTACCCAAGGTGACACCTAAGGGGGCTTACCCTGTCCCTCCGCAAAATTCTGGACTAAATCCCGCAACCCTCCCAGAAAATCTAGCAGCTGCGCCTCTGTCCCAGAATTGTCAGGCGGAGCGCCCACCGCCTGTGGGCCAGCTGCCGCAGCTGCAGCTGACGGTGGCGTCGCTCTATCCGCCACAGCCTGTAGCCACCCCCACCGACGGCGAGGATTCCGACCAGGCCCTGTGCCGGCACCCGACTGGTCCCGTTGAGGGCTCCTAGAGTGGCGCAAAGCTCTGGGGGAGGGCCCTGGCAAAAAGCGCTCCGGAGGCCTAGACCTCCGAGCACGTGGGGACACCTCACCTCCTCGATGAGGGCAGACACTTGGCTATGCATCCACTCCGGTCCCCTGGTCGCTGCAGCTGCCCGCAACCTGGATAAGATGAGTTCTATGTCGGCCATGATGGTGGAAGACAGCAGCGTGTCCAAACTGCTTCCTCCTTTCTGCCCCTTCCTCTGCTTCCCGGAAGTCCCGCCTACCCCTTAATAAATACCGCTCCTCCAACTTTGTCTTCTCCAATCTGTACCATCCCCTTCCTCTCACACTTTCCTGATTAACCATTTGTTGTCTCGCCTCTACACGCTGTCATGCCCGGCCCTGCACTACTTTCTTCTTTCTCTTTTCGTTCTGGGCGTCACTTTATAGCTAATATTTGTATCCTGTACTCTGTACTTTCTGTGATCTCTGTTGGCTATTCATGTACGTATGATCTGCTCACAGCCAATAAAACTTTTGTTGAAGAAAAATATGGTACATCAAGCATATAAAAATGGAAACGTTATATAAAAAGGACATTATGTAAATATTGCAATAATAACTCACATGCCCACTGAAGATACAGTGTAGTCTGTTTGTTTATGTTCTTTGACATGGCACAAACTTAGTGTTGTCCTCCTTTAATCCCCCTAACCTTTGTCTGCACTATAATGAGGACCTAAACAGCAAATTAAGGAATCTGCTGTCTGCTTACAAAGGAAATGTAATTCTTTCTTAACTTAAGAAGAACTGAAAAAGAGATTTTTTGTTTCCATAGTGACCAAAAACCTAGGGATATTCTGATTTGGAAGAAGATACTGTTAGTTTTTTTTTTTCTTTAAGAAAGTCCATGTACAGTATTTGTTGATTAGTGACCAATGAAAGTGTAACAAGCAGCAGTTTTGACAGCAGCATGACCACATCTCACATCTGCCAAACTTCTACAACACACAGTCAGCAGAGGAGAGATGCCAAATAAGAAAAAATAATCTTCAGGAACTTTCTTAATTTTGTGATAGGTGTCTACCTGTAGTGCACCCCACGTAGGAGCCGCTGGTTAATAGGGATCCCCAACCCTGCACAACCAGGCACACCAACTTTTCCACAGGCTCACTGAGACAGGAAACAGTCCATGCAACTTTGTTTTTTTTTTTTATATAGGAGTTAATAACTTGGATGGGGATAAGCGTATTATGGGATGCCCACTTGACTGGAACAAAGTCTCTTCAGGGACACTGAACTATATACACTTTCTATGTGCACTCCTCTTCCTCCAGCACATCACTTGCTTGCAGAAACACCCAGACCCAGCTGGGACACTGTTAGGGAGATCTGACAGGGCACTTTGCCAGATCCAGCAAAAACCCTTTACAGGCAGGGACCATGTGTCCCATTTTTGGTGTGTAGAAAAAGTCCCAGTGTCCAGCTACCTTCCTATGGATTTTTCAGGCAATGCCAGCCCACCTGGCTGAAGCTGCCCCTTAACACTCGCCCTCCTGGCTAATCTCTAATAGTTCTCCCAGATTGACTCTCTAACCATCCCCGACTGCCAATCATCAGTCCTCTCAGGCTGTCTCTAAGTCCTCCCAGACTGCTCTGTCTCTCCAGCCACCCGGCTGTCTTCTCCCTGGAGATCTCCTGATTGGGCCCAAAGTGTCAATATTTTGTGTGGCCACCATTATTTTCCAGCACTGCCTTAGCCCTCTTGGGCATGGAGTTCACCAGAGCTTCACAGGTTGCCACTGGAGTCCTCTTCCACTCCTCCATAACGACATCACAGAGCTAGTGGATGTTAGAGACCTTGCTCTCCTCCACCTTCCATTTGAGGATGCCCCATACTTGCTTAATAGGGTTTAGGTCTGGAGACATGCTTGGTCAGTCCATTACTTTTACCCTCAGCTTCTTTAGCAAGGCAGTGGTCATCTTGGAGGTGTGTTTGGGGTCGTTATCATGTTTGAATACTGCCCTGTGGCCCAGTCTCCGAAAGGAGGGGCTCATGCTCGGCTTCATTATGTCAGAGTACATGTTGACATTCATGGTTTCTTCAATGAACTGTAGCTCTCTGGTTCCGGCAGCACTCATGCAGCCCCAGACCATGACACTCCCACCACCATGCTTGACTGTAGGCAAGACACCACTTGTCTTTGTACTCCTCACCTGGTTGCCGCCACACATGCTTGACACCATCTGAACCAAATAAGTTTATCTTGGTCTCATCAGGCCACAGGACATGGTTCCAGTAATCCATGTCCTTAGTCTAAATGTAATAAGAATATTCCTGCGCTACCCAATTAGAAAAAAAAGGAAGACAAGAACTCAGAAAAAAAGGTAAAACGCACGTATGCGACTGGACAGCTGCATGCACCGAAACAAGGGTCAGACAAAAACCCAGAAACGAACTGAGATATAAGAGGGGGAGGTGCTGCGCTAACCAGAAGAAAGCTATAAGTCTCTATCTGTGATCAATTAAATAACATAAAATTGCATAATAAATGAATAAATCGCATAAATATGTGTTGACACTAAAAACATTCAAATCGTGATAATCAACATCATGTGTGAGTAAATAAAGGTGTATAAGCACTTCTTAATGTGGATATCTCTAAATCACATTAAATACATCAAATCAAAAAAGCAAAAAACATATCCTTATAAATGGTGCAAAACGTACAAAGTGCCAGTGCTATTTGGTGATCTAGATATCGCTATTCAAACAAATCAATCCAAAGCAGTATGAATAATAAATGGTATAAATAAATGTCCCAACAGTGGTGATTTAAAATAAATTGTGCTGTCACGTGATCGGTGACATCACGCGTAGGGACGGAATAGGCTTTTTCACACTGCTAGACACAGAACGAGTTTGCTGCTCGTAGGAGAGAGGCTTGCTCTGCACTGTTTTTATGTGAGTACATCTGCTTAAAGATTCTTAATAAAGCATTACCTGGTTTAAACATACTTCACTATCAAGTACCTTTGTCCTGCATATTCCTGCATATATATATCTGAGATGTGGAGGCTGAGCTAGGACCCGCGCTGGTCCAGGACCCCAGCTAGGACCATAGCCACTTGTAACCAGCTGCCATTAGGATTACTCAACACCGGCAAGCGTGGATATAGGGACGCGTTTGAGGCTCAGGACCTGGCGTCTTAGCTACATTTCTTGCGGTTGACCTAGCACCGCTAGGTAAGGGGCCACTGCTCACATTAGTGTTTTATGCACGAAGAGGACACTGAATGAATTGCATCCCAGACACCCCACTGTTGTCTTATTGAAAACACCAGAATTTGTTTTTGCACCTTAAAAGACTTTTACACCGGCACTTTAAGTTTGCTGCACCTACTGGCATGTCATTTTGTCATTTGACTGCAGGCCAGCACAATTTATTTTAAATCACCACTGTTGGGACATTTATTTATACCATTTATTATTCATACTGCTTTGGATTGATTTGTTTGAATAGTGATATCTAGATCACCAAAAAGCACTGGCACTTTGTACGTTTTGCACCATTTATAAGGATATGTTTTTTGCTTTTTTGATTTTATGTATTTAATGTGATTTAGAGACATCCACATTAAGAAGTGCTTATACGGGGGCGTGGCTTGGCGCGCAGCAGAGATGGACGCTTAGTACAGGAGCTCCGGCGGAATAGCAGCCTGAGCCCGTCTCCTAGTGCCGATAGCACCTCATAATGAGCAGAAAGAATCTGGGAACACCTCGCACCAGATCTCGCCGTTCAGCGGCGGCTTACAAAGGAAGGAATATATCTGATTTACTTAGAAATCTCTCGGCGGAGAGGACCAGCAGGCCGGGATCCAAGATGGCGACGCCACATGCGGAGGAGGATTTCAGCGAGGACTCGCAATCCACGGCGGATGGCACTGGTAGGATCACTCCTCACCCTGATCTGCCGCTCACTTACGCTGGCATGTCAGGATTTGCAGCCGACATTAAAGCCACTTTCTCTGCGGCTATCACTGACTTAAAGTCCAGCATGATTATATTAACAGACAAGATGGCCACGGCAGAAGCTGCAGGCAGAGGCAGAGATATAGCAATCCACCATTTAGAGAAAGTAACCTCTACACAAGCCCAACATCTCATTGAGATAAACAAGCATTTAGAGGATTTGGATAACAGAGGGAGGAGGAACAATATAAGGGTGAGGGGGATCCCCGAATCGGTGGAAGCTGAACAAATACTCCCAGCTCTGCAAAGAGTCTTTAATAGCCTATTAGATAGGCCTGAGGACACAGCAATAGAATTTGTGAGAACCCACAGAGCTCTCAGAGCAAGAGGCCCTGATACAATGCCACCCCGAGATATCATTTGCTGCTTACAAAGCCT
The DNA here is from genome assembly GCF_042186555.1 of Aquarana catesbeiana. Classification (NCBI taxonomy): domain Eukaryota; kingdom Metazoa; phylum Chordata; class Amphibia; order Anura; family Ranidae; genus Aquarana; species Aquarana catesbeiana. The sequence goes on along the minus strand of NC_133326.1, from coordinate 575,491,943 downwards.
TTCCTTAAAAGAAGATATAATGCGCAGAGCACGCAGAAACGATCAAATCATCTTTAATGGCGAGACTATTATGCTTTTCCATGACCTCTCCCAGATAACTTTAAAAAATCGCAGAGCTCTGCGACCACTTCTCGACAAACTTAGAGAAAAGGACATTCGCTACACATGGCGCTTTCCATTTGCACTTCTGGTGAACCACAATGGGAGACAACATACCCTAAGATCCCCTGAAGATCTACCAGATTTCTGCCATGCATTGCAAATAGATCTCATAGAATTACCAGACTGGTACCAGGAATTCTTATTGCCTCCTCGGGAGAACACACAAGCAAGATCACCACTCACTTCTCCAGACAAGCGACATTCAAAGAAAATGAAATCGTCTCGCCCAGGTGGCTCTCAAGCAAGTACCCCAAGCAACAGACCACATTCTTCCAGGGGACTGGAGGATGCTTGAGGATCTCTCTCCATCTTAGATTTATAACAGGGTGGTTCAGATGGGAAAGACGCACCACTCACTCTGAACTCAATTCAACTTTGGATATGCCTCATAGACCTACTCAATGAAGATCAAAATAAGTCATCATAGAACGGTCTTCACAAAGACTTCCGAAATCGACTTGAGATAGGCTCCCATACAAGGGAAGATCCACAGAGTTGCTCAGTTTTAAAGATGATGACAGCAATGGGTAGTTCTAAGTTGTTAAGGTTAAATAATTTGACAAACCCATATAAGGTTTATAAAGGTGGACACGGAAATTAAAACTGAGGCGGAGACATTAGCACCAACAATATCATGGAAATCCTCTCCTTACACGTTTGAACGTGGAAGGGATGGGAGACAAGCTCCATTTAAAGGAGACCCCACGATTTCCACATAACAGGTTGTTCCTTCCCACAAAATGAGGTTAATAATATTATTATTACTATTAAAGTTAATTTCTATGTTCAAGTTTAACTCTACACAAGTAGAGACCACAGTTTCCTTCTTCAAAAAAGGGAAGGGGAGGGGGGAAGGAGGAGAGAGGGGGGAAAAAAAAAAAAAAAAAAAAGTTTTCTCTCCTCTATTCTTCCCTTTTATTTATTTTTATTTTTTTTAAGGCACTAGGTGACTAACACAACTATAGCTTACTTACACAGGCTGCTACCGGTTTTCAGCTCTAATATTCAGTGTGGTTTTATTGTCACATTTAATTTATATCTCTAAAAAGCCGGGCAGTCATCCACTGCTCCCAACAAGTGCTCCCTAGTGGGGGGGATTCTTCTACTGGGTAGCACTAATTTAAATTACTTCCTTGGATCACTTTGGTATCCAGGGAGAAGACAGTATATCTCTTTTCTCTTTTCAACTTTTTCCTACTCCTACTCTCACTCTTCCTCTTTGATCATATCTTATCCACCTTCCCCCCTTTGTTTATGTTTTTGTTTTTTCTCGTACCTTTTCTATTTCTCCTTTTAATTTCTCCTTTTAATATTATTTTTTATTTATTTTTCTCATAATCTAAGATCCGAAAAGTGTATTGACTATTCACAATCTATAACTAAAATACTAACAGTCATTAAGCTTTGTTTCCAGATCTTGTACTGACGGCTCTCCTTGAATCCACAAGATGACGTACTCATCTCTAGGACACTCTCCCACAGTGATTTCCCATAATTTGAATGGTCTAAACATTCCTGAAAAGCGCTCCACTCTACTAAGAGAACTCAAAAAAGGTAGGCCCAAGTTTGTTTTTTTACAGGAGACCCATTTCCAGACTGATAAGACCCCCAAATTGACGGACTCCTTTTTCACACAAACCTATCACGCTACTAACAGTACGGCCAAATCCAGGGGAGTATCTATACTTATTAGTAGAGATGCTTCCTTCGAAGTCACAGATAAAATGGTGGACCCGGAAGGCAGGTTCCTGTTCCTTAAGGGAAATTGTTCAGGCACCCCCATGACTCTAGCTAACGTCTATTTTCCTAACACAGCACATGCAACATTTTGTAAACGCATTCATGACAAACTCCGAGATTTCAGTACAGGATGTCTTATTCTCGGAGGAGACTTTAATGTACCGTTAAACCCTTTAACTGACACATCTACCGGCAAAACTTATATCACTTACAAGATCCTTAAAAGGATTAAAACACTACTCAACTCTCTACAACTAGTCGATTCCTGGAGATTTGTACATCCTAATGATAAAGATTATACTTTCTATTCATTCCCACACAGCAGATACTCCAGAATAGACTATATTTTTATTACACAAAAAGATCTTGACAAGATCTCGGAAGCAAAAATAGGAATTCAAACGGTATCAGATCACGCCCCTACATCACTATCCTTAAACTTATTTGACTCTACATCAAATCCCAACCAATGGAGACTGAACTCAGCTTTATTGACAGATCCAGTCTGGCTACCGCAAATAACTAAGGCACTGAAAGAGTACTTTACACACAACACCACACCTGAAGTAAACCCCTTGACAATTTGGGAGGCCCACAAATGTACAATCAGAGGCGATCTAATTCGAGCAGGCTCACAACGTAAAAAAGAAAGAGATAAACAAATTAAACAACTGACAGGGAAAATCCGAAGCCTAGAAACACTACATAAACAATCACTAACAGAACAATCAGCAACAGAACTATTAGAAACAAGGAAGGCACTACAACAGATTTATGACACTAGGTCTAAAAGATTTTTATTCTTCCGGAAAAAAATTTATTACGAACACGGTAACAAAACAGGCAAATTTTTAGCGAGAGCCCTGAAAGCCACCAGAACACAACACAATATCTCCGGCATTAGAACAAAAGAAGGAAAAATAGACATTACCACCAAACAAATCGCACGCAACTTTCACGACTATTACACGGCCCTCTATAATTTACCCACCTCACAAAAACCCATTGAGACGCAGGGATCAAGACAACAAAGTATTCAAAACTATCTTAGAGAATCCAAATTACCCACCCTGACAGCAGAAGAAATATCCCAATTAGAAAAACCCATCGAAGCTATAGAACTACAACAGACAATCAAAGACCTTAAACCAGGGAAAAGCCCAGGCCCAGACGGCTTCACAGCCATTTATTATAAAACGTTCCAGACCACTCTACTAGGACCACTACTAAGAGCATTGAACTATATGTCACAACCCAGAGAGATCCCACCAAACTTTCTGGCAGCTCACATCACAATTCTCCCCAAGCCACATAAAGATCCAGCAGAATGCGCTAGCTACAGGCCAATTTCACTTCTGAATTTAGATGTGAAATTGATGTCAAAAATTATAGCTAACAGGCTAAAACCTCTGCTACACAATCTGATAGGCGCCGAGCAGGCAGGATTCATGCCCGGCAGAGAAACCAGAGACAATGTCATCAAAACGCTCAACCTGATTCATGCAACTAGGAAAGAGAACATCGAGGGCCTTCTCCTGTCAACCGATGCGGAGAAGGCCTTCGATCGAGTGGCGTGGGATTTCATGCTGGAAACCTGCAGGTATATTGGCTTGGGAAGTCACATGATGACATGGATCTCCTCTCTCTATTACAATCCCACGGCTCAACTCAAAATAAACGGTTCGCTTTCAGAAACAGTTAAAATCAGAAATGGCACGAGACAAGGTTGCCCCCTCTCGCCAATTTTATTTATTCTAACATTAGAACCATTCATCAGACGGATTGTGGCAGAGAGAGCAATAAATGGTTTTAAAATAGCTGGAAGAGAGTTCAAAGTGGCAGCTTATGCGGATGACCTGTTATTTTTTATATCTAACCCCCATATTTCGCTCCCTACTTTATTAAAAGAATTCTCTTTATTTGGCCATCTCTCCAACCTAAAAATTAACTATTCCAAGTCCGAAGCAATGAACATTAGCATACCCATGAATAAAATAGAAGCTATCAAATCCAACTGCCCCTTCAAATGGGAAAACTCAGCTCTAAAATATTTAGGAGTATGGCTGACCCCCCAAATTTCCCAAATTTTTGAACGCAATTTCACCCCGCTATTAAAATCAAGTGCCCCAAAGTTTCTTTAAAGCCTTAAACACAATCCAAATGAAATTTATATGGGCCCACAAAAAACCCAGAATTCGCTGCGCAGTACTCACACAACCTAAGGAGAAAGGGGGGATGGGAATCCCAGACTTCCGTACGTATTACTTGGCAGCACACGTCACAAGGATAGTGGACTGGCACTGTCATCACAAAATTAAAGATTGGGTAACTTTAGAAGAGGTAATGAGTCAGACCCCAATTAGGTTCTCACCATGGATCCCATGGACTAGCCTTTCGACCGCTATGAAATCTCACCCCCTCATAGGCACCACGCTTACAATCTTTCATAAACTAACCAACTTCACAAATTTCTCCTCCCACTTAAGCCCACTCACACCACTACAAGACAACCCTAACTTTATACCAGGCATTAAGAACAGCTTCCTCCGATCCACAAACACAAACAGACCACTACTAGCCATGGACTTCTTCTACAACCAAGATTTCAGAGACTATACTGATCTAAAAACGGTAAATAACACTCCAGATCTTCCTTTATGGACATACTTTCAGTGTCGAAGTTATTTAAACCAAAATAGGGAAAAAAATAACTTCAATAGACCAATGACAGACATAGAAGAGGCCTGCCAGAAAGGAGAACCGATCCATAAAACGACTTCTCTGACCTACAAATGGATACAAAATAGCATGGGAGAGATGGACCACAGATTCAGGGAGAGCTGGTCAAAAGCATTAAAGATCTCATTGTCAGAAGATCAATGGAGAAAGGCGTGCATTTTTGCCCATAAATGCTCATTGAGTACAAGCACCCAGGAAACAGCTTATAAGCTGCTTACCCAGTGGTATGCCACACCGGCGAAGCTGCGCTCTTGGCTTCCAGATTATCCTGACACATGTTGGCGTTGCCATAATGAAAAAGGAACACTGCTACATATCTGGTGGCAGTGTCCTATACTAGAACCCTTTTGGTCGGAAATTAGGGAGATTATTCTCCATATCACTGAGACGTCTTTAAAATTAGACGCAGCGGGGTGCCTCCTCCATGTCAACGATTTCCCCATAAAAAAATATAAACACTCACTCTCTAAACACATGTTGAACGCTGCAAAAGCTTTGATTCCAATCCACTGGAAATCTACAAAGATACCATCTATTAAAGATTGGCTCAACAAGGTTACAGAGATTCGTGAGATGGAGGAGACTATTGCCCAGGCAGGAGAAAATGTTGAACGCTACCACAAAACATGGAATCCCTGGATAATATTCAGATATTCTCAAAAATACTCAAACTTAATGAACAAAGTTTAAAGCATCTAAACTTTACAGTCAGATCAAACACAGACCATCTACTTCTAAAACAAATTGTAACAGTGATTACTCGCTTCGTAAGACCGTTTGTTATAAATGAACCAAATATAGAAAAAGAATGTTCGGTATAGGATCTGAGGTCCTATACCCATCTGATTGGGTCATTACTATAGATTGTTTCCTTTATTTCTACTTCTTACACTCTCCTTTCACTTCCTATTCTTATACACTGAATAACATATGATAAAACTTTGAGACACTATTAAAAATGCACTTAATTAGAAGATACAAGTCTCTAAATTGAAAACAATTGAATGATTTAAGCTGACTGAATCAATGTTGAATTATAGATAATCTGTGCGCATATTTCTTTTTCTTTCTGTTTTATGTTGGAGCTGCGACTCCATAGTTGCACTAACTTGACTTCAATAAACTTTGATGTTAAAAAAAAAAAGAAGTGCTTATACACCTTTATTTACTTACACATGATGTTGATTATCACGATTTGAATGTTTTTAGTGTCAACACATATTTATGCGATTTATTCATTTATTATGCGATTTTATGTTATTTAATTGATCACAGATAGAGACTTATAGCTTTCTTCTGGTTAGCGCAGCACATCCTCCCCCTCTTATATCTCATGTCCTTAGTCTGCTTGTCTTCAGCAAACTGTGGGCTTTCTTGTGCATCATCTTTAGAAGAGGCTTCCTTCTGGAATACCAGCCATGCAGACCAATTTGATGCAGTGTGTGGCGTATGGTCTGAGCACTGACAGGCTGCCCCCCCACCCCTTCAACCTCTGCAGCAATGCTGGCAGCACTCATATGTCTATTTCCCAAAGACAACCTCTGGATTTGACGCTGAGCACGTGAACTCAACTTCTTTGGTCGACCATGGCGAGGCCTGTTCTGAGTGGAACCTGTCCTGTTAAACCGCTGTATGGTCTTGGCCACCGTGCTGCAGCTCAGTTTCAGGGTCTTGGCAATCTTCTTATAGCCTATGCCATCTTTATGTAGAGCAACAATTCTTTTTTTCAGATCCTCAGAGAGTGGTTTGCCATGAGGTGCCATGTTAAACTTCCAGTGACCAGTATGAGAGAGTGAGAGCGATAACACCAAATGTAACACACCTGCTGCCCATTCACACCTAAGAGCCCATTCACACAGGGGCAACACGACTTCCAGCACGACTTTGGGAAGCAACTTGGACACGACTTGAGTATGAATCACAGCACGACTTGGGGCAACTTACAACACAACTTGAAGTCGCCTCCAGGACAGGGAACTTTACAAGTGGCAAATCAGAGCTTATCAGCTGTGTGTGAGAAGGATGGGGCTGGCTGTTTAGTGGAGGAAATTACTTTCTGTTTCCTTTCTGCTTCCTGTAAAGTTGCCTCAGTATGAACAGTGATCAGACTTGGAGGCAACTTCCATTGAAATCAATGGGTACAAGTTGCCTTCAAGTCGGATTGAAGTAGTACAGGAACCTTTTCTGAAGTCGGAGCGACTGCAGTAGTGTGCATTAAGACAGATCCATTCACTTACATTGATTTATTCATGTAGCGCGACTTGAGGCGACTAGGGGCGACTTGAAGTTGGATCAAAAGTTGCCCCTGTGTGAATGGGCTCTAAGACCTTGTAACACTAACGAGTCACATGACACTGGGAAGGGAAATGGCTAATTGGGCCCAATTTGGACGTTTTCACTTAGGGGTGTACTCACTTTTGTTGCCAACAGATTACACATTAATGGCTGTGTGTTGAGCTATTTTGAGGGGACAGAAAATTTACACTGTTATGCCCTGTACACACGGTCGGATTTTCTGACGGAAAATGTGTGATAGGACCTTGTTGTCGGAAATTCCGACCGTGTGTGGGCTCCATCACACATTTTCCATCAGAATTTCCGACACACAAAGTTTGAGAGCTTGCTATCAAATTTTCCGACAACAAAATCCGTTGTCGGAAATTCCGATCCTGTGACAGAAATCTGACGCACAAAGTGCCACGCATGCTCAGAATAAATTAAGAGACGAAAGCTATTGGCTATTACCCCGTTTATAGTCCCTACGTACGTGTTTTACGTCACCGCGTTTAGAACGATCGGAAATTCCGACAACTTTGTGCGACCGTGTGTATGCAAAACAAGTTTGAGCCAACATCCGTTGGAAAAAATCCATGGATTTTGTTGTTGGATTTTCCGATCATTGTCCAACCGTGTGTACGGGGCATTATACAAGCTGTACATTCACTACTTTTCATTGTAGCAAATTGTCATTTCTTCAGTGTTGTCACATGAAATGATATAATAAAATGTTTACAAAAATATGAGGGGTGTACTCACTTTTGTGAGATACTGTGTATATATATATATTTAATCCATTTTGGAATAAGGCTATAATATAAGAAAATGTGGAGAAAGTGAAGCGTTGTGAATACTTTCCGGATGCACTGTGTGTATATATATATATATATATATATATATATATATATATATATATATACACACAGTGCATCCGGAAAGTATTCACAACGCTTCACTTTCTCCACATTTTCTTATATTATAGCCTTATTCCAAAATGGATTAAATTCATTATTTTCCTCAAAATTCTACAAACAATACCCCATAATGACAACGTGAAAGAAGTTTGTTTGAGATCTTTGATAATTAATTAAAAATAAAAAACAAAGTATTCACAGCTTTTACCATGACCCTCAAAATTTACCTCAGGGGTATCCTGTTTCCACTGATCATCCTGAAAATGTTTCTACAACTTGATTGGAGTCCACCTGTGGGAAATTCAGTTGATTGGACATGATTTGGAAAGGCACACACTTGTCTATATAAGTACAGTGCATGTCAGAGCACAAACCAAGCCACAAAGTCCACAGAATTGACTGTACAACTCAGAGATAGGATTGTTTTCGAGGCACAGATCTGAAGAAGGGTACATAAACAATGCAGCATTGAAGGTCTCAATGAGCACAGTGGCCTCCATCATCTGTAAATGGAAGAAGTTTGGAACCACCAGGACTCTTCCCAGCCAAACTGAGTCTTCGGGAGAGCAGCCTCTTAGGGTCGGTTCACACTGGGGCGACTTGGGATCCGACTTGTACGCCCTCAAGTCGCCCCAAGTCGCCCCAAGTCGCTTTGTATTTAGATTAACATGGTAGGCAATGGGAGCGTCTTAATTGACACTACTGAAGTCGCTCCGACTTCAGAAAAGGTTCCTGTACTACTTCTATCAGACTTGTAGGCGACTTGTACCCATTCAACTCAATGTAAGTCGCCTGCAAGTCGGATCTCTCTGTAAAGTCAAGCGACTTTGCAGAGAAAACCCCTCCCTCCCCCCCTCCCTCCCAGAGAGGTGATTGGCCACAGGCGAAGTCGCCTGTCATGGAGGCGACTTCAAGTCGCCTCGTAATTTGCTGAAGTCGCGCTGAAGTCGCGCTGAAGTCGCGGTACAAAGTCGCGCTAAAGTCGTGTTGCCCATGTGTGAACCGACCCTTAGTCAGAAAGGTGACCAAGAACCCGATGGTCACTCTGACAGAGCTCCAGTGTTTCTTTGTGAAGAGAGGAGAACCTTCCAGAAGATCAACCATCTCTGCAGCACTCCACTAATCAGGCCTGTATGGTAGAGTGGCCAGACGGAAGTCACACCTCAGTAAAAGGCACATGACAGCCCGCCTGGAGTTTGCCAAAAGGCTCCTGAAGGACTCTCAGACCATGAGAAACAAAATTCTCTGGTCTGATGAAACAAAGATTGAACTCTTTTGCCGTGTACACACGGTCTGACTTTTCGGCTACAAAAGTCCTACGGACGCCGACGGACCAAATCCGGCGGACAATTTAACCATGTGTGGACTTCATCGGACTTGCAGCGGACTTTTTCGTCGAAAATCTGACGGACTTTAGATTTGGAACATGCTTCAAATCTTTCCGACGGACTCGAGTCCGATAGAAAAATCCGCTCGTCTGTATGCTAGTCCAATGGACAAAAACCAACGCTAGGGCAGCTATTGGCTACTGGCTATCAACTTCCTTATTTTAGTCCGCTCGTACGTCATCACGTACGAATCCGTCGGACTTTGGTGTGATCGTGTGTAGGCAAGTCTGGTCCTTAAAAAGTCAGTCGAAAGTCCGCCAAAAGTCCGTCGAAAGTCTGTCGGACAGGCTGTCGGACTTTTGTAGCTGAAAAGTCTGACCATGTGTACGCGGCATTTGGCTTGAATGGGAAGCATCATGTCTGGAGGAAACAATTTTCCTTTAATGCAAGATGTTTTTTCTGTATTTTCTTAAATAATTAACCGCTTGCCGATCATATAACCTAGATATACGGCGGCGAGGTGGCTCGGTGGCTCGGCTGCGCCAGCTCACCTACCTCGTGGCTCACTCCCACTGTGATTATAGACAGGGGGAGTTGATCTGTGGGTACTGCAGACTAGATGTCCGCCGTCACCTACGATTGTTAGTCAGAGAGCCAGAACAGTGATCTACCTATGTAAACAAGGCAGATTGTCACTCTGACAGGAGGGAAGGAATAAGATTTGTGGCCCTGCCAAGCAGGGAATAAATTCCATCTAATTCCCTAGTAAAAGCACCTCACACAGTACACTAAAACACTGGCTAGGAACACAGTTAACCCTCTGATTGCCCTTGATGTTTAACCCCTTCCCAGTTAGTGTCATTAGTACAGTGACAATGAATAATTTTAGCACTGATCACTGTATTAGTGTCACTGTTTCCCGCGACATGTCAAAAGTATCAGTTAGTGTCTGACGCAATATCGCAGTCGCTGATCGCCACCATTATTACTAACAAAAAAAATCCCATAGTTTGTAGATGCTATAACTTTTGTGTTTATTTCCCCTGGTTTCACACTCCCTCTTCTAGTCCTGTGGTCTTCGGTTATAGACTGTCGGAAAGTGGCATTTATCTTTATTACACAGAAGTTTTCAGCTGCAGATACCCTACTAAGATACACGACTATCCAAAGTACTGATTTATTGGCTAATCTTTGAGCTCCAACGTATTCAAATAACTAGTGGACATATTATCTCTCTTATTAGGAATCGACTGCTACTAAGCTGGCATCTGTTTTATAGGGTCTGAATGAATGTGAGGCTGCTATCCATGTTCTGATAACGTTATCATTCTATATAACCATGTGGTGGAGGTATCTCTCTTTTAAAAAAAATTCTATATGGTGGAATTATTTATAATAAAGTAATTATTAGTAATTATTATTTTTTGCTAAAAAACAGTTTTTGTTCCTCTGTGAAGAATCCTGTCCGAGCTGTTGGCCCTCTCTTTCTCTCCATATTTTTTCTACATGTATTAACCCCGATTCAGAGGAACACACCTAATTTTATTTAATTAACATAATTTAGGTGAATGGTTTGTATTTGGGCAGTTGAAGAATTTAAGTTGTTTTTTCTTCACCAACTATTTACTCTTCCTTACCCAAGTCTACATATTAGGGTGATACTTCATGACAACCCTTGTTTTTTTGCTATAACTTTTGCGCAAACCAATCAATATATGCTTATTGGGATTCTTTTTACCGCAAATATGTAGCAGAATACAAATTGGCCTAAATTGATGAAGACATTAGATTTTTTAAATTTTTTTATAGGGTGTTTTATAGCAGAAAGTAAAAAATATTGTTTTGGTTTTTTTTTCAAAATTGTCGGGATTTTTTTGTTTATAGCGCAAAAAATAAAAAATGCAGAGGTGATCTAATACCACCAAAAGAAAGCTCTATTTGTGGGGGAAAATTACACAATTTTTGTTTGGGTACAGCGTTGCATGATTGCGCAACTGTCAGTTAAATTAGCGCAGTGCCTTATCCTATAAAATGGCCTGGTCATGAAGGGAGGTACATCTTATGGAGGTCAAGTGGTTAAACATGTATTTTGAACATAGCGTAGAGAAATTCTGTGCCGAAAGCATGCATTGTGGGAAGTGTAATATATACAGTAGGTGGGGCTTTGTGTGTGTGTGGCTTGAGTGTGGGCGGGGACACAGGGGCCCTATGATCTCCTATTGCCCTGGGGCCCCATGAGTTGTCAGTCTGCCCCTGTAAATATATATACAGTATATATACAGTGTATATATATATATATATATACCAAAACTATGCAGGCACCATCTGCTGCCATTGTTGAAAAAGAGCATATTTGAATTTTCTGACTCTTAAGAAAGTCATGGATGAATGCAGATATAAACAGAAAGGTCATTTTTAACAGCATAATTTAACAAAGGTTACATAAATAATGCACGGTCACAAAAAGTTACATAACATTACAAAGTGTCTTGTTTATCCGATATGTACGTTATATCACTTTTAACGAAGGCACGACAGTTGACAACACCATGTTCTCTAAGTGAGCTCTGACAAGACTGTTTGCTTTGCTTCTATTTTTTTTAATATATTTTATCCTCACAAAGCGTAACAGGCTGCAAAGTAATACTTCATGACTCATTATGTGAGAGAGCACTTTATGCTTCAGTAAAAGCAGAGAATTTTCTTTTTTCTGGTAGACAACATTTCATCGCTAATAATCTCAGCAGGTATGCTGGACACACATACTTCGGTCTCCATTAGTGACTCAGAGTGCAGGACAACCACTATGTACATGATGCAAAATGCTATTATTATCATACTTAGAATTCTCAGTAAATGTAAGATCATGTAGCAACACAATGGAAACCATGCAGGTATACTGTAAATATGCTTTAAAAGGAAAATTAAATCAATGTTTACAAAAAAAAAAAAAATCATTGGGTTTTAACTCTTTTTATTATATTTTCTTGTTTATTGTTGTTTTCTAATGCTAGTCATACACACAATAATCCAATAGTTAGGTGATCAGATCGTTTTGATATTTTAATTGAATCTAATAAATATCATTTGTTTTTCCACTATTTCAGCCACTTTTGTTTGATTGACATCATAGAACTGTAGCCGACAGAGGACCACAGTTATCTGGCAGACTCCCCTCTCTTTTCTTAGACCGTCTCTGTATTCCTCTAGTGCTGGGCTTGAAAATACTGGCATCATCTTCCTGAGTCCAGCAGAGAGCAGTGTGGGGACTGTAGTCTCCTGAACAGACATCCTGGATCTGCAAAACTATCCCTGGACTACACATCCCAGCATGCCATCTGCTCCAGAAAAAGAACGCTGGGAGAGGCTTTAAAAGGGTTAGCTGATTAGGCCCATGGCTCTTTCTTCCCAGGTTCTATCATGTTAACACCCCTCCGCTGCTGAGCAATAGGACTATGGCCTACCACGCGGCAAATGGTGATCTCAGCTCCGACCCAGCTGGGTCCAAAGCCGCTTGCTACACAAGGGGCATCATTGCAGCGTCACTATAACCAGCCAGATCAGACAACTCACGGTCCCCGCAGCCAGCCCGGCATCTCTGCCTGTTCTGCAGAAGGATGCACTGACTTGGATCGCTCTTCAGTTACTGTTACTGAAGAATACTGTTCTTTAGTTTGGTGAGAGGACATCCGCCCGCCAATACTATCTTTGCTTGATCTTAGTTCACAGAACACTGTATATAGACACCTCACACCTGGAATTGCCTTATCCTATAGCACAGGACACTGTATATAGATACCTCATACCTGGAATTGCCTTATCCTATAGCACAGAACACTGTATATAGACACCTCACACCTGGAAGTACCCTAAGGATCACAACTAGCCAGACACAACTGCTTTGCTTTGATTACATATCACTGTGCCACACTCAGGATTCTTCTTCTATGAGCTCCAACTTGCCGGTGAAGATCATTGCAAGGCCTTGCATCTTGGACACTGTTATCCTATTGCTATTTAAAGGGACACACCCCTAAGATCTAGAATACACAGTCTCTCATTAGGATTAAAGATATAATAGGCCAGCCTGGGGTCCCCTTGTTTAGCAGTGATAGGATATATAGCTAGTAGTAGTTTTCCTTAGATATTCATTCATTTATTGTCTGCTTCTATGTGTATTGTTATTTTATATCTGTGATTCCAAGTTGTTATAGTTGTTATTTCTTTGCCTCAGGGGACCTTTTCAACTGAGTTTTGGCTGTTTACCCAGGACTAAGCTGGCTAATACCCTGTTACACGACTCTCCCTTTGAATGATTAAAAGCAGAGAGAGCTAATCAACCTACGTTGTGTTGGTGTATTATTTAAAGGTACATTCAGCATGTCTGAACCTAGAGTGTCAGGAGGGCTGGAAAGTTCACAGGGTCAAAGTGGTGCAGATGAACATGCAATTCTAAGCAACCTCCAAGGGGGCAGTGCTACAGAATGAAGATGAAATCAATCATATGGAATAAGTTTAGCAAACTCTTATGTTGATGAAGCATCACTCAAGTGATTACTTGTCCTGGCATGATTTAAAGAATTCCAGTTATTATATTTTAAAAAAGGGAAAATTGGGCCATACCTCAGTATTACACACAGGGCCTCATAGCCCTCCTCCACACACAGTACTTTATACTTCTCTATTATACAGTGTTTCATTTCTCCAGATTGCATAAAGTGTCTCATACCTCTCTATTTCACACAGTGCCCCATATCTCTCTATTAGGTTAGGTTCATACTCATGCGGGTGCAGGAATACATGTAAATCACATGCGTTTGCACATCTGCAGGTACCCACCGGCAACAAAACGCCCTGCTCTTTAGTAGATTCAAATGAATAGGCTGCTGTGTCCGTGCAAATGTAAGCCACATTACATGCTACAGTGTGAACCTAGCCTTACACACAGTGCCCCATACCTCTCTATTACACACAGTGACCCATAGCTCTCTATTACACACAGTGCCCCATAGCTCTCTATTACACACAGTGCCCCATACTTCTCTATTACGCACAGTGCCCCATACTTCTCTATTATGCACAGTGCCCCATACTTCTCTATTACACACAGTGCCTCATACTTCTCTATTACGCACAGTGCCCCATACTTCTCTATTACACACAGTGCCCCATACTTCTTTATTAAACACAGTGCCCCATACCTCTCTATTACACACAGTGCTCCACACCTTTCTACTACACAGTGCCACATACTTCTTCTTTATCACCCACAATGCCTTGTTCTCCTCTATTACATACATTGCTCTCAACATATACAGAAATACCCTATCCTAGTGTATGGTTGAGGTGCGGGTTGTGTGCAATAGCTCTATTTTCTGTAAACAATAAGATTGGAGTGTTTGTGCACTATTTATCCTCTGTATTGTGAAAGAAATCTGTGTGCGATTTTAAATATAATTTTGTCACTTTTATTCTCTATCTACTATCTACTCTATCAACTCTATCTACTATGCATATTTTAAAATACTATAAAACCTAATATAAAACTTTATAATGGCCAGTAACCAAACCATTAGGCTGAGCTGTCTGTACAGAACAAAAATCTGTGTGGGAGCATGCTGCTTTGGCGGGGGCTGAGTGTGTGTGCTAGAGAGAACTGCTAGCAGACAGGGAGGAAATCAGGCAGACAAAACGGTGCACATTCAGGGGGCACCATTAATATCTACAGTTAAAAAAACACTATTCCTTGCACAATTAATGACGAATATGATAATACGTATATCACAAATTTTAAGAGACTCTGTCACTTCGATAGTCTGTAAACATAGCCCCCATCCCACGGTATGTCTATGTAACCAGCTACATTCCCTACACACTATTGCCAGAACCTGTGATCTCCCTTACCTGATAGTGCTTGAGCCTGAACAGCCAATCACCAGATCTGAATACTGTCATGTAAGGGATGCCACAGCATCATTCCTTTGTTTAAAGCATAACTAAACTCAAAAACAAAAATGTAATACATTAAAGCTTACCAGTCCTTAAATAGGGTGACTGCGTCAGTGTTAATTTTTCAGGCTAAGAACATTTTTAGCAAGTACAGAATTTCCTTGTCACTTTCTGTGAGCTGCACTGAAGTAAAAAAAGTTAGCTTTCTAATGTAAACTGTAATTCCATTAAACACCATGTAATGGACAAGAACGAAGGCAAACATATTAGTAGTTTAGCCTGGGTGACAACTGTAGTTCACTCCATAGATACAGTGGAGGAGTAAACATGGCTACCCAGAGACAGAAAGTATGTTATTTTGCAAGATTACCTGGTGAAAATAAAGGGAAAAAGGCCTAAAAAAAAGAAAACGAATGCAGCCACCACATTTAGGGACTGGTAAGCTGCAGTATATTACAATTTTGGCATTGGGTTTAGGATATGCACTGATTCCCCCTTTGCCTGTAGGGTTGAGTTAAAGTGTGGGTGACCCAACACTGCAACTACAGCTCAGAAGTTTCTGCTCTTCCTACAGGCAGTGACACCATGCCCACTATTATAGTGACTGTGTGTTCCAGCAGCAGCTCTGATACCTTTTCAGTGGAAGTGTCCAAGTCATCTAAAGCTGCCAGGAGGTTTAAGGAAAGACCACCAGTCCTGGCTCAGTTCCAATTTACTGCAGACCTGAAATATACCTGGCATGGTGAGATTTGTGCGTCAGCAGGTCACCTGCTGCTGTTCCTAAGGTTGTCTTGGTATCCAATGCTCCGGAGCCCTCTCTTGCCTTGTGATTTAGGGATTGGGAAGATCAGCTTGTAAGCAGGTTTAGTTTAATGCTGGCTCAGCTGGGAGGGTTAAGAGTTAACATAATGTAAGATATGTTGTTGTTGCCAGAGTCCGTCTATCCAATCTGCTGCTGAGTCTGGGTAAAGAGCCTTCTACAGAATATGGGACCTCAAAGATTTACAATTCGCTCAAAGACACCGGTTCTGGAAATCTGCCACTATGGACTCTGCCGTAATGAGCTCTATCCTGTGCATCCATGCTGGGGCAGCTACTACAAGCCTGAGTTAGGGATTAGGGACAAGAACGAAGGCAAACATATTAGTAGTTTAGCCTGGGTGACAACTGTAGTTCACTCCATAGATACAGTGGAGGAGAAAACATGGCTACCCAGAGACAGAAAGTATGTTATTTTGCAAGATTACCTGGTGAAAATAAAGAGAAAAAGGCCTAAAAAAAAGAAAACGAATGCAGCCACCACATTTAGGGACTGGTAAGCTGCAGTATATTACAATTTTGGCATTGGGTTTAGGATATGCACTGATTCCCCCTTTGCCTGTAGGGTTGAATTAAAGTGTGGGTGACCCAACACTGCAACTACAGCTCAGAAGGGCTATCACCCAGTTTCTGCTCTTCCTACAGGCAGTGACACCATGCCCACTATTATAGTGACTGTGTGTTCCAGCAGCAGCTCTGATACCTTTTCAGTGGAAGTGTCCAAGTCATCTAAAGCTGCCAGGAGGTTTAAGGAAAGACCACCAGTCCTGGCTCAGTTCCAATTTACTGCAGACCTGAAATATACCTGGCATGGTGAGATTTGTGCGTCAGCAGGTCACCTGCTGCTGTTCCTAAGGTTGTCTTGGTATCCAATGCTCCGGAGCCCTCTCTTGCCTTGTGATTTAGGGATTGGGAAGATCAGCTTGTAAGCAGGTTTAGTTTAATGCTGCCTCAGCTGGGAGGGTTAAGAGTTAACATAATGTAAGATATGTTGTCGTTGCCAGAGTCCGTCTATCCAATCTGCTGCTGAGTCTGGGTAAAGAGCCTTCTACAGAATATGGGACCTCAAAGATTTACAATTCGCTCAAAGACACCGGTTCTGGAAATCTGCCACTATGGACTCTGCCGTAATGAGCTCTATCCTGTGCATGCATGCTGGGGCAGCTACTACAAGCCTGAGTTAGGGATTAGGGACATTAGGAAAAGACTGTGCACTTTGTTCTGTATGCTGCACATTTCTAGTAAAGTTTTTGAAACTTTGTCCTTGCCTGGTCTGAAGTTACTCAAGGAGGGTAATGCCAGTAATCATCACACATACAATACAGAAAATACCTCCTATCCCCCCCTCCCCTCCATTCTTTCTTTCTTTCTATCTATATCCCAGCTCTCTCTTTTCTTTCCTTTATTTCCCTTTTGTTTTCCCTCCATCCTTTTTCCCTTTCCTCTTCTCCCTCCCTTCTACCCCCCACTCCCCCTTCTCTTCCTGCCTTCCCTCTCTTCCCCCTGTCGCCCTCTCCTTCGCCGTCTTTTCCCCTCTTTTTCCTTTTCACTACTTTCCCCCCTCTTTTTACCTGTTGGCAATAGCTTTTGCATTGCTCAAAGGCTTCCTGGGCCCTCTGTGTGTTCTCTATCTCCAAATAATCCCATGCCACATACTACCCTCTCACCAGGTCCTGCAAGGTCTTCACCAGCTTGGGCTATATATCATTTTGGGACAATTTGCTGTATATGTACATCTGTTCTTTACGGTATTGGGCTTTCTTTTGTTATTAGTAACCGTGCTCAACAACTCCCTTTTGATACCCTGAGGAAGCTACAAGCGAAACCCCTTCCCTCTTCACTTATGTATCATATATTGAACATATACTGTATTTATCACTGTGATTGTTTGAAGGGGGAGGATGACACGTCAGGTTGGCTGAGCTGGTTTACATTTTACATAACATGTATTTTAGGGGAATTTTTTCCCCAGAAAACTTTTAAGTGGTTACCAAGGGTAGGAAAGGTTTCACATGCAGCCTGTCGTAAGTGTGTACATGTGAGAGGTAGGATAGCCTCTTGCAGGAGGAGTTGTTGTCAGCACTCTCTCCATGAGCAGTCTATCTTCCATATTAAAGTGACACTAAAGGTTCAGTTTTCTTTTTTAACCACTTGACCACTGGGCACTTAACCCCCTTAATAACCAGACCAATTTTCAGCTTTCGGTGCTCTCACACTTTGAATGACAATTACTTAGTCATGCAACACTGTACCCAAATTAAATTTTTGTCCTTTTTTTCACACAAATAGAGCTTTCTTTTGGTGGTATTTAATCACGGCTGGGTTTGTCATATTAGCAGGTTATTTCTCACACACAGCATATGCATACCACAAATTATACCCCAAAACACATTCTGCTATTACTCCCGAGAACAGCGATACCACATGTGTGAGACTTTTACACAGCGTGGCCACATACAGAGGCCCAACATGCAGGGAGCACCTTCAGGCATTCTAGGAGCACCCAGGCCAATTCTGACATTTCTCTCCTACATGTAAAAATCATAATTTATTTGCTAGAAAATTACATAGAACCCCAAAACATTATATATATTTTTTTAGCAAAGACCCTAGAGAATACAATGGCGGTCGTTGCAACTTTTTATCTTGCACGGTATTTGCGCAGCAATTTTTCTAACATGTTTTTTTTTTGAAAAAAAAAACAGTTTTGTGCTTTTAAAAATAAACAAAACAGTAAAGTTAGCCCAATGTTTTTGCATAATGTGAAAGATGAAGTTATGCCGAGTAAATAGATACCTAATATGTCACCCTTCAAAATTGCACACGCTCGTGGAATGGCGCCAAACTTCGCTACTTAAAAATCCCCATAGGAGACGTTTTAAACATTTTTACTGGTTACATGTTGTGAGTTACAGAGGAGGTCTAGGGCCAAAATTATTGCTCTTGCTCTACCAATCGCAGCGATACCTCACATGTGTGGTTTGAACACCATTTTCATATGTGGGCGCAACTTACGTATGCGTTCGCTTCTGCATGCGAGCACACGGGGACACAGGGACAAATTTTTTTTTTTTTATTGTTCATTTTACTTTATTTATTTTAGTTTGAGGCTTTTTTCCAAAAAATACATTTTTTGATCACTTTTATTTCTATTACAAGGAATGTAAACATCCCCTGTAATAGGAATATGGCATGACAGGTCCTCTTTACAGTGAGATATGGGGTCAATAAGACCCCACATCTCACCTCTAGGCTGGAAAGCCTGAAATAAAATTAAAAAAAAAAAGATCCTGGCTTTGATCGTAGCGGTGAGTCGGTAGAAGCACTTGAGGGCGGCGAGAGGGGGGGGACGCCCCATCTCGCCTCCCGTAAGAACGATCAAGCAGTGGAACAGCCGCTATAATCATTCTCATGGTGTAGGGAATCGCCGGCTGAAAAAGCTGATATCTGAATGATGCCTGTAGCTGCACCCATCATTCAGATATCCCTGCACAAAGTCAAGGACGTCGTATGACGGCCGGCGGGCGGGTAGTGGTTAAAACACATTTTTTTTAACATGTGTGAGACTTCCACAGCCTGGCCACATACAGAGGCCGAGTACAGCCAAGTATGGCAGAGTATGGCTGAGTATAGCCGAGTATGGCTGGGTATGGCTGAGCATGGCAGAGTATGGCTGGGTATGGCTGGGTATTGCAGAGTATTGCGGGGTATTGCTGAGTATTGCGGGGTATTGTGGGGTATTGCAGAGTATTGCGGGGTATTGTGGGGTATTGCAGGGCATTGCAGAGTATTGCAGGGCATTGCAGAGTATTGCGGGGCATTGCAGAGTATTGCAGAGTATTGCGGGCCATTGCAGAGTATTGCGGGGCATTGCAGAGTATTGCAGGGTATTGCAGACTATAGCGGGGCATTGCAGAGTATTGTGGGGCTTTGCAGAGTATTGCGGGGCATTGCAGAGTATTGCGGGTCATTGCAGAGTATTGCGGGGCATTGCAGACTATTGCGGAGCATTGCAGAGTATTGCGGGGCGTTGCAGAGTATTGCGGGGCATTGCAGAGTATTGAAGAGTACTGCAGGGCATTGCAGAGTATTGAAGAGTATTGCGGGGCATTGCAGAGTATTGAAGAGTATTGCGGGGCATTGCAGAGTATTGAAGAGTATTGCGGGGCATTGTAGAGTATTGCGGGTCATTGCAGAGTATTGTGGGTCATTGCAGAGTATTGTGGGGTATTGCCAGGTCATTGCAGAGTATTGCACAGGGTATTGCAGAGTATTGCACAGGGAATTGCAGAGTATTGCACAGGGTATTGCTGAGTATTGCACAGGGAATTGCAGAGTATTGCACAGGGAATTGCAGAGCATGGGGGGGATGGCTGAGCATGGATGGAGGGATGGATGGATGTGACTGTACATGTCACTGAGCAGCGCTGTGGGCACTACACATCCAGCCCACAGCGCGGCTCCCATCCGATCTCTCCCCCTCTGTACCGATTGGTACAGAGAGGGGAGGGTGGAATCGGCGTCTTGACATGACACCGGTTTGTTTACATGTGATCGCTCCGTCATTTGAAGGAGCGATCACATGGTAAACGGCCGCGATCAGCGTCCGTTTACCGTGATCCGTGATGCGCCGGGTCCAGTCACGGATGTTCCCGCGTGCGCGCCCCAGGGGGCGCACGGGAGCAGTTTTCTGGAATCACATCATATGACGTGATCCCAGAGTTATCCAACCGCCCTGCAGCCGTCATTTGGCTATGGGCCGGTTGGCAACTGGTTAAATAACAAACATGTAATACTTACCTCCACTGTGCAGTTCATTTTGCACAGAGTGGCCTCGATCCACCTGTTCTGGGGTCCCACGGCGGCTCTCGCAGCTCCTCCCCGCAATAGATGACCCCCTCTGGGAAGCTCTCTCCCGAGGGGGTTACCTTGCGGGCACGCTCCCGTGTCATACACTCGCCGGCCATAGGCCGCTGAGTGTATGACTCGGCCCCGGCACCTATGGCCAGCAGCGACAAGGTACTGGAACTGGTAGAGTCTCTACCCTAACTGTACACTGACAATGCAAATGGATTTTCTCCTCTGGAGCCCTATCTATCTACCGAGGAATGGCGGTTTGCTGCCCACATATTCCGAGGTTGCCCTGGTGCTTACCTCCCATCTAGAACCTAACCTGTTTGGTACGCCAACACTAATTAAATCACTTTGTCAAGGCACAGAATGGCATGGAGTTTCCGTACCTTCCTCTGTTCTGAAAACATTTTGGCCCATCACCTGGAGATATACAGCCAAGCAGTGTGAGAGTACTTGGGCATCCAATAGACCTTTCGTAACCTAGAGCAGCAAACTAGCTCTGTGGTGACAGACTATCATAGGGTATACAAAGAACTCAGTCTGAGATGCTACATCTACAGTTCATGAACAGAATCAAGCTTGCACGGTCCCTGGGTGATCATATCATCCTACAGATTGGACACAAGCATCCAGCCACTGTTGAGTGTGAGTGTCAGTCTTCCAGATCTTGCCTATTATTCTGGAAATTTGAACTCAAGTATTTTTATTTCTGATGCTTGCATTGTAATATTAAAGGATATCTTCTGTAACTCGTTTGCTGTTTTTGTTAGATTGATGTGAGATGTATCTGTGATTCTCAATCTGCTAATAAAAGGAACTTAACTGAAGTGAAGTCGTTGTTCGTGTCAATTACTTGCAGAGGTTCTTAAAGCGGAACTTTACCTATGTTTGATAACATTTAATGCTCTTTAACAAAAGAACATACATTAAAAATGAATAATTATGTTACAAAAATTAGTGTGTGCTGTAATTTGCCTCCAGCATTGCTCCTGTTTCATCTTGCTGGAGGGCACCATTTTGTTGAAGCTCAAAGCAGTCACTTCCTTATTGGAAACTCTCCCTCTCTCCTTGGTCTCAAAAACTATATGTCACTTTCTTCAATTAAAATATGTACAATTCCAGTCTTGATTGTATGCCTTGATTTAGATAAAGAGGAAGGCTGACAGAAGCTTTACGGTGCTGATGTTTACAGGCTACCTGAGGGAGAAATGAGAGAATATCAGGTGGATAAGATAAGTCACTATCCTTGTAAGTAACTCTTTTGTGTCTTCCTGGCAGCAGAATTCGTCCTGTCACCTCTCCTGCTTTTCTTTTCTCCCTCCCTAATCTGTGTTCCCTCAGTACAGTTTGTGTAATTCCTGTTTCCTCCCCCCATCAGCAGCAATAAATCTTAAAGTTGTCAGCTGACTGGCCTCTAGTAGATGTGATTTTAGGCACAGTGCCGAGAATAGAAAGTAAATGAGCACATGCATAGCAGGGTGAGACAGTGCAGTACTGAGCATTGTCATTTTCAAACTTGCAGCTCAATTGCTTGCTATCGGTGTGGGGTCCCTCCCCAGAATTCATATTCAGGTGGCCCCACTCCTTACCTATTTAAGAATTGTCAAATGGCAGAGCAGGTATTCAACGGTTAGTCTTCGTTGCGGGCGTTTTTGTTTTTTTCCGGGTCCAGCTGTGCAGCGAGCATCATGATTGACAATGGATTTACATCGGGGAACATTGTTTTTTTTATTTTTTTTAATAAAGGAATTGTCAAAAACTGCCTTCTGTCTTTGTTTATTTTTGACACTTTTTTTTTGGTGAATGGGCCAGGAAGAGCCCTTGTCCCCATGGGGACAAGGTGCTGTGGGGGGGGCAGAGCCTCTCCCTGCACCAAAGCCCCCCCATATGAGGGCATGTGGCCTGGTATGGTTCGGGGGGCGTTCTCTTCTCCCTCTTCTCCTTTCCTGTCCTGCCAGGCTGCATGCTTGGATAAGGTCTGGTATGGATTTTGGAGGGGGGACCCCATGCCATTTTTTTTTTTTAATTATGTCATGGGGTTCTACTTAAAATCCATACCAGACCCGTGGGGGGGGGGCACACACCAGTTTTTTTTTTCACTTTTTCTATTGCCAACAATGTTTTTTTTTTCATTCAGCTGTCAGCAAGGAAGCCCGTTGACAGCTGATGACTCATCCGTTGCTAAGGACGCAGAAGCCGGCTTCCCGGCCTGCTCCTTAACAACCAGCTAGTCACTGTGCTCTGATTGGGCAAAGCTTTGTCCAGTCAGGGCTTAGAATGCACTGTGCAGTGCACAGTGCATTGTGGGGCACTCAGCAGGCAAACATCCCGCCAAGCGCCCTACAAATTCGGGTGTTCGCCTGTTGGGGCCGAACATTTGCTTGGTTCGAACTGTTCGCCCAACTCTACTTCATAGACATTTTTTCTTTCATCAACTAAACACACTCTCCTGCCTGTATGACTGAGTTAAGGACAGATGGATTCCAGGAAGTAAACGCTACATGAATCACCTGCCCTTAGTCAAGTTGACCACGGCTAGAAATGCAAGGGGGGGGGTTTCAAAGTGATTTCTCAACAAAATAAAGAATGGAGACATGGATATTAAAAATTAATACAACTGTATTTTTAATTTGTAGTGCTCCTATACAGTTAAACTCATCTTTAAAATTCTGTGCAATGCAGCAATGCCTAGAATAACACACAAAACATGTACCTGTAAAATTGGATCAGATAATTCTACAAAAGAAAGGCTGTTTTTACTGAAATTGTATAATTAAAGTGAAAACATAAAAATTTCATAATCATGAGGATTTCAGAATTCTCCCATTCAAAGCTTTTGCTATTTTCTAATAATTAGAGTCTGTTTGGAGCACAGCAAAGCAAAAAAAAGTAAAACAACAAGATTCCTTGACAGGTTTGGATATATCTGACTAACATTTGGAATATGAAAAGCGTTACCTGGATACAATGATCATCAGAAATAAAGATCACCCTTCCCAGGGGTCGGTCCCCCAGCTCCAAGCTTCCATCTCTGAATGGAAATGATCAATGCTACTCATCAAATATAGAGAGCTGTAATCATTTCACAAAGTTATTGTACCTGAGCACTGAATTGTGCTGGCGCTGCTATCTCTGAACTATTCAGGACCCGCAGCGACAAAGCGATGGATAAAGAAAGAGATGAATAGGCATCCCCAGGTGGCAGCGAGATGTCACTGGTGACAGCTCCTGTGTTTTTTCCTTTTCACGCTTTCACTGTAAGTTTTATGTTGATAATTCAAGAACAAATGGCAGTGTGTGATTAGCGGGTTCATTACATACATGCAATTATTGTACCTGCATGGGGTTTGTAGCGAGTAATTTTAAATTTGATTGCGATTAATTCAACATCATCCCCCAATTGGTGATTAAAAGCTAAACTCCAGCCAAGTATAAGATAAGCACCATGCAAAGAAACAATTTATTCTTTAAAAATGTATTTCTAAAAGCAACTGGTACAAAAACCTGAATGTACCTTTACATTGGCTTCCTTCAATTGCTTGCACAGCAGGATTTAGGGCTGGTTCACACCAGAACACACATTTTTCTGCGTTCTGTTTTTGACAGCCTATTCATTTCAATGGGCTACCAAATGCGCAAGAGTGCGTAAAAAATATGGCAGGCGCGACTTTTTAACATCACGCCTGCACCAAATGACATGGTACTGTGGTACCATGCAGTTTGTTGTCTGCAAGGGCACTTTGTTTGTTAGATGCATTAAAGTGCTTCTAAAGCCTTTGTTTAAATTAAAACAATAAACATGTTATACTCACCTGCTCCGTGCAATGGTATTGCACAAAGTGGCCCCAATTCTCCTCTCCGGGGTGGAACTGCGGTGATGCAGGGCTGAACTGCGGTGATGCAGGGCTCCCTCATCCACCCGCCCATTGTCTGTCTCATGCCACCTGTCCACCCGCCCGTTGTCTGTCTCGAGCCACCCGCCCGCTCGCCCATTGTCTCGCTCATGCTGCCCACCTGCCGGCTCTCCTGCCCACCGCACTTGGCCCGTCTGCAGACAGGGTGCAGCCCGGTGGTTGGGGACCTCTGTGTTAGAGGTCACCACTTCCTAGATATGCAGCATTTAGGGACCACTACCACAGAACCTGTACCGATCTCTAGCAATCCATGGCACCTCTCTCTCACTGGCTAATCCCACAGGTGCTATGGAATACAGGAAACGCTCTCCCCATTCTCCGTTCTTGCTTTCTTCTCCCGGGGGCCCCTCTGCATCTCTCTCACCCTTGACTCCAGGCTGGGTCCTTAGGCACTCTGTGCTGCGGTCTGTTCCCAAGAATGGGGACCGACCGCTACTTGAGGTGCCAAGCATGTGACCCCCTCAACTATCAAAGTGACCATCACATTCCTTTGCCACGTCACCCGTCTCCTGGCTGATTGGCTGCATTCCCATGTGAAACAACACTGTAGTCCTTAGCAACAACACATTAGCTCCCATGTACTGTATCTTCCTCTAACTCAGTCCCCTTGTGTTGCAAGCCCTGCTCTTTTGATACGCTGTACATGCACCCATTTAAGAGACTTCAGACCAGGCAAAGCAAGTAAACAAATATCCTTTACTGAGATAGTTGCTGGTAACAGTACAGTTCTCAAGAGACATCCATGATTGGCACTTACATATCCATGAGTTTCTCTAGGCTCAAGACGCACACCAAGAACTCCAATTGGTCTCCCATCACCCCCCAAAGGGCTTGATCACTCCAGCAAAGTAACAAGTTGCATTTTTTCCAGTATTTCCAGGGATTTCAAGGGACCTTGGTGTGCTAGTTTTTCTCAACTATCCAATGAGCAAGGTGGGGAGTTGATACCACCATATTCGTTAACTGTAACAGAAAAAGTGGTGTTACCTCCCTGTCTATGCAGTGTGGCAATCTGTGAAAATCACAAAAGTGGTATTCTGGCAGATAAACTTACATTTCCAGTTGCATCATGTATTTTATAAAATCATAACTATGGTAACTAATTTGATAAAGATACTCACAGTTTTGCTGAATATTGGTTTTGATCCTCACTGCAAAAATCCACTTCAGATTGCAGCCATGAAACTGACTGCTCATAATTAAAATGTTGTCCTGTCTTGTAGTGCCAAATGCTGCAACTGTAAGTATAAAATTATATGTACATGTACATGTATATGTATATGTATCGTATAAAAGTATATTGTACAGGAGGGCACTCTTTGTCCTCCTGTCCAATAAAAACTCTTGTTTAACCCAACTACTACAGAGGAAATCAATAAACTTTTTTCTAATGCCCACCTAACCTCCTGCCCGCTGGACCCAGTTCCTTCTCAAATACTATGATCACCCTCTGACTCTAACCTACACCCTTTAACTCATATCGTCAACCTCTCCCTCTCTACTGGCATCTTCCCCAACCCTCTGAAACATGCACTAGTCACTCCCATACCAAAAAAGGCCTCACTGGACCCCACCAATCTTAACAACCTAAGACACATCTCCTTACTCCCCTTTTGCCTCCAAACTCCTTGAACATTTAGTCTACAACCGACTGAGCGACCATATCATTAAGAATAACCTTCTTGATCCCCTTCAGTTTGGATTTCGTCCACAACATTCCACAGAAACTGCTCTCCTAAAACTCACAAATGACTTGCTAACAGCTAAAACCAACGGTCATTATTACGTACTCTTACTCTTGGACCTCTCTGCTGCCTTTGATACAGTTGATCACCCCCTCCGCCTCAAAAAACTCAATTTACTTGGTATCCATGGCTGTGCTCTCCATTGGTTCAAATCTTACCTATCTCACCGCACCTTCACTGTCACTTACAACTCTACTTCCTCCTCTCCAACACATCTTACTGTTGGGTTAACCCAAGGTTCTGTCCGTGGACCTCTTCTATTCTTGATCTGCACATCCTCCCTTGGTCAGCTGATAGCCTCCCATGGCTTCCATTACCATTTATATGCCGATGACACCCAAATCTATCTCTCTACCCCTCAGCTCACCCCATCAGTCTCCTCAAACATTACTGATTTACTAACAGACATATCAGCCTGGATGTCACACCACTTCCTCAAACTAAATGTATCTAAAACCAAGCTCATAATATTTCCTCCTCCACATGCCCTTTCCCCTGACTTCTCTGTCAAGATCAATGGCACAACTATCAGTCCGTCCCCACATGCCAGGGTGCTAGGAGTAACCCTAGACTCTGAACTGTCCTTTCAGGCCCACATTCAATCCCTATCCAAATCATGCCTCCTTAGCCTCCACAACATCTCTAGAATACACCCCTTTTTAACCAATGACACCACCAAGCTTTTAATTCACTTCCTGGTCACCTCTCGCCTCGACTACTGCAACTCACTCCTCATTGGACTACCTTTACATACACTATCCCTCCTTCAGTCCATAATGAATGCTGATGCAAGACTCATCCACCTTACCAACCATTCAGTGTCCTCCACCCCTCTCTGCCAATCCCTGCACTGGCTTCCACTCACCCAACGAATAAAATTCAAAGTACTAACAATAATTTACAAAGCCGTCCACAACTCTGCCCCCAGCTACATCACTAACCTAGTCCCAAAATACCAACCAAGCCGCTGTCTTGGTCCTCCGAAGACCTCCTGCTCTCTAGCTCCCTTGTCACCTCCTCCCATGCTCGCCTACAGGATTTCTCTAGAGCTTCTCCCATCCTTTGGAACTCCCTACCCCAATCTGTCTGACTGTCCCCTAATCTATCCATCTTTAGAGGATCCCTGAAAACCTTCTATTTAAAGAAGCTTATCCTGCTTCTAACTAATACACTGTTTTACTTTATCCATTAGCTCATAATCGACAGCTATTACCTTTTGTATCAATTGACCCTCCCTCCTAGATTGTATGCTCTAGCAAGCAGGGCCCTCTGATTCCTCTTGTACCAAATTGTAATGTCTGCCTTCATTTTGTTAAGCGCTGCGCAAACTGTTGGCACTATATAAATCCTGTATAATAATAATAATAATATGTTATGTATAAGGCTATGCTTAAAGAATATAGGGTCAACATTTATAGGGTTCACATCACACATCATCATTTTCTACAGCATTCCTCTTGTGAGTCCAGGATGGTGGGTGGAGCCTTGACGCCCTGGGCCAGGGATCAACAACCTGGTAGATCTCAGTCTGGGCTTGCTGACCCACCATTACAGAACAGAGTGCAATGTAGAGGAACTACTTGTAAAGTTGGAGTTGTAGTAGGGAGCAAGAGCTGTTTAAGCCCATGCCTCCTGTCTCATGCAGAGTGATACCAACTGCACTCCACCCATTATCCCGGCTAGTGGTCTCCAGAGTGGTGCCAGCAGCAGAAAAGAAGAGATCTTCAAGTCAGTGTGAAGCAACACTAGGCATAATAGTATAGAGCTGTTTTCAAACTGATGTGCTGAGGTTTACCCACACTGCGGGTGCAGTGAAGTTTCCTCCAGGTTAGCTGCGCTTAGCCATAGACTTCAATTATATCGGGTTTGGTGCACTTTCTGATAGGGCACCAAAACTCAGAACAGTAAGGGTTCACTTACATTTGTAGTTTTGGGGGTGGTAAAACCCCATAGTTAAGATGTGTTTTTACACCCTCACCCCAACCACACCCCTTTAGCTGCAGTGGCTAAATGTGTACACATGTTGCAGCCACAGCAGGAGTTATAAACCACTCTGTCGTGGTTACAAATGCAGCAGAAACTGCTGCTCCTCTGAAAAGCAATCCCAGTGTGTTTGATAGGTGGTAAGGAGGTAATGTGTTGCCTTCTCTCCACCTGATTTAAACCCATACATGCCGTACAATGCACACTATTGCAACATGGTAGTTTAGATCAGGTGTAAGGAGGCAACACTGGGCAACACTGTGCCTGGTGATCATTGACTCCTCCCATGTTGTTCAGGTAGATCTCCACCTCCATAAGGTTGCCTACCTCTGCCCTTGGCTCACAGAAAGAGGATTGAAAGACCCTTGGGCCTATTGAACTGGAAACATGCATTGCTGGATCAGTACGTTTTACATGTAAAAAAATCATATGGTTCCCTGACTTTCCCTCAACTGCCAGCCTAGCATATAGATTGTTCCCGTCCTGAAGAGTGTATTTGTGCTAAGGCAACATAAGCTGTGGCCTAGGAGGGCATGGCTGTCAGGGCTGGCATACAGCTACCCACACATTGTTTTGCTGACTGGGTCTGTACACCTAAACCAAACTACTAGCACAGTAGGGTGACAGTTTGCAAAGCCGTCTCTTTCAGCCCAGCTGCTGATGCCGATTTCCCAGAAGTATCATTAAACTGTAATTGTAAGATATCTCATTTAGCATATTGTGAAACAAGTGTTTGAAAATGCGGCTGGGATTGGAATTTTCAGCAATTGCGCTTCTTCTTTTGAAAGCTAGGAAAGCCTTAAGTAACACTTTATATTGCTCTGTTTGCACAGTAGAATAATTCTGCTTTTAAAGCTCATGAAAACCTTGTGTCTTGCATAAAAAAGGCTTTCAATTTAGTGGATGTTCATAGGTTGAAATATATGCTTAAGTAATGTTGAGGCCTTTATTTAAAGGGCAGGATCACCCAAAATTGATAATTTAGTTCTAGGTGAGTGACTCATCAGCTTTTTATAGGTGGTGGGGAGTGCAGTGAAAAGTTAAAACTCAACTCCAACTTGGACAAAACAGTAGAGATTTTAGTTTCCAGACTCTTTAAGAAAACAAAAATGCAGTTCTGACTGCTATACTCACCTCCTCTACAACGCTGTCCCCTGTAGACTTAGCAGCTCATTAATCCAGCACCGCTTCTCTTCCAGGTTGAATAATGCACAACATTATTTAACCCATTTTTTGTAAGCCCAGGGAGTCATGGCTCTGACCCCTCCCTAGACTTACAGTAGAATGCCACAGAAAGTGGTGCCACTTCAATACGTGGCGCCACTGTGCAGCATTGAAAATCCACCCACTGGTGGAGGAAGAAG
The DNA here is from genome assembly GCF_042186555.1 of Aquarana catesbeiana. Classification (NCBI taxonomy): domain Eukaryota; kingdom Metazoa; phylum Chordata; class Amphibia; order Anura; family Ranidae; genus Aquarana; species Aquarana catesbeiana. The sequence continues at coordinate 575,462,155 of NC_133326.1, read as the reverse complement.
AGTGTGAAGAGGACCTGTAATGTGATTAGACCTATATAAGATTTTATTGTAAGGCTGCAGGAGTGCCCCAATGGGGTGAAGGAGGCAAGGGGGGTAGAATCCCAAGCCTAGAGTTAGGCTTTAAAGTGACACTAAACACAAATTGTTTAATTTACATTATCCCTTTCTTTTCCCCTGAAGATGTCTGTTGTAGGATGAGGTTGGCGGCATATGATGTTGTGAACCTGCTGTTGATCCCTGGTGTGATGTAAAAACATCGAAAATAAACTGTGTTTATGATAAACAAAAACAAAAATTGCAGCTGCAACAATCAAGTGAGATATTATCACAAAAATTAAATAGGTGAACAAGTATGTTGCGCTTAAATGAAATAAACAGTAAATAAACAACATAAACAAGCGAGACAAAGAGTCACAAATGTGACACAATAGTGAAAGTTTGAATGTTGTGTCACCAACTTCCTCCACTTTGTGCGACCACCACCAAAAAAAAATAGGATGTGCCCTTACCAAAGAGCGTTGACCATCTATTAAGGGGGAGTCAACATAGGCTTGTATGTCTGGAAACACTCCACGTCTGTAAAGAGGTCCACTCAATAGAAACTTCAAGCCACCACTGGGGAAAACATCAGGTTTATTTTACTCCAACCGTGACATCAGGTCATATACCCCAAATGAGAGACAAACGCCACAATAGTGTAAAACCTTTTTTACCAGGATTTAATTAAGGTAATGCACTTACATGAAAAGACAATTAAAATAGCATGTACTGGACACAGTGGTTTCAGAGGTAGATTCTCAAAACGCGATGAAAGGAAATGTCACTATCGCTCGACCGGTTTTGTTGCTAATCAGACTTCTTCCAGCGTATCAAAAAAAGCTGGACTCCAAGCACAAAACCTTTTATTTAAAAATATTCCTCAGTAGCCACAAAGGACATAAACCCACTTTGTGTGCACCAAATGCAGACCAGTGGGGTGATCCAGCGGGCCCCACCCACTACAGGCTTCCTGCAGAAAACTACCGGAGGGGGCAGATACAAGACCAGTCATCCTGCACAAGGAGAGAGATCAGCAGTGACTGATCTTTATTACAGGAAGATCCTACATCCTAAAACAAGTTTTACTTTTTGTTTGCTGGGTAGCATTTTTGGGGCTTTTCCTTTTAGCTTTTCAATTAGCCTTTTCTGTCACTTTTTAAATAGCTTTTTTTTTTTTTTTTTTCTTCTTTGGTTCCTTCAGGCTATTAAGTAGGGGGAGGGGTGATTGCTCACAGGTGCCTGCAGTCTATATAACTGTGTGTAGGACTCATCCTGAGCCTGCTCATTGGGAGATTGCTGGAACTTATACCAAGTGGAACTTTTCTAAGTGGTGAGTTAAAACCAGACGGAGAGTGAACAAGTTTTACTTTTTGTTTGCTGGGTAGCATTTTTGGGGCTTTTCCTTTTAGCTTTTCAATTAGCCTTTTCTGTCACTTTTTAAATAGCTTTTTTTTTTTTTTTTTTTCTTCTTTGGTTCCTTCAGGCTATTAAGTAGGGGGAGGGGTGATTGCTCACAGGTGCCTGCAGTCTATATAACTGTGTGTAGGACTCATCCTGAGCCTGCTCATTGGGAGATTGCTGGAACTTATACCAAGTGGAACTTTTCTAAGTGGTGAGTTAAAACCAGAGTTTAAAACAGGAGATTATAACAGGGGTCATAGTACCTGTGTAGTGTGAGTACATGAGTGTTGTCTGAGTAGTGTGTGTGGATCGTTAGTACTTGTGTATTGTGTATTGTATACTTGAGTATTGCGAGTGTACATAGGTCTGCGACTGTTCTGCGATTGCACGTAGGTCTGTGAGTACCTGTGTATTGTCTTGTTGTGTACCTGTGTATTGTCTTGTTGTGTACCTGTGTATTGTCTTGTTGTGTACCTGTGTATTGTCTTGTTGTGTACCTGTGTATTGTCTTGAGTATTAGTGCCAGGAAGCTAGCTGTTAGGTAATTTGGACAGGGTAAAATCCCCAAATCCTCACTAAATTTAATAGGTACGATGCCCGGCGGGTGTGGAGAGGCGACTCTTTGTACATCTTGCCGCATGTATGCGTTCCTTGATCATCAGATCGAGGGCGAATACTGCTGTGCAAAATGTAAGCACATTGTTTCCCTGGAAGCCCAGGTTCTGAATCTGGGGAAGCAACTGTCAGCACTGAGAAGTCCCTCCATACTAAAGGAGAGCCAGGAACGTACACGGCAGGTGCCGGCAGGGGCCAGCACAGAGGCGGGTGGAGACAAAGAGGTGCTGGCACTAGCAAAGAGTAGATGGGTGACAGTCAGGAGGGGTAGAGGGGGAAAAGCCAGGGAGGCCGATCCAGGACTGGAGCATCCCAATAAGTACGCTACTTTGAGTGTCATTGGTGAAACCAGTCAGGGACCAGCACTGCTGGAGATGAGGGACTCTCCTAGCTGCCGGGGGAAGAACTCCTCCAGTGAGAGTGGGGGGGCAGCAAAGGGAAAGGAAAGACAGATTCTGGTGGTAGGGGACTCAATTCTTAGAAGGACAGAGAGGGCAATCTGTAACCAAGACCTGAAGCGCCGAACAGTATGTTGTCTACCGGGCGCTCGGGTTCGGCACATCACGGATCTTGTGGACAGATTACTGGGAGGGGCTGGGGAAGACCCGGCTGTCATGGTGCACGTTGGCACCAATGACAAAGTCAGAGGCAGATGGAGTGTCCTAAAGAACGATTTTAGGGACTTAGGAGCTAAATTGAGGAAAAGGACCTCCAAGGTAGTATTCTCAGGAATACTACCGGTACATCGAGCCACACCAGAAAGGAAGAGGGAGATTAGGGAAGTAAACAAGTGGCTGAAGAGCTGGTGTAGTAAGGAGGGGTTTGGGTTCCTGGAGGACTGGGCCGACTTCTCAGTTGGTAACCGGTACTATAGAAGGGACGGACTGCACCTAAATGAGGAGGGTGCAGATCTGCTGGGAAGGAAGATGGCCAAAAAGTTAGAGGGGTTTTTAAACTAGGCGATGGGGGGGAGGGTCCAGAGACAGTGATAGCCAGCGCGGAAGATATTCCAGAGGCTAGTATTGGGGGCATTAGTGGTAGGTTAACCAAAGCACAAAAACACAAGGTGAGTATAGTAGCAAGTCCTAGTTGCAATCTCGAAACACCCAATACGAGGACAATATGCGACCGGTCTAAACTATGTGGCATGTTCACCAATGCCAGGAGCATGGCGGACAAGATGGGTGAACTAGAGATACTGTTGTACGAGGAGGATTTGGATTTTGTGGGAATTTCAGAGACCTGGTTCAACAGCTCTCATGATTGGCTGGCAAACATTCAAGGGTATACCCTATACCGCAAGGATAGAGAGGGTAAAAAAGGGGGAGGGGTATGCCTATATATCAAGAATAATGTACAAGTGAATGTGAGAGATGACATCACTGAGGGAGCTAGAGAGGAGGTGGAATCCTTATGGGTAGAGCTCCAAAGGGATAAAGCTAAGGGGAAAATAATACTGGGAGTATGCTATAGGCCCCCAAACCTGAGGGAGGAAGTGGAGACGGATCTCCTATTACAAATTGGATTAGCAGCAAGAATGGGAAGTGTTATCATAATGGGGGATTTTAATTATCCAGACATAGACTGGGCGGAGGGAACCGCACATTCATTTAAGGCTCGCCAGTTCCTTAATGTCTTGCAGGACAATTTTATGGGTCAGATGGTAGACGCACCAACTAGAAATAAAACATTACTGGATCTATTGATTACCAACAATACAGACCTGATCACGGATGTGGAAATGCAGGGCAATTTAGGTAACAGTGATCACAGGTCAATTAGTTTCAGTATAAATCACACAAATAGGAAACATAAAGGGAATACAAAGACACTGAATTTCAAAAGAGCCAACTTCCCTAAACTACAAACCTTGCTAAAAGGCATAAACTGGGATAAAATATTAGAAACAAAGAATACGGAGGAGAGATGGGTTTGCTTTAAGAGCATATTAAATAAGGGCATTAGCCAATGTATCCCATTGGGTAATAAATTTAAAAGAGCGAACAAAAGTCCTGGATGGCTTAACTCCAATGTAAAAATGCATATAAAAGCAAAGGAGAAGGCCTTCAAAAAATACAAGGTTGAGGGATCATCCTCAGCATTCAGACTTTATAAAGAATGCAATAAGAAATGTAAGCGTGCAATTAGGACAGCTAAGATAGAACATGAAAGACACATAGCGGAGGAGAGCAAAAAAAATCCCAAGAAATTCTTTAAGTATGTAAACAGTAAAAAAGGGAGGACAGACCATATTGGCCCCATAAAGAATGAGGAAGGACATCTGGTTACAAAGGATGGGGAGATGGCGAAGGTATTGAATTTATTCTTCTCCTCAGTCTTCACGAGTGAATCGGGGGGCTTCAGTAACCAAAACTGCAGTGTTTATCCTCATGACACAACACAGGAAGCACCTACATGGTTAACAGAGGACGGAATTAAAATTAGACTTGAGAAACTTAACATTAATAAATCACCGGGACCAGATGGCTTGCATCCGAGGGTACTTAGGGAACTCAGTCAAGTGATTGCCAGACCGTTGTTCCTAATTTTTACAGATAGTCTACTGACTGGAATGGTACCCGCTGATTGGAGAAAAGCCAATGTAGCACCTATATTTAAAAAGGGCCCAAAATACATCCCTGGGAATTACAGACCAGTTAGCCTAACATCGATAGTATGTAAACTCTTGGAGGGGATGATAAGGGACTATATACAGGATTTTAGTAATACGTACGATATCATTAGCAGTAATCAGCATGGATTCATGAAGAATCGTTCTTGCCAAACCAATCTATTAACCTTCTATGAGGAGGTGAGTTGCCATCTAGATAAAGGAAGGCCTGTAGACGTGGTGTATCTGGATTTTGCAAAAGCATTTGACACAGTTCCCCATAAACGTTTACTGTACAAAATAAGGTCTGTTGGCATGGACCATAGGGTGAGTACATGGATTGAAAACTGGCTACAAGGGCGAGTTCAGAGGGTGGTGATAAATGGGGAGTACTCAGAATGGTCAGGGGTGGGTAGTGGGGTGCCCCAGGGTTCTGTGCTGGGACCAATCCTATTTAATTTGTTCATAAACGATCTGGAGGATGGGATAAACAGTTCAATCTCTGTATTTGCAGACGATACTAAGCTAAGCAGGGCAATAACTTCTCCGCAGGACGTGGAAACCTTGCAAAAAGACCTGAACAAATTAATGGGGTGGGCGACTACATGGCAAATGAGGTTCAATGTAGAAAAATGTAAAATAATGCATTTGGGTGGCAAAAATATGAATGCATTCTATACGCTGGGGGGAGAACCTCTGGGGGAATCTAGGATGGAAAAGGACCTGGGGGTCCTAGTGGATGATAGGCTCAGCAATGGCAGGCAATGCCAAGCTGCTGCTAACAAAGCAAACAGAATATTGGCATGCATTAAAAGGGGGATCAACTCCAGAGATAAAACGATAATTCTCCCGCTCTACAAGACTCTGGTCCGGCCGCACCTAGAGTATGCGGTCCAGTTCTGGGCACCAGTCCTCAGGAAGGATGTACTGGAAATGGAGCGAGTTCAAAGAAGGGCAACAAAGCTAATAAAGGGTCTGGAGGATCTTAGTTATGAGGAAAGGTTGCGAGCACTGAACTTATTCTCTCTGGAGAAGAGACGCTTGAGAGGGGATATGATTTCAATTTACAAATACCGGACTGGTGACCCCTCAATAGGGATAAAACTTTTTCGCAGAAGAGAGTTTACCAAGACTCGTGGCCACTCATTAAAATTAGAAGAAAAGAGGTTTAATCTTAAACTACGTAGAGGGTTCTTTACTGTAAGAGCGGCAAGGATGTGGAATTCCCTTCCACAGGCGGTGGTCTCAGCGGGGAGCATTGATAGCTTCAAGAAACTATTAGATAAGCACCTGAATGACCACAACATACAGGGATATACAATGCAATACTGACACATAATCACACACATAGGTTGGACTTGATGGACTTGTGTCTTTTTTCAACCTCACCTACTATGTAACTATGTAACTATGTAACTATCCTGCATAGAAGAGAAGTATCACACTGTGACTGCATTACTGCACAGATCTGGAAGAATTACACAAAGCTCACCAACATTCAAGGACATATACACATGACTCTCATATTTAGAAAATATTTGCTTAACCCGGAGTTCAGCTTTAAGAAAAAAAAAACAGCCTTTGCAGCAATACTCATTTCCTGGTTCCTTTGTAGACTCCACTATGGGCTCCAGTGCTGGTCCTGTGAGCCCGGGCTGTCATGGACACACCTAGGGTTGCCACCTCATCCCTTTAAAACCGAGCGCATGTTAATTACACAGGTTCTATGGCTGATTAAGGTGGGAAATTTAAAAAAAGTATATAGGGAAAGAGGAGAGAACGTTTTATTTTTCTGCCTGGAGATGTGTTTTAATTAAATGTCATCTTTACATTTCTTTAGCACAAAAAAAAGCCCTTTATAAGGAGTATATGTATAATCCTATGAATGGCATGACTGGAGACACAGGGTAATTAGATCAGGTCTGTGACACCATACATCTCTTTATCCTAGGGGGTCTCTGACTACTCTGTAATGTGACAGAACTCTCAGTGAATCAGGCCAGAAGACAGTGCAGCTGAGCCTGGCCGGAGTGCAATTTCCCCGACCTAATCAAGGAAACTGGAGCTGGCAGATGGCTGTGGAGGTGCGCCTGCCGTACCCTCGTAATAAATCTAATGCACTCCCTGAAGGAGGCCACGGAGTAGCCAATTCATCAAAATAATTTAAACACATGGCTACCTGTCCAGCAAAACAGTCTGTCTGGATTGTGTAAAAGGCTCTTTAAAGCTGAACTTTAAGCAGATATAAAGGATGCAAATGAATGCTCTGTATTCATTAATACATCATTAAATGTATTTTTAAATACAAAATTTAACTCACTTGCTATCTCTGTACAGCAAAGCTCTGGGAGAGGGAGAAGCAGCACAGTCAGCTGTGGTGCAGTGCACATGTGCTAACAAGGATCATGCTGATAGAAGGAGAGAAGAGAATGACAGAGAGATGAACTCATCAGTCTGTTGTTTTTCCTTTCATTGTCCAGTACACTATGGTGGCAGGATAAGACCTGTAGAGGGGTTTAAACTACAACAAAGAAAAATTGCATCTCCTACCATGTCAGACAAGGCTGTGCTGTGTAACCGAGTTGTTTAAATCTCAGGACTGGATATACAGAAATGCAAGTCTTTTGGCAAGTAAACATGCTAATGCACTGCTCATGTATGTACAGCGTTTCATCTGTGCATTTAACTACCTCCCGCCTTCCGTACTGACAAATGATGGGTGGCAGTGGCTCTCTAGTTGTGGGAAGATGCAATATGACGTCATCCCACTCTCGCCACGCAGCGCGGTCATCGATGGTGCGCTCTGTCCTTGGGACACGGCGCATCACCGACCTTGGTAAAGAGCCGATGACAAGGCTCTTTACCCATGTGATCAGCTGTGTCCAATCACAGCTGATCACATGTAAACAAGGAAATGACGGTCATCGGCATTCCTTTCCTCACACTGACAGCGTGTGAGGAGAGGAGAGCCAATTAGTGGCATTTCCTCACAGGGGAGATCTTTACAGATAATCAGGGTACTTATTATCGGTGCCCTGATTATCAATTCAGCCCCAACAGTACCCAGCAGTAATTCAGTGCCCATCAGTGATACCATTCAGTGCCCATCAGTGATGCCAGGCAGTGCTGCCTTTCAGTGCCCATTAGTGCCGCCCATCGGTGCCCATCAGTGTCGCCTATAAGTGGCAGGGGAAGGGCAAAATTTCTTATTTACAACATTTTATAACACTAAGAAAACTAAGAAAACCTTTTTCTTTTCCTAAATTTTCTGTCTTTTTTCATTTTTTTTTTTTTTTAGTAAAAAAGAATAAACACAGCATTGATTAAATACCACTAAAAGAAAGCTTTATCTGTCTCGATAAAAATTTTGTTTGGGTACAGTGTTGCATGACCGCGCAATTGTCATTCAAAGTGCAACACCACTGAATGCTGAAAATTGGCCTGGGCAGGATGGGGGTAATTGTGTCCAGTAGGCAAGTAGTTAAAGCAGAATATGAGGAAAAGGGGGTAAGCCTGTCTTAAGGCCCCCCTTTTCCTTATGGGATTGTGGTAGGAGCAGTTTCCAGGCTCCCCGCTGTGGAAAATAGCGGGAAAGCCTGTGATAGGTTCTCCAAGATCAGCTGACTTGGAATTTTCTAGAATTCTGGAGATTTTGGCATTGGGATAGGTCAGCTGGGTCGGGTGACTCATTGGGATGCTTGGGGTTCCAGGATAGGTCATTTAAGGTCATGTGACCCCCCTGGAATATTCTAGAATTCCAAGGGGTCCCTATATAAAGAGCTCGTCCGTGGGGTCCGGGACCAGATGTTTGAAGAGGATCAGCAGCGGAACTTGAGCTATAATACAAAGCAGGAGAGCTATAGTACATCCGCTTTTTTGATTCTCTTCGGCGACATGAAAACTCTCGTCCGCCAGCTACTGGAGCTTGTGGAAGCGGAAGGAGGAAGAGGAGAGGATTGGACACGGCGATGCTTGGACTTACCTGCGGGTCAAGACGGCGAGGTTGCTGCCAGGGACACCGCAGATCGTGTTGGAGACCTGCCGGAAGACGTGCCATTGCATGAAGAGGAGGAATCGGGTGCCAAGCTTCCTTTTCCAGGTTGGGACCTGGGTGCTGAGCCGGAGGGCGGAGCCATGGAGGAGCGGCCGAGCAAGAGGCGGCGCATTCGACGCCAAAGATTCAGCTCGTTGCCTGCCAGAGGCGGGTCACAGCGCTCGGCGGAGCCGGCCCCTCAGATTCCACAGCGGCCTGCTGACGCGATGCCGGGAGGTGGAGCTTGCAGGGGGCGGAGCCATCCGAGTTGGCCTCCTACTAAGGCGACTTCTCCTAGGCAACGAGCGACGCTGAGAGCGGCTCGGTTGCCAGGGCAAGGCTTCTCAGGCTCTGCGGACACCAGCGGTCCGGCAGCGTCACCCCCAGAGACTGCGGGAGCAGCTGGTTTGAATATTCCAGTGCTCCTTACTTCACAGCAGCATGTGTTGCTTGACGTTCCGGTTAATGTGACAGGAGGTGAGAATCTTCCTTTACAAATGATCAGTCACCTGTCTGCTTATTTATCTAAAATTCTATCTGAATTGCATTCTAATACCTCTGTTTCTAATAATATTCCTGTATCTGTTCCTCCCTCTTTTCCGAAAGACAATACTGTTTTTACTGAACCAGCGGCTGTTGTGTGGTCAGCAGATAATATTTCACAATCAGCTAATTTATGTACCTCTGATGATAACACTTGCACAGGTAAATCAGCTACAAATTCTTCTGGTGCTGTGATGTTACCTGGTGCCCAATTGAAAGAATCCATGCCTTGTGTCTTATCGCCCTTAGGTTTTCATTTACCTATTACGGTTAAGGATAAGATATGGAACGGTGAATTTATTGATATTTTATCACTGTTGCCATCTAGTAAAGAACAATTTTTTAAATTTGAAAAGGGTGATAAGATAGAGGAGGATCGTCGCAAGAATGTTCCCAAATCATTTTCAAATTGGTTACAAGGTTTTTGCATTTTCGCTAGTGTCTAATGTGAAAAATTTCCGGATCGTAGTCCGGGCCTTTTTCAACATATTGATATTATACGAGAGGCGTACGGGTTTTACCTTTGGAAGTGAGTAAAAAATTGGAGACAGAGCTATCATTGGGTAGGATTTCTGGCCCTTTTGATTTTCTGCCTTTTCTTGATTTTTTCTTGATTTTCGTTTATCACCATTGGGTTTAGTACCGAAAAAAGAACCTAATACATATCGTTTGATTCATCATTTGTCTTTTCCTGAAGGGTCATCTTTGAATGATCAAATCACTGATGATTTATCATCAGTATCGTATGCTTCTTTTGAACAAGCAGTTAAAAAAATTAAATTATTGGGTGGCTCTGTGTTATTGGCTAAGGCAGATATAAAATCTGCGTTCAGACTTCTTCCGATTCACCCTAGCTGTTTTAACTTTTTGGGTTTTCAATTTCAAGGGAAGTTTTATTTTGATCGCTGCCTGTCTATGGGATGTGCACTTTCTTGTTTTTATTTTGAAGAATTTTCTACATTTTTGGAGTGGGTAATATCACATAGATCTGGGTCAAAATTTTTGTTACATTATCTTGACGACTTTTTATTTATGGGACCTTCCGATTCTTCCCAATGTTTTTCACTGTTATCAATTTTTGTTGATACTTGCAAAAACTTTGGTATTCCGCTGGCTTGTGAGAAGACTGTATTGCCTACTACTTGCATTGATTTCTTGGGCATCACAATTGATACTGTCAAAAGAGAGTTTAGATTGCCTAGTGAAAAAGTTGTGAAATTGACATTTCTTCTTGAATCCTGTATTCAGAAGAAGAATGTTTTATTGAAAGAATTGCAATCCCTATTAGGTTTATTAGCCTTTGCGACGCGTATTTTACCAATGGGTAGAATTTTCTCTAGACGAATGTATCTGGCCATTTCGGGGAACAAGAACCCTTGTTCTCATATTCGGTTGACTTCTGATTTGAAAGAGGATATGCACGTTTGGTAGAAGTTTTTAATCCATTTTAATGGAAGAGCTTTTTGGCAGGATGAATTCATCCTGGATAGGGATTTTTGTTTGTTTACCGATGCTGCAGGCTCTGTTGGCTTTGCGGCAATCTGGGGTAATCATTGGTGCGCTGATTCTTGGCCGCTGAGTTGGTTTCATAGAGGCTTTTGTAAAAATATAGTTCTCCTTGAATTATTCCCTTTGATTGTCACTCTGGAATTGTGGAGTGAGCATTTTGCAAACAAAAGAATCCTATTTTGTACTGACAACAGGGGTGTCTTGTTTGCTGTTAACTGTTTATCTTCCAAGTCTCCAACGGTAATTGCTTTTCTGTGTTACTTGGTCTATAAATGCCTCTGCTTAAATATATGGGTTAAGGCTAAATATATACCAGGTAGGGCTAATGAGACGGCGGATGCCCTTTCTCGTTTACAGATGGAGCGTTTTTTCTCCCTTCTGCCAAAAGCAGATTGTTTCGGAACGTCTTGCCCAACTCTTTTGTGGGAAATCATCTAGTTTCGGATAACATTGTAAAATCGCTGGCTGCAGCCTCATGGTCCAGTTAACAGTCTTCTTGGTTGCTCTGGTTGCAATTTTTAAATACGAAACAAATGCCTGTATTTGATTGTTCTGAACATATGGTTTTATTGTTTTTAGAATCTTTAATGTTGAGGGATTATTCGTGGTCTCATAGTTATAAAATTTTAGCGGGCATTTATTTTTTCAAAAATTAAATAATTTACCCTCTTGTTTTTCTTATTTTTCGGTACAGCAAGCACTTAAGGGTTACAAGAAATCGCATTTTAGAATAGATGATAGGAAACCTATCACTCCTGACATTCTCACATCTTTTTGCTCCGTTACTAGCTTATTGTGTTTTTCCTCTTTTGAAGCTATTCTTTTCAATGCCGTTTTCACGTTGGCCTTTTTTGCGGCATTACGGATTTCTGAAATTATGTCTGTGAGCAAAAGAAGCCATTCTGGTTTACAAGTGCAACATGTGATTCTGACGGATACTATATTGAAGATCTTTATTCGATCTAGTAAAACTGATCAAACCGGGAAAGGTACTTGGTTACGTTTGTCGGCTTGTCCGGGTTCTCCTATTTGCCCTGTAATAAGGATGTCGGCCTATTTGGCTATTCGTCCTCATAGGGAAGGGGTTCTTTTTATCCATGAAGATTTTTCTCCTCTCACAAAATTCCAATTTAATAGTATCTTGTCTAGATGTTGCGAATCATTGCATTTATCTAACATGCGTATCTCCTCACACTCTTTCAGAATCGGTGCTGCCACGGAAGATTTGATTCTGGTCGTATTAAAAGTTTGGGTAGATGGAAGTCAAACTCTTTTCAACTATATGTCCGTCCTAATTTTCTTGTTTGAATTATTTTAGGTGTGCCTGGAGTGGTCTGGATTATTGGACACTCTTTCATATATTGGGCGCATCAACGTGCAGCTGCTCATTCTTATACTTCCAACCTGGGTTTGGATCCACTAAAGTTTCAAGTTTTTTGGTTCACAGACGGGGTATGAGGTGGGAGGAGTTATTATTTGAATTTAGTATACTTCTTCTATCATGGCCTGCCCCTAGCATTTTAATTTTACATTTGGGTGGGAATGATGTGGGTCAAATGCATACTTTAGATCTTATTTTTAGTATTCGGAATTCAATCCATATGATTAAATATGATGTCTTCCCCGCGATTGGTTATCATCTTTTCTGAAATCATACCTAGGTTACGTTGGCTGGATTCTGCTGTTTTGAGGCCTTTTGAAAAGGTTCGGAAGAGGGTTAACAGGGCAGTCGAAAAATGTATGACCCCTGTTCTGGGCTTTTCTTACCGTCATGTCGATTTAGAAGGTTTGTTTGTGGGATTTTATAGGTTTGATGGGGTGCACTTATCTGACATTGGCCTGGACATAATGAATCTTGCTTTTCAGTCTTGTATTGAAAAGGCCGCGTGCTGGGTTGTGACAGGTGGGGTTGAGGCAACCCCAACCTGTCTTTTGGGGGACAGTTTTGTGAAGTAATATTGAAGACAGATTGTTTCAGCTTGAGTCTTAGTGGCTGAGCTGTATTTGCTTATGTTTTAGTGTATTGAGTTATTTAAATGATCAAATAAATATCTGTGGTAATTTAATATTTATGATATGGTTATAAACCATAGTTTTATCCAAAAAAGAAAAAAAATATATATATGTTTATATATAATATTAATTTAATATTAAATAAGTTACAATTTTACTGAGAAGTTGTTGGAGTTTTCATTTATGTCCAGGCATTCCTGCCTACAATCCCATATGAGGAAAAGGGTGTAAGCCTGTCTTACGGCTCCCCTTTTCCTTATGGGATTGTGGTAGGAGCAGTTTCCAGGCTCCCCGCTGTGGAAAATAGCGGGAAAGCCTGTGATAGGTTCTCCAAGATCGGCTGACTTGGAATTTTCTAGAATTCTGGAGATTTTGGCATTGGGATAGGTCAGCTGGGTCGGGTGACTCATTGGGATGCTTGGGGTTCCAGGATAGGTCATTTAAGGTCATGTGACCCCCTGGAACATTCTAGAATTCCAAGCGGTCCCTATATAAAGAGCTGGTCCGTGGGGTCTGGGACCAGTCGTTTGAAGAGGATCAACAGCGGAACTTCCCTTCCTCCCTTCCCCTTGTCGCAGCTATATTATGTGGTAGGGTCCCTTTTGCTTTTAAGTAAGAGGGGACAGTTTTGTGAAGTAATATTGAAGACAGATTGTTTCAGCTTGAGTCTTAGTGGCTGAGCTGTATTTGCTTATGTTTTGGTGTATTGAGTTATTTAAATGATCAAATAAATATCCATGGTAATTTAATATTTATGATATGGTTATAAATCAATAATATATGCCGCGGCCAAGTTTTATCCAAAAATAAATATATATATATATATGTTTATATATAATATTAATTTAATATTAAATAAAATAAAATTTTACTGAGAAGTTGTTGGAGTTTTCATTTATGTCCAGGCATTCCTGCCTACAATCCCACAACATTTATTTCTAAGTACATGTTCATTTACCTTTAGAAAGCAGTAAAAAGTGTAAAGGTTGTTGGTGAAAAGAAAATTACTTGTGTCAGGTTTTTGATGTTAAAACCCTGCCCACTACATTCAATTCTGTGGGGAGAGATAGGAAGGGGGGAGCCAGAGGGAAGCCCTGCCTACCACCAGGAGAACACAAAGGAAAGGGACTTGGATTGCAATGCATCCTGGGAGTGACAAACACCTGCTAGGAGGAACTGAGACTTGTGGGGGATGTAGTCCCCAAACAGGCTGAGCATGTGTGTTAGTTTGGCAATGAAACTACAAATCCCAGCATGACTGGGCCCAATAAAGTGGAAAAGGAAGGTCTAGGTTCCTAGACTTGAGGCAGATTTGGTGAGGACAACTTACTTACCTTAGCATTGCCCTTAGACATGACCAAGTATAGGATTTTTGGGGTCATTCTGAGGTCCATTTATTGCCAACTGTACAGTTTATTTTGCTACTGTTTTGCTCATTTGTTTGAGAGGTTATTGCCATTTCCATTTTTTTGGTTATTGTAGTATTATATATAGTAAATTGCTGCAATAAATATTCCCTCTTCAGCCTGGGTTTGCTAAAGAGTGTGGTCCGGCTTATAAAGTTGTAGGTTCTGGGAACAGAGGACCTGAAAAAACAGCAGCTCCTTCAGTGGTAAGTGCTTCATATAAATTTTATCTTAAAGTGGTTTTGAAGGCTCAAGGTTTTTTACCTTCCTGCATAGAATGCAATGAAGGTAAAACACCTTTAGCCTTTAAAATCTTTTGTGTGTAGCGGCCTCCCATCCCCACTCAGATAAGTTAAATATTAGACCCAAATTTGAGATAGGCTTCAAAGTTCATATAAAAGTACATAATAAACAAAGGTAAAAAAGTCCTATCCAAAATCGATCATAAATAGTGGATAAAGTGGGAAGCGTAGATAGGTGGAAATACAAATAAATCAATATGTCCTTCACCGCACCACTGTGGTATTGATAAGAATGCACGCTTACCAAACGGCAAGCTTAAAGAAGCTTGCGACCTTAACCCAGTCGGGGCCTTTCAGGGTGGAACCATCAAAGGAAAAGCACACCACCTTCGCTTGGATTAAGCACGCTGTTCACCAATTATCACTGTATTGTGGAGATGTGACCCCTGGCTAGGGATAAACCTCGAGAGAGGTATACCTCAGAAGGATTAGGATTTCCTCTGAACATGTAGTGTAAGTTTAGCTGGCTCCATGCAGTCCGACTGCATGGAGCCAGCTAAACTTACACTACATGTTCAGAGGAAATCCTAATTCTTCTGAGGTATACCTCTCTCGAGGTTTATCCCTAGCCAGGGGTCACATCTCCACAATACAGTGATAATTGGTGAACAGCGTGCTCAATCCAAGCAAAGGTGGTGTGCTTTTCCTTTGATGGTTCCACCCTGAAAGGCCCCGACCGGGTTAAGGTCGCAAGCTTCTTTAAGCTTGCCGTTTGGTAAGCGTGCATTCTTATCAATACCACAGTGGTGCGGTGAAGGACATATTGATTTATTTGTATTTCCACCTATCTACGCTTCCCACTTTATCCACTATTTATGATCGATTTTGGATAGGACTTTTTTACCTTTGTTTATTATGTACTTTTATATGAACTTTGAAGCCTATCTCAAATTTGGGTCTAATATTTAACTTATCTGATTTGGTTATATCATATACACCTTTTTTTTTTGTCACAGCGCTGCTCTTTTTGTATTTATTATGTAATGTGTGTATCCCACTTTCAGCGGCTGCTCTTGTGTTTGGCTTTGATCAGTGAATTGTCACTTTTTGTTTTTTCAATTTTGTTTCTCTCAGTATGTTTTTTACGCACTAGTTTCCATTTACAGCGCGGTGATTTGTCTTTTCTTATTCCCATCCCCACTCACCTGAGCTCCCTCTCTATCCAGCGATGTGCATGAGAGCTGAGCTTCTCCCACGTTTCTCATTCCTCATTGGCTAAGACAACAGCGGGAGCCATTGGCTGAAGCTACTGTCAATCACAGCCAGTGAGCCAATGAGGAGGGAGCAGGGGGTGGGGACTAGCTGCGGCTCTGTGTGTCCTTTGGAGCTCAGGAGCGAGCACACACCAGTGCCCCCAGAGCAAGTGGCTTGATGCTAGGAGCACTGGCTGAAAAGGAGGAGTCAGGAGTGCTGACGGGGGACCCGAAAAGAAGATCCGGGCTGTTTTGTGCAAAACCACTGCACAGAGCAGGTAAGTATGACATGGTTGTTTATTGTTTTTTTTTTTAATTAACTTTTAATGTTGCTTTAAAAAGAAAACCTGAAAAAGTCTGATTTCAATAAAAAGTCAGAGCAATAGTGAAAGTAATTTGGTAAATTACTATTTCTATTCAGACAACAATTCACTGTGCTAAATTACATTTTATATGTTCCTGTGATGCATTGTAGCCTGTTTGTGTAGGGCTATGGGAGAGCCTATTGCCAGTTTTTGCTGTGCAAACTTATGCTTCAGAACCTACTGGTACTTTTTGTATGTCAAGAGTTCACAAATATTTTTTTAAGACTTTGCATAATTGGACTGCATTGTGGTTTTCTATAGACTGCTGAATGAATTGTGGGAGCAGCTGGGAATCCCTTTCTAGCTGAATGTTATTTTCAGGATTGGATATTCTCAAAATCAAAGGTAACCACAATCAAAAGCCTTGAGAAGTTAGTCTGTATCCTCTGTAAACTTTTTTTTAGATGGTAAAGTTTCAAATTTGACTGGAGTCTCCCTTTAAAGTGTCAGAGCACCCATTATTTATAGTTCATTATTTGGTAGATGTTGCAGAGCTAACAGACTGACGGTTTCTCCTGTCCCTCAGGGACACTACTAGTGAGATCCCTGATCTGTACACCGGCTGTGCCAATTATTAGGTGTTCCCACCATCCCTGTGCTGGGTTCCAGATTCTGAACACCTGCTGCGCCTATTATGAGGGGTTCCTACTATCCCTGTTATGAGTTCTTGGTTCTGTATACCTGCTATGCCCATTTTGAGGGATCGCCCCCATTCCTGTGCTGAGTTCCTGATGTGCCTATTATGGGGGTCTACACCAGAGATGGCAAACCTTGGCACCCCAGATGTTTTGGAACTACATTTACCATGATGCTCAACTACACTGCAGAGTGCACATTGAACATCATGGGAAATTTAGTTCCAAAACATCTGGGGTGCCAAGGTTCGCCATTAATGGCCTACACCCATCCCTGAACTAAATGTTCACATCTTCCCCCCATGCTGTGCCCACTATGAAGGGTTTCTACCATCCCTGTTCTGAGTTCTTGGTTCTGTATACCTGCCCTGCCCATTTTGAGGGATTCTCACCATTCCTGTGCTGAGATCCTGGGTCTACAAACCAGTTGTGCCTATTATGAGGGCCTACCCATCCCTTAACTAAATGCCCACATCTGCACACCTGCTGTGCCAATTATGAGGGGCTCCCACCATCCCTACATTGAGTTCCTCAATCTATACACCTGCTTTCCCTATTATGAGGGGTTGCCACCATCCCTGTTGGATTTATATTACTGAGAATGTAACAGGAGAAGCTACAACACACAAGAGTGGGTGGGTCCACGTAAAATTTCCAGGTGAACATTATCAGACATATAGCAAGCCAAGAACTGACTCAGCCTACCAGGCCCCATCTATAACTGAAATATCACTTTTGCGTAAATTGACCCTTTGAAGTAAAACAATAATTGAGCTAAGGGAGTCGCAATGAAAGTCCATATTTATTTTAAATCTTTATTACTCCAAATATCCCCCTGCAGCTGAGAAAATATATATATAATTTTTTCATCTCAAAACCTCCTCTATTTTTTTTTTTGCGCTGTAACGGGGTGAAATGAATGCGCTTTAGGAGACTTTTTAATGGGTAGTTATTAGGATTGATTAAACATAACACAAATCGATGTAGAAATAATGGAATTACAAACAGGCAGGGAGTGAATTAGACAATTATGAAATACGGTAAGGTGCATTAAATTAATGGGAAGGAAGGGAAAAGCCGCGTCATTGTTCTACCTGCCGCGACTTATAATGGAATATGTTCTTACATTGGAAGTAATTTAATTTGATTAATATTCTATAATTGCGTTATGTAGGCTTCTTTGTGAGCTGGGATAAGGTAGAGAAAATTGGCTATGCAGTCAGCTAGATGAACTGTTTGTCTGCATTTACTTATTGGCATCACCTTGCATTAAAGCTGGACTCCAGGCAAACTGCTAAATACACATGAAATACAAATGAAATACAAATTAAATACATATATGAAAGAGGTTTTACCTGCCAAAGGATTTGAATTTCTATCCATTCAGCCCTGAGAGTTATGCCCTGTTCACACGGTGGGATTTTATAACAGAAAATGTGTGATAGGACCTTGTTGTCGGAAATTCCGACCGTGTGTAGGCTCCATCACACATTTTCCATCGGAATTTCCGACACACAAAGTTTGAGAGCAGGCTATAAAATTTTCCGACAACAAAATCCGTTGTCGGAAATTCCAATCATGTGTACACAAATCCGACGCACAAAGTGCCACGCATGCTCAGAACAAATTAAGAGACAAAAGATATTGGCTACTGCCCCGTTTATAGTCGCGACGTACGTGTTTTACATCACCGCGTTCAGAACGATCGGATTTTCCGACAACTTTGTGTGACTGTGTGTATGCAAGACAAGTTTGAGCCAACATCCGTCTGAAAAGATCCATGGATTTTGTTGTCGGAATGTCCGAACAATGTCCGACCGTGTGTACAGGGCATTACTCATCTCTATCACACAGCCCTATTTTCCGGGGCATGAGACCTTTGATTTCTGCTGCAGTTGAGTAACATACAGGGCTTGTTCCTCCCCCAGCCTGTTACTGGGCAGTGAAAGAAGAAACAGCAGACTGATAAGCTCATCTCTCACTCTGTCACTCTGCTCTCTCCTCCTATGAACATGTTCTTTGCACTGCAGCACAATTAATTAGTCTCTTCTAATTCTCTCAGTCTGCTGTACAGGAACTGCAAGAGGCTGATAACAAGTCCATTTCAGGTACTCACACAGCTTGCGTTAATAAAAAGACGCATTTAATGTTGAATTATTGAATACAGAGCTGCATTAATTCATTAGTTTTAAAAGAGATGTTTGGCCAAAGCTTTTTTGACCATACGTCTCCTGTGGGTCACAGAAATGCATTTACTTTTGCTGTCCTTTTTCTCAGAATCAGACAATAGCTACCTCTTGCCAACTATCAGCTGATGAGGCAGAGCTGCTTCAGGATCTGGAAGTATTCTGACATAATCGTCTGGCTCCACCCAGCTGGCTGATTGACAGCTAGCTCTACCTCTAAGCATGGAGCTGGTAGCCGGAGCCAGCTGCTCCTGCGCCCTCCCCTGCTTGGTGCTTCCGTAAGCACTAGAGGAACAGAGAGGAGGGCAGTGACTGACAGTCACTACTCTCTTGGTTTCCATGACTGTACTCTTCACTGGTTCTCTTCCTACTTATCCAACCGCACCTTTAGCATTACTTACAATTCTACTTCCTCGTCTCCTCCTTCTTTCTCTGTTGGGGTCCCCCAAGGTTCTGTTCTTGGACCTCTCCTATTTTCAATCTACACCTCCTCCCTGGGTCAGCTGATAGCCTCCCAAGGCTTCCAATACCACCTCTACGCTGACAACACCCAAATCTATTTCTCTACCCCTCAGCTCACTCCCTCTGTCTCCTCACGTATCACTAGTTTACTATCAGATATATCAGTCTGGATGTCACACCACTTCCTCAAACTCAATCTATCCAAAACAGAACTTAGAATTTTAACTCCCCCATGTGCCCCTTTCCCTGATCTCTCTGTGAAAATCGATGGCACAACTATAAGCCCATCCCTGCATGCCATGGTCCTAGGTGTAGTCCTGGACTCTGAAATCTCCTTTAAGCACCACGTCCAATCACTGTACAAATCCTGCCGCCTCAACCTCCGCAACATCTCCAAAATACGCCCCTTTGTAACCAATGACATAACAAAGCTCTTAATTCACTCTCTGGTCATCTCTCACCTCAACTGCTGCAACTCCCTTCTCATTGGCTTACCTCTACATAGTCTATCACCTCTTCAATCCATCATGAATGCTGCTGCCAGACTCATCCACCTTACCAATCGCTCTGTGTCTGCTACTCCTTTCTGTCAATCCCTCCACTGGCTTCCAGTCACCCAACGAATTAAATTCAAAATACTAACCTAATCGTTCTCTTCTTTCCTCTCAAGACCTCCTGCTCTTTAGCTCCCTCATCACCTCTTCCAATGCTCGCCTCCAGGACATTTGCAGAGCCTCTCCAATCCTATGGAGCTCCCAATCTGTCTGATTATCTCCTACTCTATTAGCTTTTGAACAATCCCTGAAAACTTTCCTCTTCAGAGAAGCCTATCCTACCCACACCCAACAACTGTATTTAAATTTCCTCCATGTCCTCATGTTGTAAAGGGCTGCGCAAACTGTTGGCGCTATTTAAATCCTGTATAATAATAATAATAGAGTTGACAGATCGATCGATGGTCATGTGATTGCTCAGTTCTCTGGGTCCCCTCCAGCCTCTTTCAGCTACTTCCTGTCTACATGCACTGGCTCCAGCATAGGCTGCACATATTTGCTGTGGACAGTCCTCTTCATAATGACAACAGTGGATAATGTCTGTACAGTGTGTGTCAGCATGGCAACTCATTCGGGTTGATTTATTAAAACGGGAGAGTGCAAAATCTGGTGCATCTATGCATGGTAGCCAATCAGCTTCTAACTTCAGCTTGTTCAGTTAAAGTGTCACTAAACCCAGGACCCTGCATTCACTATATTTGGTCTCCCACGGTACACAGAACATGGAAATGCAATTATTTTAGTAAATATAAACTGCTAAATACCCTTTCCTCAGCAGTTAGAGCAGTCTTGTGACTTCTATCAGTGTCCAGCCAAGCACTGGTTAAAGCTTGTAGGAGGAGTTTTCTGACTGTCCTATGCGACTTCAAGACCCCTGTTCCTCTGTCTGGACAGTGCTGATTGGCCCTGTGCTGATCACATGCATCCTCCCAAAAAAAAAACCTCTCTAGCTATACACACCAAACTGAGCATGTGCAGCCCGACTCCATAGACTCTGTGTTTTCAGGAAATTATCAGGACTCAGTGGAAAGAGGGGGGATCTGTGCATACAGGATCAAACAACCTTTTTACCAAATGTGGAGGATTACCCCTTAGGTTCCACAGTGAGTATACCAAGCATGCTTTATTGCATATACACACTGATTTTACTGTTGTGGGTTTAGTAACACCTTAAAGAGGAACTGCAGTCTGCTCACATAATTTGTAAGAAAAACATCTTTGCCATTCTGAAGCTTCCCTCCAACCACTTTGCATTTTTTTAATATATCAAGTGATTCTGCACTTGACAAATATGCTGTAGAAATCTCCCTCCACTGAGTCTGGCTGCAACCATTTTAACCTTGGGCAGCTGAAGCTACTGCCTGTTCACTTCCTGGATTTACACAGACACACAGAGGCACAACTCCAGCTCTGCAGCCCTGCAGCTTTCATTGACCCTCTTATGAGTCATCCCCCCTCCCTTCCTGACAAACTCTCACAAGAGTTAGAGAGAGAGCTGTGCATGACGTCATAAGCCTAGGCTTTTTACCAGACCAGAAAGAGGAAGTGGGCTGTATAAGGTATTTACTGGCAGAAAAAAAATGTTTTACTATCCAAAGTTAAAACAACAAGGGCAAAAGATTTAATAGATGTAAAGTTGAAAGAATGACTGAAGGTCCGCTTTATTAAACTTGAACAGTAAAACCTGGAAGCTGGTAGTTTTTTCTATGCAGAGCTTCACCAGATTTTGCACTCTCCAGTTTTAGTAGATCAACCCCATTGTCTTCTTCAGGGGTTCACGGTGACAAAGCAGGAACACAATTGGGAGAAAGTTGTCAGTTGTAAAAGGAAATGTCAGAACAAGGCACCGTCATGTCAACATCACTAGATGTTATTTTACTAAAAATCTGCAGATCAAAAAATGATACCTAGGGCCTTATTCACACGGGCATATCAATCAGTACACCTGTGCAAAGGGCCATCTTCACCCACATGGGATGCAAAGGTGTTCCCTGAAACTCCATGCAGGCAGCTTGCTCAAATTAATAAAAGGTGGCTGGC
Organism: Aquarana catesbeiana; assembly: GCF_042186555.1. Classification (NCBI taxonomy): domain Eukaryota; kingdom Metazoa; phylum Chordata; class Amphibia; order Anura; family Ranidae; genus Aquarana; species Aquarana catesbeiana. The sequence continues at coordinate 575,440,248 of NC_133326.1, read as the reverse complement.
TGCGTGGACCTACACAAATCTCCAAGCACATCCCAGAGTGTACATCCATGCAAACCTGTTGCATTGATTAGGACGCGGCCTGTTTACCTTCTGATTCATGTATTGGACCTACACTCATGTACTCCTCAACAAGTGCTTGAAGATCCATGTGGGTCCACGCAGCCGACGCCTTGTCATTGATTTGAACAGGCTACCTGCAGCAGGCTGCATGGAGCACCTGTGCATCCCACGCGGTTTAAGACAGCACTTCACATGGGTGTATGGATTGATACGCCTGTGTGAATGAGGCCTAACATTCCCATGTAAAAAGTGGCAAAATCCTCAGCAAAAAACAGGAAGTTTCAATCCCTTTTTATATACTGTATATAGGGGTAGCACTGGCTTAAAGCAGAACTTCACCCTGAAGGGGAAGTTCTGCTTTATGTCCTCCTCTGCCCTCCTCTTCTTCTTTTGGAACTTTTAATTGATTCACTTTTTTGGGTACCTAGGCGATTCCACCGGAAGTTCTCCTCCCCCTCTCTCCCTGCCCTTACCCTTCTGGGACACGTCACATGTCCCACAAGGATGCAGGATCATCCATACAGCGTGGCTCGCGCATGTGCGGGGGGAAGCCGGTTTTGAGGGTTAAGGGTGACAACCGGCTTTCCAAACCAAACATGCCAGGGATCAGAAGACCAGTGAAGAACTGATCCAGGTGAGAACGGCTGGACCCCTGGATAGGTAAATGGCCTTTTAATAAAAGTCAGCAGCTATAGTATTTGTAGCTGCTGACTTTTCTTTTTTTTTCTTTTTTTATTTTTTTTTTACACATTGATCCAACATTAAATTCATAAATAATAAATATTACTATGCTATAAGGTGTTGGTGAATGATTGTAAAGAATTACTGCACTATACTAAAAACCAATAGCAGCCAGCACTACAATCCAACAGAAATTGTGTAAATATATGAGGTACAAAAAGTGCAGCGCTGAATACATCTAAACAGCCAATAATAAGGACATAATAGCATAACAAAGTGCACAGTGCAAAATGAAAAAATAAAAATGGCATAATGTCATCCATATTAAATAGTCCAAAGACAAAAGTTCGTATTCAGTGATGTTTGTGAAAGTAAAACCCAAAAGTTGACTTAAGGAGTCACCATGGCAAGTGCATCCACCACCCAGAAGAGAAGATTACATACGCTTACCATAAGGCAGCTTTAATGAAGCATGTGGTAATGGTGATCAGAATGGTAGTCACCAGAACGGTATCCAGGAGTAGACCGCAAGCCCAGCCACTTGTCAAATTATAAACTCCAACATTCATTAAAAAAAAACAAGAGACCTCCACATAGTGTAAAACTGTTTGGCCATGAAATTTTATTAAGGCTGGGTTCACTCTAGAACATGCAGCAGCTCACAGCAGGGGGTCCGGTGCATCTCTATTCACCGTTTCAGGTTGGATTTCAGCCCAAATTTTGGGCTGAATTCCGACCTGAAACGGACCAAAAGACACACAGGGCTCCTGTGCAATTCGCATCGGAGCCGCTGCGGAGATATGTGAACCAGCTCCATAGACAGCCAGTCACAATCTTCTGGTATGTGAATTGGATGCGGAGAAACCCAGCCTAAAAGTAGTGAATTTGCATAGATCCCAAGGTAATGAGCATCAAAAAAAACATAACATAAGGTGTTGGTACATGGAAATAATTATATAAAGTTCTGATAAAAAGCACTCCAACAATTTGGAAGGGAATAGAAGCTGAAAATTATGCAAAGTAAAGAAAAAAGTATGCCTCAAAAATTATGTTATATAGAAATGGCAGCAATAAATGGTAAAAAAAATATACCTAGTAGCACTAACTGTACCAGGCAGACATACTGTAGTATATTTATAAAGTAGTGAATGTCACTTTTACCGAATATTCAATGAATCAATCACTATCTTTTAAAACACATGCACCAGGAAGATTCACCTGCAGTGAATGTTTGGTCAATGTCAGATTTGCTGCTATAAGAGTATACCCCAAAGCAATTATCACAATAGCTATAAAAAGAATGCATGCCAACCCAACACTGCAGAATAATCAAAGATGTTCCAAACAACAACTGCACACAATGGAAAAATAGGCAAAACGTACACAAAGCAAAGCATGTACAGAGCGAACTTTGCATCTCTTCCTTACACTACCTTATTAAATACATTTTCAAAAGTCAATTCCAGCAAAGTGTCTGCTCTAATGCTATTTTTGGACCTTTTTATTTGAGCTACAAAGACCTTTAGCAATTACACCTGTCTGGAAATTTGACAGGCATAATTAAATACATAGCCACCTATGGTACTGCATCAGATGCCCAAATGAAAAGGATTTTTGTAGATGACCTCTTATACATTTTGAAGAACTTTTTAACTTAATTACTTTAGAATGAAAAAGAAGGTGAAAACTTTAAACTGAATAATAAGTGCATTTTTTTTAACTCACTTATCCCTTCCTCGCCCTCTCTCATCTCTTCCCCTAGCAGTCTGAGTATATATCATACTTAACTATTGGCAAGATGCCTTCACTAGGAGTCAGCGTTCTGTTTGTGTGCTCCACAGTCCCATCCACTAGTGATAACCGAGTGGATAGAGATGAACTTATTTAAAAATCTATGAACCTCAGAAATTCTGAATTTGATTAAAGTCAATTGGAACACAAACCAGGCTCCAAAAAATTGTGTTTTACAGAACAGAAAATTATGCAAAATTGTGCAGAATTGGTCTGAGAAGATTCTTGCAACTTAGCCCAATGAGATCATGGAGCCAGAAAACAACCTGAGACACTTGTTTTAGTATTTTTTTCCAGGTAAACATAAGCTGGCCAAACACTGTGAGATTTCTTCCATCCCCGTTTTACAGTGCTGGTGCCGATTGTCAGAATACCTGAACAGTGGCTGCATCTGATTGGTTGAAGCTGCTGTTCATCAAACCATTTTTTTAGTCCAGCTCCTTAAATGTTATGCTGTTTCAATCATTTTTATTCGTGTTTAATAAGTAATTAACAAGCAAAAGTCCCACGCAGGGGTTAGCATCGAGGTTGAGACAGGTATTAGCTCATAAGAAGGGCGAAAATACAGCAACACGTAAACAGAAAAAATGAGAGCTAACACAGTAGTAAATATAAGTGTTATTGATAGTCAGGAGCAAGGGGTTCCTCAGAGGTTCCCCACAACTACGGGGTACACCCTAGGCCCAAAATCCAAAACGTGGTGCTCCTTAAATGCTTTTAATTAGATGATAGGGGAGGGTGGTAACATTGCCAACCACAGGAAAAATTTGCATAGTGAAAGCAAGTGTACGCCCCCTAGTTTTGTGAGTCTGTATTAGGTTGAGTTACTGCAGGTGAGGCTGGAGGGCTCTACAGGTCAAGTCTCTGGTAACCCCCCCCCCCCCAAATCTAGAAGCTTGGAGAAGCTCCTGGAAGTTAGTGGACAGAGGCCAGGGGGTCCTTATCTGCATACTTGAGGGCCTATCCACAGGCAGAGGGCCTGGCAGGGTCAGCCCTTAAAGTGGATGTAAACACGATTCATGAAATTTGAGCTGGGCACATACATCTGCAGTGTTTTCTTATCTCCCCTCTCCCTGCTGGAACAGGTAGAGAAAATTCTAACAGGACATGCACTTATTAAAAACAGTATATAAAGCTGGACTCTGGAGACAGCAGATATACATGTAAAACTTATGTAGGGAGATTTATTTCATCTCTGTGTATCATCTGAGGCTGTTCACGTCACTGGGTATAAGAGAGGGTTTACAAAAACTTTAAATATGGTGGAGCCTGGCCAACAGGTGAGTCGGGTGGAAAATGGAGTGCTGAGGTTGCTGTCATGTGACCTGGGAGGGGACCCCGGGCTGGGGGCTCTGTCTCCAGGCTGGAGCTGAGAAAAGGAAGGAAAGAAAACCTAAGAGAGTGATCTCATTTACTTATCATCTTTGGGTCTTGTGTAGAAGACATCCAGGCTGGCATGGGAAGATCTGATCAGTTGGAAGCCTGAACAGGATTCTTGCCCATTGCAGCGGGGAGCAAAGGACAGTGTGAGTACCTCAACACACCCATACAAGGGGAGAGATTGCCAGATGTAGCATACTTTCCAGGGACAGCGTTGTGCTAAATCCCAATACCTTATCCTGTGGTGTTCTTCAATTGCAGCCAGGTGAGCTTGTAGTATCTGCAATCTGCAAACGTCAGGAATGTGTAATAATCTACTGAGGAGACGCTATACTCCTGCATACAGTTTGTCACTTTGTGCTACAGTGCCTTGAAAAAGTATTCATACCCCTTGACATTTTCCACATTTTGTCATGTTACAAACAAAAACGTAAAAGTATTTTATTGGCATATTGGGATAGACCAACACAAAGTGGCACATAATTGTGAAGTGGAAGGAAAATGATAAATAATTTCCAACATTTTTTACAAATAAATATCTGAATAGTGCGGCATGCATTTGTATTCAGCCCCCTTTACTCTGATACCCCTAACTAAAATCTAGTGGAAAAAATTGCCTTCAGAAGTCACCTAATTAGTAAATAGAGTCCACCTGTGTGTAATTTAATCTCAGTATAAATACAGCTGTTCTGTGAAGCCCTCAGAGGTTTGTTTGAAAACCTTAGTGAACAAACAGCATCATGAAGGCCAAGGAACACACCAGACAGGTCAGGGAGAAAGTTGTGGAGAAGTTTAAAGCAGGGTTAGGTAAAAAATATCCCAAGCTTTGAACATCTCATGGAGCAATGTTTAATCCATCATCCGAAAATGGAAAGAGTATGGCACAACTGCAAACCTACCAAGACATGGCCGTCCACCTAAACTGTGAGGCTGGGCAAGGAGAGCATTCATCAGCGAAGTAGCTAAGAGGCCCATGGTAACTCTGCAGGAGATGCAGAGATCCACATCTCAGGTGGGACAATCTGTCCACAGGACAACTATTATTCGTGTACTCCACAAATCTGGTCTTTATGGAAGAGTGGCAAGAAGAAAGCTATTGTTAAAAGCCATAAGAAATCCCGTTTGCAGATTGTGAAAAGCCATGTGGGAGACACAGCAAATATGTAGAAGAAGGTGCTCTGGTCAGATGAGACCAAAATTTTACTTTTTGGCCTAAAAGCAAAACGCTGTGTGGCAGAACACTAACACTGCACATCACCCTTAACACACCATCCCCATCGTGAAACATGGTGGTGGCAGCATCATGTTGTGGGGATGCTTTTCTTCAGCAGGGACAGGGAAGCTGGTCAGAGTTGATGGGAAGATGGATGGAGCCAAATACAGGGCAATCTTAGATTAAAACCTGTTATGCCGCGTACACACGGGCGGACTTTTCGACCGGACTAGTCCGACAAACTTTCCAGCGGACTTTCGACGGACTTTTGACGGACTTCCGACGGACTTTCTAATGAACGGACTTGCCTACACACGATCACACCAAAGTCCGACGGATTCGTACGTGATGACGTACACCGAACTAAAATAAGGAAATTGATAGCCAATAACTGCCCTAGCGTCGGTTTTTGTCCGTCAGACTAGCATACAGATGAGCGGATTTCTGGGTCCGGCGGAGTTATGACGTAAAGATTTGAAGCCTGTTCCAAATCTAAAGTCCGTCAGATTTGCGACTGGAAAAGTCAGCTGAAGGTCCGGTGAAGCCCACACACGATCCGATTGTCCGCCGTACTCGGCCGTCGGACCAGTCCGGTCGAAAAGTCCGCCCGTGTGTACACGACATCAGAGTCTGCAAAAAAATTGAGACTGGGGCAGAGGTTCACCTTCCAGCAGGACAACGACCCTAAACATACAGCCAGAGCTACAATGGAATGGTTTGAATCAAAGCATATTCATGTGTTAGAATGGCCCACTCAAAGTCCAGACCTAAATCCAATTGAGAATCTGAGGCAAGACTTGAAAATTGCTGATCACAGATGCTCTCCATCCAATCTGACAGAGCTTGAGCTATTTTGCAAAGAAGAATGGGCAAAAATGCAACTCTCTAGATGTGCAAAGCTGGTAGAGACTTTCCCAAAAAGACTTGCAGCTGTAATTACAGCAAAAGGTGGTTCTACAAAGTATTGACTCAGGGGAGCTGAATACAAATGCACGCCACATTTTCGCATATTTATTTGTAAAAAATTTTGAAAACTATTTATCATTTTCCTTCCACTTGACAATTATGTGCCACTTTGTGTTGGTCTATCACATAAAATTGCAATAAAATACATTTACGTTTTTTATTGTAACATGACAAAAAGTGGAAAATTGCAAGGGGTATGAATACTTTTTCAAGGCACTGTATATTACTAAAGGGGACTGAAAGCTTCTAATTCGTAAAGAACTTTGCCACTGATCCATAGAGACTGCTCTTATTCTGGAGGGAGTACAATCCAGGATCTTCATCTTTTTTTGTATACAAAGAGAAGGAAGTTTGTCCTCATCTGTTGTTCTTCAAGTCAAATTGGATATCCCATAATACCTATACCTTATCATGAGCATAGCATAAGAGGTCACAGGATTCACTATTGTGACCCCATGTTTATCTCCAGGGGACCTGCGGCTCCCTGCTGCAATCTTGCATGCTGCATTTTTCCCCCACAAAATCGTGGAGACAGAATCCAGGTCGGATCCGCCCTGTGTCTCCCAGGGCCCCAGCTGAGTTCTGAATTCAAGTCCCAAGCTTCCAGCTTGCCTTCCCCCCAGATCTAAGTCCACACCCCTCACCCACACTCTTTGGCTGGAGAGAAGCCTGAGTATGCCTGAGTTTCCTCAGAGGATCATAAGGAGCATGCGACAAGGAAGTATGGTGCTGGCACTGGCAATGTGCTGACAACGGCAGGGGGAAAGAGAGCTGCTTCTCTGTCACACACAACAGAGGCAGGACCTCTGTAATGTAGGTAGGAGACACTGCTGACAGGAGCGTCTGCTCATGTGGGAACAGATTGGAGCAGACACACTGCCCCCCAGAGCACCTGGCCTACCAACACTTACGCTTTACAGTTATGTATGTTCAATCAGGTTAGGGAGTCTTAAAACAAGACCTTTCAGATGAGACCGTGAGTCCAAATCGATAAAGGAATAGGTGCAATTTATTCTATACACTGCAGTGGAGAAATAAATAAACAGTTCTCAGCTACTATGAAGCAAGTACAGTGAAAGTGTTTCTGAGGTTACATCTACAGGCTATACAATTTTATAGTTCTGAATATGCATAATATATGGGTAAGTATATTCTAGGTGTGGTCTAAGTGTGATCGCATTGTTAATTTAATCAGAATTCATATCTTCTTAGTTGCAAGCGAACAGTTAAATGGGTGCTAACATCATATGACTGATAGAATATGAAAATGGAAACGTAGTCTGCCATGACAGTTCTAGTTCAAACTGGTTAGATAAGACAGTCCATTCTCAGAGCAGACGGGGAGTAGACTGTTGTTTTTATCTGGCACTGAAGGTCATCCAAGGCTGCATATCTTCCCTGCCTAATATAATACCAGAGGGTCCACAGTGCTACTTCACTACTAAGTGGAGCAAAGTTCTTCCTAGGGTGCATGTGGACACATATCTTTGCTCATTTGCATCACCCATCTCGGCATCATATGAATCTACTAACCTTACTACCTGATAACACTCTAATGCCACGTAGACACGATCGGACATTCCGACAACAAAATCCATGTTTTTTTTCCGACGGATGTTGGCTCAAACTTGTCTTGCATACACACGGTCACACAAATCTTGTCGGAAATTCCGAACGTCAAGAACGCGGTAACGTACAACACGTACGACGGCACTAGAAAAGGGAAGTTTAATACCAAGTGCGCCACCCTTTGGGCTCCTTCTGCTAATCTCGTGTTAGTAGAAGTTTGGTGAGAGACAATTTGCGCTTTTCAGCCTCGTGCTTTTCCGATCGTTACTGCTCTTCAGTTTGTGCCTGTGGGTTTGTATCTGGTTTTCAGTGCTTGCCCCCCCAAAGAACACGCAAGGTCCGTATAAAATATATGGAGTACTTTGCGGGTAGGGGGGCCATTGATATGCCAGAAAATGTTTAATAAACATTTTAAAAATACATTTTTTTTATTTAAAGTGAAATAATATTTCCTTTGATTTACTGCTTGTGTTTCTTTTAGCTGTCTCCTAGGTTCTCCAATGGGCTTTTATTTTTTGACATTTTCTTCAATAGTGCAAACGTAATTTATTTGATACATGAGGTGACAATCTCTTCTTCAGCGAACTATTATTATGTTGTGGGTCTGCTACACACACACCTTGTTTTTGTTGTTAATGTATGTAATGCATTACTGTTAAAAATATACATCATTTTCAGCACCATGAATGAATTTTGCAAAGTCAGGAAAAAGGCATGATTGTGGCAAATTATAAAGCACTGTGGGAGTTATTTAATAAAGGAAAATCCACTTTGCACTACAAGTGCACTGCAAAAGTGCACTTGAAACTGCACTGAAAGTGCACTTGTAGTGCAAAGTGGATTTGCCTTTAGTAAATAACCCCCATTTTAGTGTAAACATCAACTTACCCCAAAAAATAATATTGAGCATTTAAAGAAGAAGCCACACATTGTTGTGTAGAAAACTTTTTACTCGCTGCACATACTTAATAAATTGGTGAAAAATATCCAAAAAATGAAGACTTTAGGTGTTTTTTAGATTTGGCCTAAAACATCAATGATGTTTTTGAGTCTTTTCTCAATATCATTGATGTCTTCCTTGATCTTTTGTAAATCACGATTGCACACCATGATCTCCCCGATGAGGGCGTGTGCACTTGCACTTGTGTAATGCAAATCTTCTTCCACAACATCCACATCACCTAAAATAGAAAAACACACCATGTATTATAAATATGCAGACATACATCTATTACCTGTAGCTGTGGTCTCAGACACTCACCTGTTGTGGTCACTATTTCGCCCACTTCATAAACCTCTCCTTCCTCTACATCTTCTGGTTGTGGTGTGGGGATTTGCTTTTCTTTCGGAGTTGGGGGTCCCAGGTGTCCTCAGATGTCCCCTATGTGAATAAAACAAAGGTACACTTAGCACACAGATATTTGGGGCCAGAAATAGTAATATGAAACATTGCTTGGAAGTGTCGTACAATTGTCTTTTTTGGCAGAGTTCCAAGCTGGAATACTTACATTTTTTGTACAATTTTCACACATGGAGACACCCCTAGTATCCACTGGAGCACCTGTGTGGGACACCCTAAAAAGTTTGTTCTGGTGTTCCACACTAGTGCTCCTGTGTCCAGATGTGTAAACAGCTGCTGAGTGTCCTCTCCTTACACAGAATCTAGTTTGCATTTCATTCTAGTACAAATCCATCTAGACAACAACGTCATAAACTTCTTTTAATACAAATAGGCCTGAGCAAATGTAGTTAACCTGTATCTGCCAAAAACATTGTATTAGTGGGTGAACGAACGATGTTTACTATGAACAATTACTGTGCCCGCGAACCTGAAAGTTGCCAATTTAAACTGTACAACAGTAAAGAAAAACACATAGAGCAGCATGCAAGTAATAATAATAATAGGAACACACGACAACTACTTACTTTTTTGAAGAACTCTCTTGATCTTTATATACTGATCCTGCTCCCTCAATTTCAGGTCTGACCAGCGTTTCCTCAATTGATCCTTGCATCATCGTACCCCAAAATTCCTGTGCAGACTTTTCATAACGTTAGTCATGATCTTGGCCTTTCTGACATTTGGGTTTGGGTAAGGTCCATGCTTCCCATCATAGTCGGCCCTCTTCAAGATGTCCACCATCTCCACCATCTCTATAAAGGACGTATTTTAAGCCTTAAATCTCCTCTGGGATCAGGACATTCGTGGCTCCAGGCTTTCGTCATTGCTGCTCTCCTCTGCATGCACTTGCTCTTTCTCCGCCATGTGCTCTCCCACTGCACCCGAAAGACAAGGGCCGGGGAATAGACTAGAAAGAATGTCAGGGGCGGGCGGAGTTTCACGCATGCGCAGTGTATATAAAGCGTAACACGCGCACGTCGTACAAATGATCTGTGAGAGGAGGAAGGAGTATCGAAGCGCCGATCGTTTGAACGAAGGTACAGTTTTAACTCAGTGCATCAGTGGCCTATACTGCTTCTAGATTGAGGCCTATATTGGGACAAGATTAGAACAGTTTAGCCTGACATTAGGGTTTGTCTTGTGTTGTGTCTTGCAGGTAAAATGGATCTATTGAATGATCAGAACTCTCTCCCCATATTCATTGATATTTACAGGGAGCTGCCCTGTCTGTGGCAGGTAAACCACCTTTTTTATAACAATAAAACAAAGAGGAAGGCTTCGCTGCATCAATTGCTGCAATTTGTGAAGCCGGTGATCCCCACGGCAGACATCCCCTATTTGAAGGCCCTAATAGGTGGCATGAGGAGCACTTATAATTAGAGGTCGACCGATATATCGGCCGACATTTGCTGTTCTTTACTTAATTGGCATCGGCCGATTGTGCTGATAGAAAAGGCCGATATAACTTCAGCGCGACTTGCCAATGACTTCTGTAATAGAAGTCAATGCAAGTTGCCTGAAGTCTTCTGTGAAGCCACAACTCTCCTCTCTGGGCAGCCTGCCAAATCTGATAAAAGAACCTGAAGAGATACAATGTTTACACTTATCAATGAGCTGAACTCTGTGTGTAGAAGCTCTCAGTTTAACCATTTAAAGACTAAATCTTTTCTGACACTTGTTGCTTACAAGTAAAAATCCTGTATTTTCTGCTAGAAAATCACTTAGAACCCCCAAACATTATATATATATTTTTTTTAGCAGAGACCCTAGGGAATAAAATAGCGGTTGTTGCAATATTTTATGCCACACGGTATTTGCGCAGCGGTCTTTCAAATGCAATTTTTTTTTTAAAAATACACTAATAAATTTAAAAAAAAACTAAGCAGTAAAGTTAGCCCATTTTTTTTCGTCCAAAAGTTTTGATTACCTGTTTTTGTGTATTTAATATTTAAGATATAGTTTTTTTTTTGTTTTTTTTATCTAAATTCCACATACAAGTGAACTGATTGGAGGTTTGTTTTGTTTAATAAATGTTTAAATGTATAAAATTTTCTGTATCACATATTACTTAAGGTTGCTTTCACACTGGAGCGGGCAGGCGTTGACGGTAAAACGCTGCTAGTTTTAGCGGCGCTTTACCGTCATTTTAGCGGCGCTATTCGGCTGCTAGCGGAGCGCTTATAACCCAGCTAGCGGCCAAGGAAGGGGTTAAATGCGCCCCCTGAAGCGCCTCTGCCAAAATGCTTTGCAGGCGCTTCGGCAGCAGTGCGCATTCATTTCAATGGGCAGGAGTGGTGGTATACACCGCTCCAAAGATGCTGCTTGCAGGACTTTTTTTAACATCCTGCCAGCGCATCGCCTCAGTGTGAAAGCACTCGGGCTTTCACACTGAGACTGCAGGGGAGCCGTTTTACAGGCGCTATTTTTAGCCCAAAAGCGCCTGAAAAACGCCCCAGTATGAAAGGGGTCTAACTGTTAGATTTTATGAGATGAAGGGAAAAAAAAGAAAAAAAAAAGTCCTAATATATCGGCCCAAAAAAATCGGCATCACATATCGGCCATCGGCCACTGCGATTTCTAAATATTGGCATCGGCCAGAGAAAAACCCATATTGGTTGACCTCTACTTATAATAGGGAGTGCAAGAAGGTCCAGGATTCCCAGAGATCAGGAGCAGCAGCAGATGACATGTATGTACCCAGGCTGTGGTACTATGACAGACTGCATTTTCTGGCAGGCCAGACTGAATTCAGGCCGGCACTCTCTAGTCTTCCTTCAAGGCTTCCTTCCACCTCAGCTGAGGCTTCCGACATCCAACCTGGGCCTTCCAGCCAGGAAGATGTGGAGGAGCCCAGCTTGAGCCAGGTATAGCATTGTTCAACATATTTCTTGTCAAATAATTAATTATGTTAACTAGATGTTATTATTGATCAGTAATTTCTGATTTTACAAAGTGTTTTACATATCAATAGACAGTAGTGGCCACAAATGATTGGGACAAGAATGAAAAATGCTGGGGTCGAAATGATAGTCTTTTCTATTTATTAACATTCAATTTGCAACAGTTATGAGCTGAAAATTGTGTGTGATTGATGAACCAAAAACTAAAACTATGTCCCTTTTTCATACGCAGGAAAGTCTCAGCCAGGAGGAGGCTGTGGAAAGTGGCAGCCAGGAGGTGACGGGGGTAAGTGGCAGCCAGGAGGTGGCCGGGCCCAGAAGCCTCAGAACCCCCCCCCCCAATATTCCAATATTCAAGAGGACTATGCCTACATGGCAGCCTGCAAAATACAGGAAATGGAGGAGGGCCAATGCCTCTTATATGAGGAAGTTAGCTTAAAAGCCCTAAATAAGGGGTTAAGGGGCGAACTCACAAACCAAAGCCATGTTTGTGAGTTCAACCATGGTCCTCCTCCTCCACCCCCTGCCACAACTACAACACCAGAGCCACAGCCTGGAAGCACGCGTGGAAGGAAGCATGGAAGGAAGACAAGAAAGTAATGGCCTGGGTTCAGTCTGGTCTGACAAAAGATGCAGGCTGTGGTAAGACCACAGCCTGGGGATAGATCTGCTGCTGTTCCTGATTTCTTGTAGTCCTGGACCGGATTGTGCTCACTATTATAAGGACTCCTCAGGCCACCAATTTTGACTGTAAAATAATTGATGTCTGGCCTGGGGTACAAAGGCTTCGCAAATTTCACCAGTTTCTCCAGCGTTGCCTTCCTCTTTATTTTGTTATGACTCATAATAAATGGCTATTTATTTTTCACAAATACTTGCCTATGTGTTTTACTTCAGAAAGGACAGTTTGTTTGTGAGTAGGCAGGTACATTTCAAAAATACAATGTCAAATTAACAAGGGACACCAACACCAACCTCCTTGAGGTTAAAAAATACAAGATAATAATAATGGTGTTGTGGTAACTTGACACAAAACAAAAGAAATAATTATGGAGATCACTATAAAAAAACAAAATAAAAATAGGAGATCTGAATTAAAAAAAAAAAAAAAACTATAAAACAAAAATTCTAAACATTATTATGGAGATCTGACGAAAAAAAAAATTGTTCATGAGATCACAAAAAATAATAAAGAAATCAGTTTGTCAGAACTGTGTGAATATCAGCAGCAAAACAACTTCATTATTCTAGCATTATAAAGAAGAGGAGATTACATTTTTAAAAGATTTTAAAATTTGCAGCATGACGAATGTGCTATCTCCATTACAAATGCTAGTTTTACCAGAATGAGCGATTCCGTCTTGTACTTAAATGAGAGCATGCGTGGAACTCTGTGCATCGGAATTGTGTCCACACGATCGGAATTTACGAGAACGGATTTTGTTGTCGGAAAATTTGAGATCCAGATCTCAAATTTTGTGTGACAGAAATTCTGATGGAAAATGTTCGATGGAGCCTGCACACAGTTGGAATTTCTGACAACAAGCTCCCATCGAACATTTTCTGTCGGAAAATCCGACCGTGTGTAAGGGGCATTACTCTTCCTTGGGGTCATTTTCCTCAGTTCTAACCGTCATTGTAGTAATCTTTTGTATTCCACATTTAGCACACCTAAAAAACAACTAAGCAAGGAATCCTATAATGATGATTCCTATGAGGACAAAAAGAATTTGTTGAATCCATGAAAATTTACCATCTCTAAACAAAGTTTAATCTGGGTTTGTCATATATTTCAATCATAATGCCACATTGTATACTTTTGTTTTGATGGGCGCTGGTAGGCTTCATTTGATGGGCACTTCAATAAAAAGGTGGGATATACATGGGCAGGGCAAAGGCGGTAGAGTCAGGGGTGGAGCCGGGGGGGGGGGGGGGGGGGGCAAGATGAAGTTTCGCCTAGGGTCTCAAAAATCCTTGCACCAGCCCTGTGAACAGATCCAGCAATTACTCAAATTACCACTTATGCCTGCCATCCTGTGTAATTTGTAGAGATGAGCTTCGTGTTCGAGTCGAACCCATGTTCGACTCGAACATCGTCTGTTCGCCCGTTCGACGAATTGCGAACGATATGGGCCGTTCGCGCCAAATTCGTGTGGCGTGTCACGGCCCATAATTGACTGCGGCATCGCAGTTCATTGCTGGCTGATGATTGGCCAAGCATGCACTATGACCCGCATGCTTGGCCAATCACAGCGCCGTCTGAACAGAGAGCCGTAATTGGCCAAAGCCAAGGAGGCTTTGGCCAATTATGGCTCAGGGGATTTAGCACACGCCCCACACTATATAAGGCCGCCTGCACGGCGGCCCTGTGTAGTGTATGTTCCGGCGTTCATAGATAGAGAGAGACAGACAGTGTCATTTGATTTGAGTTAGATAGATTAGGCAGAACAGTCAGTCAGTTAGCTGCACTTACAGTGTATTGTGTATATATATGCATCCCAGGTGTTTCATATATATTTATACACTGTATTCAGTTTAGCTAGATCCGTTCCTGTTATCTTCTTACTGACAGGCAGGCTTGTCTTGTTACAGTATTTACAGCTACCTGAAGAAAATTGCTGGTGTTCTTTTGATCCTATTAGTACCACAGTCAGGCAGCTAGACTATTTACAGTTAGTGCAGTGCATCCTGCTCACAGTGTTCAGCTAAAACTACAAGTTAGTGGGGTGCATCCTGCTCACAGTGTTCAGCTAAACCTAGAAGTTAGTGCGGTGCGTCCTGCTCACAGTGTTCAGCTAAAACTACAAGTTAGTGCTGTGCGTCCTCCTCACAGTGTTCAGCTAAACCTACAAGTTAGCGTAGTGAGACCTCTGCACAGTGTTCATCTAAAGCTACAAGTTAGTGCAGTGCGTCCTGCTCACAGTGTTCAGCTAGATCCGTTCCTGTTATCTTCTTACTGACAGGCAGGCTTGTCTTGTTACAGTATTTACAGCTACCTGAAATTGCTGGTGTTCTTTTGATCCTATTAGTACCACAGTCAGGCAGCTAGACTATTTACAGTTAGTGTAGTGCGTCCTGCTCACAGTGTTCAGCTAAAACTACAAGTTAGTGTGGTGCGTCCACCTCACAGTGTTCAGCTAAACCTACAAGTTAGTGCGGTGCGTCCTGCTCACAGTGTTCAGCTAGATCCGTTCCTGTTATCTTCTTACTGACAGGCAGGCTTGTCTTGTTACAGTATTTACAGCTACCTGAAGAAAATTGCTGGTGTTCTTTTGATCCTATTAGTACCACAGTCAGGCAGCTAGACTATTTACAGTTAGTGCAGTGCGTCCTGCTCACAGTGTTCAGCTAAACCTACAAGTTAGTGTGGTGCATCCACCTCACAGTGTTCAGCTAAACCTACAAGTTAGTGCGGTGCGTCCTGCTCACAGTGTACAGCTAAAACTACAAGTTAGTGCTGTGCGTCCTGCTCACAGTGTTCAGCTTAAACTACAAGTTAGTGTGGTGCGTCCACCTCACAGTGTTCAGCTTAAACTACAAGTTAGTGTGGTGCGTCCTCCTCACAGTGTCCAGCTAAACCTACAAGTTATTTTTTTGCGAGCTCTGCACAGTGCTCAGCTAAAGCTACCTGTAGAAGGCTGGTGGTGTTTTCCTGATCCTATCACTACCGCAGGCGGCTAAAAAAGCTACAAGTTAGTTTTTTGCAAGCTCTGCACAGTGTTCAGCTAAAGCTACCTGTAGAAGGTTGGTGGTGTTCTCATACTACAGGCAGGCAGTTGATTTTGCTAGCTGCAGTATCAGTACATATATATATATATATATATATATATATATATATATATATCCCAGCTTAGTGCAGCTACAGCCATTAGTATGTCTGGAAGGCCAAGAAGGAGAGACAGACAGTCACAAGCCAATAAGAGAGGGCAAGCAGGCTCTGTGTCTAGTGCTGGTCGTGGAGACGGTGCATCCTCATCAGCACGTGGCTGTGGGATACGCTTGGCCTTTTTTTCGGCAGCTGACTGTGTGGTCATCCTCTCTCACCCATGCCCAGGGTACTTTGTCTGGCAAAGCAGTGGCCTCTTCCCTTGGCTCAATGTCATCAGTGACTCCTTCCCTAGCCCCACCATGTCCTCCTGAGGAGTCCCTCGAACTGTTTGACCACAGTGTTGGGTACATGCTCCAGGAGGATGCCCAGCGTTTGGAAGGCTCTGATGATGATACTGAGCTCGATGAAGGCAGTAACGTGAGCACGGACAGAGGGGGTGCCCAAGAAGGACAGCAATCTTGCAGTCATGCTCCCCCTGCTGCAGCATACTGCCAGGTTTGCTCCAGTGATGAGGAGGGAAGGGATGATGAGGTCACTGACTCAACGTGGGTGCCTGTTAGGAGAGAGGAGGAGGAGGAGGCGGCACATCACCAACGAGGCAGGATACCCTCCAGGGGCCAGCCTAAGGGCAGCACCTTGACTGCATCACACCCCAACGCTCCACATGTGCAGGGCGCTGCAGTCTCTGTGCGTTATTCAAAAAGTTCTTTGGTTAGGGCCTTTTTTGAGACGAGTGCATCAGATCGCACCGCTGCTATTTGCAACATATGTCTCAAGCGTATCTCGCGTGGCCAAAACATCTCCCGCTTGGGTACCACATGCTTGACCAGACATATGTTGATCTGCCATGCAGTTCGTTGGCAAGCGTATCTAAAAGACCCACACCAAAGAACAAAGAGGACCTCTCCTTGCTCCTCATCAGCTGAGATCTCCAACCCCACTATACCTTCAGTCCTCTCTGAGACCTGCACTGAGAGGAATGAAGGTGTAGAATTAGGTGTGTCACAGCCAAGTACTTGTGGGCAATCTGCTTTTGGTACACCGACGTCAGATTGTACCAGGCAAATTTCCCTGCCCCAGCTGCTGCACCGCCGAAAGAAGTTTGCTCTCAGCCATCCACATGCCCAGCGGTTGAATGCTAGCTTGGCAAAATTGCTAGCACTTCAACTGCTGCCTTTTCAGTTGGTAGACTCTGCCCCCTTCCGTGAGTTTGTGGAATGTGCGGTTCCTCAGTGGCAGGTACCCAAACGCCACTTTTTCTCACGGAAGGCGATTCCGGCTCTCTACCGGCATGTGGAAGGCAATGTCCATGCCTCGCTGGACAGGGCGGTCAGCAGTAAGGTGCATATTACCGCTGACTCATGGTCCAGCAGGCATGGACAGGGACGTTACCTAAGTTTCACGGCGCATTGGGTGACTCTGCTGGCAGCTGGGAAGGATGCAGGACAAGGTGCAGTAGTGTTGGAGGTTGTTCCGCCACCACGCCTCCAAAATGCTAATGATTGTGACACACCTCTCTCCTCCACCCCCTCCTCTTCTTCTTCCTCCATGGCCTCTTCCTGTGCTTTGTCCTCGGAACCAGCGGTGCTCCATAGCCGTTCAAGGGGCTATGCAAGTACGCAGGCCAAAAGATGCCATGCGGTGCTTGAGCTGGTGTGCTTGGGGGACAGGAGCCACACTGGGGCAGAGGTTCTGTCAGCTCTGCAGGGGCAGGTTCAGAGGTGGTTGACGCCACGCCAACTTAAGGCAGCAATGGTGGTTTGCGACAATAGCACCAACCTCCTCTTTGCCCTCTGACAGGGATAAATGACCCATGTGTCCTGTTTGGCTCACGTCCTTAACTTGGTGGTGCAGCGGTTCTTGGGCAGGTACCCAGGCTTACAGGATGTCCTGAGGCAGGCCAGGAAAGTCTGTGTGCATTTCCGCCGGTCATATAATGTCAGTGCTCGGCTGACGGACCTCCAAAAGGAGTTTAACCTGCCCAAGAACCGCCTAATCTGTGACATGCCCACCAGGTGGAACTCAACGTTGGCCATGCTGCAGTGGCTGCACACGCAGCAGAGGGCCATCAATGAGTACCTGTGCGACTATGGCACCAGGACAGGGTCAGGGGAGCTTGTTTTTTTTTCCCCACGCCAATGGGCCATGATCAGGGATGCATGCACTGTCCTGTCACCATTTGAGGAGGCCACGAGGATGGTGAGCAGTGACAGTGCATGCATCAGTGACACTGTCCCCCTTGTCCACCTGTTGGAGCACATGCTGCGTTGAATAATGGACAGGGCACTTGAGGCAGAACAGAGGCAGGAAGAGGAGGACTTCCTTAGCTCTCAAGGCCCCCTTTATCCAGACAGTGTTCCTGTGTGCCCGCCGATCACACAGGAAGAGGAGGAGGAGGAGGAGGAGGAAGATTGTGTCAGTATGGAGGTGGAGCCTGGCACTCAGCATCAGCAGCAGTCTTTAAGGGATCAGTCCCAAGAAACACATGGACTTGTACGTGGCTGGGAGGAGGTGGCTGCGGACCATGTTGTCCTTAGTGACCCAGAGGACTCCGGACCGAATGCCTCAGCAAACCTACGCTGCATGGCCTCCCTGATCCTGCAAAGCCTGCGTAAGGATCCTCGTATTCGTGGTATCAAGGAGAAGGACCAATACTGGCTGGCAACCCTCCTTGATCCACGTTACAAGGGTAAGGTTGAGGACCTTATCTTGCCATCGCAGAGGGAGCAGAGGATGAAACATCTTCGGGAGGCCTTGCAGAAAGGTCTGTGCAACGCGTTCCCAGAGACTGGGAGGTTACAAACTCCTGTTTCTGGACAACGTGTTGCTGAGGCTTCGGTCAGTCAAAGAAGGAGCGGTGGAGAAGGTGGCCGTCTGACCGTTGCGTTCAGACAATTTTTTGGTCCGCAGCCACAAGGTATGATCGGTTCCAGCAACCATCGCCAGCGTCTGTTTTACATGGTGCAGGAATACCTAGGGGCAAGATCTGACTTGGACACCTTTCCCACCGAAAATCCTCTGGGTTACTGGGTCTTGAGGATGGATCACTGGCCAGAGCTTGCACAGTATGCAATTGAGCTACTGGCCTGTCCTGCATCCAGCGTTTTTTCGGAACGCACATTCAGTGCTGCTGGAGGCTTTGTAACCGATAACAGGGTGCGTCTGTCCACCGACTCGGTCGATCGACTGACCTTCATAAAAATGAATCAGTCTTGGATCACCACCAGCTACCAAGCACCTGATGCTGATGTAACTGAATAATTTTTTTTGAAATCTCAGATTCCTTCAAAGACTGCCTATGCTGATGCTGAGTGACTATCCCTGAGTAATTATCCTCTTCCTCCTCAATCATCACGCTGATAGCTTGTAAGAACATTTTTGTTTCTGGGCGCCACCACCAGTGCCTAAGGCCCAATTTTTCACCCCCTGTTTAACAGGGGCGTGTAATTACAATTTTTGATGCAATACTTTGCAGCAGGGCTCGTTTCTGCGTTACAACTAGAGTATCTGTGAGGGGTTGCAGTGTTGTGGCACCAGCACCAGTGCCTAAGGCCCAATTTTTCAGCCCCTGTTTAACAGGGGCATGTAATTACAATTTTTGATGCAATACTTTGCAGCAGGGCTCATTTCTGCGTTCCAACTAGAGTATCTGTGAGAGGTTGCAGTGTTGTGGCACCAGCACCAGTGCCTAAGGCCCAATTTTTCAGCCCCTGTTTAACAGGGGCCTGTAATTACAATTTTTGATGCAATACTTTGCAGCAGGGCTCATTTCTGTGTCCAACTAGAGTATCTGTGAGGGGTTGCAATGTTGTGGCACCAGCACCAGTGCCTAAGGCCCAATTTTTCAGCCCCTGTTTAACAGGGGCGTGTTATTACAATTTTTGATGCAATACTTTGCAGCAGGGCTCATTTCTGCGTTCCAACTAGAGTATCTGTGAGTGGTTGCAGTGTTGTGGCACCAGCACCAGTGCCTAAGGCCTAATTTTTCAGCCCCTGTTCAACAGGGGCATGTAATTACAATTCTTGATCTAATATTTCACAGCAGGGCCCATTTCTGCACCCACCAAGAGCGAGTGAGGACTTGCAGTGTTGTGGCACCACCACCACCAAAGGCCCAATTTTTCTGCCCTTGTTCAACAGGGGCATGTAATTACAATTCTTGATCTAATAGTTCACAGCAGGGCCCTGTGATGGCTTACAGTGTTGTGGCCACAACAACACCTAAGGCCCAAATTTCTGCTGAGTATATAGGGCCGGCCCCTACTTTCAAACATCTAACTTACAAACGACTCCTACTTGCAAACGGAAGGAGACAACAGGACGTGAGATGAAATCTACCCCTAGGAAGGGAAATTCTCTCCTGTAAGAGTTAATATGGGAAAAACATTTCTCCTTTCCACTGATGCTTTCCAATCCTTGTTCCACAAAAAACCCCAAATTTTCAAAAAACATTTCTCATTGGGACAAAAAAGTGAGGTGAAATCTTCTGAAGAGGAGGAAAGGCAGCAAAACAAATGTCACAGGGGTGATAACCCTTCCCTATGTTTTCCAAAAAGCTTAAAAAAGATTTTTTGGCTGGAGCTAAACATGTTAAAAATGTACCTGTTAAAAATTACAAACAGATTCTAAACCTACAGTCCCTGTCTTGTTTGCACCGCCTGTATACTGCTGTTCAGAGTATATAGGGCCTGGTGGCCCCACACCTTTCCTTATTTTAATTTGGGTGCGGGGTTCCCCTTAATATCCATACAAGACCCAAAGGGCCTGGTAATGGTCTGGGGGGTACCCATGCCGTTTGTCTCACTGATTTTCATCCATATTGCCAGGACCCGACATTACATTAAACCCGCAAGCAGTTTTAAATGAGATTTTTTCCTTTAAAAATGACATTTTGTGCAGGGACTGTTCTAAACACGGGAAACATGCGGCACTTTACAGGCATACTATAGACACACCCCAGGTACGATATTTAAAGGAATATTTCACTTTTTTTTTTTTTTTACTTTAAGCATCATTAAAATCACTGCTCCCGAAAAAACGGCTGTTTTTAAAAGTTTTTTTTGCATCGATACAAGTCCCCTGGGGTAGGACCCGGGTCCCCAAACCCTTTTTAGGACAATACCATGCAAATTAGCCTTTAAAATGAGCACATTTGATTTCAAACGTTCGAGTCCCATAGACGTCAATGGGGTTCTAACGTTCGTGCGAATTTTCGGTCCGTTCGCAGGTTCTGGTGCGAACCGAACCGGGGGGTGTTCGGCTCATCCCTAGTAATTTGTACAGGTGATTTTCCTCTATAGCCTTGACTGCTAAGATCAAGCAAATGCATAACAGTAGTTTACTCATCTTTTGAAAATGGCTGTACTTCCTTGCAATTGCTGGCATGTATCCGCGTCTGCTTTCCTTCCAACTTTACAGCTGTGGCAGTTGACATTAGCACTTGGTAAGGTCCTTCAAACTCTGGTCTCAAATGAGGATGAGCTCAGGCGTGTTCACAACCCGCACATGCAGAGCCCGCCAGGAAGTCGGCACTGCACAGGCTCGCAGGTCACCTTTTTTGATGCCTATTAGAGCCTATGGCTCTAATCAGGTGCTTTAAAAAAACCCCGCCGCTGTAATTCAGGTGCCCTGCGCCCGAAAAGGGGCCGAACGCCTGAATAGGGGGTGGCAGCGGCGGCCATAGATAGATTCATGCAATGCATGAATCTATCTATTGGTGGTAGAGGGGTTCTTTTTCCCCACAAATAGAGCTTTCTTTTGGTGGTAGTTGATCACCTCCGGTTTTTATTTTTTGTGCTATAAACAAAAAAAGAGCAACAATTTTGAAAAAAAAAACAATATTTTTTACTTTTTGCTATAATAAATATCCCCTAAATCTGTTTAGGCCAATATATATTCTTCTACATATTTTTGGTTAAAAAAATCGCAATAAGCGTATACTGATTGGTTTGCGCAAAAGTTATAGCGTCTACAAACTTTGGGAAAGATTTATGGCATTTTTATGGCATTTGTACAATTTTTTTTTTACTAGTAATGGTGGTGATCTACAATTTTTAGCGGTACTGGGACATTGCAGCGGACAGATCGGACACTTTTGGTAAATTTTTGGAAGCATTGACATTTATACAGCGATCAGTGCTATAAAAATGCACTGATTACTGTGTAAATGTCACTGGTAGCGAATGGGTTAACATTAGAGGGCAATCAAGGGGTTAACTGTGTTCCCTAGTTAGTGTTTCTAACTGTATGGGACTGACTGGGGGGGAAACATATCATTGTTCCTACTTAGTTATGAACTAACGATATGTCTCCTCTCCCCTGACAGAACAGGGATTTGTCCCGTGCTGGCTCTCGTGCCCTCTGGCGACTCTTAAAGGGGACAACGTACCCATACGGGGTTTTGCCCAACCGTGCCATTCTGTGAGCCGGTTGGCAAGTGGTTAATAATCCCATTGTATTTTTCTACCTTCCCTAAATTCTGAGGATGATAGGGGTATGGAAAGGCCTGCTCAATTCCCAAGTCCTTGCATATAATTTGCATGATTTGTCCAGTAAAATGTGTTCCTCGGTCGCTCTCAATGGTTTCAGGGACTCCAAAACGAAATATTATTTTGGAAAGAAGCTTCCTTGACGTCTTGGCCTTTGCTTTAATCGCTGGCCAGGCTACTATCCTGCCTTTTTAATATTTCTTTCAATTACCTTAGGGCCTACATGACCTGGGTCATGGGCTAGTTGCATGATCATCTTTTCTGTTTGAGGTGGGACACATATTACATTTTCTTTGCACAAGATTCCATCTTGGTCTCTTTGCTCTGTCCCTTTCCACGATTTCATTCCAATCATGAGGTGCAGATTTTTGCAATTTCTTAATTAGTTATTTCGCTTTCTTTATTTGTTCTCTTCTGTCCTCCAATCTTTACGAACTTCTTCCTTTGCAAAATCAATAATTAGGGTCATGACTGCTTCCATTGATGTTTCAGCGGTCTTCCTGGCAGTATGATCAGCCAGCTGGTTTCCTTTTTCTTCAATGGTTTGTCCGCCAGTATGTGCCTTAACCTTCAGGATAGCTACTTCCTTTTGGAGGGTGACTGCTTCAAAAAGTTCTTGAACATATTTCCAGTTTTGAATTGGTTCTCCTGCAGTTGTGAATCCTCTGTTCTTACATAAGGGTCCATAATCATGGACTACTCTTAGCGCATACCTGCTGTCAGTAAAGATGTTGGCTGATTACTCCTTTGCAGCCTCACAGGCTCTGGTGAGTGCTACTAACTCGGCAACCTGCGATGAAAGTGATGAAGGGAGTAGTTGGGTCTCAATCACTTCCTCCAATGTTGTCATCGCATATACCATTCTTGGGACTCCATCTTTGTACAGGCAGGAACCGTCTACAAACAGGATCAGATCAGGATTTTCAAGAGGAGTGTCCTTTACTGGAGAGATTTGCTGCGTTTCTTCTTCCATAAGTTTTAAGCAGTTGTGATCATCCTCCTCTTCGAGGTCTTCTTCTCTCTCTGGGAGAAAGCTGTCAGGATTGATTGTAGTACATCTTTTCACTTCTACTTCTCCTGATTCAAGCAGGATTACTTCATACTTTATGCCACCCTGAGTCACAATGAATAGGCTGAGGTTCTTGTCTCACAGATGTTTAATGTACATATCAAGTCCTTACACTGCAACTTACATCAACAATGTAGAACTAAATAAAGAGAACACTAAAGACTTTTGTCACAGTGCGGTCGAACCTTTCAGACTGAGCTCCATGACACAGCAGGAGATGCCCGCTGTGCGTAATCCAGGCACTGACTGGTGAGGCTGCATGGACGGGCACAGTGTAGTGAGGCTACATTGATGGGCACAATGAGTCTGCATTGGTGGGCACAGTAAGGCTGCCATGATGATCATTGTGAGGCTGCAATGATGGGCACAGTAAGGCTGCAATGATGGATACAGTAAGGCTGCAATGATGGGCACAGTGGGGCTGCAATGATGGACACAGTAGGGCTGTGATGATGGGCACGGTGAGGCTGCAATTATGGGCACGGTGAGGCTGCAATTATGGGCGCGGTGAGGCTGCAATGATGGGCATGGTGAGGCTGTAATGATGGGCATGGTGAGGCTGCAATGATGGGCACGGTGAGGATGCAATGATGGGCACGGTGAGGATGAAAGGATGGGCACGATGAGGCTTCAATGATGGGCACGATGAGGCTTCAAGGATAGGCACGGTGAGGCTGCATTGATGGGTACAGTGAGGCTGCAATGATGGGCACAGTAGGGCTGCAATGGTGGGCATAGTGAGGCTGGGCAGTGAGGCTGCATTGATGGGTACAGAATGGGCACAGTGAGGCTGCAATGATGGGCACAGTGAGGCTGCAATGATGGGCACATTGGGGATGCAACAATGGGCAGTGAGGCTGCATTGATGGGCACAGTAAGGCTGTATTAATGGGCAGTGAGGCTGTATTGATGGTTACAGTGAGGCTGCATTGATGGGCAGTGAGGCTGCATTGATGGGCACAGTGAGGCTGCAATGATGGGCACAGTGAGGCTGCATTGATGGGTAAAGTGAGGCTGCATGGATGCGCACAGTGAGGCTGCATTGATGGGCACAGTGAGGCTGCATTAATGGGCACAGTGAGGCTGCAATGATGGGCACAGTGAGGCTGCAATGATGGGCACATTGGGGCTGCAACAATGGGCAGTGAGGCTGCATTGATGGGCACAGTAAGGCTGCAATAATGGGCACAGTGAGGCTGTATTAATGGGCAGTGAGGCTGCATTGATGGGTACAGTGAGGCTGCATTGATGGGCAGTGAGGCTGCATTGATGGGCACAGTGAGGCTGCAATGATGGGCACAGTGAGGCTGCATTGATGGGTAAAGTGAGGCTGCATGGATGCGCACAGTGAGGCTGCATTGATGGGCACAGTGAGGCTGCATTAATGGGCACAGTGAGGCTGCATTAATGGGCACAGTGAGGCTGCATTTGATGGGCACTGGTGAGGCTGCATTGATTGGCACAGTGAGGCTGCATTTGATGGACACTGGTGAGGCTGCTTTGATCTCTTGTATCATGGTTTGTCCGCCAGTATGTGCCTTAACCTTCAGGATAGCTACTTCCTTTTGGAGGGTGACTGCTTCAAAAAGTTCTTGAACATATTTCCAGTTTTGAATTGGTTCTCCTGCAGTTGTGAATCCTCTGTTCTTTCATAAGGGTCCATAATCATGGACTACTCTTAGCGCATACCTGCTGTCAGTAAAGATGTTGGCTGATTAATCCTTTGCAGCCTCACAGGCTCTGGTGAGTGCTACTAACTCGGCAACCTGCGATGAAAGTGATGAAGGGAGTAGTTGGGTCTCAATCACTTCCTCCAATGTTGTCATCGCATATGCCGTTCTTGGGACTCCATCTTTGTACAGGCGGGAACCGTCTACAAACAGGATCAGATCAGGATTTTCAAGAGGAGTGTCCTTTACTGGAGAGATTTGCTGCATTTCTTCTTCCATAAGTCTTAAGCAGTTGTGATCACCCTCCTCTTCGGGGTCTTCTTCTCTCTCTGGAAGAAAGCTGTCAGGATTGATTGTAGTACATCTTTTCACTTCTATTTCTCCTGATTCAAGCAGGATTACTTCATACTTTATGCCACCCTGAGTCACAATGAATAGGCTGAGGTTCTTGTCTCACAGATGTTTAATGTACATATCAAGTCCTGAACTTACATCAACAATGTAGAACTAAATAAAGAGAACAAATATGCAGGACAAATCGTCAAACATACAGTAAATTACATTTAAAAACGCATAAGAGAAGGCTAAAGAAGCTGCTGCTGTTAAACTTGCAAAATTTGCAATGATCTCAAAAGAGTGAAAATAAAATCTCCCAGCATGTGGCCAGTGAAGTAACAGAAGTCTCTTGCACTGGAATAGACACAACTATTTTATATAAATTTCCAGATCAAATGATAGATGAAGTGGAAGAAATGGAAAAAAATAGACAACATACTGTCACACAGTGAAATGGCCAGCATACATCAACACCATCACTAACGCCAAAAGAGACAACAGAGCCTACATTACTATGTGTTAAAAGCGGTGCAACAATGTCAGAATTCTTTATGCAACCTAACAGGGCAAGTACAGGGACTTTTCTGCGTCAAGATGTACAGAAAAAGGGGAGGAAAAAAGTTGGGACTTTAAATGAAGCACGTAGCTGCAAAAGAGTACAATGGTTAGGTAAAAACATATTTATCAATTAACAATAACAGAGTAGAAAATAATAATGCATGTTAATGATAAATTGCATAGAGTAGTTCATAAGTACAATCATACTAAAGGATACAAGAAAATCTATAAATAACAGGATAATAGACAAAAATACATGATCATAATAAATAACGTGTTGTAATTGATATATATACAAATATGCACAACTCCCACCGATTTGAACAGGTGCCATTGAAGAGAATGGGCTATGGCCTGTCATGCGACTTTGATGTCAAAAGTTGCATGACAAGTCGCACGAGTGTGACTAGAGCCACAATGAAGGGTCTCCACAGCTGTTTACAAATTAAAGGAAAGCAACCAAAGCTCTCAATTACCAGCAATTTTTTTCTTTGTAAGTCAGTTTTGCTGTAGTAGGTTGTATACATCATACAGATGCATCACTTCGCAGGCATCCCACAGGCATGTTATGTAAAGGAATTTTGCATTTTTAACGTTTCACTTTATGTATTTATTAAATTGCTCCCTGCCTAACAGAGTTTTTAAAAAAATAGCTTTTGCTTTGGTACATGTCCCCAGAACAGTTCTCATCCCCGATATCATTTGTCTGATATTTGCTTGCCTATTAGCCTAGAAAATGACCACAACTGTTTTTGACATTTGGCTCCCATTGACTTCAATAGGGTTTGCATTTGGCACAGGCCGAACCTACCTTGAAGCGAAGCTGGATAAGTTTGACTCATCTCTAATGTTTACAATATGTGTCTTGCTGTTTTGGTTACTGTTTCTAAAGGGTGACACAGTACCACTTCATGTCCTCTGTATGCTGTGTGTAATTCTAAGTATCTGTTCTTATTCTGTATGTAGCACCAGGGCCGGACTGGCCTACCGGGATACCAGGACATTTCCTGGTAGGCTGCCTGCCCTGGGGCTGCTTTGAGCTGAGCTGTGGCTGCAGCGCTCCCCTCCCTCCTCCTCCCCTCCTCTTGTTTACAAGTCACACACACACAGCAGGAGACCGCTGTGTCATGGAGCTCAGTCGGAAATGTTCGGCCACGCTGTGACAAAAGTCCCGCCCTCCTCCTAGATCAGCTCGTGTGATAGACGCAGTGTTCTGTCTATCACATGAGCTGGTCTAGGAGGAAGGCAGGACTTTTCTCACAGTGCGGTCGAACATTTCAGACTGAGCTCCATGACACAGCAGGAGATGCCCGCTGTGCGTAATCCAGGCACTGACTGGTGAGGCTGCATGGACAGGCACAGTCAGTGTAGTGAGGCTACATTGATAGGCACAATGAGTCTGCATTGGTGGGCACAGTAAGGCTGCCATGATGAGCATTGTGAGGCTGCAATGATGGGCACAGTAAGGCTGCAATGATGGGTACAGTAAGGCTGCAATGATGGGCACAGTGAGGCTGCAATGATGGGCACGGTAGGGCTGTGATGATGGGCATGGTGAGGCTGCAAATATGGGCACGGTGTGGCTGCAATTATGGGCGCGGTGAGGATGCAATGATGGGTACGGTGAGGATGCAATGATGGGCACGGTGAGGATGAAATGATGGGCACATTGAGGCTTCAATGATGGGCACGGTGAGGCTGCATTGATGGGTACAGTGAGGCTACAATGATGGGCACAGTAGGGCTGCAATGGTGGGCACAGTGAGGCTGGGCAGTGAGGCTGCATTGATGGGTACAGGATGGGTACAGTGAGGCTGCAATGATGGGCACAGTGAGGCTGCAACAAAAGGCAGTGTGGCTGCATTGATGGGCACAGTAAGGCTGCAATAATGGGCACAGTGAGGCTGCATTGATGGGTACAGTGAGGCTGCATTGATGGGCAGTGAGGCTGCATTGATGGGCACAATGAGGCTGCAATGATAAGCAGAGTGAGGCTGCATTGATGGGCAGTGAGGCTGCATTGATGGGTAAAGTGAGGCTGCATGGATGCGCACAGTGAGGCTGCATTGATGGGCACAGTGAGGCTGCAATAATGGGCAGAGTAAGGCTGCATTAATGGGCACAGTGAGGCTGCATTAATGGGCACAGTGAGGCTGCATTTGATGGGCACTGGTGAGGCTGCATTTGATGGGCACTGGTGAGGCTGCATTGATTGGCACAGTGAGGCTGCATTTTATGGGCACTGGTGAGGCTGCATTGATCTCTTGTATCATGTACGCAGTCTCTGACTATCTCCTGTATAATGTCTACATTCTCTTACCATCTTTGGTATCATGTCCTCAGTCTCCAACTATCTCCTGTACCATGTCCGCAGCCTCTGACATCTCCTGTACCATGCCTGCAGCCTCTGACATCTTGACATTTAATGTATTATGCCCACAGCCTCTGACATCTCCTGTACCATGCCCACAGCCTCTGACATCTCCTGTATCATGTCTGCAACCTCTGACCATCTCCTGTACTATGCCCGCAGCCTCTAACCATCTTTTGTATCATGTCCACAACCTCTGACTATCTCTTGTCTTATATCAAGTCTCTGAGGGAGTCTGGAGAGGAGTCAAGAGTGGGAGAGCTGCCGTGATGGGGGTCATGGCAGAAGTCAGATGTGTTTGGACTGTGGAGAGGAGACTATAGGGTAAAACCAGAGCCACCAAGCTGGAGCTGACTGACTGAGTACTGCAAGGTACACCTGAGAGGAGGTCAGTGACAGCGCCGCAAGGCCAGTCTGAGGGGGGGTCACTGATGTAAGGGGAGAGTGAATACAATAATGTAAGGGGGCACTGATATAAAGGTTTCCCCCTTATATCAGTAACCCCCCCCTTACCTTAGTGTATTATTTCTGCGGAAGGTGGTCTCTGGTTACCAGCATCCCCCCCACATTCCCAGAGTCCCAGGTGTCCCCTTGATGATTGCTTTCATATCTGTCTTATCTATGTACTGTATGTAATACACTCTTCAAATGTGCTTTAAAATGCATGGTTTTCCCTTTTATGAACAAGAAAATGAGGTTATGCTGTTGGGCTGGTATAATAATGCCCTGGGGCTGGTATAAAATTATTTCCAGGGCTGGTTTTTATTCCCAGTCCGGCCCTGTGTAGCACCCTCTAATGTGCTACTAATGTGAGGGTAGGTAAACCATATCCTGACTCATAGTTAACCAGTGAGTTTGTAACTGGGTCAGGGTTATTAGAGTTCAGGGCAGCACAACTCATACAGACAGCTCTCTGCTGCCTCCCCCTGGTTTTAGAAAGTTGGAGAACATACTAGAGGTGGGAGGCTAAGAGGGGCTGTTCTGCATATTTAAGAACCCTTAGCCAATCCCCAGGCGGTGGGCTTGGCAGGGGACTAAGTAAGCCCTTAAATAGGAATGAGTGGGAGGGAAGATGGAGATGCAGTCAGGTCCGTCTTTTCGACTGGGCATGCTGTGCAGTTGCCCGGGGGCCCCACTTGCCTGGGGGGCCCCACCTACCCAGCGACCAGTGGCGTCGAAATCCCGGCTCTGTCCCCCAAACTTTCTATTTCCTGTGTCCCCATGGCCTACGCTACAGCCGCCATGTTTAGTTTCTGGCTGTCGCTGTGATTGGGCGAATGGGGTCATGTGCGGGTTTCCTCTTCCACCTACCGTTCGGCGCTGACGTCATTGTCACGCAGCGGACACCTTCGGCTTAGCTCGGCTCCCCTGGCCCTTGGCTCTCCACTTTCAAGAGATGGCTCCCTTTGGTAGACCCCCTCGGACCCCAGCTTGGCTTAGGCCAGCCCCACATCCTCCCGCACCGCAGGTACCACCATCTACTAGACACGGCCGCGTCTTTGCCCATAGCCTTCAGCCATCAGGCGCTACACTTCCAGACAGGGATTCCATCCTCCCCAGCATGGTCGCTGGTGCTCTTACATGATCCACCAGCAAACCTTCGGGCTGCTTGTTACCTCTCCATGCCTGTAGGCTTCCAGTTGTCAGTGTAGTGTAGTGTGTATTGCAGTGGTCAGTGTAGTGTAGTGTGTTGTAGTGGTCAGTGTAGTGTAGTGTGTGTTGTAGTGGTCAGTGTAGTGTGTGTTGTAGTGATCAGGGTAGTGTGTTGTAGTGGTCAGTGTAGTGTGTGTATTGCAGTGGTCAATGTAGTGTGTGTGTTGTAGTGGTCAGTGTAGTGTGTGTGTTGTAGTGGTCAGTGTAGTGTGTGTTGCAGTGGTCAGTGTAGTGTGTGCTGCAGTGGTCAGTGTAGTGTGTGTTGTAGTGGTCAGTGTAGTGTGTATTACAGTGGTCAGTGTAGTGTGTGTGTTGTAGTGGTCAGTGCAATGTAGTGTGTGTTGTAGTGGTCAGTGTAGTGTAGTGTGTGTTGTAGTGGTCAGTGTAGTGTGTGTTGCAGTGGTCAGTATAGAGTGTGTTGCAGTGGTCAGTGTAGTGTGTATTGCAGTGGTCAGTGTAGTGTGTGCTGCAGTGGTCAGTGTAGTGTGTGCTGCAGTGGTCAGTGTAGTGTGTATTGCAGTGGCCAGTGTAGTGTGTATTGCAGTGGTCAGAGTAGTTTTTGTTGTAGTGTGTGTGGTCAGTGTAGTATAGTGGGTATTGTAGTAGACAATGTAGTGTAGCGTTATTGTAGTGGACAGTGTAGTGTAATGGTCAATGTAGTGGACAGGTAGGTCAATGTACTGGTCAGTATAGGAATCAGGTTAGTCATTATAGTGGACAGGTAGGTAAGTGTAGTGATCAGTCTAAGGTTCAGTGTAGTGGTCGGTGTAGGAATCATGTAGGTCAGTGTAAGGGTCAGTCTAGGAATTATGTAGGTCAGTGTAGTGGTTAGTGTAGGAATCATGTAGATCAGTGTAAGGGTCAGTATAGTGGACAGTGTAGGAATCATGTAGGTCAGTGTAGTGGTCAGTATAGGAATCAGGTAGGTTAGTGTAGTGGTCAGGTAGATCAGTGTAGGAATCAGGTAGGTTAGTGTAGTGGTCAGTGTAGGAATCAGGCTGGTAAGTACTATTGTGTAAGGGTCAGTGTAGGAATCATGTAGGTCAGTGTAAGAGTCAGTGTAGTGGACAGTGTAGGAATCATGTAGGTCAGTGTAAGGGTCAGTGTAGTGGACAGTGTAGGAATCATGTAGGTCAGTGTAAGGGTCAGTGTAGTGGACAGTGTAGGACACATGTAGGTCAGTGTAAGGGTCAGTGTAGTGGACAGTGTAGGAATCACGTAGGTCAGTGTAGTGGTCGGTATAGGAATCAGGTACCAATAAATATAGCCTTATTGATAATTTGAATTTTTATTCTCGTGCGTGATTGTGTAGACATGGCCCCAGTGCACTGTATTGCCCGGGGGCCTATAATGCTCTTACGATGGCCCTGGATGCAGTGCTGAGGAGACTGTTGGTGACCCTTAAGGGACCCCTGCTGGGGAGGGGCTCTACCTCGGGCCAGGGCTCAGGTGCTGGCCTGGAAGGATCCTACCACAGGAGAAGTTGGAAGGAGTCTTTGCTTAGAGGCAGCGGGAGCAAGGACTACAGCATGGTGCAGGGACTTACAAGGGAAGAGCCACATGTAGCAGGGCTCTCAGGAAGATAGCTGTGTGCTTAAATATTCCCTACCTTGTCCTGGGAGAATCTACAAAGAGTCAGTCTGGTAGACTGGTGAAGAAGCAACCAGGTGGGCTGGTGAAGAGGCAACCAGGTGGGCTGGTGAAGAATGAGTCAGGTAAGCTGTTGAAGAAGCAGCCAGGTGGGCTGGTGAAGAGTCAGTCGGGTAGACTGGTGAAGAAGCAGCCAGGTGGGCTGGTAAAGAGGCAGGCTAGCATTTCCAGCAGTGGTATTGCTGGGACCAGTGTCTACACGGTAGTGGAGGTACTCTTGGATCCAATTCACACCACATTGTGCTACTTTCTGAAGGGACTGAGAGTTCCTAGCCTGTAAGGGGCTGTTGTTGATCGAACAAAGACTGTTAGCTAATCAATCTGTAGCTGTACAATCCAAGGAGGAGGAATCATTTGGAGCTGTACATGTTAGAAGTAGAAGAGCAAAGTGGAACTGTGTACATAGGGTGGAAGTTGTCCCTGGTTTTGTTACTGTCAAGTTGGGCATCCCATAATTCCCATCCCCATCCAAGTTATTATCCCCAATAAAAATATCAAACAAAAGCTCAAGGACTGTTCACTGTGTTCGGATGTAAGTTGTGCAGTAGTGGGAAACCCTATCATCTGCAAACCCTATGGCGGTAGTGCTACATGTATGTATGCATTGTGCACAGTACCCTTCTCTTGTTTTGTATGCTGGATGAAAATCTCAGTACTGTATCTGTTCTTTTAATCGCTTGCCGACCGGCTCACGCCGATATACGTTGGCAGAAGGGCACGTACAGGCAGATTAACTTACCTGTACGTTGCCCTTTAAGAAGCGGCTTGCGGACGTACGCGCCCGCCGTGATCTCTATCAGTGTGATCACGGGTAACACGGACTCTATGTCCGCGGGGATACCCACGATCGTCTCACGGAGAGGAAGAACAGGGAAATGCTGATGTAAACAAGCATTTCCCCGTTCTGCCTAATGACACTGACACTGATCACCGCTCCCTGTAATCGGGAGCGGTGATCAGTGTCGTGTCACACACAGCTGATCCCCCTCACAGTTAGAATCACTCTCTAGGACACACTTAACCCCTACAGCGCCCCCTCCTGGTTAACCCCTTCACTGCCAGTCACATTTACACAGTAATCAATGCATATTTAATCGCACTGATCGCTGTATAAATGTGAATGCTCCCAAAATATGGCCAAAATTGTCCGATGTGTCCGCTATAATGTCACAGTCACGATAAAAATCACTGATCGCCGCCATTACAAGTAAAAAAAATATTAAAGGGGTTGTAAAGGTAAACATTTTTTCACCTCAAGGTGAAAAAACTTCCTCCAATACCGCCGCCCCCAGCCCCCCCCCCCCGTTTTACTTACCTGAGCCCTCGAAAGTCCAGCACTCGCCCCCGACATCCTCTTCATTGATCAGCCTGACCACTGATTGGCTAGAGTGGCTGGATTAAAAGCAGCGCAGCCATTGGCTCGCGCTGCTGTCAATCACATCAAATGACGTGGCACGCCGAGGGGCGGGCCGAGTGATACAGTCAGCGGCTATGGCCGCCGGCTGTATCACGGGAGCGCGCCCGCAAGAACTCACCACCATGTGAGAGAGCTCGCATGGTGGTGATTAGTTCTTGCGGGGAGGAGATGAAACAGCCGCCGAGGGACCCCAGAAGACCAGGTTCGGGGCCACTCTGTGCAAAACGAGCTGCACAGTGGATGTAAGTATAACATGTTTGTTATTTTAAAAAAAAAATGTTACCTTTAGTGTTCCTTTAATAAAAATGCCATAAAACTATCCCCTATTTTGTAGACGCTATAACTTTTGCAACAAACCAATCAATAAACGCTTATTGCAATTTTTTTTACCAAAAATATGTAGAAGAATACGTATCGGCCTAAACTGAGGAAAAAAGTTTTTTTATATAATTTTTGGGGATATTTATTATAGCAAAAAGCAAAAAATAATGCGTTTTTTTCAAAATTGTCGCTATTTTTTTGTCTATAGCGCAAAAAATAAAAACTGTAGAGGTGATCAAATACCACCAAAAGAAAGCTCTATTTGTGGGGAAAAAAGGATGTCAATTTTGTCTGGGAGCCACTTCGCACGACTGCGCAATTGTCAGTTAAAACGACGCAGTGCCGAATCACAAAAAGTGCTCTGGTCAGCCAAATGGTCCGAAGCTAATGGATTCTGCATAGTAGTACCTCTCTCATCTTATATGCCGAGTGTAATTCTCAATATCTGATATCTGCACCTGACTTCAGCTGCTTATAGTTTTGAATCTTCTGATCTTTTTCACATGCACTTTTCAGTGAAGGTAACCTCTGTTCTATGTATTCTGTCATCATATGCTCAGTCTGGCTTGTTCAGGTTTATTTAAATAATGAGTCTACAAATCTGTTTGATCGACAGCCTGTTGTAATCATCACTAATCCATCTATCTCCCTCCTCATATACTCTTCATTAACCCACTCTCCCCTGTGCTTTAGACATGTGACATAATCATTTACAGGAGAGATCCTTTTCTTATTAAGCTCATCTGTCCATCAGCAGAGTCCACAAAGCTAGCAGTTTAGGATAGATTGACCCTTATTATAGCACATCTACACAGAATATGCAAAGTGAAGAGCTATCTGCTTTCCAAATGCAAAAATTAATAGTCTGTAAATTTGGAGCCTTTAGCATCACATAACTACCTCCTGCTACTGTGGGTTTCTGATAGTAGAGTAACCATAGCACAGTTCAAAACTAAACCACATACCAATAAAACTGAACTAAGTAAGTACACAGGTTCCGTGGCTGATTAAAGTGGTAATTCAACTCACTTAGTGCCTTATCTGCATTAAAGTAGCCTCAGAACCTGTGTAATTTGTATTTGTTCGGGTTTAAAGGGATGAGGTGGCAACCCTACCACAAATAGATGTGTTTGATCATATTTGGACAAACACTTGACTAGTGTAGTCCAGATGGACCCATCTTATCCCATACTGTTAGCCACCCATACTCCACCCTCTTACCAGCTTAAATAATGAGACCACACCTTTCTTCTGGAGTATTAATGGCCACAACAGCCTTTTATTAAACAACTGTATAAATACCTCCAATCAACTTAAATATATAAATAACATATAACTTCAGAATAAAACAACATGTTTTAAACCCAATCTGTTGGTCAATAACGGAGCTACCCCTTTTCACCACATATCCAAACAGTACACTGCAGGAACATATTTCCAAACTGATAAGGCCTCCAGCTGTGCCGCTCGGAGACAACCCCCTCCTGCAGTGCAACAATACCGGTATTCCTTTCCGGAATACACAGGAGGGGCCATACTATTGATGACCCCCCACCCCTTTTACCACATTTATTTACCGCTACCGTCACCGACCAACAGCAACAAACCAGCCACCCCCAGCTGTCATGACGACCAACTTCTTCAGATCCTGAAAAATAAACACACACATTAAACCGTACTAACAACACTTTACACAGGGAGGGAGGGTGGGAAATTCTGCCTCCTCGTGTCTCCTTCCAAGCACACTGCTCCGTTCTTGCTCCGCCCCCCCCCCCCCTTTATATGGCCACTCCTTCCTACTTTCCTGATCTCTCCTCCCACCTCTCCATGAAACTTTTAACCCCATGTGTCACTAGACACACTGTCATGCCCGGCCCTCCACTATTCCACTTCCTTTCATTATTCCGGGCCTCACTAGTAGTGATGACTCCCAAAGGAACTGCTGGAACTGTTGGGTTCTCCTGCCACTTCCAGTGATGGCCTGTCCTGTTAAATGACCCAATAGTACACTGACGCATCAATAGCAGATATCTAGAGTTTATTAACACAAGGATAACCCCTATAATAGTAATTAATAGATAGGGAATGCTGAAAGTACAGTAAAGCTAGTATAAAATGAATACAACAGGGGTTCTTTCTCTTTGCTGCCTATGATAGGCCCTTCCTAAAAAAAAAAATAGCTCTTGATATTAGAACTGCACGATTAATTGTTAGAAAATTGCAATCACGATTCAAACCCCCTCACAATCTTAAAACAGCATTTCCACAATTCATTCATGTAACAAGTTCTCTGCTTACTCAACATTTATCAACGTTGTCAGCACTGGGAGATAACTATAAACAAAGTATCTTTTAGTCCTTTTAGATCAAAGGAATGAACTTCGGTCTGTAAATGAGGGCAGTTTAACCACTTAAAGACTAAACCTTTTTCTGACACTTGTTGCTGCTTACAAGTTAAAATCAGTATTTTTTGCTAGAAAATTACTTAAAACCCCCAAACATTGTGTGTGTATATCTATATCTATATAGATATATCTATATAGATATATATATCTATATATATATCTATATAGATATATCTATATCTATATAGATATATCTATATATATATATATATATATCAATATTTTAGATTTTAGCAGAGACCCTAGAGAATAAAATGGTGGTTGTTGCAATATTTTATGTCACACTGTATTTGCACAGCGGTCTTTCAAACACAATTTTTTGGGAAAAAATACACTTCAATGAATTATAAAAAAAACTAAACAGTAAAGTTATCCCCATTTTTTTGTATAACGTGAAAGATGATGTTACGCTGCGAGAATCGTGAGAAAATCGTGATCTTTATTCTAAGCAAAAAAATAAAGTGAGTACACCCTTCACATTTTTGTAAATATTTAATTATATCTTTTCATGTGACAACACTGAAGAAATTACACTTTGCTACAATGTAAAGTAGTGAGTGTACAGCTTGTATAACAGTGTAAATTTGCTGTCCCCTCAAAATAACTCAACACACAACCATTAATTCTAAACCGCTGGCAACAAAAGTGAGTACACCCCTAAGTGAAAATGTCCAAATTGGGCCTAGAGTGTCAACATTTTGTGTGGCCACCATTATTTTCCAGCACTGCCTTAACCCTCTTGGGCATGGAGTTCACCAGAGCTTCACAGGTTGCCACTGGAGTCCTCTTCCCCTCCTCCATGATGACATCACGGAGCTGGTAGATGGTAGAGACCTTGCGCTCCTCCACCTTCTGTTTGAGGATGCCCCACAGATGCTCAATAGGGTTTAGGTCTGCAGACATGCTTGGCCAGTCCATCACCATTACCCTTAGCTTCTTTAGCATGGTAGTGGTCGTCTTGGAGGTGTGTTTGTGGTCGTTATGTTGGAATACTGCCCTGCGGCCCAGTCCCCGAAGGGAGGGGATCATGCTCAGCTTCAGTATGTCACAGTACATATTTTTTAGCATTGATCACTGTATTAGTGCCACTGGTTCCCACAAAGTTTCAAAAGTGTCAGTCAGTGTTCAATTGTCCCCCACAATATAGCATTTCTGCTATAAGTCGCTGATTGCTGCCATTACTAGCATAAAAATAAATAAATAAAAATTACAGCATATATATACCATAATTTGTAGACACTATGACTTTTGCGCAAACCAATTAATATACGCTTACTGGGATTTTTTTTACCAAAAAATATGTATCAGAATACATATTGGCCTAACGTTATGAAGAAATTTGATTTATTACATTTTTTTATTGGATGTGTTTTATAGCAGAAAGTAAAAAATATCGTTTTTTTTTCGTTTTTTTTTTTTTCAAAACTGTCAGGCTTTTTTTGTTTATAGCGCAAAAAATAAAAGAAAAACACAGAGGTGATCAAATATAACCAAAAGAAAGCTCTATTTGTGGGAAAAAATTACTTACATTTTATTTGGGTACAGTGTTGCAAGACCTCGCAATTGTCAGGTAAAGTAACGCAGTGCCGTATCGCAAAACATAGCCTGGTCATGAAGGGGGGTAAATCTTCCAGAGGTCAAGTGGTTTTTAAACCAGTTCACCAGGTGGCACAGAAACACCAACCTTATTGTTGTCACCCTCACCTTGGTAGCAGGAAAACCGATGAACCCAGTGTCCCTCTGCAATGAGAACCAATGCTTTGGTGAGCGGCTGCAAGGAAACTGGGAAGAGACAGCCAGCATGCAGAAGCAGAGCAGCAAATTATACCAATCAACATTGAATTTGATGGAAGTGTGAGTATGTTCTTCTGGACAACCCATCAAGATAGGGAAGGGGAAAAAAAGTACGGGGGGAAATGAAGTTTCTCTTTAAGGAACTGCATCAACATTTTTCAAAAAATGAAGATATGATATGGTATAACATCAGCTTTATTAATACCATAATTATCTAATTCAAATCAAAAAGGATGGTCAAAAAGAGGAACAGACAAGGCAGACAGGCCAAACAGACAAGGCAAATCACAGTTTGGCACTAGATGCAGTCTATACTTGCTAGAGTCTCCATTTTTTACCTGTCTCTGCAAAGAAAGACAGCATTGCCTTCCTTCTTGCTCTAGCAATGGCCTCTGGCACTACACTAGTTAATATTAATAAGCAGAACAACCGTATATAACCCACCGAAGAAGCGCAACAAACTCAGAGGAAGCCAGGATGAAAATAATCAATGTATTCAGAACACAGGAGCCATTAGAAAGGCCTTCAGCTATAAATGTTCCCGAAACAAATGGTGCTTTCTAGAAATGCAACCGCTCAAAAAACTAGCCTTGATAACAGCAAATGGAAGATTTATCATGTGTTTTGCATGCCTGCTATTTAAATGTGCGTAAAATAGAAACGGGGAAATGGAAATACATTTTGTTTATGGATGATGTGGGAGACTTTGTGGATTATGGACATTATGCTGATGTAAAAAAGTTGATTTACAGAAAATCATGACCCAGTCACTGGAAGCGTAACAGCTGGAGAATGAAAGAAATGTTTGAAGAGATTAAAATAGGGCCTCTGGTCAAAAAACGAAAAACCTTTTTTAAGCCGTTAAAATTCCCAGTGCTTGTCTTCAAAACCTTTCCTTCCTTTGTACAGCAGCTTCTTGGTTCTGCCAGAATCCCCTATCCTAAATATTGCACAGGAATTAGTACTATTGTAAAGGGGGCATTGAACATATAAGCCAAATGTGGGACATTCACCAGAATAACGTCCACTGAACTCAAGCAGGCGACAGACCAAATTGTATGTATGCTATTACAGCTCAGTCTCTTACAAAATTCCAGATACTTACAATCGGACAGGGTGGATTTGATCTAAATCAAGTCAATCAAGTCAATTTAAATAATGATTTAAATCACTAGTAAAAAGGCTTGATTTAAATCAACTCGATTTAAATCATAATTTTTAAAGAGCAACTGTCATCTCTGACCTGCTGTTGACTCACCGACAGTCCCATTCACTTTAATGGGACGGCTGATGATGTGGCAGCGACACAACAAGGTGAGGAACGTGGGGGCAGCAGGTGAGTGGATGCTCCCTAACATGCACTGCCATGATGGATCTGAAATGCATAGTTGCCAACAGTCCCGACTTTCCCGGGACAATCCCTATTTTGGGACCCTCATCCCGATCGGAGGCTGTCCCGATTCTGGATTTTGCCTTTTTTGCCCAGGGAAATTGGGAATGTTTGCTTTTGCACTTTTGCAGCAGCTAGCTTCAACAAAATGACCGCCGGCGCCGGCGCTAGATCGTTCCCCTTGTGTTCAGTGGAGAGAGGAAGGGGGTCGATCCGTGCAGCCAATGAATCGGCTTCTCTCTTCACACTGAAGCCGGGGTTAGCTGCACGGATCAGCCCCTCCCCTCTCCACTGAACACATGGCGCCGGCAGCTCATGGAGTTCCTTCTGCTCTTGTCCCTGTCTCTCAGTGTAAAGCCCAGGCAGCAATTTAACTTTAATGTACAGGAGGAGGGTTAACTATATACAGGAGGAGGGGTTAACTATATACAGGAGGGGGGTTAACTATTTACAGGAGGGGGGCTTAAATATATACTGGAGGGGGGGTTAACTATATACAGGAGGGGGGGTTAACTATTTACAGGAGGAGGGTTAACTATATACAGGAGGGGGCTTAACTATATGCAGGAGGGGGTTAACTATATACAGAAGGGGGGGTTAACTATATACAGAAAGGGGGGTTAACTATATACAGGAGGGGGGGTTAACTATTTACAGGAGGGGGGGTTAACTATATATAGGAGGGGGGTTAACTATATACAGGAGGGGGGTTAACTATTTACAGGAGGGGGGAGTTAACTATATACAGGAGGGGGAGTTAACTATATACAGGAGGGGGTTAACCCCCCTCCCTTAACTATATAACTATAGTTATATAGTTAACCCCCCCTCCTGTATATAGTTAAGCCCCCCCCGCCTGTATAGTTAAGCCCCCCTCCTGTATATAGTTAACCCCCTCCTGTATATCGTTAACCCCCCCACAGGGGGGGTAACTATGTACAAGGGGGTAACTAGGGGGAGAGGGGTAACTATGTACAGGGGGAGGGGGTAACTATGGATCTGCCTGGGACACTGATGTAAGGACTGAGGCTGGGAACACTGGTGTAAGGACTGACTCTGCTGGGGGGTAACTGATGCAAGGACAGACTCTGCTGGGGACACCTGATGCAAGGACGGACTCTGCTGGTGGCAGGCGACGTGGCAGGTGACACGCTCAGGGATCCCTATATACAGGAGGGGGTTAACTATTTACAGGAGGGGTGTTAACTATATACAGGAGGGGGCTTAACTATATACAGAAGGGGGGGTTAACTGTATACAGGAGGGGGGTTAACTATTTACAGGAGGGGGGTTAACTATACATAGGAGGGGGGTTAACTATTTACAGGAGGGGGAGTTAACTATATACAGGAGGGGGTTAACTATATACAGGAGGGGGGCTAACTATTTACAGGAGGGGGGGTTAACTATTTACAGGAGGGGGGAGTTAACTATATACAGGAAGAAGGGTTAACTATATACAGGAGGGGGGTTAACTATTTACAGGAGGGTGGTTTAACTATTTACAGGAGGGGGGTTAACTATTTACAGGAGGGTGGTTTAACTATTTACAGGAGGGGGGTTAACTATGTACAGGAGGGGGGGATTAACTATGTACAGGAGGGGGGTTAACTATATACCAGGAGGGGGGTTAACTATGTACAGGAGGGGGTTAACTATATACAGGAGGGGGGCTAACTATTTACAGGAGGGGGGGTTAACTATTTACAGGAGGGGGGAGTTAACTATATACAGGAAGAAGGGTTAACTATATACAGGAGGGGGGTTAACTATTTACAGGAGGGTGGTTTAACTATTTACAGGAGGGGGGTTAACTATTTACAGGAGGGTGGTTTAACTATTTACAGGAGGGGGGTTAACTATGTACAGGAGGGGGGGATTAACTATGTACAGGAGGGGGGTTAACTATATACCAGGAGGGGGGTTAACTATGTACAGGAGGGGGTTAACTATATACAGGAGGGGGGTTAACTATGTACAGGAGGGGGGGTTAACTATATACAGGAGGGGGGTTAACTATGTACAGGAGGGGGGGTTAACTATGTACAGGAGGGGGGGTTAACTATGTACAGAAGGGGGGGTTAACTATGTACAGGGGGGTTACTATGTACAGGGGGGGAAACTATGTACAGTAGGGGTAACAATGCATGGGGGGTTACTATGTACGGGGGGTAACTATGCACAGGGGGGGTAACTATGTACAGGGGGTAACTAGGGGGAGAGGGGTAACTATGTACAGGGGGAGGGGGTAACTATGGCTCTGCCTGGGACACTGATGTAAGGACCGAGGCTGGGAACACTGGTGTAAGGACTGACTCTGCTGGGGGTGCCTGATGCAAGGACAGACTCTGCTGGGGACACCTGTTGCAAGGACGGACTCTGCTGGTGGCAGGCGACATGGCAGGTGACACGCTCAGGGATCCCACTGATTCTGCATTATGATGAGTTGAATGATTTCATTTTATATTACAATGTAATAAAAGAAATAACGCACTTCAATCACCCTGACACCATAACAACTGTGGTGCCGGGATGATTAAAGCGCTAACACCAGGTGTTTGCAGTATCTTTATCTTCTGATTATTAAACTTTCTAGAATAAACATATTTCTATTGTTGTGTAGGATCTGGGGCTGCTGTCCCTCCATCCCCCTCTCCCCCTTTCCCCCTTTCCCTATTCATCCCTCATTCATCTCAGACTCTAAACACACCCCCTTTGAGCCATGCCCATTTGAGCCACACCCACTATTTCACGTGAACCACACCCACTTTTTTTACCTATGCCACACCTACAAACTCATGCCCTGCCCCTAAATATAATACGACTCCGCCTACAGCCAAAAAAGTGTCCCGGAAATTTTTTTTACAATGTTGGCAACTATGGAAATGAAAGGTGCTCTTTAAATGTGAGGACTTATTCTTGCTGGTAGTTAGAAGCTTTAATAATTGCAAACAAAATGAAGGTTTCCTATTTAGAATGATAAGCTGTCAGGTGAGTAAAACAGCGATTATCAGAACTGATTTAATCATACAGTTTGTAGTGTACATAGATTTGTAAAACAATGTGATAAAGGTATATTCCTGAACTTTGTTTCATCTCATGGTTACTGTGAAATTGTGTGAATGCATCAATACAGTGCATGTTATCTCAGCTTGCAGAGCTTGGATTCAATGAATGAGTTTACCAAAAATTTAAATATTGCAGAATATACAGCCTCATGCTACATAACTAAGCTCCATTTCATGCTGAATAAACAAAATTATTAATGTATGCTAAATAGAAAACTAAAGCAAAAGCATTTTATTAAAAATCTAAAGAATCTGATTTTTTTTTAACCAGTTGCTGACCGCCAATATACGTCGGCACAATGGCAGTGGTAAGCAAATGGGCGTAACTGTACGTTCCCTTTAAGAAGCGGGGATAGCAGGCACGTGGAGGAGGTGATCATGTCACAGAGCCTCAGAACGGGGAAGTGCCTATGTAAACAAGGCATTTCCCCGTTCTGGCTTGTGTCATGACAGAGAGCCATTACTTCTCTTGTCATCAAAGCCCATCCCCCACACAGTTAGAATCACTCCCTAGGACACACTTAACCCCTTCATCGCCCTCTAGTGTTTAACCCCTTCATTGCCAGTGTCATTTACACAGTAATCAATGCATTTTTATAGCACTGATCGCTGTATAAATGACAATGGTCCCAAAATAGTGCCAAAATTGTCCAATGTGTCCGCCATAATGTCGCAGTCCCGATAAAAATCGCAGATTGCCACCATTACTAATAAAAAAAAAAAATTAATAATAAAAATGCCATAAAACTATCCCCTATTTTGTAGACGCTATAATTTTTGAGCAAACCAATCAATATACGCTTAATGAGATTTTTTTTTTACCAAAAATATGTAGAAGAATACATATCGGCCTAAACTGAGGAAAAAAATAGTTTTTTTATATATTTTGGGGGGATATTTATTATAGCAAAAAGTAAAATTTCAAAATTGTCGCTCTTTTTTGGTTTATAGCGCAAAAAATCACCGCGTAGGTGATCAAATACCACCAAAAGAAAGCTCTATTTGTGGGAAAAAAAAGGACGTCAATTTTGTTTGGGTGCAACATTGCACGACTGCGCAACTGTCAGTTAAAGCAAAACAGTGCTGAATCGCAAAAAGTGCTCTGGTCAGGAAGGGGGTAAAATCTTCCGGGGCTGAAGCAGTTAAATCATTGATTTTTTGCACTTATATGAGCCTAGTAGACCCATGTGGGAAAACAGTGCTACTCTCCAAAGTACACGGCCCATTAAGAATGCTTTGAGATAACATTTGTGCAGACTATGCAGTTGCACAAGAGCCCTTTGGGAATAAGGGGTCTATTTTTGTTAGATGTTGGCTGGGCAGGTGCTGGGACCCTCTCTGCTGTCATATAGACCTGGATACGGATTACTTCTGGAGCAGGTGAGAAGCATGAGGTATTCTTCACCCAGTGGCTGCAATGTATTTCCTATTTTGTTTGACTCCGTTTGGACAGGAAGTAAAGGGGTGTTCACTGTCTGACCAAGGATGCATATTATGGACCCTGAGAAAGTTCAGGGTATCACTAGAGTTACTTTTTACCTGCATGTGTCTATCTATCAGGTTATACAGTATATGCACATTGAAGAAATATTATACTTGAGCTGTAGTTGGATGTGGAGGCCCAAAAATTACTCTTGCACAGACTCCCTATGGGCACTATGCTCACCTCTCGCTCTGAATTGTAATATACAGACCTATAGAAGGTATCCCTGGAAGTGGCAGAGGATATTACCTCCCAGGCTTTTTTACTTTGCTGCAGTCCTAATTGTTTGCAATAATTATCCATTATTGCCATCATAACTGAGCAGCTCCTGCCAAAGGCCACAGAACAACTTCTGCTGCACACCTACCTTATCCTTATTTTGGGTAATATTTTCACGGGTAGTAAGCCCTCTTTGGCATTTGCATATGACACACAAACCTCTATAGGACATGCAATAAACATGTTGCCTTCCAAGGGATAATGCAAATCTCCAGGTTTCCAGGGCACTACATATTGCCCCTTTTCAACCTGGTACTGATGTCCTTTTCCTTGCGTAGCCAGCATGGCCAATGCAGCATACCATCATTTAGGGGCATACCTCCCAACCTTTGGGGTGGGAACGAGGGACACCTATTAGCAAAGATATGTAGGCAAACGACACACACCCCCGGGCATGCCCCCCTTAAAG
Source organism: Aquarana catesbeiana (assembly GCF_042186555.1). Lineage (NCBI taxonomy): Eukaryota > Metazoa > Chordata > Amphibia > Anura > Ranidae > Aquarana > Aquarana catesbeiana. Next base: position 575,396,096 of record NC_133326.1, on the reverse strand, counting down.
GAGACTTAAACAAAAAAATGATTAGTTAAACCCACAATTGCTTTTTAAAAAAAAACAAAAAAAACACTTCTATTCCTTTATATTGGCTTTTGAAATCTACAAATGCAGCAATTTAGAATTGTGATGAAAGGTTTTAGCTCTGTGCAACATGCTTTGAAAGATAAAAAGTGCATTTTATATACAACTATATAGATCAGATCAAAATGAGGGACAAATGAGGAGGAAAGAGGCACAAGAGGAACTTTGTTCCAAATCAGGGACAGTCCCTGTAAATCAGGGACAGTTGGAAGCAATTATTATGGTCCAATCTACAGTCCAACACAAAAGTACCCTGGTGCCAAAACCCAGTGACCATAGACCAACCCAGGATCCCTTGGGCCCTGCTCTCCCAGAACAAGCATTTTTATTCACACAAGACTGGTAAACAGCCCCAGACACTCCTCCCAGAACATGCCCACTTTTTACATCCATATGGTTCTTTATTTTGAGGGTGTGTTCATCTTTTCTGCCCCTGAAATTCTTTTTTTTTTTAAGTTCAAACTCTACAAACCTATTTACAGTCAGGTATGCTGAATCAATCCACTGACTTTAACTGAATACAAATTTGAGACAATTACGAATTGCATTGACCATCATGTAAATGCACCTCCTGGTATTATAAAGGCTAGCAGGTCATTAATAATCACCAACTTGAAGTTAAACTATAAATTTCCCAGCAGGGCAAAGCAACAGAGTGCCCATATCCATGAAAGGCCAATATAGAGCATTAGGATGTGGAAGGGTCTTGACTATTTGAAAAACTTTTTCGATGTCTGCAATGAATACAAATTAGAAATATAGGCTAAAGAATTAAATTGTGGATGGTTCACCATTTGCAAAAGCAAAATGATCATGTTAGTCAATGTAACAGTGCCTGCATTACACATACAACAAATAGTCATGTGACCCATATTTACTGAAGAATGTGCCAGATGTTGGACAAAATGCAGCAAAAGACACTTGTCTAGAGCATATACATTGATGTGGTGTCTCTTAAAAATAGCAAACAAAGTGTTGTGCATGTATGACAGTAAGTGAAAAATGCGACAGTATGCAACTTGCGAAAGAAATTTGACCTATTTTAAGTCTTATAGCGTCACCTAGTGGCAGTTTAAAAAATGAATACAGGAAAGAAAATGAAAAGAATTTGGTACTTAGGAAACTGCGCTTTATAATATTGGGGGTCATAACTCAGCCCAAGTCATGAATGTTTGTTAATTTTATGTATGTAATGTTCTGTACTTGCTTCCTTCTATTCTGCTCATATTTTAGTGTTAAATATTAATAATTTGATTACAAATGCCATTCAGTGCCTGTAAACTAGCCAGACAGTGTGTAGGGGGGGTTACCGATTATTGACCCATTTACTCCATCTGCTCCTTAATGGGTAATGGAGGTCCTTTTTTTATGACTGGAGTCTTACTGGTGTCTAGAGTAACTGCATTTTTTGAGTGATCAGTGGCTCAAAGTATCAAACACTTGTGACTTGTGACAACCAGGCAAGTAACTTTTGCAGGAGAAGTAAGAATGGAAGCTTAAATATTTCTCTCACTTCTAGATTCTTTTGGAAATAATAAGGCAAATTGCAGGACAGCACTACAGTTTAGCACTTTAATGAGAAAGTTGGAAAATTCACCATTGCTGATTTCAAAGGGACACGTTTGCATGCTATCATCCTCTTGACTTCACTACATAGGAAGTCATTGACCTGCCCCAAGTGGAGTAACTAGACATGGGCACCTGGCTCCTGCTTGAAGTCCTGGGTGCTGATGCCATGACTACTTTGTTATACACCTTGACTTATTGTAAAGCAAACCTACCTCTCATGGTTCCTACAGAGATTTAGGCAGCATGTGATGGACATGCAATTTAATCAGAGGAAATCATGGACTTTTTAGGCACCAATATATTAAAAAAAATGTTTTTATTAGTAACAAATGAACAAAATTTATTTAAAAACATATAAAGGACAGACCTATAAAATCATGAAGACAACATCCAACTCCATCTGCTCTCCCGGGTCAGTGCATGTAGGGCCAATGGGAATTTCCCTTGGTAGAGTGGGAGCAAAATACAATTTCTAAAGATACAAGCTCGACATGTTTTGCGAATAACGCTTCTTCAGGAGCTTATCAATGTTTTTCACAAAAAATAAGTATGTGTATATTCAGCGGCCATGGGATTTAATTCCTCAGTATAGAGAGTTCAGCCAACGGGGGAGAAGACATTAGAGAGGCTTATAGCCAACTCAATAATGCTGCTGCCAGACTCATCCACCTTACAAACCGCTCAGTGTCTGCTACCCATCTCTGCCAATCCCTCCATTGGCTGCCACTCGCCCAACAAATTAAATTCAGAATACTAACAATAAGTTACAAAGCCATCCACAACTCTGCCCCCAGCTACATCACTAGCCTAGTCTCAAAATACCAACCTATTCGCCCGCTCTGTTCCTCCCAGGACCTCCTGCTCCCTAGCTCCCTCGTCACCTCCTCCCATATCCACCTCCAGGACTTCTCCCGAGCCTCACCCATCCTCTGGCATTCCCTACCCCAATTTGTCAGACTGTCTCCAAATGTATCCACTTTTAGGCGATCCCTGAAAACTTTCCTCTTCAGAGAAGCCTATCCAACCTCCATCTAACAACTGCACTATTTGCTCCATTAGCTCATCCCCCACAGCTATTACCCTTTTGTATAACTTGACCCTCCCTCCTAGATTGTAAGCTCTAACGAGCAGGGCTCTCTGATTCCCCCTGTATTGAATTGTATTGTAATTGTACTGCCTGCCCTAATGTTGTAAAGTTCTGCGTAAACTGTCGGCGCTATATAAATCCTGTATAATAATAATAATATATTGAGAGAGTAAAGCTCAGAAAGGCTATTATAGTGTAATTAGGCAGCACTGGTCAATGATTAGTTAAGTTCCCCACAGATGTCCTGAATGTGATTAAGTACAAATCTCTCAGACCAAGCAATCCCAATCGTATGACAGAAAGCCCACAGCTGGATGATAAAATCTGCTGATGGAGGCGTTGCGAGCATGTGATGGAAGCTGCATATAATCATGGAGTATTCTAACCTAGCTGCCCCTTCTCTAGTTTAGCTACCTCATATCCTCGTATTCCTTTAGGGTGTGCTTCTTCTTCTTCACCCTGCCTCCCGCAACTCTCCCAGAAAAGGAAGATCTCTTTGCGATAGGTAGTTTGCAGCCCAGTTTATCCATCAAATTTTTATCCTGGGTCTATGTGGTGATATAAGGTGCCTACTTACTATGTTGGTGAACTTTGGCTGTACATGGCTGTCTTTTGGGTGCATATTGGTGCATATGGAGTTTTAAAGGGCTCTTCTCTGTATATTTAGGTCTGAGGGAATCCAATGCCTTCCTAAGGAGGCTGCGTGAAGGGAGCTGGTTGATGAAAAAGTGGGATTGAATGAGGTTTGCTGGTGGTTTACCTAGGAGAGCTGGCATAAAGGGGACGATGCATACAAAAGCCTTGGGGCTACACAAGGTGGTTTGTAAGAGGCTGGTGGCTGCATAAGGGGGCTTTTGGCTAAACAAGTGGCACTGAATATGAGGGAGGCTAGTGGTTGCCTATGAGTAGGGGTGACATTAGTGATAGAAGATTTTAGTAAGAAATTACTAATTTTACAGAAGCAGAAACTCTAATTGGGCTGCTTATGTGAAATTTACTCTTTCTTCTTTATATAGAGTTTTTTTTGGATGTATTTACTTTTGTCAGTTTCTGTTGTCTTCTTTCTATAACTAAAAACGTAAAATAATGTGGCTAACTAGAGGCCATTTTTGGCACAACAGGTCCAGGATAGAGACAATAAGCTTATGTAGCCTTCAAAAGTGATTTAAAGCCAATTGCACACTTAAAGCGGTATTAATTGCAAAACCAAAAATGTAATATTTTATAACTTACTAATTCCTTAGATGTGGTGGCAGCATTTGTTTTCTTTTTTTTGTTAACCTTTTTCCCCTCTGTTTTATCTATGGAGGAGCAGAATTGTCACCCAAGGACAAGAAGTGTGTTGAGAGAAGACTTTTCCCTTTCACCATCTTCATAATATGGGGGTTATTCTGTAGTTTTCAGTGAAAACTGGGGACAATGTAACTGAGAAGACTGCAGCACAGTCAGAGAGCGTCGGAAGTTCTCAGCTCACAAACTTTCTCTGAGAATCAACTGATATATTTTTGAACTTTTTGAACAAATATACAAAACACTTTAAACCAGGGCTCTCACACTGGTGGCCCTCCAGCTGTTGCCAAACTACAAGTCCCATGAGGCATTGCAAGGCTGACAGTTACAAGCATGACTCCCACAGGCAGAGGCATGATGGGACTTGTAGTTTCACAACAGCTGGAGGGCCACCAGTCTGAGACCCCTGCTTTAAACTGTATATTTAAAAGACCAAATGGAAGAAAATAACTAGGGTTGCACCGATACCAGTTTTTTATCGGTGAGTATGAGTACCAATACTTTGCAGTGCATTTTGCTTCAATGCAAAAATAAATTGTGCAAATCGCGCTGAAAAGAATCGCATTCAATTTGAACAGGAATGGGGTGCAATTCCTGTCCGAATTGCATACGATTTCCCCCACTGCTCCTGTGTGTGTGTATAGAAAGGGAAAAGCGCCATCTAGTGGGCAGTTTAATAAAAGTGTTGGAATACACAGTACATATCTGGCCAAATGCAAAATTTTCATAAGTGTCCCAGTCCCACTGATGATAGCAAGTCACGGCCGCTAGAGGTGCTCACAGGGCTGGAGGAGAAGTTCCGGGACCTCGTGGGTATAGGGCAGAAGTGATGTCAGCTTGGGGATGGACCGCCTCTACATCTCCTCCAGCGCCTGTGATTTGCTATCATCGGTGGGACAAGGACACCTATGAGAATTTTGCATTTGTGTTTCCCCCTTTCTATATACACACACAGGAGCAGTGTGGGGAATTGCATGTTATTTGGACAGAAATCGCACCACATCACTGTTCAAATCGCATGCAATTCTTTGCAGTGTGATTTGCGCCCATTTATTTTATATTGATGCAAATTGCACCCCAAGCCACCCTATTCTTTGAGCATGTATAGTGTACATCGAGCCAGTCTACAACCTTTAGGGCCCCAGATGAATTCGAAAATCTTTGCTTGAAATTTATGTAGGGTACTTGCAGATATCAGGATAGGCAGAGTCCTAAAATAGTATAATCATTTAGGTAAAATTTTTATTTTAACCAAGGCGACCGTACCCATCCAGGAAAAGAAATAGATGACTATATCTTCACCTCCTCCAAGAGTTTATTAAATAACGGTGGATAATTTTTTTTTTTTATAGAGGTTCGACAGGTTAATTTAATTTACAGGTAAGGTAGTGAAGTAGTTTGCCATGAAAAATGATATTGTACCTACAGTATTTCCCATTTAGGCAATAAAATACATTTTTAAGCCTGGGCTGGTGCTGCCACCTGGTGGAGAAAAAATAAACACGTTCCAAAACATTGCTGGAAATGCCATTTGTAAAGTCCACACTTCCAGATGAACAGTCAGATTGGTGACAAACATTTCCAAACAAATTAATCACACTGTGACAATTTCATACCACTTCCATGATACTGAGATATGAGTTTTCAAGGAAGCAGATGGCATCCAGTGTAAACATTGGCTAGAATAATGTGTTTACAAAGAGCAAGCACCCACTACTGTAGGTGAGAATCAAATTTCCATTGCATGGAACATTTAATCTGCTTACCAGGTAGCCTTCATATTACAGTTATATAGAACAATAATAGAGCTGTATATTATTCATACTTCCTGTCATTGATGGAAAATAAAATAAAAAGATGCTTTTATTGTAATTGAATCCATGGTATTTTAATATATGTTTATCATTTAAATTAATATAATGTTATATCTATAATTTTCCCTGATTCTGTTGTTATATGGGCAGATCTTAGGTTGAACTCTGCTTAAAAGAGAAGCATGGGATTAAAAAAAAAAAATTCTTTCTCACCTATGTGGCTGCAGCATTGATCCAATGCTGCCATTGTCCCCCGCTGCCTCTAAGACTAAGAGTGGAGTGACCACATGCCCGGTGATCGCTCAGTTCTTGGGCTTCACTGGGTAGAGAGCGGTGACTGTCAGTTACCAGCTCTGTGCTCTGCCTCTCTCACTGGGGTGCTTGGCTGTAGAGGGGGTGGGAGCGGCAGGCTCAGGCCCTCAGCAGCATGATGAGAGGCTGAGCCAGCTGCTAGTCAGGCATGTGGGCAGATTCTGTCATTATTGTCAGGATCCCTGCAGAGCCTGGATCGTTAGCTGACAGCTGTCAGTTGAACTTTGGGTCACAGGAATGCACTCCTGTGATCCTCAAGAAGTATGGCCAAAAAGCTTTAGCCCTATTTCTCCTTTAAAGTCCCTTTTTCTTTGGGGCTTGTGTCAGCAGGCTTTTTCTCAAAAATCTGTAAGAATGCCATACCTGCTAGTTATATACAGTCTTAACCAATTTTCGCCTTAGCTCTTTGCAATTATTAAATTTGTAGCATCAAAGTGATTCTCAGCTAGAATCCACCACAGGTGCTTACAGCACATCTAGGGAATAACTGCTTACACTGTAGGCTGCTGTAAATCCTCTTATATTCACTCTTATATTCAACACGATATGGAAAGTCACGATATGGAAATAAATGCTGATAATAAGACTGCCCCATGATTCTTCTTTTCATGGGGAGCTCCTAAAGAAGAAAGATAAAAGGATATTCTGGTGAAAAATCAAAAATAAATAACATAAACCATGATTAGAATTGGAGAGGAGATTAAAGCTGTATTAAACCGAAAGACAAACATATGTTATATTGCAGCTTATCAATTCTTAGACTTGATGGCTGCATTTGTTTTCTTTTTAGGCTTTCTTTATTTTAGTTTCACCTGGTGATCCAGCCGGTAAGTCTGTTGGTTTTTTTTAGAACAAACTGTCCTGCAAAATGTATCCATTTAGAGTGTTGAGACAAACCATTTATTACTGACAGGGGTGCTTACAATGATCAGCTTTTAATGGTTAGGGTGCAGGGGCTCAGGAATGCATATTACACAGAGTGCAGGAGCCAAGAGTGTGTTACCCATAGGGTGTGGGGGCCAGGAGTTTGTAATGCAGAGAATGCAGGGGGCAGAAGTCTGTAAGGACAGAGCTCAGGGCTCAGGAGTGTATAATGCACAACATGCAGATTTCAGAAGTGCATAATGCACAGAATGCAGGGGTTGGAAGCACATAATGCTCAAGAGGGCTCAAAAGTGCATAAGGCAGAGAGTGCACAGTTCAGGAGTACATAATGCAGAGAGTCCAGGAATGGTTGTCACACAAAGTGTAGGGGTCAGGAGTAGTTGTGACACGTAGTGCAGGAGTCAGTACAGATCCCTCTCTCAGTACAGACTGCCCTGTCTGTGGCATTTCCTTGAGGGGTGCAATGTGTGTGGTGCACATTGGCCCCAGGAGAGGGGGGTCCCTTGCACATTGCACAACAATGAAGAATCACCATTTTGTGGTCTGTCTTTGCTGCAGCTGCAATAGTCACTTAGCTGCAGCAAAGATCCCTTCAGTGCTTGTGATGGGGGAGAAGATTGGGCTCAGGTATAATGCTGGTGGGTCCCTGTTTCCAGGAGGAGCACTGGGAAGTCTAAGGCCAATCATAGTCCCACAAGCCCTGCCTCCTAGATCTGAGGAAAGGAGGAAAACAGTCCAGAACAGACAAAAGAATTAGACCCCTTTCACACTGAGGCGCTTTTCAGGCGCTTTCAAGCTAAAAAAAAAAAAAGCTCCTGAAAAGCTCACAAAAACCTATTTCCATTAAAATCAATGAATGCTTTCACATTGGGGCAGTGCGCTGGCAGGGTGGTGAAAAAAACGCCTCTCTCTATTGAAATTAATGGAAAGCTCTTCAAAAGTGCCTGAAAAGCTCTTCTAAAGTGTTCAGTGTTTTACTGGTGGAAAAGGGTGGCTGTAAACTGTGCAGGGGAGGGCTGTGAGAGATAGAGGGTCACTTACTTCTGAACTCTGCATCCCTTTCTACTGACCCCTGAACTTGTGCCACTTACTACTGACCTCTAACTCTGTGTCGCTTACTACTGACTTTTGAACTTTGCATTACTTGCTTCTGACCCCTGAACATTGCATTACTTGCTTCTGACCCCCGAACATTGCATTACCTGCTTCTGACCCCTGAACATTGCATTACTACTGACTCCTGAACTTGGCGTCACGTACTACTGACCCCTGAACTTGGCATCACTTACCATTGACCCCTGTAGTCTGCATCATCTACTCCTGATATCTGAACTGAGTCACGTACTACTGACCCCAAACTTTGCGTCACTCACTCCTGACCCCTAAACTCTGCACCACCTACTACTGACCCCTGAACTCTGTATCACGTGCTACTGACTTGCTACTTACCCCTGTTCTCTGAACTCTGCATAATATACCTCTGATCTCTGAAATCAGAGACACTTCTGACCTCTGAACTCTGTGTCGCTTACTACTGACCCCTGAAACCTGCATCACATACTACAGACCCCTGAGCTTGGCATTCTATGCTACTGACCCCTGAGCTTGGCGTCACGTGCTACTGACCCCTGAACTCTGCGTCACTTACTACTGACTCCTAAACTCTGTGTCACATATGCCTAACCCCTGAACTCTGCCTTACACATAATGTGTGTGGTGCACACGGGGCCGGGGGGGCATTCTGTGGTCTGTTTTTGCAGCAGCAGCTTTAGTCATCTGCAGCTAAGATCCCTCCAGTGCTTGTGATGGGGGAGAAGATTGAGTTCTGGTCTAATGCTGATGGGTGGGTCTGTTTCCAGCGGGGAGGAACTGCCACTGCTAAGGCCAATCACAGTCCTGCTAACCCTGCTGGACCCATTAATAGGAGGAGGAAAGTCCAGAACAAACAAAATAATTCAACTCATGGTGGAAAGGGGTGGCGGTAAACTGTGCAAGGGAAGGCTGTGTGAGATATAGAGTCACTTATTTCTGAACTCTGCATCCCTTTCTACTAACCTCTGAACTCTGCGCCACTTACTACTAACCTCTGAACTCTGTACCACAAACTACTGACCTATAAAATCTGCTCCACTTACTACTGACTTCTGAACTCTGCATCACTTGCTTCTGACCCCTGAACTCTGCATCACATACTACAGACCCTGAACTCTACATCACTTACTCCTGACCCCTAAAGTTTGCATCGTCCACTCCTGAACTCTGCATTACTTACTGTTAAACCTTAACTCTGAACCACTTATTACTGACCTTTAGACTCAGTTACTTCTGAACCCTGCATCACCTACAACTGACCTCTGAACTCTGCATTACTCACTACTAACCCCTGAACTCTGTGTCACTTACTTCTGGCCTCTGAACTCTGCGTTATCTACAACTATCTCTGAACTCTGTGCCACTTACTACTAAGTTCTAAACTCTATAATACTTACTACTGACCTCTGAAATTTGTGCCACTAACTTCTGACCTCTGAACTCTGTGTTGCTTACCACTGACTTCTGAACTCTGCATAATTTGCTTCTGACCCCTGAACTCAGCATTACACACTACTGACCCCTGAACTCTGCGTCACTCTTGACCCCTAAACTCTACACCACTTACTACTGACCTCTGAACTCTGTGTCATTTACTCCTGACTCCTAAAGTCTGCACCACTTACTACTGACCTCTAAACTGTGTGTCACTTACTACTGACCCCTGAACTCTACATCACTTACTACTGACCTCTGATCTCTGTGAAACATACTACTAACCTCGAACAGAGATGTTTAGATGGAGAGAGCATGAGGCATTCACTATCATATTTCTACGAGGTATTAACAAGCTTGGAGGCTCCCCAAGAGCTTAATTTTATTCAAGCTTGGGAGAGAGAGATAGGGATAATATTTTCCCAAAGACAGAAGGTCAAAATTTTAAAATCTATTCATAAGACATCAGTTGCAAGCAGGTACCAGGAGGGAGGATATAAAATCCTCACCAGGTGGTATAGAACACCATCTGTACTACATAAAATATTCCCACAGGTCTCAAATGTATGCTGGCGTTGTACGAGTTCAGAGGGCACGATGTTGCATATATTCTGAGAATGCGAGAAGATTAGGGGATTTTGGAAAATGCTTGAGGAAACGGTTAAGGATATTACAGGTGTGTCTCTTGGGGATAACCCGGCGGCATTTTTACGAAATGATGTCCCCATGTCGGTGGAAAAATATAAGAACTCCCTGCTTAAACACCTTCTCACGGCAGCAAGGGCCTGCATTCCGGCTCTGTGGAAAAGTTCAGTCCCTCCGACCAGAACACAGTGGTGGGCTAGAACTACAGAAATCCAACAAATGGAGAATCTGACTTTGATGCTGAAAGAACAGGATGAGAAATATTGGAAGATATGGGCTCCCTACTTAGCTTATAGAAGTGGAGAGCAAGAGAGGTAGATCACGTGCGATCGAACGGGAAAGGGAGGGGGTACCCCCCTTTTTTTTGGGGGGGGGGGTTCTAGAGGGTGGGGGTAGGTATTAGGGTTAGGAAAAGAGAAAAGGAAAACTACATGTGTCTATTGTGTAGACGAGACTGAGTTGCATTGAAAAGGAAATGTATAATGGTGTTATAATTTGAACATATGGGGATGTGACAAGATGTAAGAGATGATATGAATAACATGTTAAGCGCTATATGTGGAATGTAATATATGATATGCAAAAATAAAGGAATTTAAAAAAAAAAAAAAAAAAAAAAACATACTACTAACCCTTGAACTCTGTGTCACTTACTCATGTTCTCTGAACTTTGCGGCAACTACTACTGACCACTGAACTCTGAGTCACTTACTGCTGACCACTCTTGCAACTCTGCATTATCTACTCACTTATTACTGAGCTCTGAAATCTGCAACACCTCTGAACTCTGTGTTGCATACTACTGACTTCTGAACTCTGCATCACTTGCTTATGACTGCTGACCTCTGCATCACGTACTACTGACCCCTGAACTCTGAGTCCCTTACTCCTGACTCCCGAACTCTGCATTATCTACTTCTAATCTCTGACCTCTGCGTCACTTACTGCTGACCCCTGAACTCTGCGTCACTTACTGCTGACCCCTGAACTCTGCGTCACTTACGCCTGATCCCTGAACTCTGCCTCACACACAATGTAGTCCAAAGGGGGGGCCCATTCTGTGGTCTATCTTTGCTGCAGCTGTGATAGTCACTCAGCTGCAGCAAAGATCCTGTTAGGAACCATGAAACAGACAGAGTCAGAAAATGCAGTAAAAATCACACCTGTTAATAAAATGGTAAAAATGGTGCAACTGGTAAACCTAGTCAAAACATAGCCAGGGTTCGGTAGCCAAATCCGGTAGTCAGAACAAGCCAGGAAATCAGAAAGCCAGAGATCAGAGGCAGCAGACAGGATCAGGAATCGGAAGGGACGTCAGCCAGGCAAATCTTCAACAGGAACACAGCAGAGAGTCTCTAGACTCTGTTGTTGACCCAGGCAAAGACAATTGATGAAATGAACCAGTGGGCTTGACTGATGAGCAGGAGATGATCAACAGGTTAGTCACTGTGGAACGATGAAATCTGGCAATTAACCGACAGCTGAGTAACCTGAGCACAGAGAAGGAAGGGCTGAGAGCCCAGCCCTGACAGATCCTTCCAGTGCTTGTGATTATTATTATTATACAGGATTTTTATAGTGCCATTTATTTGCACAGCGCTTTACAATGTTGACAAACAGTTGTGATGGGGAAGAAGATTGGGTTGCGATCTAATGCTGGTGAGTGCATGAGAGGAGAACTGCCACTGCTAAGTCCAATCACATTCCTGCTAGCCCTGCCTACTGGGCCTAAAGAAAGGAGGAAGAGAGTCCAGAAAAAACAAAAGTATTCAACTCATGGTGGAAAGGGATGACGGGAAACTGTGCAGGGGAGGGCTGTGTGGGATAGAGGGTCACTTACGTCTGAACTCTGCATCCCTTTCTACTAACCCCTGAACTCTGTACTGCTTACTACAATCCTCTGAAATCTGCTCCACTTACTTCTGACAACTAAACTCCGTGTTGCTTACTACTGATTTCTGAACACTGCACCACTTGCTTCTGAGCATCACATACTACTGACCCCTGAACTCAGCATCACATACTACTGACTCTGAACTCTGCATCACATATTACTGACTCTGAACTCTGCATCACATATTACTGACTCTGAACTCTGCATCACACATTACTGACTCTGAACTCTGCATCACATATTACTGACTCTGAACTCTGCATCACACATTACTGACTCTGAACTCTGCATCACATATTACTGACTCTGAACTCTGCATCACATATTACTGACCCTGAACTCTGCATCACATACTACTGACCCTGAACTCTACATCACATATTACTGACCCTGAACTCTGCATCACTTACTCCTTATCCATGAACTCTATATCATCTACTCCTGAGCTCTAAACTCTGAGTCAGTTACTCCTGACCCCTGAGATCTGCATCACCTATTCCTGACCCCTGAACTCTGCATCAATTACAACTGGCCTCTGAACTCTGCATAACTTGCTACTGACCTTTGCACTCTGCATCACCTACTTCTGACCCCTGAACTCTGCATCACTTATTCCTGACCCTTAAACCCTGCACCACTTACTACTGACCCCTGAACTGTGTGTCACTTACTACTGACCCTTGAACTGTGTGTCACTTACTACTGACCCTTGAACTGTGTGTCACTTACTACTGACCCCTAAATTGTGTGTCACTTACTACTGACCCCTGAACTGTGTGTCACTTACTACTGACCCCTGAACTGTGTGTCACTTACTACTGACCCCTGAACTCTGCATCATCCACTACTGTTCTTTGAACTCTGTGTCACTTACTACTAACCCTTGTCATCCATTAATGTTCTCTGAACTCTGTGTCACTTACTACTGACTTCTGAACTCTGCATCACTTACTACTGACCTCTGAATTCTGCCCTACTTACTACTCACCCCTGAACTCTGCTTCATTTACTGCTGAACCTTGCCTCAGCTACTACTGAACCCACATACCTTTAGGCTATGACCGGTATACAGCACAATAAAACACAACAAACTTTCTTTTTCTCAGACGGGAGGGTTCAACGTATGAACTTACAAACAGGCCCACTGCTTTCAGGAAACACCCCTCCCCCCAGTACAAATCACTTCCTCATTACAGAACCCCCCCCCTCCAGAAACGCCTTCCCCCTATAGTACAGGCCTCCTCCTTTCCCACAATTATAGATTCCTTCCATGCAGTATTTTAACCTCATCTCATTCATATGCCAATCCTGCCTCTGGCTAACTTTTATGTAAATCCTGTGACATCTTAATCATGTGAAATTCCCACTGTGGTCTGCATATGAATGAGTTGTGGGCACACAGAAGTAGGGGCACAGCCTTTGCAGGACAAAGCTCCTGTACACGGGACTCTGGATAAAAATGCAAGGCAGTCCTGTACAATCCGGGGGAGGAGGGTATCGCTGTATTGCGAACTTTAAGGATTATTTGCTCCACAATACTTGCAGCTACATGAGTCAGTTAAGCATTGTTTTAACATTTATTTACTGTTTGTTAAAGCCCCACTTTGGGCTGCTGTTTAACCCACCCTCATAGGCCAGGTTCTTGGGGGGCCCTCACATGTCCTTGCGTGCAATGCAGGACTGCTGGTCCTGCATTGTGCATGATGGTGTCCTACATTTGTAGCTGGCCAGCCAGCAAAATGCAGTAGCTTCAGGGACCAGTCACATGTAGAGGAGGAAGCCTGTAGGAGTGAGAAATAACATAAATATTTATTTTTATTCTTTTTCCTCTGAGCCAAAAGAGCATAAAAAAGAAGTATTAAATCCATGAACGTTAAAACTAAATGTAGCATCACAACTCACATCATAGCTCCCAACTGTCCCTGATTTCGAGGGACTGTCCCTGATTTGGAGCAATGTCCCTCCGTCCCTCTTTCCTCCTCATTTGTCCCTCATTTTGGTCTGATCTATATAGTTGTATATAAAATGCACTTTTATCTTTCAAAAAGTGTTTCCCAGTGCTAAACCTTTCATTCAAATTCTAAATTGCTGCATTTGTAAATTTTAAAAGCCAATATAAAGGAATAGTAGTGGTAAAAAAAGCCCTTGTAGATTTAATTAACCTTTTTGTTGGTTATATCTCCTTTAAGGGGGTGTGGCAGGGGACGTGTCCTATGCCTACATACGTTTGCTAGTAGGTGTCCCTCATTCCCATCTCAAAATGTTGGGAGGTATGCTCACATGCATATCGGATTGCTTTCCTGTTTCTTTCTCAGTCCTTCCCTTTTCAGGATTCTGAGCATTTGAAGGACCTGGTTTGTACATTTTCTCCTATAGGGTGGCTACAATGCCCTTCAGCATAGCCCCCTATAAGTGTGCATTCCCATCTGGGTAAACAGCTGCAAGTAAAGACACCTAATGTACTGACAAGCACATGCAGAACCCTTTCTCTGACCACCAGATAGATTGAAATAGATTGGCAATTGGTTTCCTTGTAAAGAAATTACATTTAATTACAAAGAAATTAACAGAGGTAAGACTTTTAATGACTAACATTGTTTAACACAAAGTTATATATTGACACTATACATGAACTATAGCACTGTAGAAAAAAAAGTTGAGTAATAAGAGCTCATTGCACCATCTGTGTTGAACTGCACTGATTTGCACAGATCACCACAAGTTCAGTACTAGGGGACATAGAAAACTATTTTGGTGAAATGTGGTGTGGTGTGCTGCTTTAAAAACAAATATGCTGAATTTTTACACAGCACAACCCACTGCACTGCATTTCATTGCAGAGCATCTATGCATCATGAAGTGCATAGACTTTAATGAAGTGTAATTTTGTGACACTTCAAAAAAGTAAAAAAATTCACAACGGAGACCAGCCCACACTGTTAAAGCCCGCGGGTTAGTGTGAATAAACCATTTTAAGTTTATTGCAATAGACACTGGGTGATAACGTTTTTTGAAAAAAAAAGCTAAAAAAAAAAAGAATGACATTTTCTTTTTACTTTTTCTGCTGGTCATCCTCTGAGGGAAGAGGGACCAGCAGAAGAACTATGAGAATGCATACACTGTACAAGTATCACCGATGGGACATATAGTCCACAACATGCACATGCAAGTTCCCTGACCAGAAGTTAAGCGAAGTGCTCAGAAGCTCGCACAGTGGCATTGATATACTATAATGCACCTTGCACAAGGCTATATGCACACGTATGAGTGTTTTTGTTTCTACTGCAAATTTTTATGTTTTTAAAAAAAACGCTTGTGTGATTAAACACTCCCCATTCCTCGCCCCCCCAGGATGGAATGTTCCTTTGCCATTACGGCTCAGCCGATTTGTAAGTATGGGGTCCCCTTAACAGAGTTCTCTATTATTTGCAAAATATTTGCTACCCTGATACATATTTTAGAACTGATATTGTATTTTATAGACATGTTTTATATGCCTCCACTCCTGCAGAAGTGAGTAGTAGCTTACGAAATGCGTCGAGTTTTACGATGCCTCTGTACCATCATGTATTTACATTATTGCAATCTCCAAGCATGTATTATACCATGTAGTTACTACTAATCGGTTCGGCATTTGTTTATGTACTTTATGTATGATGATTAGCTTGTTAGCCTTTTAATAAATGTATTCAATATGTTTACTCTACATATAGTGGCCACTAGTATCCACCCCATCTAAATTCCAAGTTTGTTTTGTATATGTATTTAGGGATGAAGGTGTGTCACAGGCAGCATCAGATCTTTTATTTTTTATTGCTGTGATTAAACACCAGTGTTGGTGGTTATGTGTGCATGGCATTTTGGGCAAAAATACACTGCAGCTAAAAAATAAAAATCCATTGGAATCCATGCGTCCAGCGCCCTGCATGTAGATTAGGGGCCGGGTGCATAGATTAGGGGGGCCGTGCCCCTGTGTCCCATATGGATGGGCCGCTGCTGTTTAAAGAGATGAGGTGGCAATCCTATCTGTCACACAAGACCCAATGAAGGCCACACACAGTAGGCCATACTGACATGCAATACTATGGAATGGTCCACCAATGGCATGCAGTCAATGCTGGAGAGAGCACGTGTAGACAGGAAGTGGCTGAAAGAGGCATTAGCACTGAGATGAAAAAAAAAGATTTTCATTCTTAAGGTGAAGTCATATTTCTTAAAGTAAAATTCCAGTCATTATCTATCCAGGTTTAAAACTGGTTTAAGCACCGCTGTCAGCGTAATGTGATTTATTCCTACCCTCTAAATGCCACTTTTGCTTGACAGCTTGGCTTATTAAAGAAAGTGGAAAAATATATCTACTGGAAGGATTAACAGGTAATAAGACTATGCTATGGGGACTCAGAAAGACTAAATCTATTCAGTTAATGCTACGAACAGACTGCATCATATAAGTATTTTTTAAGTGTACTTGGCAAAGAATAGAATAGAAAAAAATAAGAAAAATGACTTGATGCTCCACTGATGGGGTCACCCATAAATCAAATAAATCTACTTATCGAATAGAGACATGCTTAAAATACGGTATTTTGTAACTGTAGGGTGTCAGAGATGAGGACAAATCCTTTAACCATTGTCACATGAGAGTGAAAAAGAGACAATAAACAGCTTTCCTGATGCCAACATGGCAGCATACTAGTGATAGAGCTCCGCCTCTTGACCACTTCCTCAGGACCAGTGAATAGCATAAAAAAAGGACTAGTTAGCCGCCCCCCCATTCTTTTTGTTCCTCATACCTCCATGCACCAGTGAAGAGTAAGCAGTTCTATGTCCCCACCTCTGCCTCAGTGCAGTAGCCTTCTGGGTTTAGCCTCTCCCAGTGCGAAGTCCCAGCGCTCAGGCTTCTAAATGCGCTATAGTCTGGGAGTCCCTTCTGTGGGTCATGATGGGGCCCTGCAGTGTTTCCTCATTAGGAATAAAATCTGCCATCATGTAGTGTCTGTGGGCTGAGGCTTGGGGGGGGGCAGCTAGTTCATTCTGTTCTGTCTCAAGGAGCAGAAAGCTAAACCTTCTCATCCCAATAACTGTAGAGATCATATTTCTTTGATCTCAGTTTTATTAGAACAAGCCAGGTGAAACTACAAAATAACAGAAATAGACCTCAATAAGTATGATATTGGATACAATACAGCATACATTGCATAAACAACGATATACAGTACAAGATAAGATAAGATAAGAAACTTACTTTTTAAGTTCTCTAAGGGGTGATGGCGATAGATAGAGAAATACATGACTTGCTTCTTGCAATGTGTTGAAAAGAATGGTGGATGGTTGACTTCCTGTCTACCCAGAATTCCCTCTGCTTGCTGACAACTTCCTATTACACATACATCAATTAAAAGAAACAGAACTGCAGCAATACCAAAAAGGAACACTAGATGGAGCCTGCACACCACATATGATTGTCTTAAGTAAAATACACATTTTGCATGTAAATTTAACAACACAGGTACAAATAACCAGCAAGACATCTGGTGGACAGAACACTCCCCGCCTGACATCAAGTGATGTCCCTAACAGAGTCCTCCGTAGGAAGCAACAGAATAAGTTCGGTCACTGGTCTCAAGAATACTTTAACCTCATTCTGTTGAAAGATCTTGACCTCGACCTTACGGACACGATTATCCTTGCTTGGCAGTACTTTGGTGATCAAACCTAAAGGCCACATATTTATTAGAGCCTGGCAATCTTTCATGAGCACAACATCACCAGGTTTAAGATTAGGCTTTTCAGTGTGCCACTTTCTCCTTACTTGTAGGATAGATATATATTGTTCCCTCCACCAGTTCCAGAAGGTATTGGCAAGGGTTTGTACTTGTCTCCATTGACGTTTGTAAAGGTCCTTCTCACAAAACTCTCCAGCTGGAGCACCGGCAATACTAGTCTTTTGCGTGAATAACATGACAGGTGTGAGAACCACTGGATCCTCAGAGTCACTTGAAATGGAGGTCAAAGGTCTGGCGTTAATGATAGCTGTAACCTCTGCCATAAATGGCACTAAACATTCGTGAGTAAGCCTTGCAGTTCCTACTTGTAGGAAGAATCAAGAACTCTGCGGGCTATGCCTATCATCCTCTCCCAAACACCTCTCATGTGAGAAGAGTGAGGTGGGTTGAAGATCCATGTGCAGTTTTGCTTTTCCAGCCTGGGTATGGTGTATTCGAGAAGTGGTGCAAGTTTTGCTTTCCCCATTACAAACCCTATGTGACATTGTCCTTTAGTGTCTATGGTTTTCAGGTAAGCTACAGCAGCAATTGCTTTAACAGAAGCATCCAAAAACACACAAAGTCTTTGCATCTGAATGTCAGCAGATGACAGAGGAGCATATGGTCGTAGAATTTTAAGGTTGGATAGAGCTGTTAGTGAGTCCTTCCACTCTAGCCATAGGTTCTTCTTGTCGGTGGGGAGATGGTGGTCCCAATCTAGCGACTCACAGGTTAAGTCTCTCAGTAGTGCTTTACCCTGGATGGTGACAGGTGCTGCAAAACCCAAGGGATCATACAGGCTGTTTATGGTAGACAGGACACCTCTTCGGGTAAAGGGTTTTTATTCTGTGTTTACTTGGAAAGTAAAAGTGTCAGATCTTAAGTCCCAAAGCAAACCAAGACTGCGTTGCATGGGAAGTGAGTCTGTGCCTAGATCTAAGTCCTTTAACTCGTTAGAACGATCTTGGACAGGAAAGGCTTCTAAAACCTCTCTACTGTTGGAAGCCATCTTGTGGAGTCTTAAGTTGGAACAAGCAAGCATTGCCTGAGTTCTTTTGAGGAGACTGATTGCAGCTTCATTTGTGGGTAGTGATTTCAAGCAATCGTCTACATAGAAATCCTTGTCCACAAACTGTCTGACATCTCACCCATACTCTGACTCTCCCTCTCTAGCAGAGTGTCTGATATAGCAACTGCAGGGGAAGGACTGCTGCCAAATATGTGTACCCTCATGCGGTATTCTGTGATGTTTCCAGAGGGGTTGTTGTCCCTGAACCAGAGAAACCTCAGAAAGTTACGGTGTTCTTCTTTAACAAGAAAGCAATAGAACATTTGTTGTATGTCTGCCATGAATGCGACTGAATCTTTGCGAAAGAGAAGAAGTACTCCTAATAGTCTGTTGTTAAGGTCAGGGCCAGAGAGAAGGACATCATTAAGAGAGACACCCTCATGTTTGGCACTGGAATCGAACATCACTCTAATCTGCCCTGGCTTCTTAGGGTGATAGACCCCAAATATAGGTAAGTACCAGCATTCCTCTGAGTCTTCGAGGTTTGGGGCTATCTCAGCATGACCATTCTGGAATATTTTCTCCATGAAGGAAAAGAAATGTTCTTTCATCTCTGGTTTCCTTTGAAGATTGTGTCTTAGGGAAGTATGCTAGTATATGCTAGTTCTCTGTTGTTAGGCAAACGTCGTCTTTGTGGTCTAAAGGGAAGAGGTGCAACCCAGCTATTAGTCCCGTCTTTCTCCATACTCCTTTTCCATAACTTCTAAGAAGAGCCTATCCTCAATGGACAATGCTACCTGGTTATCTTCCTTTGTTCTCCTGAACACTGTGCTTCCTAAATCGCTTTGGTCCTTGTCATAGGTATTGCTGTCACAGAGGGGACTTAGGAAGGGAAGAGGTACAGGGTTGTTGTTGTGTGGTAGCTCCTTTATGAGGATGTGATTTTGACAGGGTTGGAAAAGAGAATGATGACCATTCTCGAGAGTATTGGTGAGCAGGTTATTAACAGATGCAGGTTTGTGTGCACCTCCCAGGCAAATCACCTATAATGACCCACCCGAAATCCAGTGTTTGGGCATATGGGGCATTTTTAGGACCGTTGATCAGTTTTCTTACTTTGTGGACTTGCAAGATATGCCTCCCTAGGAGTAAGATTATCTGAGCCTGATCATCTAGTTCTGGTATGAGATGTGCTATGTGGCTCAAGTGAGTCTGGTGAGCTGCTGCGTCTGGTGTGGGGATCTCTAATCTGTTGTCTGGCATCTGGTTGCACTCTATTATGGTTGGTAAGGGTAGGCATGTCTTACCATCCATAGATTCAGTTTGTAGGCCGTGAGCTCTTCTCCCCGCCGTTTCCACTGTACCTGCACAAGTCTTAAGGGAGTAAGGACTGCTGGGGCCTTTAAGGTTTAGAATGTCAAAAAACATAGATCTGGCTAGTGACTTATTACTCTGATTATCCAAGATGACGTAGAGCTTGACTGCTTTGTCTCTGCGTCCTTTTGGATAAACTCTCACGAGACAGATTTTAGAGCAGGATCTGCCACCTGTACTTCCTTTGAAAACTTCAGTACGCGGTGAAGTGATTGCTATAGCATCTGTGCTAGAGTCTTTGGTCTCCCTGCCTTGCTCCTTGTCCCTATGAACAGATGGGAAAGTTCTTGGAGTAGGCCTTGGGTGTAGAGCTGTGTTGTGCTCTGTGCTGTCACATTCTGTACATTTGTGGACGAAGAACAGCACTTGTAACAGATGTTGTTCTCTTTGAGTTGATTGTAGCCGTATTAGTGCAATTGTGACAGAGAAAATTGAGTACTGTCCGTGATACTTTTTTTATTTGCACTAACATACAATTTTTCAGGACAAGCTTTCGGGGTATGTCCCCTTCTTCAAGGTCCAAGCAGTACTGAGTACTGCTTGGACCTTGAAGAAGGGGACATACCCCGAAAGCTTGTCCTGAAAAATTGTATGTTAGTGCAAATAAAAAAAGTATCACGGACAGTACTCAATTTTCTCTGTTCTCTTTGAGGAAAGATTTACGATCCTTGATGGTCTTTGTCCTGAAGGCTCTGCATTCCAGAAGAGGATGTGGATCTTATGTAGAGGGCAGAACTTAGCAAGGTCGCTGTCTTGATCTTCTGGCTGAGACTCTGCAAATCTGTGGGAAGAAATGTTAGTTTTGTGCACTGCTACTGGAGCTCTGAGCTGTTTAGGGCCAGAAGAGGTGGTATAAGACACTGGAAAAATGAAGCTGGGGTCATCTTTCATTCTTGCTCGTCTGTCTACAAAGTCCACAAACTCACTAAAGGGTGGAAAAGGCACATTGTGTTTTCGTTTGTATTTACAGCCATGAGTAATCCATCTTTCGTGTAACTCATAAGGAAGTTTTTGTGCTAAGGAGTTAATACCTCTAGCAGAGTCAAGATAAGAAAGGCCAGGTAAGTCTCTTTCTGCTTTAGCAACTTGTAACTCCATACACAGGTCACTGAATTCTCTGAGTCTTTGGTAACCTCTGCTAGGTATTTTTGGAAAGTCTTCTATCCTTTTAAACAGTGTACTTTCTATAGCTTCTGGTGAGCAATAACATCTATCCAGTCTGTTCCAGATGTTTGCAAGGCCTATCTCAGGGTGGTTTATGTTAATGTCCTTTTGGCATGTTCAGCATAATCATTACCAAGCCACTTTACGAGGAGTTCTATCTGTTCCCTGCAGGATAGATCTAGACCTTCAATGACACTCTGGAAAGCGGATCGCCGTGCCCTGTAGTGTTGAGGGCGATCACTAAATTTGACAAGTCCTTGGGTAACTAACTTTCTTTTGGACAGGAACTTGGCAAAGTCTACAGTAGTCTGATTGGCATTGGGGTAGGCTGCTGGTGTATTGTGGTGCGGTGTAAAGGCATACCTGGTAAAAGTCTCTTCTTTAAGCGCACTGGGTTCAAACTTACATAAGGTTGACAGTTCGTACCTGTTCGTTGCATATACATTTGGAGTGAAGACTGGTGTTTGATGCTTGTATGAAGGCTGGGTACCTTGTGGAGTAGAAGGTGTGGTTGGAACTGGAAAGTCTGGAACTCTGTCAGATTTTTCTTGCTTGTAGTAGTGGGTTCCTGGGTCGTCTTGTTGCTGCTTTATTTGATGTGACTCACTGATGTTATGTTTGATTTCTTGTTGTGGGATGCTGCTTGGGTCCCAGTGCTGGTAGACATAATCTGATGTGCGTTGTGAAGAATCTTGTTGGTCCTCATCTAGACCCGGTATGCTGCTGCCTAGTCTTGGCTCATCGTAGACGGCTGTTTCTAAAGCTCCTGCAATGGCGGCGGCAGCGTCTCTACTGCCAGCTTCTCCATGTTAGCTTCTAAGATAGCTTGCTGCAATTTCAGAGATGCTTCCTGCAGGGCTAGCTCTTCTTCCAGGCGTATTCTTTCCTTCTCTCTCTTGCTCCCATCTCACCTTTTCTGCATCAAGGCAGGCCTTTTCTTTTTTCATCTGCAACTCTTGGTTTGTGAATGCGGCCCTGGCTTTTGCTGCTTCAGCTTTTGAATGGGCGATAGCTGCTGCATTTGTGACAGATGACTTAGATGAGCTTGCTCATGAACGTGTTTTGTAAGAAGATGTTCCATTGTGAGACATGGCTGCGGGGAAGAAGCTGGCTTGCTGTATAGAGATCGCTCTAGTGTCCTTGCTGCTTGACAGAGCGCGTGTCTGTGTAGCGTGGCTGCTTGCTTCGCCTGCCGTAGGCCTGTATCTTTAAGGCTTCTGACTGTATGGATACTGCGTAGCCCCGGGCTGTACAGACTTCCGAAGTCGGCTTATCTTCCCTTCAGAGGTCAGCTTAAAAATTTCACTGTTCTGTCTCAAGAAGAAGAAAGCTAAACTTTCTCATCCCAATAACTGTAGTTACCATTTTTCTTTGATCTCAGTTTTATTAGAACAAGCCAGGTGAAACTACAAAATAACAGAAATAGACCTCAATAAGTATAATATTGCATACAATACAGCATACATTGCCTAAACAACGATATACAGTACAAGATGAGATAATAAAAACTTACTTTTTAAGTTCTCTAAGGGGTGATGGCGATAGATAGAGAAATACATGACTTGCTTCTTGCAATGTGTTGAAAAGAATGGTGGATGGTTGACTTCCTGTATACCCAGAATTCCCTGCTTGCTGACAACTTCCTATTACACATACAACAATTAACAGAAACAGAACTGCAGCAATACCAAAAAGGAACGCTAGATGGAGCCTGCAAACCACATAGTGGATGTAAACCCCCCCAAAATTAATTAATTAATTAATTAATTAATTTATTTATTTATTTATTTATTTATTTATTTATTTTATCATACTGTAGAGTATAAGATTTGCTATCATTTGAGCCCAGTCTTGCCACACAGAGTTAATCCATCTCTGAGCAATCCCCTTTTATTGTTCAGTGAAACAATTCTTGACAAACTGAGAAAAACTTTGTCAAATACTCCCCCTTGCTGTGAGTGACAGGTGATTTACATCTTGTGCATTAGCCCAAGAGACATGCAGTATTTTTAAATTCCCTCCCCCACTCCTTTCTTCAGCAGCTCTGCAAAGATTGGCTGTTCCACACCTCACCATGATTTGGCATGCTGAATTCATGTGGTTACTTTCCTGTCTTTTCACTGGATGTTAGAGATCATAGCAGAAGTTAAGCAGAAGTTCAGTGTTAGAAATACACAGAGAAAATGCATCTTGACAAGGGGAGTGTAGAGGTGGGCGGGGAGTCTACTGACATCACGACTCCACCCACCGAGCTCCACACAACAGACCCACCCACAGAATATGCACTTTTTCGGGTCTAATAACAGAGAGAGGGGAGACATTTGACAGGTAAGGATACATGCAGGAGACATGTATATCCTTATAGATAACCCCTATGGCAGTAGTTTAGAAAGGATGACATTGGGTTTACATCCACTTTAAGTAAATTACACATTTTGCATGTAAATTTAACAACACATGTACAAATAAGGTACAAATAACCAGCAAGACATCTGGTGGACAGAACACATTCCTTTTCCTTTTTTTTTGGTTCCTTGCACCATACAGGGCTGCCTATCCCTTTTATTCTTTTTTGTCTCCTCATATGTGTTCTCCCTTAACTTGGTCTGTTTCTCTTTTGAGTGTCTCCCATGTCTCTATTTTTGTTAGTGTTCTGTTCCCCTCTTGTTTGCCCATGTGGGGATCTAGACCGCGCTGCCTGACATCATTGGGCTGTGCCGGCAATTGGGAGTTCTGACCGCCATCATGCTTATGGCCAAAAGCTTACTTTTGCCAGCAAGAGCTCTCTCGGCACCCCCTACTGCTTTTTAACCACTTAAGGACTGAGCCTCTTTCTGAGATTTGGTGTTTGCAAGTTAAAAACATTTTTTTTTTTTTTTGCTTGAAAATACCCCCAAAACATTATATATATTTTTTCTAACACTAACCGCCATTTCTAAATGGCGGTCATTGCAATACTTTTTGTCACACCGTATTTGCGCAGAGGTCTTACAAGCGCACTTTTTTGGGAAAAAATACACTTTTTTGAATTAAAAAATAAGACAACGGTAAAGTTAGCCCGATTTTTTTTTATGTTCTGAAAGATAATGTTACGACGAGTAAATTGATACCCAACATGTCACACTTCAAAATTGCGCCCGCTTGTGGAAAGGCGACATATTTTTACCCTTAAAAATCTCCATAGGCGACGTTTAAAAAAATTCTACAGGTTGCATGAGTTACAGAGGAGGTCTAGGGCTAGAATTATTGCTCTCGCTCTACCAAATGCAGAAATTCCTCACATGTGTGGTTTGAACACCGTTTTCATATACGTTAGCTTCTGCACGTGAGCTCGGCAGGACGGGGCCGTTTAAAAAATGTTTTTTCTTATTTATTTTACCTTTTATTTTTTATTTATACACTATTCTTTTAAAAAAATCGTGTCACTTTTATTCCTATTACAAGGAATGTAAAATAGAAAAAAAGCATGACAGGACCTCTTAAATATGAAATTGGGGGTCAAAAAACAGTGGTGTAGTGGGTAGCACTCTCGCCTAGCAGTAAGAAGGGTCGCTGGTTCAAATCCCGACCACGACACTACCTGCCTGGAGTTTGCATGTTCTCCCTGTGTCTGCGTGGGTTTCCTCCGGGTACTCTGGTATCCTCCCACACTCCAAAGACATGCTGGTAGGTTAATTGGATCCTGTCTAAATTGGCCCTAGTATGTATGAATGTGAGTTAGGGACCTTAGATTGTAAGCTCCTTGAGGGTGTAGGGACTGATGTGAATGTATAATGTATATGTAAAGCGCTGCGTAAATTGACGGCACTGTATAAGTACCTGAAATAAATAATAAATAAATAAAAAGACCTCAGATCTCATATTTACACTAAAAAATGTCCCTTTTTAAGAGCTATGGGCAGAAGTGATGTTTTGCAATGATATGGAGATGGGTGGGGGCCATCTTCCCCTCACTCGTCTCCATACCACACAGGGAGAAGAACCTGATTGCCTCCGCTGCCACCATCGGCTCCGATAAGTGGCTGAGTGCACCGGAGCGTGGTGGGAGGGGAGGGCCCCTCTCCCGCCGCCGATAAAACTGATCTTGCGGCGAATCCGCTGCAGAGACCACTTTTATCTGAAAACGGACCACCCACTGAAGAAGAAGATACCGGGGTTATGACAGCTAGCTGCTACTATAACAACGATATTCCTCTTCAAAGTAGCATTGTAAAACAACGGCGGCGGTCTGTAAGTGGTTAACAGGTAGGACACCAAAAAAAAAAAAAGAGAGAGAAATGTGTATATATATATATATATATATATATATATATATATATATATATATATATATATTCATTTATTTATTCCTGGTTTTAAAAAAAAACAACTTTTTATTTTATTTTATTTTTTTCTGCTTTTTATGAAGGCATATTTGATTTTTTCCCCTCTCTCTTTCATGTCAAAAGCCCTTCTCTCTCTAGTGCTATTTTCCTTTCTGGCTATCCTCATTTTCAGCTGGCTGTCCTATTTGTCCTCAAGCCATGAGTCAGTCACTGCTTATGCAAAAAGAGCCTCAAAGTCAAAGGTGCGGGACCGCCGTGCTCGTAAGTTTGCAGGAAAAGAGTTCCTCGTTATGCGGATTGCTTTGAGTTTTTTTCAGCCCCGCATGCTCATGCTCTGAAAGATCAGGAGCCAGGAAAAGGCGGACGGTCTTCGGAAAAGCGTAGCCCTAGATGCCGCACCCACTCAAGGGAAAAAGTTCTAAGGAAGACGTCTTATCGCCTCTTCCCCAGAGCAACGTCAGCGCCCCAGCAAGAGTCCTGCAGGGCCTGTGGCACAGTGCCTGTACCCATTTTCAGAACTTTAAAGAAGTACCAGTCAACAATTGCTCGTTTCAGGTCATCTAATAAACCTTTTGTCATTCCAACTGGAAATCATGAAGGAAAAAAGGTTACTGCCTGAACTCTAGCAGGCTTGGTTGTGCATATAGGACAAGGGGTCGCGAGCCTCCATCAGTAGCGGTGGTGCACTCTACCAGAGCAGTTGCAGTCTCATAGGCAGCCCATATAAGAGCATCTATGTTGTCCATCTGTAGAGAGGTATCATTGTCATACCAGCATACCTATTCAAACTTTACGGAGTAGACCCGGGTTCCTTGTCATCAGGAGACTTTTTAGGAAGGAGTATTCAGTCCTCTGTCCCATCCTAATTAGAAGATTGGTTTGGCAAGTAGAACCCACCCTGTTATTTATCACTAGTATGCTGCCATGTTGGCATCAGGAAAACTGAAAATTGTATCAAATACCGTAACATAATTTTCCTTTTCTTGACTCCAAACCCCCACCCTGTAGGCTTCAGTATGTAGCTTGTTACAAAGAATCACGGGGGAGGGGGCTAACACTAGTCCTTTTTTATGCTATTCACTGGTCCTGAGGGAGTGGTCAAGGGGCGGAGTTCTATCACTAGTATGCTGCCATGGTTTGGCGTCGGGAAAGGAAAAGTGTGGTAAGTATTTCATACAATTTTCTGTTTTCTACAAAGCTTTTAAGTGAAAGATTACAATTAGGTAGCACCCTCCTAGTTAGGTGGCTGGGTAATTTTTTTTTTACTCCTTTTGTGATCATGGGAGCAGAGATTGTTTGTTTGTTTTGGTCTGTTCAGGGCTTCACAGGCTGGGATCTTGACTGCTTCCCCCTGCCTCTGGAAGAAGTTTCTAGAGCTTAGGGAGGGAGAATTCAAATGGCCAGCCTGAATATTGATCAGGGCTTAGCCAATCCCTGGAGAGGTGTGCCCAGATGGTGGCTTGGGAGCTGATAAATTGTCTGAAGCCCTGGAGAGAGTCTCTTCCTCTGTGAGGGAATGGATAGGTGAGCTGCAGGGGGCTGTTTGCCCCTGGAGCACTTTTGGACTGGATGCTGGACTACTTTCCAAGGGGCTGCACCTATAAGCTGATCCTGTCCCATGATTTTGTGAATAGAACCTCTATTTAGTGCTGCAATTAAAGTCATGGTCCCCAGGTATTAAATATACTGTTCCAGTCTGCCACTACCAGTGATACAAGCTATCTTGTGGTTCCCATCCATAAGTATATAGACTGATCCAGTTCGCCATTACCTGTGCTACAAACTACCTTATGGTCTCTGTGACAGACCCAACCAGGACGGGGGCTTTTGGAGAGGATCTAGGCGCCTACCCACTGGTTATGGCCCATGGAGGGCAGATCATGCTATAATGATAGACAACAAACTAATGGACGCTAAGGGTGAGGTTTGGATTACTTATCTGAAAAAGGACGAAGCTTCCCTTCTGGAGTGGATGGAAAGGTTTAATATTAATCTTGTACAGGTAATGGTCATAGGAAATATGGTGTCCCACCTGTAGACTGGGTTGGAGAGGCTCCTTCACTTGGGACAGAAATATTTATCAACAAGATCCCTCAAGAAATCTAAGAAAATAAATGAATTCCACTTTACCAAACTGCTGAAACATTGCTTGTCTTCTGATGACTTGTCTAGTGGACAGAATACACAAGTTTTGTGTCTCTCCCATTGTGTGCCTCCTAGGTGTGCATTCCCATTGTTAATTGTTTTAATTGAATCACCTACTGTTTCTGTCTGTCTGCTAGTATTGTGTCCACTTCACCTTGTTACCAAATTATTGTGGGATGTTATATGTTATAACTTACTGTTTAATTCGATTACTGTTTAATTAAGATCACTGTTAGTTGTTAGCTGTTAATTGGATTTGTGTTTGAAGTTTGCATTGTCATGCTAAAATCCTCAAGAGAGGAATGTCCTCCTGTGGGGTATAAAGTATGTGTCTAAGTATCAATAAACAGTCATTCCTTTGGTTCTATCCCAACACCTTGTTTGTGTATTATGCTTGGGGTAAAAGGGCTTGTATTAGCTCTCAGTCTGCTGGAATGATTTGGTGGGCAGAAGGGAATGTTTGGCAGAAGCACCTAATTGCGGTTCCATCACAGTCCCCAGCTGTAAGGATACAGACTGTTCCAGTATGACACTACTTGTGCTTACCTACCTCATGGCCCCAGCTGTGAAAATTAGACTGTGTTGCTGTTACTGAGTAAGAAGCGTCCTCTTCTAACTGTGCTCAATATTTTGGAGTATCCCAAACCCCAACCCCCTCTCTTGTTTCAATACCAGCAATTTATACTTAAAATACATTGACATTCATGAAACATTGTTTAATGAACCGGAGTGAATGGGTAGTTGCTATGTGACTGCCTGCCTCTTCACTAACTTGGGAAAGAACCTGTCAGAATACAGCGGCTCCTGCAGGGGTGGCGCTATAGGTAGATTCTATGGTTCACAGTTTTAAAAGGATGCAGAAATGGCTCAGTAATATGGGGTAGAAATGGAGCGTGTTTTTTTTTCCCGCTAAATAAACTAGATTACAAAGGGAGGTGGAAATGAAAAACATACTGCATTAGAATGGTGATAAATACTGGGTGTAAGAAAGCCAATTACTCGAAACAGGCTTCATAAAGATTTCAGGAGGAACATTCAAGTGAAAAATTCAGTTCGGAAATGAATAATACAAAGAGTACAAAGGGAAGCCAGAGATACCAGAGAAGAGAAAAAACATAAAAGAAAATGATTAAAATGACTGTAGTAAGTAAGAAAGGAGATTATAAAAAAATGTGGTTTCTTCTGCTTAAAGTGAGTAGTGAAGTGCCCATTTGCTCACATGCTCAGACACAGTCACAGTCCGCTTTAACAGTTAGATTCAGTAACATGAAGACTCTTTCACTTTGCTTGCTCTTTGGGACAGCAGTGGTGGAACTGGCCCTAATCACAGACAGGATTGCACTCAAGGTGGGGCACATAGAGCTCTGAGAGTTTCATTATCATTTATATGTGACAAGACTGCATATGGTTCAAAGGTGGGCAAGAACAAACCAAGAGTGAGCAGGTGAGCAAATACTACCATTCCTACAACTTACCAATAAGGAACGGGCATGTGCTCAAAAACAGTAAGGTGATCATTGGTTAAGTGGTTAGAGGTGTTCTCACAGGGGAACCATGACACAGACTGAAGCAACAGAGTTAATGAGAGTGAACACAATATGTGTATGAAGTATACCATCTCACCTATACCAACCAGGTGTGACTGAAGAGTAAGAGCCCATGAACAGCTCTAATCATCTTGGTGAGATGAAAAGGATAGCATCCTTTGGTTTTGTGTGGACTATAGGTGTCAGAATGGGATTCCTGTCCTCTTCATACCTTGCTGCCATAAGACAGGCCAAACTCTTTTCTCCACATTTGATCTCACCAGTAGGTATTGGTAAATAGCTGACATCGAAGTGGACCGCTTGAAGAATGCCCTTCAGGTTGAACAATGTACCCAGCAGATTCCTGAGGACATGAGCCTGCATGGTATGCTGATCTGTCTTACACACTTGAATACTGTGTTGGCCCAGCTGCACCAGTATGGCCTGAAGCAGAAACCCAAAAAGTGCCATATATTCAAGCATGAGATTGAGTTCCTAAGTAATGTAATCCCCAGACAAAGCATACTGCCCAAACCTGAAAAAGTAAAGGCTATAAAAGAATGGAAGCCCCCCAACAACCAAAGTCAGAAGTTTTCTGGGGCTTGCGGGATATTATCTGGGAATTTCTGTCCCCAGCGGGTTGAAACAAATGTGAGGGTTTGTGTTGCTAAGGACTGGGCTGAAGGTGTCACTTCAGTTAATGTTTCTGATGGTATAATAAAGCAGTAGATAGCAGTGTTTGCCATGTCATGTGCACTAATGCTCGTAGTTTAGGCAACAAGCTTTGTGAACTGACAGCTCTCATATCTAGGGACAACATGAACCTTGTTGCAACTACAGAGACATGGTTCAAAGATTCAAATGACTGGGAAATAACAATACCAGGGTATACACCAGGGACATGCAGTCAGGGGAGGCAGGTGAGGCAGAGCCATGGACATTAACCACTTCCCACCCGCCCTATAGCGGATTGACGTCCGGGAAGTGGTTCTGTTATCCTGACTGGACGTCATATGACGTCCAGCAGGATAACATGCCGGCGCGCATCGCGGCGATCGGTGGAGCGGTGTGTCAGCCTGACACACCGCTCCACCGATCTTGGTAAAGAGCCTCCGGCGGAGGCTCTTTACCACATGATTAGCCATGTCCAATCATGGCTGATCACGCTGTCAATGGGAAGAGCCGTTGATCGGCTCTTCCTCACTCGCGTCTGACAGACACGAGTAGAGGAGAGCCGATCGGCAGCTCTCCTGGCAGGGGGGGTCTGCACTGATTGTTTATCAGCGCAGCCCCCCCTCAGATCACCACACTGGACCACCAGGGATCGCCACTAGGACCACCAGGGAATGGGCAACATGTGGATGGCCAGGTATGTACCCCATGGCCATCCACATGTGCCCAATCTGTGCCAATCAGTGCCCACAAATGGGCACTGATTGGCACCATTATGTCCAAGATTTGCCCAGCAATGCCCCCAATATTATATCAGTGCCACCTGTCATTGCCCATCGGTGCCACCTGTCAGTGCCCATCTGTGCCACCTGTCAGTGCCCATCTGTGCCCATCAGTGCCCACCTCTCAGTGCCCATCAGTGCCACAAATCAGTGCCACCCATAAGTACCCATCAGTGCCACCCATATGTACCAATCAATGCCACCTACGAGTGCCCATCAGTGCCACCTACGAGTGCCCATCAGTGCCGCCTATGAGTGCCTGTCGGTGCCACCTATGAGTGCCGCATACCAGTGCCACCTATCAGTGCCCATCAGTGCCGCCTATCAGTGCCCATCATCAGTGCCACCTCATCAGTGCCACCTCATTGGTGCCACCTTATAGGTGCCCATCAGTGCCGCTGTATCAGTGCCCGTCAGTGCAGCCATATCAGTGCCCATCATTGAAGGAGAAAACTTACTTATTTATAAAAAAATTTAACAGAAACAAATAAAAACTTGTTTTTTTTCGAAAATTTTCGGTCTTCTTTTATTTGTTGCGCAAAAAATAAAAACCTCAGAGGTGATCAAATACCACCAAAAGAAAACTCTATTTGTGGGAACAAAATGATAAAAAATTTGTTTGGGTACAATGATGGATGACCGCGCAATTGTCATTCAAATTGCGACAGCGTTGAAAGCTGAAAATTGGCCTGGGCGGGAAGGTGTCTAAGTGCCTGGTATTGAAGTGGTTAAAAAAAATTAAAATAAAAAATGAATGAGCTTCAAGGGTCGTAGCTCAGCGACCTGGGGTGACAGAGACCAAAAATTTGGGGGGAGAGGGTTAGCCAAAGTCCTACCCCACCACTAATCAAAATTTGGGGCTCCTGGCACCTATGGTTCCGGAGATACGGGGCTCCTTGCGCAGCCTGTCAGAAGCTAGATACAGCACGGCCAGTTTAAATACAAGCTGGCGCAGGCTGTTTGCAGCAGACTGAGAGGATGAGCTCACAGCGCCATTGACTCTCAGAAGCACTGAGCTTAATAGACACCTTGGAGCCTTGGACCCATAGGGTAAAGCACTATTGGTCCAAGCTCAGCAAGCTGTCCAATAAAAATACTGCAGTGGAGGTTCTCCTCTCACTGCAGTGTCATAGAAGGGGGCATGTTCCCTTCCAGCCCAGCTCTCTTAATTACAAGGAAAAAACATGGGTTTAAGGGTATAAGGTTTACCCATAATCCCATGTTTTTTTCACACAGTTAAAGCAGTGGTATCCTCCGTTTAGTCATTTTTTCCTACAGGTAAGCCTATAATAGGGCTTATCTGTAGGTAAAATGAATAGGAGATGGTCACCCTGCATGCAGCCGTTGACGTCAGCGGTGCATGCGCTCTGAAGATCCGGTGGATGTTGGAACTTGCCCGAAAGCATGCGCGTGGGAGTGACGTCATCGCGGCTCCGGCCACTCACAGCGCCGGAGCCAGTGAACCTGGAAGAAACGCAATGGGAACATGTCAGCTCCCTCAGCGGTGACTGGGCACAATGTGGGGGCCTCATTCTAAGGTAAGTATTTCATAATGTGCTAGTATGCGATGCGATTTTGTCTTGCAGGGGATTTTTTGTTTTGATTTTTTCAGCAGTTTACTACCGCTTTAAGAGGGAGAATCTGGAGGGGCGTGACCGGATGGAGACCTGAGCAGACATGCCTGTGCTGAACTCCTGCCATCCTGAGCTTATCCTGTGTATTAGTGTGGGGTATTCAGGTTTTTCCGGCACTGTGGGTGAGCGGAGATCCTTATCTTGGGGAGTAGAGGCTCCATGGCACCTAAACGGCGATCCTCCAATGCACATGACGGCCACGGACAGGCACCGGCTCCGGCCCTCTCCTCGTGTGCCGACGCCATCTTGCTTAGCAGACTGCAAGCTCTGTTCACGGTGATGGAGGGGGACACAGCAACGGGCTCTACGCCCAAAGCGCCAGAGGTGCCGACAGTGCTGGATACACCTCTCATCCTGGCAGCCATGGAGCAGAGCAAGACATCATTACTAGTCCGCATTGACCATTCAACAGAGGAATGTAACTTTATCAGGAATGACCTGAATAAAATCAGAGGCCATATGAAGGAATCAGAGACACGTGTCTCCAATGTGGAGGACCACACAGAACAACAGGCGAGTATGATTACTGAGCTGCAGCAATCAGTCAGATATTTGCTGAACAAAGCTGACGATGCAAAGAATCGCATGCGTCAGAATAATGTGCAGGTATTAGGTCTCCCTGAGGGGGCTGAAGGAGAGCACCCTGCAGAATTCGCTGAAGGTTTCATCTGTTACATCTCGCTGACGCACCCGTCACATATTT
The DNA here is from genome assembly GCF_042186555.1 of Aquarana catesbeiana. NCBI lineage: Eukaryota > Metazoa > Chordata > Amphibia > Anura > Ranidae > Aquarana > Aquarana catesbeiana. Next base: position 575,362,897 of record NC_133326.1, on the reverse strand, counting down.
TGCTGAGTGGGCTCATTGGGTGCCTATGGGCCGCCAACTACCAGGGGCCCCACTGCGCCCCTTCTTAGTTTGCTTCTTCAATTATCGTGATCGTGACCGTTTTCTGAAGCCCGGAAACAACGTATCTTCAACATGGGAATGCAAAGATCAAACTATTTGCGGATTTCTCCCAAGAACTCCAGAAGAAACGCAAAACCTTCAATGAAGTCCCCCTTCGTGACCGCAGCCTTAAATACAGCATGCTGTACCCAAGTCGCCTGCGGGTGCAACATGAAGGTACTGTTAAATTCTTTGATAATCCTGATGAAGCGGATTCCTGGCTTGCCGAGTTGCGGTGAGCCCTTTCTGCCCCTATTTTCACTAAGGGACCCCCTCCATTTTCTGCTGTTGCATGGTGCCCGTGCAGGTGGTTGCTATCTACCCGTCCTGATGGGGAAATGATTTTTCTTAGTTCCCCCTTGCTATTTTTGTTATTTTTCTATTTTTCATAAAAACGGGCAGGAGTTATATTGTTGGGGGAAAATCACCTACCAACTCACATTGGTGGTCAGCCTACCCTCTATGTCTCCTGTGCTTACATTAACCATTATTTGACTGAATCCAAGTTGCCTTTGTTCATATCAGGAGTTTTAGCACAGTGACACTGGTTTGGTATTATACACTGCAAGACCTACTCGCCTCCTGCCTTTGGAGTAGTTTTCCTCCAGTGAAGATGGATTCCGGTTGAATCTCGCTACTAAAGAAGAGCTCGAGTTTAGGTTTAGGGTATTAAACTGGCCATAGTTTTTTTTTGTTTTTTGTTGGGGTACTTCATGGTCAGTAGGGAGTTCACAGTTTATTGCTTTTCTTTCTTTTCTTTTTTGTACACTCTATATCTACTGGATGATGTGTTCCATGTTATGTCAGTATCCACCTTGCTCAGAGCCACTATTTTTTGCATTCCCTCTCGGTCCCCAAGGAGGCTGAGCCTCCACTCATTTGTATGACCTTGCTCTATCATTACACGTTACTGTTATTATGGAACTGAAACTTATCTCATGGAATGTACGGCGTCTAAATGACAAGAGCTTTGATGTTTAAATATTTAAATAGTCACAAGCCCCATATTCTGTTCCTGCAGGAGACTCATTTCCTGGGCAATAAGATTCTGGCGCTTCGTCGACCCTGGGTACAACAATCATTCCATGCAACCTATTCCAGATATTCACAGGGGAGTCGCCATCTTGACCGTCTGTTATCTGGCGCTCAGTGGGCGGAGTCGTGGTGTCAGCAGACTTCCCGCCCACCTCTACACTCTCCTTGGCCAGAGAGCGCACAGGAGAGGCAGAGCACATTCTGGGTAAAAGCAGAGCGCGCTCACAGCCCCTGGCACTTATGCACCCATGGATGTCCAGTGACAGTCGGGGATGATCGGTGCAGTGGGGACAGCTGTGAGCACCAATCTCCTTGCATGGCTTTTCATCATCTGCTTCTTCTCTCCCTCCTGCGGCTTTCACCTGAAAAGCCATGCAGGGAGATCAGTGCTCACGGCTGTCCCCCACTGAACCGATAATCCTCGACTATCCATTGTCTTCCACCTCCTCCTCCAGTGCCAGTGTTCTCCTCCACCCCCATTCTTCTCTGGTCCCCCTCCATGTCCTCATCTGCCCGCTGTTTCTTCCTCCTCCACCCCCCCTCGTCCCCCACAGCTGGCTTCCCTAAACTTCTCTCCCGTGGGCTGGGGGGGGGGGGGGGCGTGGCGGAATCTGTCAGGACAGAGAGCGGAGAAAGTCATCCACTGCCCTACTGACACCAACCACTACCCTACTGACACCAACCACTGACACCGACCACTGCCCTACTGACACCCACCACTGACACCAACCACTGCCCTACTGACATGACCACTGCCCTACTGACACCAACCACTGACACCGACCACTGCCCTACTGACACCAACCACTGACACCGACCACTGCCCTACTGACACCCACCACTGACACCGACCACTGTCCTACTGACACCAACCACTGACACTGACCACTGCCCTACTGACACCAACCACTGACACCGACCACTGCCCTACTGACACCAACCACTGACACCGACCACTGCCCTACTGACACGACCACTGCCCTACTGACACACACCATTGACACCGACCACTGCCCTCCTCCTCCTCCTCCTGCGCCAGTGTTCTCCTCCACCCCCATTCTTCTCTGGTCCCCCTCCGTGTCCTCATCTGCCCGCTGTGTCTTCCTCCTCCACCCCCCCTTATACCCCACAGCTGGCTTCCCTAAACTTTTCTCCCGTGGGCTGGGGGGGGGGGGCGCGGCAGAATCTGTCAGGACAGAGAGCGGAGAAAGTCATCCACTGCCCTACTGACACCAACCACTGCCCTACTGACACCAACCACTGACACCGACCACTGCCCTACTGACACCCACCACTGACACCGACCACTGCCCTACTGACACAACCACTGCCCTACTGACACCAACCACTGACACCAACCACTGCCCTACTGACACCGACCACTGCCCTACTGACACCCAGCACTGACACCGACCACTGTCCTACTGACACCAACCACTGACACTGACCACTGCCCTACTGGCACCAACCGCTGCCCTACTGACACCAACCACTGACACCGACCACTGCCCTACTGACACCAACCACTGACACCGACCACTGCCCTAATGACACGACCACTGCCCTACTGACACACACCACTGACACCGACCACTGCCCTACTGACACCGACCACTGCCCTACTGACACCCACCACTGACACCGACCACTGCCCTACTGACACCAACCACTGACACCGACCACCGCCCTACTGACACCGACCACCACCCTACTGACACCGACCACCGCCCTACTGACACAGACCACTGCCGTACTGACACCAACACCTGACACCGACCACTGCCCTACTGCCACCGACTACTGCCACCGACCACTGCCCTACTGACACCGACCACTGCCCCACTGACACCGACCACTTCCCCCGTCCACTGCCCCACTGACACCGTCCATTGCACCACTGACACCGCCCACTGCCCCACTGACACCAACCACTGCCCTACTGACACCAACCACTGCCCCATCCCCCCTTTCCCAAAAGCACTGTGAAAAAATATATTTAAAAATAAAACCCCACCCCCCATAATTGTGAAAAAAAAAAATTGTAAAAAAAATAATTAAAACATAAAATTGTAAAAAATAATAAAAATAAAAAAATTCTGACACTGTCCATTGCTCTACTAACACCATCCACTGGTCCCACAAAAGCATTTTGAAAATAAAATACTAAAAAATGAAAATGTAAAATAAAAAAATAAACCACTGACACTGTCCACTGTCCTACTGACACCATCCTGCACATACTACACACCACTGCCCACCACTGTATACTTCGCATTCCTCACCTGCACATACTACACACCTGCCATACACTCCACACTCCTCTCCTGCACATACTACCTTTCACTCCACACCCCTCTCCAGCATATACTACCCACCGCCGCCCACTCTGCACTGTACATTACTTATTTAACATTACCACATTCTGCGCTGTGTAAGTAATCTCAGATTGTATTAAACCATACCTCTTTAAGTCAACACTCAATATTTTACGCAAATTGTAGCACCCTCTAGTAGTGTAGGTGCTAGAATGAGAGTTGTTAGTGTAGGTAAATTTAGGCCAGTCTGGCTGGCAGCCGGGCCTGTTTGTTTTTGTTTCATCTGGGATGGGAGTGGCTCAGGGTAGAAGCTGGGTGGCTCACAGTCAGCATCACCAAGACATCCCTCTTCTTTCCAGAGCTCTCTAGAAGGTTCTGGAATTAGAGGAGGAGAGGGGATGTGGAGCTGCCTGGGGTATTCTGAGGAGCCCTAACCAATCCCCAACTTGGATATGGCAGGGGGCAGGCCTCCTCAAATACCCAGGGTCAGCCCAGTTTGGTAGAAGTTGTCGGGTGGAGGAGTTGGAGATGGAGTATTGAGGCTGTCAGGGCCTTGGAGGGAGCTCTCCAGTCTGGGGGGTGACCTTGGGCCTGGGCTCGGGTACAGACAGGGCTCTCCAAGAAAATGTGGAGGTGTCCTGGACAGGAGGCACAGGGGGAGCAAGAGAGGACAGCAGGAGAGAGTACTGCCGGCCAAGTCTCTAGGGAGAGGAACCATGGGTTGCAGCCAAGAGGGCTGGTGAGTGGCATGCACAATCGGGAGGACTGGGGAGGCACACCTGAAAAGACTGGGAGAGTGCAGTCAGAGATGGGTGCAGAACCAGGGGAGAGGACTGTGGTGTCGTGGGCAGTGGAGTCGGGCAGCTGCAGCCAGGAGGGCTGGCAGGGACTGAAGAGGGCTGACTATGCTAAGTAGCCGCATGTGGGATAGCTAGTACCAGTATTTACTATTTTCTTTTTACTACGCCATAGGGGCCCGCGGTTCCTGCCTGTGAAGAGCATTTGCTTTAGGCCTGGCTGAGTCAGTGTCAGGCCTACAGTGCTAGCTAGTCTGGAGAATTAAAGAGAGGAAGCGATGTACAGTAAGAGTATGGAGAGATACTCAGAAGATAGGAAGCAACGTACAGGAGAGGTATGGAGCGATACTCAGAAGATAGGAAGCGATGTACAGGAGGAGTATGGAGCGATACTCAGAAGATAGGAAGCGATGTGCAGGAGGAGTATGAAGCGATACTCAGAAGGTAGGACGTGATGTGCAGGAGGAGTATGGAGCGATACTCAGAAGGTAGGACGCAATGTGCAGGAGGAGTATGGAGCGATACTCAGAGAATAGGAAGTGATGTACAAGAGGAGTATGGAGCGATACTCAGAAGATAGGAAGCAATGTGCAGGAGGAGTATGGAGGGATACTCAGATGATAGGAAGCGATGTGCAGGAGGAGTATGGAGCGATACTCAGAAGATAGGAAGCGATGTACAGTAGTATGGAGCGATACTCAGAAGAGAGGAAGTGATGTGCAGGACAAGAAATGGAGTGATGTATATACAGGATGTATGTAGAGTCCCAAGTTCCAATGTTTGATCACTGGGCATCTCATGAGTCCCCATCCCTATCCAAGTTCCCCTCAATAAAACAAACAAAAACAAAATGCAAGGACTGCATTATTATCTCTGAGGAATGAAAGAGTGTGTGCCTGGCTGGGCAGGGTGACAGACGGACCATTATACTTAGTAGCTTCTACGGGGGTACCACTACACAATTTAAGCCACGCCCACATTTTGCAGTTGCTGTATCATGTCCGCACACTCTCTGACCAACTCCTGTATCATGTGGATGGATATGGAATATGACAGGATGGATGGATATGACTGGATGGAGATGTGTGGGTCATGATTAGACAGCTACGATTTGGGTAAAAGGTGGGGATGGGAGGAGACATCATGGTGCAGACTGGGGGGGATGACTTCTTTATTCAGCGTGATGTTCGTACAAGAAAATATAGACTTGGTGTGAGCAGTCACGTGACTCGGATAGGGACTTTGTGGGAGCAGTCAGGTGACACAGGTAGGGACTTGGTGGGAGCAATCAGGTGACACGAGTAGAGACTTGGTGGGAGCAGTTAGATGACACCAGTAGGGACTTGGTAGGAGAAGTCAGGTGACACGAGTAGGGACTTGGTGGGAGCAGTCAGGTGACACAAGTAGGGGCTTGGTAGGAGCAGTCAGGTGACATGGGTAGGGACTTGGTAGGAGCAGTCAGGTGACATGGGTAGGGACTTGGTAGGAGCAGTCAGGTAACACGAGTAGGGACTTGGTGGGAGCAGTCAGGTGACATGGGTAGGGACTTGGTAGGAGCAGTCAGGTAACACGAGTAGGGACTTGGTGGGAGCAGTCAGGTGACATGGGTAGGGACTTAGTGGGAGCAGTCAGGTGACACAAGTAGGGACTTGGTGGGAGCAGTCAGGTGACATGAGTAGGGACTTGGTAGGAGCAGTCAGATGACACAGCTAGGGACTTGGTGGGAGCAGTCAGGTGACGCAGGTAGGGACTTGGTGGGAGTAATCAGGTGACATGAGTAGGGACTTGGTAGGAGCAGTCAGATGACACAGCTAGGAACTTGGTGGGAGCAGTCAGGTGACACGGGTAAGGACTTGGTGGGAGCAGTCAGGTGACACAAGTAGGGACTTGGTAGGAGCAGTCAGGTGACACAAGTAGGGACTTGGTAGGAGCAGTCAGGTGACACAAGTAGGGACTTGGTGGGAGCAGTCAGGTGACACGGGTAGGGATTTTGGTAGGAGCAGTCAGGTGACATGGGTAGGGACTTGGTGGGAGCAGTCAGGTGACACGAGTAGGGACTTGGTGGGAGCAGTCAGGTGACACGAGTAGGGACTTGGTGGGAGCAGTCAGGTGACACGAGTAGGGACTTGGTGGGAGCAGTCAGGTGACACGAGTAGGGACTTGGTGGGAGCAGTCAGGTGACACAGGTAGGGACTTGGTGGGAGCAGTCAAATGACATGGGTAGGGATTTGGTGGGAGCAGTCAGGTGACTTGGGTAGGGATTTGGTGGGAGCAGTCAGGTGACCCAGGTAGGCTGTAAGCTTTGAGCTCATTCAGCCTTACTGGGTGTAATCTATGAAAAGTGAGACATCCACCCCTCCCCCACATAACACATCCTGGTGCTCAAAATGAATGTTGCAACTGTGATTGGGTGACCTCAGACACACACTGCACCATAACAATAATCTAATCACTGGAGCTTCTCCTCTGCCCAGCTCTGACTAGATACAGCTCCCCTAAATCAGATCAGTTGTCTGTGTATCTTCTGCTGGCCCGTCCTGTGAGTTCACTGCACTATATATGCATTTCATCCTCTCACATTAATCTGTGGATCACACCCCATGATGAGAAGCATCCAGTCAGAACCCAGGAAAGGCAGCCAATCCTGAGTGGGCTGGAGAAGAGAAGAGAGGAGAGGGGAGGGGGATGTGAATTGTGAAGTACACAGAATGTGTCTCTCAAGCTTGTGCATCTGATAAGGAAAGGAGCTGTCTGTCACAGCACAGGGGAAGAACTCACTACTATTTCTCTGTCAGTTTTTATCTCACTGAAAAAAGATAAGAGGATTGCTCAGAGCTGGATTAACTCTTTGTGGCAAGACTGGGCACAGATGAAATTAAATCCTATACTGTACAAGATACAAGCCTTAATTAAAAAAAAAATGGGTTTACATCCACTTTAAAGTGGTTGTATATGCTCTGGTTAAAGTAAGGGGAGAGTACATTTCAGCTATCAAAGTGGTTCACTCTGAAATGTCCTCTTAGGTGCAATTGCTTGAGGGGGAGAGACCAAGGCTTTGGAGGCTTTTTATGACTCCCCGCCTCTGGATCTCTACATCTTGCTTCGGCCACACACTTGGTTCTAAATTCACTGGCTGGAAGGATCTTTGAGTCTGGAGACAAAAACAGCAAACTCCTGGCGAATCTAGTTGCTGATTCTAAACTGCAAACAGTGGTGTCAGAGATTTGTTGTTCAGATGGCCGGGTGATCTCTGATTCTGAGCTAATTCTCAACAAATTTAGATCCTTTTATGAAAACCTATAGAGGGCAGTCCCTGGCTGGCCTGAAGAACGGCTTAAGGAGTTTTTGCAATCTTTACAATTACCCACTCTTTCGCAGGAGGATCTTGACATTTTGGACAAAGATTTTACTGCTGAGGAAATAAAAGACGCAATTTGCTCGTTCCCCAGCAGTAAAACACTGGGACCGGATGGCCTACCTGGTGAATGGTACAGAATGTATGCTTCACTAATTGCACCAAAACTGTTGAAGGCCTTTGCTGAGTGTAAAAAACAAATGTTCTTATCCCTTCTATGTATCAGACACATACAGTATAGTCCTCATTCCTAAGCCTTCTTCTTCAGTATCAGGAAAAATGGAATCACCTCCCAAAGCACGAACCCACAGCCAATCCAAAGTTAATTCTTCATCATCACTTTCCTCTTCCAGAAGTCCAGGTGGACAGGTATTCCTGACCCTAGGCCTCAATGTTGGGGGCTGATATGTCTCTGGGCAAAGGGTTGAGGGTACTCGAACAGCCTCTGAAATGGGCAGCAAATGGTTTTGGTGCCAAGTCTTGAGAGGGCCAGTCTTCCCTTCAGGCCAAATCTGATACACAGCGAGTACAGGTAATCATCTGCAAACAACGTAGAGTTGGGAACACCATTGGTCAGCCAGCTTATGTTTTCCTGGCACCCCTAGATTACTCAACAACACTCGATCTCCAGGTTGTAGATCCTGAACCCTCACTCTGAAATCAAAGTTTTTCTTGTTCCTTTGTTCTCTGATGGTAGAGGCCTCCTTGGCTTTCTCATAAGCTACCTTGAAATCCTTCTGGAGCCTGTCGACATATCCTCTATAAGAGGCTTGGGAGGTGTGATCTACTGATGTTCCGAAAGCCAGAGCCACAGGTAGGCGAGCCTCTCTCCAGAACATTAATCTGTAAGGAGAGTATCCGGTAGAATCACTTGAGGTACTATTGTAGGCATGAACTATTGTAGCAATATGGTCTCCCCAATGCTCTTTCGTCTCTAATGGGAGGGTTCCCAACATGTTCAATAGGGTGCGGTTGAAACGCTCAGGTTGTGGGTCCCTTTGGGGATGGTAAGGAGTAGTCCTTGATTTCTTTATGTTTAAGAGTTCACATAGTCTTCTGATTAGTTTGCTCTCAAAGTCCCGACCCTAATCTAAATGTAGGCGCTGAGGCAACCCGTAATGGACGAATAACTTCTCCACTTGCGTCTTGTCTTACCATACTAGCTTGTTGATCCTTGGTAAAGAAAGCCTGAACATATCGGGTGAAATGATTTGTCACAACCAGGACATTACTCCTTCCACTCAGATCAGGTTCCAGGCACAAGAAATCAATTCACACCAACTCCATTGGCCCTTCACTCTGTAGATGGCCCATTGGGGCTGCCCTGCCTGGTAAAGTTTTCCTTTGGATACACCTGACACAAGAGCGGCAATAGCTTTCCACCCCTGTTCTCATGGATGGCCAGGAAAATCGATCCCTGACCAGCTTGAAAGTTCTATCTGGGCCTAAGTGGTCATGATCATCATGGAGAGCAGTTAACATAGTCAAACAATGTTTTTCAGGGAGGAACAGCTGGCTCACACCTTCCGCCTCTTCTGTAGGACCTTCGATATATGATGCCCTCTTCCAACTTCATTTGCTCCCATTCTCTATGAATCACCTTGGCCCCCTCGATGGGGCTATTCATCAATATCTGAGGGTCTTTGGTGGACAATGATTTCCTTATTAGATTCCCTAATGGATCCTCCCGTTGATTCCTTCTCATATCCTCCTTAGTCAGCTGAAGCAGTTCTTCTCTGCATACTTGGGTCAGATTACAGTAGTACTTTGATACTTCCGCAGGGGTGACTTCAGCTGCTGCAGCCCCTATGGCTCCTCTGTGTTTGTATTCCATTCCCTGACACACAGCCTGTACTCCTTTGAGAGGTAAATGGACTCAACTCTTCTCGCCATTCTGGATGGAGTGAGGCCTTCGAGAAAGAGTGTCAGCGTCTCTATTTCCCGTTCCCGGACGATATTTCAAGCTGAATTGAAACTCGGACAGGGCGGCTAACCACCAATGTCCAGTGGCGTCCAGTTTAGCAGTGGATAATAAATAAGTCAGGGGGTTGTTGTCAGTCTTCACCACAAAGGTGGCACTGTACAGATAGTCACGTCGTTTATCTACTATGGCCCACTTGAGAGCCAAGAACTCCAACTTGTGCACAGGATAGTCCTTTTCAGGGGGGGGTAAGGCTGCAACTCACATAGGCCACTGGACGAAGTCTCCTCATCGACTCTTGGTACAATACCCCCCAATACCATCTCTGCTGGCATCCACATGTAGTTCATGTGGTTTTGAGGGATCAGCGTAGGCCAACACTGGTGCTTCAACCAGGCTGTCCTTCAACCACTCGAAGGACCTTTCACACTTCACTGTTCATAGTTCCTGGATAGATTCCCAAGGCTTCCTGGGCCCTCCCCTCTGGGTTTTCTGCTGTTCCCCTTCCGTCCGAGGAATCTGCCAGAAGTTCTTCACTAATATTCTATAGTAGGAGTAGAAACCCAAGAACGACCTCAATTTGGTGATGGTAGTTGGGCAAGGCCAAGAAATGACCACCTCCACCTTTTGGGGGTCAGTGGCTATCCCTTCAGCAGACGTCACATGCCCTAGGTATGTGACTGGAGTCTGGTAGAACTGGCACTTCTCTAATGACAGCTTCAACCCCTCATCATTCCCTGGAAAAATTTCTCCAACTGGGCATCATTCTCTTCTAACGTTCGGCCAAGCACGATGATGTCATCTAGGTAAACTAATACCTCCACCAAGTTCATATCACCCACAGTGTTCTCCATCAGTCGCTGGAAAGTGGCAGGGGTCCCAGTTAATC